>NC_136476.1:11047096-12247096 GCF_902686455.1 Sciurus vulgaris | reverse complement strand
GCAAATATTACTCTTCTGTGCAGATATACAAGTGTAAAAATAACACAAACGTTTCAAAGAAACCAAAGAACTCTGCCATGGGAAGTTGTCTTCCTGTCAGAAGCCTATAGTTAGGTTTGCTACATTAAAATCAAATGATAGTATTTCAGTGAGGGGATATTGGAAGGAGAATTATATTTCTGTGTTCCAGGCATAAAACAAAAATAATTCAGTGGCTGCTGAACAGTGGTTCTTCTGGTAGGGATCTTGCCCGTGTGTTTTGTTGCCGAGCAATTCTCTTGAGCAGAGTGGTACAGGTGATGAATGTATATTTGATTAACTCCTGTTACAGTGAAGTGCCAGTTGATTCAAGCTCTTTCAGTCATGGCAATTCAAATGTTCTCATGCTTTTATAAAAACCTGGGCAATATCTGTTGAAATGCTACAACTGACAAGAAGTACATCCCTGGAGATAGAAGATAGATGGGGATCGTTGAATGATTTTGAATGTCATTGTCAGGATTGCCCTGGACAGTCTGCAATCACTCGATTGCATAGTGGCTCCCCAGCCTGTCCCTTCATTCTTAGCACCAACTCTGTCAAGTCTGAGTTTGGAACTTACCAAAAAAGGAAAACTTAGAGATTTTTTAATCTTCCTGAATCTATTTGTGAAATAACTTTAAACCATTAAGTTGAATGTAAAATACTACACGTTCTGACAATACATTCAATTATTATAAAATGTTTAGAGTTAAAAAGGATCTGAAAGATCATCTTTACTTTACCCTAAGAAACTGGGTATGGAAGGTAACATAATTTGTCAGTTGGTCAGTTTACTACTGCAGTTCTGGAAAGTGGGAAGTCGAAAACCAAACTTCAGCATCTGGTGAGGGCTTGCTTCCTGATGTGTACATGTCCATCTTCTTGCTATGTCCCACAAAAGGAGGCAGAGAGAAGGGAAGCCAGGTCTCTCTTGTCTCTCCAAAGGGGACTGATCCCATAATGAGGGTTCTACTCTTATGACCTAATTAATTCCCTTCCCCAAAATCCATCACACTGGTGATTAGGGTTTCAATATATGAGATGGAAGGACAGAAATATTCAGTACATAGCAAGATGGTACAGTGTGGGAAGTCATCCTTATTTAGCAAAATTAAACTAGGTTGAGCCATGGGACATAGATGCCTGGCTTCTAGGAACTGCCAGGAAGCATGTGGCACTGCGTGGGAGTGGTTCCCTGTCTCCTTCTGGAATGTTCCCCCTTAAGAGAATGGCCCCCCCTAACTCCATCCTATCCTATCCATCACAGAAGAAGCTCCTTCTGGTCCTTGTCCCCTTTACTTGTGTATTATAAATAAAAAAGAGTTTGGTGAGTTGTTGTTGTAAGAGTACAGAGCTGGTATGGCCAGACCGTATGCCCCCTCTCATTTAAAAAGAGTATTGGCTCTTGTGTGTTTATTGAGTAAGTAAGTTTTTGTGTAATAGATAGAAAAACCCACCAACATCATCTACAGCAGTTAACCCTTTTCTTATCCATGTGGGATGTGGCAGAGAGGGCCCCACAGTACAGCAGAGGTGTTTGATCAGTTTAGCATGAATTAATAATGGAAATATAGTCTCAGTTCTTAGCTCAGAATACAACAAAGGTGCTTTAGAAATATTTTAAATGGGTTGGAAAGCTATCTCTGATCAGAGAAGAGAAGCTAACATTTCTTAAATTCATACTGTATGCCAAATATATGCAAAGTGCTTTATATACATGTTTTTACAATTCATATTTTGCATCTTTTTTGCTCTTTTTCTATTCTCTTTTTTCTTTTCTTTCATGGAAAAAATCAAGGAATCAGGAAAAATTTAAGTAATCTGGCCAAAATCATCAAACTAGTAAATGAAAGAACTGGAATTCCAGCTTGGTCTATCTAACTCCAAAGGTTGTTTTTAACCACTATCTTGTGACCAAGTATTTTTACAGGTCAAGTTAAAGGGTTGTAGTGTCCACAGAATGGTTTAAGAAATGCCTATTATGAAACAGAAATTAATTGATACTGAAAGGGTTGAACTGAAAATGCAAACACAGTAGTCTAATTTTACTTCCAATTCCAGAACTTGGCAAACTAAGTTAATTCAGAAACTCTCATGGAACAACTACTTGGAGGCTGGATGGATTATTTTTAGTGTAATATGCCGGGGATGATGAACAGGAAATCACACACAACACACACACACACAACACACACACACACACACGAGAGATAGAGCTATAAGCAAAGATGAGAGGACTCCTACATGGAAAACTAGACTCGTGGGAAATTTTCAGTCAAAAATGAAAAACACACCCATTGTGTTTAAAACACTAAAGAAAGAAACCTGGGATAGAAGGAACTTACTCAACACTGTAAAGGCTTTCTACAACAAATGCAAGGCCAACATTATACTGAACAGAGGAAAAAACTGAATGTATTTCCTCTAAATCAGGAACAAGACAAGGATGCCCAGGTTCACTACTCACATTCAACATAGTCCTTGAAACTCTAGCCAAATCAGGCAAGAGAAAAAAATGAAAGGGATACAAATAGAAAAGAAATCAAATTATCTCTGTGATGACATGATTCTATACCTACAAGACCCAAAAAAAAACTCCCCCTAAGACTTCAAGAGCTGATAAAAAGATTTAACAAAGTATCAGGATATAAGATCAGCATACATAAATCAACTGCTTTCCTATCTGCAAATAATTATAATTAGAGAGAAAGAAATTAGAAAAATTATCCATTCACAATAACCTCAACAACAACAAAGTACTTGGGAATAAATCTAATCAAGGAGGTAAAAGATCTCCACAACGGAAACCACAGAAACCACCAAAGAAAGAAATTGAAAGAAGAAAACATTAGAAGATGGAAATCTCCCATGTTTTGGATGATGTAGAATTAATAAATTATCAAAATGGCCATACTACCAAAAGTGTATATAGGTTCAATACAATTCCCATCAAAACACCCGTAACATTCTTCCCAGAACTAGAAAAAACAGTTATGTTAGGTAGCAGTGGAATGCAAACCAATAACATAGCAGGGTCTTCTTTAAATTGCTTTTAAAGCTAATGAACAATTGAGTAACTTATGAAAAAAAAAAAGAAAAGAAAAGCAGTTGTACTAATCCTGAGAATAAACACATGGAAACAAAGGGAAATATGACAAAGGGAAACAATTAAGAAATATGTCAAGAAGAAAAGACCAATAGGGCTAACTCCTGAAAAGTTTAACGGAGATCATTGTACAGTTAGGCTTTATGACTATAGGTTTCTCAATGTATATCAGAAGAGAAATTTTTTTAATAACGTAGTTGTGCTAAGGTGAAGTTTATCAAGTCGTTGACTCCAGCATCCACATTAACATAGAATTGACTTGTAGATGAAGCGCCCCTGAATGGGATGGTCACCATGACAGATTCAGGAAGACCAAATAGGATAAAAAACCCATCCAATGTGAAAGGGGTCAAACACTGATTGGTGAAGACTAAAGAAAGTGGGATCCAGTTCTCAAGGCAACATAAAACAGCAATAAATTTGGGAAGTAGCATTGTTTCTTTCATCTTTCTCTGCTCAGTGATGATCTATTCTTGAGAATGTTCTTTGCTTAAATCTTATTATACTTTCACTCATACTGAAATTCTCTTGCTTGAATATTTGTGTTTGACTCAAATTTTCTTTGGTTGAGATACAAGAACTGAGATTTGGAGTTTTAGCTCCCTACTTTTCTGTGACAGTATTAACATTCATTTGGAAGAATAAGAGACCAGAATAACCAAAGCAATCCTAAGCAAGAAGAATGATGCTAGAGGCATCACAATACCAGACTTCAAATAATAATATAGAGCCATAGTAACAAAAACTGCATGGTATGACACCAATACAGACATGAGAACAGTAGAAGAGATAGAATAGAAGACACAGAGACAAAGCTGCAAAGATACAGCCATTTTATATTCAACCAAGGTGTCAGAAGCATTCATTGAAGAAAAGATTGTCTTTTAAGGAGAAAAACTGGATATGGACATGTAGAAGAATGAACCTAGATCTCTATCGCTCAATCTCACTGAAGTCAACTCAAAATGGATCAAAGACCTTGGAATTAAACCAGAAATTTGCAATTGCTAGAAGAAAACATAAGTTCAACATTCCAACATACTGGTACAGATATCAATTTCCTTGACATGACTCTGAGAATCATTCAAGCTGAGATCATTAAGTAGGATGGCATCAAATTAAAAAGATGCATAGCAAACAATAAAGAACATGAAGAGAGAGCCCACAGAATGGAATAATATCTTTGACACCTGCTCCTCAGACACAAGACTAATATCCAGAATATATAAAGAATCCAAAAAACTTAACACCAAGAGGCCCACCACCTGCTGTCTCCAGCACCGAGGTCCACACTCCAGCCTGTGTTGTGTCTCGCACCCATACTGCTGACCATGTATCAACACATGGGGTCACCTCTGCCCACTATCATTGATTATTTCCAACCTAGAGTCCCCCATTCATAGTGGGACAGCACCCTTCTTAGGATACCACATTATCAATTTCCTCTCAGGCATCAGGCTACTGAAGACTAGAAAGTTTGAACAGTACAGCATAGTTTTATTGTATAATTTTTTATTAGTAGTAGAATTATAATTATTCCTATTACATCTACTATTATTCCTACTTTTTAATTTTATTAATATTTTTCTCACTCTCTCTATTTTCCTCTTATCTATCTGTCTTCTTGGAGACTCTTTCTCTCTTTTCTCATGTTAACAACCTATTTCTTCGAATTCAGCTTTCACTATTCCTATGACATAGTACCTCTATAGACTCACTTCTTATCTCATTAGTATTATATCATACACCCCTCTTGATCCTCTCTGTCCACCATTAGAAATTGTGGTTCTTACAGCAAACCTATTGATTATGCTGTAGATAATAATTGAGCTCATCATCTCTGTTTATTAAGACAATATGGTTAATATCTTAATAGGGACTATTTGGGTTAAGGATGCATATTGTTTGTATGGTGTGCTGCTAATATTGATCTCTCACTTCAAGTTGAGGTATTGGAAACTGCAGGGACATTGTAAGTCTATAGGAGGGAAACTGCAATACTTCAGATTCCCACTGCTACAAGGGAAGATACACAAACAACATGAGAAAACAAGGGAAGAAAGTGTCCCAAACAAACCTAGATGCTATATCAATAGAATCCAATGACAGCATGGTTGAAGAAATGTTGGAAAGAGAGTTCAGAATGTACATAATTAAAATGATCCAAGAAGCAAACAATGAGATAGAGGAGTAAATGCAAGCAATGAATGATCGCACAAATAAACAGTTAAAAGAGCAAATGCAGGAAGCAAAAGATCATTTCAATAAAGAGATAGAGATTCTGAAAAAAAAAAAAGCAAACAGAAATCCTCGAAATGAAGGAAACAATAAACCAAATTAAAAACTCAAAAGAAAGCATAACCAACAGGCTAGATCACTTGAAAGACAGAACCTCAGACAATGAAGACAAAATATTTAATCTTGAAAACAAAGTTGAACATAGAAGATGGTAAGAAACCAGGAACAGACCCTATAAGAATTACGGGATATCATGAAAAGACCAAATTTAAGAATTATTGGGATTGAGGAAGGCACAGAGATACAAACCAAAGGAATGAATAATCTATTCAATGAAATAATATCAGAAATTTCCAAATCTAAAGAATGAAATGGAAAATCAGAAACAAGAGGCTTACAGGACACTAAATGTACAAAATTACAACAGATCCACACCAAGTCACATTATAATGAAAATACCTAACGTACAAAATAAAGATAGAATTTTAAAGGCTGTGAGAGAAAAGCATCCAATTACATATAAAGAGAAACCAATACGGATATCAGCAGATTTCTCAGCCCAGACCCTAAAAGCTAGAAGGGCCTGGAACAACATATTTCAAGCTCTGAAAGAAAATGGAAGCCAACCAAGAATCTTACACCCAGCAAGACTTACCTTCAAACTTGATGATGAAATAAAATCCTTCCATGATAAACAAAAGCTAAAAGAATTTACAAATAGAAAGCCTGCACTATAGAACATTCACAGCAAAAATTCCATGAGAAAGAAATGAAAAACAACAATGTAAGTAAGCAAAGGGAGGAACTACCCTAGAGGGATAGCCAATGAAAGGAGAAACCAAGTCAAGTTAAAAGCCAAAAATAAGCCAAAGTGGCCAGGAATACAAATCATATGTCAATAATAACCCTGAATGTTAATGGCCTAAACTTATTAAATAAAAGACATAGACTGGAAGATTGAATTAAAAAGAAAGACCCAACAATTTTCTGCCTTCAAGAGACTCATCTTATAGCAAAAGATATCCACAGACTAAAGGTGAAAGAATGGGAAAAAATAAACCATGCACAGACTCAGTAAAAAAGTGGGGGGTTTCATCCTCATATCAGATAAAGTAGACTTCAAGTCAAAGTTAGTCAGAAGGGTTAAAGAAGGATATTTCATACTGCGTAAGGGAAGCATAAATCACCAAGACATAACAATCATAATATCTATGCCCCAAACAATAGCACATTCAAGTACATTACACAAATCCTTCTCAACTTCAGGAACCAAATAGATGAAAACACAATAATACTGCATGACATTAAACACCTCTCTCACCATTGGACAGATCTTCCAAACAAAAATTGAACAAAGTAACCATAGAACTCAATAACACAATCAATAATTTAGACTTAACAGACATATATAGAATATTCCATCCATCAATGAGCAAATATGCTTTCTTCTCAGCAGCATATGGATCCTTTTCTAAAATAAAACATGTTATGCCACAAAATTACTCTTAGCAAATACAAAAATATAGAGATACTACCTTGCATTCTATAAGATCATAATGGAATGAAATTAGAAATCAATGATAAAGTAAAAAACAGAAACTACTCCAACACCTGGAGATGAAATAATACACTATTGAATGATGCATAAATAACAGAAGACATCAGGGGGAGATTTAAAAAATTCTTAGAGGTAAACAAGAAAAACAATACAGCATAGCAAAATCTCTGGGATGCTATGAAAGCATTACTAAGAGGAAAATTCATTACATGGAGCACAATCAATAAAAGAAGAAAAAATCAACAAATAAATGACCTAACATTACAGTTCAAAACCCTAGAAAAAGAAGAACAGATCAACACTAAAATTAGTAGAAGACAGGAAATAATTAAAATTAGAGTTAAAACCAATGAAATTGAAACAAGAGAAACAATTCAAAAAGTTGACAAAACAAAAATTTGTTTCATTGAAAAAATAAACAAAATTGATAAACCCTTAGCTAAAGAAGAGAAGGAGAGAGGAAACTCAAATTACTAAAATTCATGATGAAAACGAAATATCACAACAGACACTATTGAAATACAAAACATAATAGAAGCTACTTTGAAAATCTATACTCCAACAAAATAGAAAATCTTGAAGACATTGACAGGTTTCTAGAGAAATATGATCCACCCAAACTGAATCTGGAGTACATACACAATTTAAATAGATTAACTTCAAGCAATGGAATTTATCAAAAGCCTACCAGTCAGGAAAAGTCCAGGATAGATAGATTCTTAGTCAAGTTCTATAAGACCTTCAATGAAGAACTCATTCCAATACTCCTCAAAGTATTCCATGAAACAGAAGAGGAGGGAACACTTCCAAACTCATTCTATGAAGCTAATATCAACCTGATACCAAAACCAGACAAAGATACAACAAGGAAAGAAAACTTCAGCCAATATCCCTAATGAACATAGATGCAAAAATTCTTATCAAAATTTTAGCAAATCACATACAAAAACATATTAAAAAGATAGTGCACCATGATCAAGCGGGTTTCATCTCAGGGATGCAAGGTTGGTTCATCTGGAAAACTATAAATATAATTCACCGCATCAGCAGGCTTAAAGTTAAGAATCACAAGACTATTTCAATAGATGCAGGAAAAGCATTTGGTAAAATACAGCACCCCTTCGTGCTCAAAACACTAGAAAAAATAGGGATAGTGGGAAGATACCTCAACATTGTAAAGGCTATCTATGCTAAGCCCACAGCCAACATCATTCTAAATGGAGAAAAACTGAAAGCATTTCCCCTAAAAACTGAAACAAGGCAGGAATGCCCTCTTTCTCCACTTCTATTCAACATCATCCTTGAAACTATAGCCAGAGCAATTAGACAGACCAAAGAAATTAAAGGGATATGAATAGGAAAAGAAGAACTCTAAAAACTGTCACTATTTGCCAAGGACATGATTCTAGATTTAGAGGAACCAAAATATTCCACCAGAAAACTTCTAGAACTAATAAATGAATTCATTAAAGTAGCAGGATATAAAATTGACAATCATAAATCTAATGCATTTTTATTCGTAATTGATGAACCCTCTGAAAGAGAAATTAGGAAAACTACCCCATTTGCAATAGCCTCAAGAAAAAAAAATACTTGGGAATCAATCTAACAAAAGAGTGAAAGACCTCCACAATGAGAACTACAGAACACTAAAGAAAGAAATTAAAGAAGACCTTAGAAGATGGAAAGACCTCCCTTGTTCTTGGATAGGTAGAATTAATATTGTCAAAATGGCCATACTACCAAAAGTGCTATACAAATTCAATGCAATTCCAATTAAAATCCCAAAGACATACCTCATAGAAATAGAGAAAGCAATCGTGAAATTCATTTGGAAGAATAAGAGACCCAGAATAGCTAGAGCAATCCTTAGCAGGAAGAGACAAGCAGATAGTATCACAATACCAGCTCTTAAATTATACTACAGAGCAATAGCAACAAAAACGGCATGGTATTGGCACCAAAATAGACAGATAGATCAATGGTACAGAATAGAAGACACAGAGGTAAACCCACATAAATACAGTTATCTCATACTAGACAAAGGTACCAAAAACACACAATGGAGTAAAGATAGCCTCTTCAACAAATGGTACTGGGAAAACTGGAAATCCCTATGCAGCAAAATGAAACTAAACCCCTATCTCATCCTGCACAAAACTCAACTCAAAATGGATCAAGGACCTAGGAATTAGATCAGTCACCCTGCACCTAATAGAAGAAAAGGAGGTCCAAATCTTTGTCATGTTGGCTTAGGGCCAGACTTCTTTAATATGATTCCCAAAACACAAGAAATAAAAGCAGGAATAAATAATTGGAATAGATTCAAACTAAAAAGCCTTTTCTCGGCAAAGGAAACAATCCACAATGTGAAGAGAGAGCCTACAGAGTGGGAGAAAAATCTTTGCCACTCATACTTCAGATAGAGCACTAATCTCCAGAGCCTATAAAGAACTCAAAAAACTTTACACCAAGAATAAAAATAACCCCTCCCCCCCAAAAAATGGGCTAAGGAAATGAGCAGATACTTCACAGAAGATTTGTAAGCAATCACATGATATGTGAAAAAATGTTCAACATCTCTAGTAATAAAGAAATGCAAATCAAAACTACCCTAAGATTCCATCTCACCCAATTAGAATGTCTATTATCAAGAATACAAGTAACTATAGGTGTTGCCAAGGATGTAGGGAAAAAGGTACACTCATACATTGCTGATGGGGTTGCAAATTGGAAAGCAATATGGAGATTCCTTAGAAAACTTGGAATGGAACCACCATTTGACCCAGCTATCCCACTCCTTGGCCTATACCCAAAGGACTTAAAACCAGCCTACTACATCAATGTTTATAGCAGCTCAATTTACAATAGCTAGATTGTGGAACCAATCTAGATGCCCTTCAATAGATGAATGGATAAAGAAATGTGTATATATACTCAATGAAATATTATTTAACCAAAAAGAAGAATAAAATTATGGCATTTGCAGGTAAATGGATGGAGTTAGAGAATATCACGCTAAGTAAAATAAACCAATCCCAAAAAACTAAACGCCGAATGATTTCTCTGATAAATGGATGATGATAAAAAATGGGGGGAGGTAGGCAGGCGGAAGGAGGTAAGAGAATGGAAGAAGGATGTATTGTGTAGAGGGAAATGAAGGGTGAGGGGGAAGGAAAGATAATAGAATGAGACGAACATCATTACCCTATATACGTGTATGATTACGCAAATGGTATGACTCTATCATTACAACCAAGAGAAAACAATAGTTGTACCCCATTTGTGTAGAATGAATCAAAATAAAAAAATAAAAAGCCTAACACTAAGACAAAAAATAAATAAATAAATAACCTAACCAACAAATGGGCAAAAGAGATACACAGACACATCTCAAACGAATAATACAAATGACCAACAAAATATGTGAAAAGACAAATCAAAACTACATTGAACCCTCCAGTTCAACTCCAGCTAAACTGTGGAACCAACCTAGGTGTCCTTCGACAGATGAATGAAGAAAATGTGGCATATATATATATAATATATGATGGAATACTACTCAGCTTTAAAGAAGAATAAAATTATAGCATTTGCTGGTAAATGGATGGAGTTGGAGAATATTATGCTAAATGAAATAAGCCCAAACAAAAAACCAAAGACCGAATGTTTTCTCTGATATGCAGAAACTAATTCACAATAACGGTTTGCGGAGGATAGGAAAGAGTAGAGTTACTTTAGATAGATAGAGGGGAGTGAAGGGAAGGGAAGATGTATGGGGGTAGGAAAGATAGTAGAGTGAAACAGACATTAGTATTACCTAATGTACGTATTTGACTGCATGACCAATGTGATCCTACAACACATGCAATCAAAAAAATGAGAAATCATACTCCATTTATGTAATGATTTACCAAAATACATAAATGCATTCTCTGTCATCTATAATTAGAACAGTAAAAAAATTTAATAAATTCTTTTATCTGCATTTATTGACATCATGGGCAAACCACCATGCCTACCCAATTCTTCTCCCCCCTCCCTCTTCCATATTTTGTAGCTCTCTCTCTCTAGCAGTGAACGCTGGTTGCCAGCCTCTGCCATGGCAAATTATTTCTCAGTCCCGCTGTGGTGACCTTCCTCATCA
Organism: Sciurus vulgaris; assembly: GCF_902686455.1. Taxonomy (NCBI): domain Eukaryota; kingdom Metazoa; phylum Chordata; class Mammalia; order Rodentia; family Sciuridae; genus Sciurus; species Sciurus vulgaris. Next base: position 12,236,026 of record NC_136476.1, on the reverse strand, counting down.
TCTTCCTCACTCTACTAGACCTGCCTAATGGTTTTTCCCCTGAATTAAGGAGGACAAAAGGAAACAATCACTTTTCTTGAGCTTTTAACATGTATTACAAATATTAATTAATGAGTTTAATTAATGAGTTCCCTTAAAACTACATTTTTAAAAACACTTTAGATTTCATCTCACTCCAGTCAGAATAGCAATTATCAAGAATACAAAAAAAAAAAAAAAAAATGTTGGAGAGGCTGTGGGGGAAAAAGGTACACCCATACATAGTTGGTGGAACTGCAAATTAGTGCAACTACTCTGGAAACAGTATGGAGGTTCCTCAAAAACTAGTAATTAAAGCACCATATGGGATAGCAATCCCACTTCTCAGTACACATCTGAAGAACAAAATCACATACTGCAGTGATACAGCCACATCAATGTTTATAGCAGCACGATTTACAACAATCACGTTATGGAACCATCCCAGATTCCCATTAACAGATAAATGGATAAAGAAAATGTGATATATATCTACACATATGCAATTGAGTCTAACTCAGTCGTAAATAAGCACGAAATTATATCATTTGCAGAAAAATGGATGGAACAGGAAAACATCACACTGAGCAAAATAGGCAGACTCAGAAAGCCCAAGGATTAAATGCTTTCTCTCATATTCAGGAGCTAGACGAAAATGAGGAGGGGGAGAAAGTTAGGAGAATCCCTGAAAATAGATCGATGGAGTAGAAAAGGGGATTGAAAGGAAGGGAAGAAAGATGAAAAAAAGGTGGACTGGTAGAACAACATTGACCAAACTAGCCTATGTACATATTTGAACATACCACAGCAAATTTCACTTTTGTGTATCTCTATAAAGAACTAATTTAAAAAACTATAAATAAATAAAAGGACGACATTAGAGTAGAGGAAAGAGAACAGAGGAAGGGAGGGCAGGAGAGAAAGGGGAAGCAATGGGCACTGAATTGGAGCAAATTATAATCCATGGTTGTGCATTATATCAAAATGAACCCTAATATTATGTATAACTATAATTTGCTAATAAAAAATTTAATTACAAGACACATGTGAAAAATTCACCATAAGTCACTAATCAGTTGCAACAAACAACAGGATTAAAACTCCAAGAACTTGGAATACTTCAACAGGCACGCGCGCGCGCACACACACACACACACACACACACACACACACACACAATCTGAATTGATGACAGAGAAGGAGCCCATTGGGAAATAATCAGATTCTGAAAAAAGATGAGCACATAAGAAAAATCAAACTAGAATTTTTAGAAATGAGAAACACAGAGGTTTAAATTAAAAGCTCAATAGCTCATTAGCAGGTTAGAACTCGTAAGACAGTTGAAAATTGAAGAGGGATCTGAGCAATTTTTCAAACAGTAGCTCGGAGATCTGAAGAGTTGGAAAAAAGGAGAGAAATTCTAATCACCCTGGAGGAGATGTGATGATAAGTTCCAACATTTATCTAAGAGGAGTTCAGCAGGAGAGGACAGAGAAAACAGAATTTGGTAATATGCAATATGATGTTCAATGTTCAGTGATTGAATAAACTTCCAGAAGAGATGAAGGCATGTATTTTCAGGTGGAAAGCATTCAGGCCGAAGAAGTTTAACCAAATACAAATATATTCTGTTTCAAGGGAACACTTTGGTTAAAGTCTAGGCAGACTCATCTATGCCAGTTTCAAATCAATTAAAATATTTTTATAAGGTAACAAATGAAAGGTTCAGAATTCCTAGAGAAAGTCACTGAAATGTCATCAATTAGGGTAAAGAGGAATGAGAAAGCACATTTTTAATGAAATACCCCAAGTTTAAAGCCCTTAAAAGGAAGAAATGGAATGCCTGCAATTGGCAGTCGTCACCATTTAGTATGCTACTTCTCCAGGCAGCCCTACCTAGAAATATGTCCCAATAACTTGCCAATTAGCATTCAGAAAGTGAAACATGTTGGAAAACAAAAGATTAAAAGGAATGTGTGTGCATGCCTGCATGCATATATACGCACCTTAGAGTGTTTTTGTTGGGATCTGTTTGTTTGCGTGTGTGTAGAAAAGTAAAGGAAAGGGATGCGGATGTGGCCAGGTGGCATTTCATGCTGGAAACTGCACAGCAGTGCACCTGTGCTGTTCCCAGAACAGCACCAAGCTGGTGACAGCAGGAGGACGGGTCCTCCTGGCAGTGTGTGCTGGGATTGCTGCTCTCCTAAACCCCAGGACTCCTATCAGGTGTGGGAGAAAGAAGGGAAGACAGAGGAAAGGAGTAAACACCGGCTGAAATTTCTGCTGTGGCATCTTCGTGTATAACTTTAATAATTTGTGTTAATTCTTGGCACAACAGGACATGTTAGGGCCTAGATTTGGGCTCAGGAATTCCAGTTAATGAATAAAAATCACAGCTGAGCATCTAGGAAGATAATTGACTCCTAGGAGTAAATGATTATTGCTGTAACCTCCTTATTGAAAGTCCAATACTATGAGTGTTTTATTACCTTAATTGAGCTTTAATCTGAAAATGACACAGCGAGACTTTCAGTTTCAAAGGAAAGACAGAGGAAAAAAACATGTATTTTCCAGGCATCTTTAGAAAGATAATATATAGAATGAAACAGAATGATTACCACTGGTTCTTTTATTAGGATTCCAAAAGTACTGTCCAATGGGTCTGATCCTCAGTAATGCTATAGAATAGTAGGTAAGAGCTCAGATCCTAGAGCTAAACACCAAACTCCCACTTCTGTACTCAATTCATTACTTGTGTTTTCTTAGCAAGTGACTTTATCTTTGTGTTTAAATCCCTCTACTTATAAAAATGAGAGAGAATAAAAATAGTCTCTATCTCATGGAGTTGTTCTAAGGGTTGGATAAGTTCATGTGTGTTATGTGCTTGATTAAAGCCTGCTTAGTAGTATTATAGGAATGTTAAACCCACTTTCCCAAATTTCCACTAGAACTATATAACCTCAAAGTGCTTGCTAATAGCAAACTGAGTGGATAAGAGAAAATTCTAACTGGTTTTCTTATTGTTGCTTCTCCACCTCCAGCAAAGAATTTTGATACTTTGTTTCCCTACAGTGTCCCTGAGGATAGTTGTATTACTGTTCCCAAATTTTTGATGTCTTTCTCAGTGAGTAACAGAACCCCCAATCATCAACATCAAGCTTGGTCATGTGATGCGTTTTGGACAAGAAACTGTGAGCAGAAGGGATATGAGAAATTTATGAACAGAAACTTTCAGGGTATTTCATACTTGTAGTGTTAGTTTTTTCCCTTTGCCATTAGGCCAGATAGGAGCAGCTCCAAAAACACAAATCGACTGGGAAGAAGATATGAATTACAACCATATCCAATCTGAGTTGACATGAAACATGGCTAAGAAACATACCACTGTGAGGCAAGCTCACAGAGTTTGGAGTCATTCGTTAGTAACACATAACTTGCCTAAGCTGACTGATACAAGGGGGGATGGGGAAAAGTGCTAGTTGCATTAGAGGCAGAAACTGGGACAGGGAGAAACTGTCCAAGACAGGAAGAGGGTTCCCTCACCACCACCACCAGGGACCAAAACATACTCCCCCATATTCCTGCCATTTCTCTGCCTAGGCTAGAGAACTGACCTGAGGAGAATAAGCAACTTGATGCATTTAATTTTAAAGAAAGGCTAATGACATAGTCTCTGCAAACATGCTCTTGGTTACCCATCTTCAAAGGATCAATCATGTTGACTTGCCCACATAGGTATACCACAATGACCACCATGATTCACAAGTTAAAGATCTCCCTGAGAGATCTGGATAGTGTAAGCCCTACCACAGGACATTAGTCTGTTCCCAACAAAACTGCAATACCCAGGAATGAATGAGATTGCATTTATCACTCATGCTAATAAGATTAGGAATTTGATTGACAAGAGTGAACTAATATGAAATATCTAGCCTAAAATTATGGCTGCTGTTTACTTGATTCTAGAGACTTCACTTCCATTTTAGGAACCCCTTTTAAAAAAAAATGCAAGCAACTATTTTACCTAGTACTGATGCAATAACTGAATTAGGAATCTTATATATTATAGTTCCTGTGATGATGAAGTTCTGACATGCAATTTATTACTTATGAGTAACACACAATTATTGTTTTACTGGCTGATATCTTTATCTTCTCCATTTTCTTTAGAACTCTTTGGATTATTGTCCAACCTACTTTCCCATCCCAGGGTGCTGATTTTTAGTTTCCCACCTTTAATTTTAACATCCATCAGCTTCTTTTACTATCAAAATATCTCAAATTCATTTATTTCATGAAGATCATTAAAGTATTTGCTATGTATATAAAGATATTCCTGGTAAAATAGTATGTTAATGGCAGAGTAGCACAGCAGAGTAATAAGACTGTCAAGAGTCAGTTTCCAAACCAGAATAGAAACATGCTATTATTTTTTCCATCTCTCATTTCTCTGATCTTATTTGATATTTTCTTGATCTCGTTTTTCCCTCAAAACCATCATACCATTTCTCTAACTTTCCTTTACACAAAAACTGCTTGAAATTTTTGTTAATTATTACTATTTCCAATTTTCTCACTTCTTTCTTTCTCCTACTGCCCCCCTGAGTTGCACTCAACCTGCTGTTACCAAAGTCCCTGATGGACTTCATATTGTGTAAGCCATTAATGAAAGTTGAGCCCTCGTCTTTCCTGGCTATTAGCTACACGTGTGAGAGACATGGGATCCCCCCTCCTGGAAACTCTTTGTAGCCGGCTTCCTGTGGACACCTTCCCTGGTTTTCTTTGTACCTCTCTGGCAGCTGCTTCTCTATTCTTTTGCTGGTTCTTCATCTTGCCCATCTCTTGACACTGGAATGCTCCAGGGCTCAGTCCTCAGATCTCTTTAGTTCTCTGCATTTTCCTTTTTCCACCCCTTTCAAGATGTCATTCACTTCCGTTCCTCTTTCAGATAACCTCTTTATGCTGATGATTCCAAAATATTGAACTTGGGAGGCTGAGACAAGAGGGTGGCAAGTTCGAGGACTCAGTGTAAGAAATTTAGCAAGACCTTCTGTCGAAATAAAAAGGACTGAGGATGTAGCTCAGTGGTAGTCTGCCCCTGGGTTCAATCTTTCATACTGTAAAACAAACAAAAAACAAAATATTTCTCTTCCGCCTCAACTTCTCCTCTGAGTCACATATTCAACAACTTTCTCAAGATCTTCAGCTAGATATCTTTCACACCTCTCAAATTTATCCAAAATCAGAATGCAGGTTTTTTTTTTTTTTTACCTGGTTCAACCTACCATCATCTTTGACATAGAATATCACTGTAATTTCCAACTGGTCTCCCTTCCTTCACTTTTACGCCTTCTTCTGCACAGTCCATTATCAACAAAACAGTCAGAATGGTCCTGCTGAAGAACAGATTATCTCTTTCTTCTTATTGATCACAGGTCTTCTTCCTGCTAATACCTACTGATCCCCAATAATCTAGATGTCTTCATCAAAATTCATAACTCTTTCTGGCACTCTTTGTTTCCTTTATTTCTTTTTTTCCCCCCTATAACATAGCCAGAGTACTTATGCCTTTCTCACATATCTTATCAGGTTTTATTTATTATGATTTATTGTTTGTTTTTCCTTAGTAGAAGGAGAGGGCCAGAATTTTTACTCTTGTTTACTGTATATCTAGAAGAATAAAGTATACATCAGATGCTCAATAAATAACTTGTTGAGTGAATAAATGAGTGAATTAATGAATGAGTGAAGTACTGGCAGTCACAGGCTGCTGCTCTCGGGGTTTGGCTGATGTGCCCTGCAGCAGGTGGGCCTAGGCAGGAGCCTCTGGCCTCCCCAGGGCTGAATCAACACTGCATGACTCATGGGTGAGCACCTCCTTTAATTTTGTGCCACGGGTACCATACTTACCTCACCTAGTTCCAGACCTGGCCAAGTGTGAAAAAGTCTGACAGAGAAGATGATAATAGAGAAACATAAAGGTGACTCAGTGAATTTTGACTTGCATCCCCCATAAATTTTGGTTCATACCTTTTTTTTCTTGTTTTCATAGAATGCTCTACTGATCAGAACAGAAATAGGGGAAAGATTAATTTGCTTCTGGGGAATGCAGGTACCTCCGGGAAGGGAAACATTGTGATTATCATATTTTTTTAAAAGGTTATTTGAATCTACAGCAAAAATGTTGTGAAATTGTACATTAATTTTTGGAAAACATTTGAATATAATTATTTACTCTGCTTGCTACTGTTAGATTTAATATTCAATTCAGCTCGGTTCAGCTCAATTATTAACACTTTGCTTCTCAAATATGCAAAGGTCATTTAGTTGTCTGGGAAACTCTTCCTAGGCTTCCTGAGTTAATATTCAAAGGACTTTCTGAGAAGCGGGAAACCATAGGCATGCCATTCACACATTCAGAAACTGCACTGGACCTCTAGCTGGTATAAAATCTTTTGTATTCAGATTGTAATAGGGCTTTCTGCTTAGATTTTAATGTTGAATTCACCAGAAAAAGCCCCCATAAGGGTCCATTGTGTGACATAGTACCTCAACTGTATCTAAAATGCTACTTTCTACTTCCTGTTATAAAAAAGATTTCCAAGGAGAAAAGGGAACACCTTGGGTTTTTGTTTTGCTTGTTTGTTACCTGCTGGCCTAGCAATTGCAGCCGAGATTTGGAACTTCAACAGAGAAAGCTTACTCCTTTACCAAATTAAAATCCTTCTGATTGCTTTGATGTGTATGGTTTCTTTGTTTTCTTTCATTTAAGTTGCAAACTAAAATTGAAATTTTTTAAATTATTTATTTATTTTTAAATTTTTTTACAGACTGCATTTTGATTCATTGTACACAAGTGGGGTACATCATTTCATTTCTATGACTGTGCGCAATATAGATTCATACCATTCATGTAATCATACATGTACATAGGTCAATGATGTCTGTCTCATTCCACCATTTTTCATACCCCCCATTTCCTTTTACATAATCCAAAGTTCCTCCATTCTTCTCTTAGTCCCCACCCCCCCACCCCCATTATATATCATTCTCCACTTATCAGAGAAAACATTCAGCCTTTGGTTTTTTGGTGAAATTGATATTTAAAGTGCCATAGCATCATAATTAACATTAGTTTAATGGCAATGACCCAAGACTAGGAAGTGATGTAGAAGGAAGTACAATGGTTCCTCTTTAGGACACTCTCATTAAAAGCAACCTGTCTGTCCTATCTTGTGGCCACGATTCATTTCAATTTAGCATCCAGAGAAAGTGGGCACTTTTGATATGCAGAACCCCAAGCTCATTTCTGAGCCTGAATCCCTCATTCGAATATATCCTTGGCAGTGAAAGAACAAGGCAGCCTCTTTCTCTCAGCACTGACTTGGACCTGCATGGAATATTTCTGCCCTTTGTAATTGATAAATCAGAGGAGCAGGCTCAGACTGTGAGTTGTCGTTTTGTTTTGTTTTTTTTTTTTTCTAAGTGTCATTGTGGAGAGGGCACCATAAAGAAACATCTACAGAAGCATATGTTTGTAGATGCTTTTTATATCCCAAAGCGGAAAAAGGAAGACTGCACTGTAGGATTGCAATTTTCATTTGGATTATTTATTTATACATTAAACATAGGGTCCCTAGGAGAAATGTTGCTTCCAGCACACACAGCAGGCCCGAACAGCCAACTGATGCCAGCAGCACACCTTCCTACTCTGCAGACTTGGCAACTCCTTCCCCCACCTGTCATGCAAAAGGCTTTGCCTTCTATCTGATCCCAGGTTTCAGCCAAATTCCTTGTTTCTTAAGTGGCTGCTAATTTTACCCCTGTGCCTAAAACACAGACCTGCCGTAAACTTGCTGCACATCAATCTGCTCTGCCACTTGCTGATTTTATGACATGATGACTCTAAATCTCAGGTTCTTCTTCTGTTACATTAGAGTAATGATAACTCTAATCTCTTTCAGTTTGTCTTCAAAGTCCATGTAAAGAGTTTGACTCAGTGCATGGCACAGAGTAAGTGCAGTTGTGGGGGATTGGTTCCAGGACCCCCTCAGATACCAAAATCTTCAGATGCTCAAGTCCTTTATATAAAAAGGCATAGTATTTTCATACAACTACCACATCCTCCCATACACTTTAAACCATCCCTAGATTACTTACAATGATGTAAATGCTATGTATTAAGTTGTGACACTGTATTGTTTAGGGAACAATGATAAGGGAAAAAGTCAGTACATGTTTAGTAGAGAAGCAATTTATTCTCTTCTGGTATTTTCACTCCACAGTTGGTTGAATCTGTAGATACAGAATTCAAAGATACAGAGGGCTGACTTTACTGAATAAATACTTCCTATTATTATTTCTTACTAGCACCATAGAACAGCTGCTTCTCAGTTATTTTCTATAAAGAAACACTAACAATTCTAGTATGTGCTAAACTTCTCTTGGCCTCTACCTAGTTTGAGTTCAACTACAAATAGATCCTGAGCAAGGATTCAGATGCAATCGGTCAATCTGGGAGGTGATGTCAGGGAAGGTGAGAAAGTGGAAAAGTGAGGCTAAGGAGGAGGGAAGTCAGTTAAGGTGCATTAATGGCACTGTCATGTGCAGAAGCCAAGTCATAATGATTGATGGAGGCCAACTTTATGAGAATTTTGCAAGCCCCTTGTTAAACACAGTCATTGTCAAAATTGAAATACAGTCACACATCTTTTGATGATGCATAACTTCTAGAAATGCAACACGCCAGGCTATTTCCTCATTGTGTATCATCAGAGTATACTTACACAAACATAGATGGTTCTGCCTACTACACAACTATGCTTTCATATAACTGTTTCCAGGATGTGGGGGAAGGGGGGTCTGTCCATGTGAAAGGTTTGCTTTGGAAGTAGTTTTCACTCACTTTCAGCTTATCTAGAGTTTCCAAAAATTCTTTGACTGCCTTCACATAAGCACCCACAGACTTACCACCCTTTTCACATTACATAATGAATGGCCATCCTTGAATCATTTCAACTAACCAGAGCCAACAGTAAATCCAACCTTGTAGTTGGAACCAGCCTTTTTTTGTTTTTTTCCAACATCACAAACAAACATTTTGCTTGGGCTGTGATGGTTATGATGCTAAGAGGGTTACCCATCTGGGCTGAGGTCATTAGAAATTTCTACATAGTTAGCATAGCTCCTTCTTGAATTTTTGGTAGTCTCCCTGCCTTCATTGAAGAGGATCCTTTAACAGCTTCTGTCACTTTGTTCTTGTTCCTTAAGATCATCGCTGTGGTAAAAGGGGACATGCCTGACTGGCAAGCAATGACCATCTCTTGATTTTCCACCTTCCATGTCCTTAATCACTTTTCGTGTTGTTTCCAGTTCAGTCATTTGACATGGCCTCTAACTGGCAACCTTTGCAGTGGCTTTTGTACACTTTGGGGCCACCATGAACAGAACAACATGAGACTAAATTAAGGATAAAGGAAAAGGATGCAGTCAGGAGACACAGTAAACATGAGCTAAATGAGGCTACTGGCAACATAACATTGCAAACTGCATTATAGTAAATTGTGTGTGTGTGTGTGTGTGTGTGTAGAGAAAGAGAGAGAATGCTCTAAAATTATTATTAAAAGTATAGTAAATATTAAATCAGTAATATAGTCATTTATTCTCATTACCAAGTATTATGGCCCGTATATAATTGCATGTGCAGCACAGTAAGTTTGTTACTTACTGCACCAACAGCATCATAGACATGAGATTAGTGCTTGGTGCTATGATGTTACAATAACCATGGCACCACCAGGTGATAGGACTCTTTTAACTCCCTGTGATTTTATGGAATCACCTTTGTATATGCAGTCCTTTATTGACTGAAATGCCTTTATGTGGTGCATGATTACATATAAACTTTCAATTATGTTAAAAAACAAAGATTCTCATCTTCACTTCTAATTACTTCACTAGTATCTATTCTCTCGAGGTCATTTATTGCTATTGTAGCTTCAGGGCAGGAATAGAATAAGGTGGTGTTTCTGTTCCTCTCTTCTTAATTCCATATAACACTGGTAGCTTTGAATCAACCATGGTGGAGATTGGCAAATACTATTTATTGGGACTTTGTTTTAGAGTCAGTTGTTAAACATTTACAAGAACCCCAGAGGTTGATGTGGGATTCCTACTGTGACAACTGAGTTTTGATTCATTTGGGAACCCCCTGAGAAACTGCATGGACTATGACAGATCAGTGTTCCACTGAGGGGTGAGGAAATCTGGGAAAGTCATCCCCTGTCAGTTGAAGCTTGCGTCAGAGGTAATGACCTACCTGTCCTTCCCAGTCTTTCCAATGGCTAGAAAGCAGCCTCAATCAGACAGAGCCCAGACTGCTAGGATGTACCACAGAGTGAGCTATTGTGGAAGAGGGTACAAAATATTTTTTTTAATTTTAAAAAAAGTTTTTTTTGAATAGCTTTGAGACTTACAGAGAACATCTACACACCCCTCATCACATTTCTTTAATGCTAACGTCTTGCATAAACATAGTGCAATTATCAAACTATGAAAAAATAACATTGTTACAAGCTTCTATGACAAACTGACTTCATCAGTTTTTTCACTTAAGTTTATTTTCCATTCCAGGGTCCTATTCAGCATCACATATTTTAATCTCCTTAGTTTTCTCTGATTTGTAAAAGTTCCTCATTCTTTCTTGTCTTCCATGGTCTTGACACTTACTGTTGGAATATACTGATTGTATCATAGGGAGAGTAATTTCATTGAAAAACCAGGTGATTCTACCTGTGACATATAATATTATGTGCCAATTTGACTGGACCACAGGAAGCCCAAATATTCAGTCAATCACTATTCCGAATGCTTGAAACTGCCTGGATGAAATTAACATTTGAACTGATAGACAGAATCAAGGAGGTTGCTGTCCTTAATGTGGATGGGCCTTGTCCCTTTTGAAGTCCTAAATAAAACAAAAAAGCCAATTAGAGTAACTGCTTCTCCTCGCTTTCTTCAAACTGAGACTTAAGCTTTGACCTGCTTTTGGAATCAGACGAAGACATTGACTTGGACATTGCCAACTTCCAGGATCAGACTGGCTCTCCCAGTCTGTGGACTTGGAATTGAAACTAAGTCTTCACTTTTGGGTCACCAGATTGACAAATGCAGACCTTGGAATGTGTCAGTCTTCATAATTGTGATCCAATTCCTTGTTTCCTCCCTTCCTTTTCCCTGTACTCTCTCCCTAATTAGTTCTGTTTCTCTGGAGAACCCTGACTTATACATACACTAATCAAATGATCAAGGGTAATATTACTAGTAATAAGACATAATGACATCATGAAACTCTCAACACAATGCACTAGGAAGTTTACAATATTGCTTCTGTGGTATTTGTTCCAAAAATGCATAACTGCATTTGAATCATGAGAAGGCATCCGACAAACTCAAACTGAGTTTCTTCTGATGTTCAAATTATGTCTGTAAACCGGAAAGCCAAAGTTTCTTCCTCGGATTCTTCATCTCCCTGCACCTAAACAACATTCAGGATTTCTTATTCTGGTCCAGGTGTGAGGTCTTCTCTATTCTATTGACAAAGTGTGCAGGTACTAAGATGAACTCTTTAAAGCACTTCTCTCTAACTGCTGGTCTTGAGAAAGCCTTCATTGTTAATTCTTCTTATTCCTCCCAGTGTTACGCTCAGGATCCTTAGCCCACAGTAGCTCTGGGTTCCTCATTCTAGAGATATTGATGACCAATATCAGTTCAGGCCCCTATGGAGCTTTGTCCTACAAGGCCAGGGTAAAGATCCAGGCCCTGTATTAGGACCTGCACTTCCAATATCCATGTGGACCCCACTATGAATTCTAGTTCACCAAACCAAATGTGTTCTTTCTCGATGATGAGATTAACCTGGGAGAGGGGCTCTGGTTCCTTTCTGGCTCCTGATCTCAGTCAGAATCATTCTATCAGCTGTCTCCTAATAACTTTGACTTTTCAAAGAGGTGTATCCTGGTGTACCTCTCCAGAGAGAGGAGAGAGAGAGAGAGAGAGAGAGAGAGAGAGAGAGAGAGAGAGAGAGAAATTAAATCCTTATGAATGCAAATAGATTAGGGAGGGAGTTGTCTACCAATGGAGATATGCACCAAGCTCGTGCCCAATCAAAAACTCCTGGAAAATACTAGAAACTTCCTAACAGAACTTAAGATGAAAAGAAACAAATTTATTGGTGACTTTATGGAGAAAATAGAGTTACTCTATTACTCCAGATTTTATTCTTGGACCACAGAATTGTTTTTTCTCTGCACACTAATTGTGTTAGGTATATTGCCATGATCCTAGGTTGAGAGGGTTCCCTGACATTCTGTTTAAAATATTCTTAAAAATGTTTTACCACATCATACCATGGTACCATAGGATGAATTTCCTTTAGATTTTAATGCAAATAACTTTGGATCATTTGTGGTTTGGTTTTGTTTTGTTTTTGTGTGTCTCGTGGATACGTGAGATAGCAAGTGTTGGCTGATAGTGTTTGCTTTCCTTTTTGCGATAATCCATTTGATAAAATGTTTCCCCAGCTCAGCAAACATACAGGGTTGTAGGATTTATATTTTTCAGGTTAAACTTTAGCCCAGTTTCATCATTTTTCCTGCTGATATATCCCCTTTGCTCTAATTTCCTAACTTATGCATTTTTATTTACTATATCATTTGTATTTTTGGAAATCAGCTGAACTGTCTTGAAATAAAAAGATTCACGAATATATGAATAAGGGCATTTTCTGATCACCTTTGAACTGCCCTACCTTTCTCTAGTCCCCATTTTAAAAATGGTTTGATCTGTGATGATTTCCCAGGGCAATCAATAGTATTTTTTTCTTTTTTTTTTTTTTTTTCTTTCTTCTTCTTTACTGGTTTTCAGAATAGTAGGTGTGTTTCCTGGATCCTCCAGCAGTGAATAATTAACTTTTTTAGTATCAATGAATTCATGGTTTAAACATACTGATATGTTTCCATCTACTTCAGTTAGGTTTATGATGTTCAAGTGGTGCTCTGGCCAGTGGGAGCCTCTTCTGGTTGGCTCCTGAATCTCTTTGTTATGACTTGGGTAGACTTTGGTAAATTCCTTGCTATGCAGCATGATAGCATGCTCCAGGCTCATCTTGTTGATTTCCTGCACCAGACCTGGAATCAGCCCTTTTTTAGAGACAGTCTAATTTCTTTCCATGGGGAAAGAAAGACCACATCTGGACTTCAGGAATGCTTGTGGCTATGGATTAGTCATTGCTTCTAATCATTTCAGTTCGAAATAGGATTATTTCTCAAGTTCATACTAATACTTCCAATTCAAATTCAAAACTACAGGAATTTTACTTAACATCCTTTGTTTTATATTTGTATCTCCTTTATTTTACACTAAGAACTTGGATTCTGAAGGTCACAAAGAATAATACAATTTAAATATCATATAAAAATTAATCTGCTTTATTTACACACAGTTGACATAACAAAAGAAATACTATCATCAAAATATAACTAATAAAAAGGTAAAAAAATTCATAAAATGTATTTGCATGTGATCTAATTTCTCTCTGCTTTATGTTTATAGATACACATATGCATATATACAGACGTATATATGCATCACACATACTACACACACATACGCACACACATAGGTGCACTGGAATTTTGATCAGTTTTAGTATCCTGTCCTCCCGAAGTTCTTTTATTCTTTATGTGGATATTCTTCCATTCCTTGATTCTTTCTTTTTATAAAATAATTTTATAGAAATCTGACCTTGAAACATCCCCTTGATTATGTTTACATGAAATAAGTTTTCATGAATTTTTAAATGTGCTTTAAGAAAACTTCCTTAACTTCACATTCTAGAGTTTTTCCATCTGTCGTTTTGTGTCGTTTTCAAAAATATGGAGGCTTTCCTTTCTGAAATCTCCTGGCTCTCTTTCCCATTCCATTTTTATCTGGCTCTTCTTTCCTTTGTATTGAGTACGGTCTGCTCAGTGTGAATTTCACCCCCAGCAGTTGTTACTCAGGTAGAGCTGCTTTCGTGGGGGAGCATTGGACAGTGAGCTTTGAAAGTTTGTGGGCTTTGACTGCCCCAGCCCCTCCAAACCTCTCGCAGATTCCTTGCCCTCCTGTGCTATTATGGGTTAGACCTTTCCCATCACGCTGTACTGTGGTCATTACTTCAGTTCTCTGTAACTCATGTTAGATTATATACCCTGGAGGGAAAGTGCCTGTTTGTCTTCATCATCATTGCAAATGCTAGTTTTAACTGCCAGTCCCTAGAGCTTTTAATTGAATCCCTATTTCAGATGCCCTGCTGCTTTCCTCTGTTTATAGATGTCCATTTCGTGCAGGTCTTAACCCTGCCAGTGGTTTTTCTCTACCACGTAGTATTTTCAGGTTCACAGAAATACTTTGTCACCTAGTTTTATTGTAGATGTTGATCATGAACTCTTTTTCCCAGCCTCTGTTTCCACAGAGGAACACAGGGAGATTTAAAACTATGCTGCTACTGCAGCATCTTGCGTTTGATCAACAGTGTTTAGGAAGGTGAATCTTGTCTCTTTAGTTGCAGCATAGAATTCCAGTGGTGCCTCTTCAATGTATGGTTCCAACCCAGAAATTCAGACACATATATAAAACTCCCTACTGAACATTCTATTGGATGCCACAGGCTCTCAAAAGCACCATAGGCCTTCCAAGATACTTTCTTGTGTTCCCTACTCAAGTAATTGGAAGTGAAACCATCATTGACTCAATTGCTCAAGATGGAAACTTCAAGATTATCCATGAAAAGCCTCCTCTAGTTGCAACATACAATCACTAACCAAACCCTGTTGTTTCTACTAAATATGTCCATTTGTATCTATCCTCACTGCTAGCAAGTCAGCCCAGTTCTCAACTGTGGTAGGAAAATGCTTCCACATGAAACTTCCTACCTCTCAACACTCTCACCTTGAGCTCACTCCAACCAAAATCTGGTCAGTCTTACAATTATTAGCTGTCCAGAATCCTAATGACCTGGCATGGCATCTCTTAAGCTTCACTTCATTCCACTCTCCCCTTACAACCTGCCATTCAACTCTGCTGAATTTTTTTTTTTTCAGTTCCTTGTATGATTCAGGCTCTATTTTACCTACAGGACATTGCACAAATACCCCCTCTACTTGGAGCACTCTGCCCTAACTCAGTACTTGACCAAGTCCTATTTATTCATCTTTGACTCTGAAAATTAATGAGCCTGAATTTCCAAAGATTTAATTTTGCAATATACTGTCCTCAGCTGAGATGTTTACCAAATAGAATTATCTCAAAATTGCTGATAAAAAATCCCCTGGTACTTTTTTAGGAAGTTAACCTCAGATCACACCCCTCTCTGGGGTTTTAGAGTCCCCCCAAAAGGGATGTGTAGTGACTTTATTTATTCCCTTCTAATATGCTAGAGCAAGAGAAAGAGCACTAGACTAGGAATCATGAAGACAAAAAATTTCTCACTAACTATTCCCTAACTCTGAGAGCACAGGAAAATTGTTTGTCTCCAGGCGTCAAGTTTTTATACCATCAAATGCTGATTCTATTTCCTACACTATCTACGCCATAGGAATGTTAACCAAATCCAATGCAAAAATAAATACATCTAACTGCTTTGAAATTTACACAGCCTTACACATACATAAGGCATGGTTAGGATCAGATAAAGGACAAAAATCTATTATTTCTATTTGTACAGTTTAATCAATAGCATTATACTCTTACTCCTTTTTAAGTTACAAAGATAAAACAAATCTAAATGCTTTTGAGTAAAATTTTAAATCAAATGGTAACAATTCACACTCAGAGCATAGCTTCTATTTAGATAAAATTCCAGTTTTCTCTGCATTAAGAAAATGAATTTTTGATAACTCATTACAGTCTGGAGAAAGACTGACACTTTCAAGGTCAGAGAGTTGGAAGATGGTCTGAGGCAGGTCTGCATGCAGTGAAAAAGCTACTCCTTGGCCTTCATCTGGTGCTCTCCCCAGTTCTATTCAATAGCTTCTTCAATGTTTTGGAAGATTAACCATCCTTTACTGGAGATTGAACCCAGGGGCACTTTACCACTAAGTTACATCCATACCTAGTCCTTTTTATTTTTTATTTTGAGACAGGGTTCCACTAAGTTTCTGAGGGTCTTATCTATTTGCCAAGGGTCTTGTTAAGTTGCCCAGGCTGGCCTCCAACTTGCAAACCTGCTTCAGCCTCTCAAGTTGCTGGGACTATAGGCATGCATTACTGTGTCCAGCATAAAATATAATACATTTTTAAAAAATAAGAAACAGGGGAAAAGGACAAAAATAAGGAAGGAAGAAAAGAAAGAAGGAAAGAAGGAAGGAAAGGGAACCTTCTCTTATCTCTCTTCCCCCATCCACTAGGCAGGTATGAGATCACAAAGCTATGCAAACTCAAAACTTACTCATGGTTTCAGTATCAATACATTAAGTATTAAATATTCTTATTATATATACTTGTATAATTCATATGTGTATACTTACATACATACATATATGCATATATATATTTACACATACTATAAAAGCTGAATGACTATTAAATTGCATGTAGCCAACATGTCATAGCAGAAAAAACATAAGATTTGGAGTCAGATAGACCATGTTTGGAAACTTGAATCTGCCGTTGCTAACTGCCATGATTTCTGGCACATATTTTGTGTCCAGAAGTATAAATTTTCTCAGGTATAAAATAGGCATCCTAGTGCCATGTTGGCAGAGTTAGGAAAGATAGTGGAAATGAAGAGCAGGCTCAAAGTAGGTGTTCATAAAAGGAGCTGATTTTTTTTTTTTTTTTTTTTTTTTTTTTTTTTTGGTCTTTCATGTTCCCCCTGAGTTTCTAAGCCATTGCTGTGTGGCAACTTGGATTCAGATTTGCTGATGTGCTGACAAGATAAATATTTTCCTTCTCTCACCTTTCAAGCTTTTGTTTGGTGTGCCAGCCTATTGTTAGCTATGATTGCATTCTCTTTCTGTTTATGGGAAAGCAGAAAGGAATTATAAAACAGGTTAAAAGATAAAAGATAGCAACAAAAATGCCTTTGGCATGAGCAAAAAGCAAATGTCAACTCATGTAACCCAGTAGAAGTAAAACTGTGTGGCTAGCGCCCAGAGATCCACTCACTAACCTAACCTACCACTGTGTTTGTTGAAATCTACTCTGTGTGTGATATCACCCCCAGTGTTTGAAATCCTGGACATGTTTTCATTTTATTGTACTTATTATATTTGTACAAATTTTTGAAGTACAATGTGATGTTTGCTTCACATATGCATTGGGTAGCAATCAACTCAGGGGACTTCACATGTCCATCACCTTAACTTTAATTATGTCTTTATGGTGGGCACTTTCAGTCTCCTTTCTTCTAACTATCTTGAGATATATAATGCCTAATTAATTGTTAATTATATTGACTCTGCTGTGCCTTCTCCAAATCCACTTGGCCATGCCTTCTTTTGCATGCCTCACTCTCCAAAGTTATTAAAGGGGAATAACTATCTGCCACATAGAATTGTGAAGATTCAATACTTCAGTCACTTCACTGAATGATTAAATGTCACTATCATATTATATCTTTCCATAACCCTTATCGTCAATGTCTTTATTACGATTTCTAGGGGTCCATAATATTATACTTGTGCTTTTATTTTGTATTTGCCTTTTTCTGTTGGATACTAAAGGAAGCTACACGTGTGTTTCCTGTAGGACAATATGCATTGCTGGCAGTCAGAGAGCAAACCTCTTTCTTTACTGTATCACCAATGCCTTTGCTAGTGCCAGGTGAAGAGTGAACACTGATTAGACATTTACTGGGAAAACAATTGAATAAATCTCTTTTGTTTTCATAAAGAAAAATTTTAAGACATCCTTATCTGTAGTTTCAATTTAGCAATTCTCACCATGAATGGTAACTTGAGCATGCAATGTGATTAAAAGAGGATTTTCTTTGTTGTCTTTTCTTTATTAAATGGTTCATAGTAAATTAGCTTTTCCTTTTGCAACATAGTCCCTGGATACCAAAGACTGGAGGGAAAAAAAAATGAATGATAGAGCAGACTTGGAATTACTGAACTCTCTTCCCCAGTTCTGAGTCTCACTTTGGGAATTAGTGAGCCACCATAGGAGGATCACTCAAGCTCTGGGATCCCTTAAGAACCCTGAAGTTTAGGGCTGTCAAACTTAGAACTTGATATGGGACTTTAAAAAACTGCTTGCTTGGACTCATTTCATTAAAAACTCTTGGTCTTTGGAGTTTTTAAGTTATTTTTAAAAGATCTAGTGTTGTAATGAAATAAATGCATCATGCTCTAGATAGTATTTCTCTTGCAAGCTGATTTGTAGGATTAGCAATTACAGTTTAGCAGGGAGGACTTGAATCACTCTGTGCTGGACACTTTCCTTAAGTTGGAAGATTGAGGGAGTCAGGAGACTATGGCTCTAGCTAGAAAGAGTGTTAACTTCTGGTCAGGACTCATCCCTGGGGGTTGCTGTGGAAGGTGGAGGCTGATCTACTCTCTGCTCCTTAGAACTTGGGGAACCTCTTTCTTACAGAAATTGCTGAGGAAAACCACATAGGTTCATCCCACTCCTGCTTACCACTCAGCCATTAAGAGCTCTCTTCTAATATTATAGCTTTTTTCTGTCAAAAAGAACAAAAATAGCTGTCTGCTGTCCTTGCAGGAAGCAGCTGGAAGATGGGCCCCAGGAAAAGGGGGTTGTTCCTCGTGGGTAAGTGATCAGTCATACCATCTAGATTTCAGCTCCTCTGAGATGTGTAATTCCCTCCTTTTATATCCAAATTTTCAATGAGGTTTTGCTAAAGGTTTATCCTGGCTTGGGCAGCAGAGTGTGAAATTAACTGTGCCCATGCTTAATGCATTGGTAAAGAAGAAAACAGTTTCCTCCTGCCTCATTCCCACACCTTCTCCACATCATTTCGGAAGCCATCTTGTGGCTGTTGTTCAAAGAAGAATTGAAGTCTTGGAAATCCATGACCAGCAGCAAAATAAAAAGTGATTCATGGCAGAGGACACAGCAATGATCTGGAACTAGTCAGAAACAAGGGTATAGCTTGTTTCCTCAATAGCAAGAAATCTTTACCAAATGGTTAAGAGAGAGATTTGCTCTGCTCAATTCTGCCATCCAATTATATTATCTTAGATGTTGTTTTATCTGGCTAACAAAGAACTCTCTCTTGTTTCTTTATGATTAACCAAACAACAGAAATAATGTCTTCTGATATGTCTTAAATGTGTTCAGTCCTCAAAACTTTTTGGTAGATTGATTACTGTTTTTGATTTGGGCAGTGAGATGATGTTGCAGATGAAAAATATTATCATTCTTGTTTTGGAAAATGACTAAAGCCCACAGTTGATAACAAAGGACACTAAGTGTCTCATGATAATTTCAGAGTGCCTCGAGTTTTAGGAATGAGACAGCACCCCACATGACTTACTGTATGACTTTGTTTTGTGACTAACAAACTAGTCAACACGGGAAAGGGCTAAGATCATAGAATTTCTGAAAAAAGTACAGCATCCCTTTCCTCTTCCCAAGGGATATGGGACTCTCAAACTGACCCCACTCTGTCCCAACTTTGAAGATAAGGGAGAGGTCTTCCAAGACAACTTCATTCAATATTTGATAATCGCTTGGAGAGAGGGGTATTGGCATCTTACTCCATGGTGGTGTGTCTTCCTAAACACTCGACCTTGTGATTTCTCCCAGAGCAGCCGAGAGAAGGTGCTGTGAACAGGTTGAGGAAGCAATGACATCCGTCCCAAAGCTATGTTCTCGAGAAGCAGAAAGGATGACTCCATCCTTCCTTTATGCCCTCCATAATTGGGGTGTTAGTGAGATTCAAAACTGCTGGGAAACTTCACAGTATGGACAACAGAGGTGCAGCCTCAGCAGACAGTAGTGTCAGTTCTCCACCTGGACAGTGGAGTTCTCAGGGGATCATTAATCCCTAAGCAACCTATGCTTGAATTTGTCCTTAATGACTAGGGCTTATTGAAGAAATTACCAATCCTTGCAGAGATTTTGGACACAAACTAGAGCAACAATGATAATTTCAGGAAAGGACTAGTATTCTTGCCAGAAGGGCATGTAAGAAGCTCTTTTTTATCCTATCCTCCTCCCTCTCCAGTCATCATGGTAAATAGTAGGACCAGAATTATGTAACCTTAAGCATAAATATACACCCAGGTGAATGAAAGCCTTCACCTACAGCTCAAAAAAGTTTGTAAAATCCCAAATGCAAAGTATGAGTATAAACTTTTAGGGCAGGTGCCATAAACGACATGGAAACCAGAATCTTGACTATAAAGCACAGATTGGCAAACTGCAGCCTACAGGACAAATCTAGGTCATCATCTGTTCTTGTATGGCCTGTGAACTGAAAATAGTTTTTACATTTTTAAATGTAAAGTATTTTTTTTCTTTCTTTCTTTTTTTTTTTTTTTAAAGCTATTAAGAGGTTCCATGTCTGGACTGGTGGCATGAGGATCCCCATAGACCTGTTCCCCAGAAAAACAACTTTAATTAGTGAAAAAATAATAAAAGAAAAAAACCTTTGAAACTGTTGGAAATTGTCTTAATGGGATATACCAATTGAAAAAAAAACACTTTCATTAATAAAAAATTATTAAATCTTACTTTAAAAGAAAAATAAACAAATAAATAAAAGAGTTTGTGCCTCTTGAACCACTCCCTCCTTTCATTCCCCCAGTCAGGCGTGGTGGAAATTGCACTCTGAGCAGCTATGGACAAGAAGACAGGACTATCTGCCCCCATCAATCCAGCAGTACAATATCTCATGGGGAGCAGCTAGGCCACACACACTTTAGCTCCAAACTGCAGCGGCTAGATTTCTGGCAAATATGGCAGTGAGATCAAGGTTTTTCTTCTCCCTTCTTAAGGTGGCATGATAAGGCCATCTCACCCATAGGGAAGTTTCCATGCCCCAGAGACAAGCTAAAATACCACAGGCTACCATGGCTGCTTAGAGCCCTCTTGTAAAGCAGAAGCATTATTCCTACTCCTGAGTATGGAGCCAAAATCTGAGCTTTGTGCAAAGGAAGAAGCAATGCATAAGAACAGAGATCTGTGGGGAGGTTTAAGCCTAAACACACTCTTAAAAACAACGGAGATTTGGGTTCTAGGCAATTAAAAAGAAACTGGTAGCTCCGTGGAAGCAAAAATAAGTGAAATCAGAGAATTCCTACTCTACCAGAGCATACCAAGGGAAAGGACAGATAGGAAAACTCCTCCTCTCAAACTGGCCTCTGAAGTGGTCCTTGGAAAAGTTCTTGGATTAAATTGGATCCAACTGTGGAGCAGTTGTGGGGGTAGGTAATAAAATAAGACTCAGTAAATCTGAAAGCATCGAAATCATACAAAATATGTTTTACAATCACAATAGAGTGAAATTAGAAATCAGTAACAGGAATAAATTTGGAAGTTCACCAATCTGTAGAAATTAACATACACATTATCTCACGTATTTATCATTTTTTTGTGTTCAGAACACAAAATCTCTCTCAGCAACTTTTGAGTATAAAATATGTTGTTATTAACAGTAATTACCATGATATACAATATATCTCTTGAAGTTATTTCTTCAAAAACTTTTGTGTTATTTAAACAATATTTCTGTAGCTTCCCAGCTCCCTGTTTCTGGCAACTACCATTTTACTCTCTGCGTTTATGAGTATGATTTTTTTTTTGCATTCCATATACAAGTGAGATCATGTGGCATTTTTTTCAGTACCTAGTTTATTTCACTTATGTCCTTCAAGTTCATATATGTTAAGCAAATGACAAAATTTCCTTCTTTTTTAAGGTTAAATATGTATATATATATAGGTCCATCCAATTGATTTTGACAGGCACCCAAAGATAAATCAATGGGGAAAAACTGATCATTTCAACAAATGATGCTGGGACAATTTGACATACACATGCAAAAAGAATAAAGTTGGATGCTTCACAACATACATAAAAAAATTAATTCAATAGAGAAAACTGCAAGCATTATCTTTGTGACTTAGATTAGGCAATAATTTCTTAGCTATTATACCTAAACATGAATAATACAGGCAAATATTTTTATTTGCCATTTGAAAAAATGGCAAATAAAAATATAATGCACATCACATATCTGATAAGTGGTTTACATTAAATATATATAAGTAACTCTTAACGACTCAGTAGTAAAAGGACAAATAACTTAAAACAACAAAGAATCTGGGCAGATATTTCTCCAAAGAAAATATATAAATGGTCAATAAGCACATGAAAAGATGTTTAACACAATTAGTCATTAATGAAGCATACATCAAAACTATAATGAGCTACCACTTCATAACAACTAGGAAGTCTATAATAAAAAAGGACAGATAACAAGTGTTAACAAGGATATAGAGAAACTAGAACTTTCATATACTGCTGGTGGGAATTTAAAATAGTACAGTTGCTTTGGAAAATAGTCTGGACTTTCATCCAAATTTACAGACAGTGACTGTACAACCCAGCAATTTACTCCTAGGTGCCTAAAAGAATACCCAAGAGAATCAAAAACATATGTCCACATAAAAAACTTTGACACAAACATTAATTGCAATATTATTTATAATAACCCAAAAGTGGAAACAACCCAAATGTCATCATTTAATGAATGAATAAATAAAATGTGGTATAGCTCTACAATGGAATATCACTTGGCAACAAAAGACATCAAAAAAATCAATCATGAATACATACTACAGTGCAAAATAAGCTTTTTGTACTTATTAAGTGAAAGAAGCCAACAACAAAAAGAAACACATATTATGTGATTTCATTTATATGAAATGTCCAGAAAAGATAAATATATAGAAATATAAAGTACATTAGTAGTTGGCTTCAGTAAGGGGTTGGGTGAGAACTGAGCATGGCTGCTCTTACATCCAGTTTATTTCAGGGCGATGGAAATAACTTAAAATTTATTTGAACTTTGCTATTCTTTTCCTCAGAGAATTTTTGGTACTCTTACATGAAAGTGCTGCTTATTCTTCCCTAAAGAGAGTAAAATACATGTTTTATTTTTACATATCTCTAGTTTTCAATTATAGGTCTCCTCTTGCAACAGAGGAGAGACTGAAACCACCTGAATTTGCCATCTACTAATGGTCCCCTAACAGTTCCACATTTGGGTTTAGCATTGGAGTTAAGGGTAAGGAGAAGGAAAGGGAGGAACTGAGGCTATCTCTTGTGAGTCTGAATTTGGAAGGTTTCCATGGCCAACATCAAATATCAGATCATAAGGGGGTAGGCCATGTTATTTGGATCAGCCTGAAATCTTGAATTCTTAAAAATAATAATGTCTAATAAAAAGGAAATATGTAGGCATAGTAATAATTATGTTTTCAAAGTCATGCTGCCAGCCAAATGAAGAATTGGAAATGGATTTCAAACATCTGCCCAGCTCAACTGATTATAATGTCCCTTTTATTTACCTCAAAAAATATATCCTACTGTGATGAATGGACAGGGTGATAGAAACATGGAAAGACACATCAGAGGTTTAAAAAGAAGGAACATACAAGATTAAAACCTTTCCAAAGGCCGCTGTGACAAAAGACATGTCTGCCAGTCAGTCTATAAAGTGACTGTGATAATTCAGAAAAATTATTTAGCACTCAAGAAAACACTACAGTGGAATGATGGAAGGGTCTGGCAGCAGAAATTTTCAAAAGACTGGAATCAATCACAGTTAAGTGTGGCGTCTCCACTGATTACGTGGATCCTGCAGTGAGCCTGCCAAAACATATCTCTGACACTACTATGACAGCCTGATGGGCAGCTGTGAGGATGATTGATGAAGCGGTCCATTCGCATCAGCTCACAAGGAGCGAGCTGTCGTTATTGCAGGTTCATATGCAGAGTAGTTCTTTGTGATCCAGGCACTGATTCCTTAAAGCTGAGTGTACACAAGGTAAAAAAGGAGATGTCCTGTGGTCTGGCTTTACATATAAGAGTGTATCTTCATCATTTTCTAGGGGAACCAAATGTTTGGAATGGCCTGAGACAACCCTAAAGTATCCCAAGAATGTACCAAAAAAAAAAAAAAAGAACCTTTAGAATTTTTCTGATAAAGGCCTACAAAATGTACAAAATGTTTATTGTGTTTTCTGTAGACTTTTTAATGAATGAACTCAGGAATGAAAACAACTACCACATTTGGACATTTACATGCTATATGCTTTATGCATCATTTCAAGACTAACACCTATCGAACTAGGTAGCCCATTGTCTTGTGTGGAAAATGAGGTCCAGAGAAAAGATGTCACTGAAGTACACCCAGCCTACAAGTACAGACCCACTGCTATAATTCAGGATTATTTGATTTCAAGGGCTGTTCCCTGCCCACTTTATTTCACCATCTTCCCCCAAGAAGATGCTTATTGTAATCTATACCCTGGACTTATTTGTTAAGATTCACACTGATACCTTAGTTTTAAACTCACAGATTTGAGCTATTAGGTTTCCCATGGATATAAAAACTCCGAATTAATAGTTCTCTTGTTCACTTACCAACTTCAGTCTCTTTGGTCTTTCCATTTCAGAGCTAAACCAAATCAGGTCCTTGTCCAAGTCCTACATTATCCAGAAGAGGACAAAACAATAGCTCACATACCTAACAACTGTTTATCACATCTACCATGGTCTAGATCAATGCTGCCTAACAGAAACAAAAAGCAAATCACAGATATGAGACATAAAAAATCATTTTAATTGTTCTAGTGGTCACATTTTTTAATAAAAAGAAATATAATTTACATTTATTATGTATATATTTATATATATACACACATATACACACACACAATCCTATCCAATATATCAAAAATAATCATTTCAACATGAAAACAATATAAAAAGCTATTATTCTTTTTTATGTCTTTGGAATCTGATTACAGACATCTCACATTGGACTGCCCACATTTCGAGTAACCAATAACCACAGGTGACTATTGGCATCATATAGGACAGCATGACTTGATAGTTCTTGGCTTAACTGACCCAACTTTCTGTCTGCACAACTTACCTCTGTTTTATCTAGCAGGTCCCATCTATCTCAACTGATTCATTTATTTTCTGTTTTTGTGAAGAATTTGAGAAGATCTACTTCTCCAAATATTATCTGCTTCATCCATCTGGTAGCCTCTAACTCCTAAAACCCTGATTTTTGACCCAGAGTCTGGGTAACATTTTCCTCTTCTGGTTCCAGCAGCTTGGCCACTGTCCTGAAAATTTCTGTCTATTCCTGAAAGAACCGTTGGTTTTGTTTGTAACATACACAAGTGAGAGATTCTGTAGATTCTCACCAAGTGAGCTTACCTGAGGAACCAGTACCCAAGACATGACCTCTTACCAGCACCTCCTAACCTTCCTACACCCTCTTCTGGCCAGTGCCCCTCTGAGGAAACCACTATTCTGACTTTTGACACCACAGGTTCTTTTTGCCTGCTTTCATTACTATGTGGACTCTTAGGGCTTACTCTTTTGTATCTGTCTTCTTTCAATCTCATTACATGTGTGAAATTCATTCACATTGCTGTGTGTCGTCTGAGTACTCTCATTCTCATTGCTATAAAGTATTCCATTGTATAACTACACTAGAGCTTATTCATTCACTCTACTGTTGATGAATTTGGGGATGTTCTAGTTTCTGACTGTTACAGGTCATGCTGCAATAAACTCTTTCTTGCATGACTTTTGGTAGGGAAAAAAGAAGTGTGTGTGTGTGTGTGTGTGTGTGTGTGTGTGTGTGTGTATTTTTGGGGTACAATTGCTGGATCATTGTAGATGATGCTTGAGGTCAGCAGAATAATGGTCCTTCAATGATATCAAGTCCTAATGCCTAGAGCCTTAAAATTTTACCTTATGAAGGGAAAGGACTTTGTAGGTATAGTAGACGATCTTGAAATAAGGAGACTTGTCATTCAGATACTAAATGCAATCACAGGTGTTCTTTTAAGAGGGAAGCAGAAGAATATTTTACATATTCAGAACAGGAGATGTGAAGGTGAGATAGATAAGTGGGCCACAAGGCAGAGAATGTGAGCAGTTACCAGACCCTGGAAGAGGCAAGGTACTGATTTCCTGCCAAATCCTCCAGGGGGAACAGA
Organism: Sciurus vulgaris; assembly: GCF_902686455.1. Lineage (NCBI taxonomy): Eukaryota > Metazoa > Chordata > Mammalia > Rodentia > Sciuridae > Sciurus > Sciurus vulgaris. Next base: position 12,209,753 of record NC_136476.1, on the reverse strand, counting down.
GTCATAACAACACCTTGGTTTCAGCCTAGCGATGCTGATTTCAGGCTTCTGACTTCCAGACTATGGGAGGATAAATTTCTGTTGTTTTAAACCACCCAGTTTGTGGTTATTTGTTACAGGGCACTATTATAGTGCTGCATAGTTCCCTCAATTGACAATCATCTGCTGTAAATCAAAGTCTTAGTTCTCTAATTACCAACAAATTAAAGGAAAAGTATAACATTTAAAGAGAAAGGTTGAAAAGTAAACTGTCTCTAAAGTTATTTCCTTGGTCACACAGTCAACTTTTTAGTAAATATTTAAATTATTATAAAGATACAGGACAGAGAATGAAGAAAAGCATCATCAACAACACTATAGGCTAACACTGAAGAAGCACTCAGCACCAGAACTTGAGATGAATTTGCACAGCTAGTGGGGCTTCCACTCACCAATCAGCCCAGTTTTACTCCCCTTCCTCTGGTTCTAAATCGCTAAGAACACTAAGCCAATATTCATCACCCCCTCCAGGTTCTACAGAGCACTCACTCCTCCTCCATCTTCCCTTCCCAATTCCCATCATCACTCAGCTAAAGGGATACTGAGAAGCCCAGAAAACAAACCATCAGAGGATGGACATGAGTGACAATACAGATCTCCTTGGTATGGTAGCAGCTCAGGAGAAAAGTAAGAAAAAGAAGAGGAAAGAAGAAAAGAAGAGAACCAGGAAGAAAATAGAAGGGGGAATTCATCTGTGAGTGTGAACCTCTTTGGGAACAAGGTTGTTGCAGATGTAATTAGTTTGTTTAAAATGGGGCCATACTAGAGTAGGGTGGGCCCTTAATCTGACCGGCAATTTTCTAAGAAGAGGGAAATTGGAACACAAACGCAGGAAAATGCCACATGAAGTCAGAAACAGAGGGAAGATGGAGCAGAAATTGGCAATACCAGTGTAACCACGAGATAAGGAGTATCTGGGCTACCCGATCAGTAGGAGAGAAGGAAGGATCATCCTTAGAAACCTCGCACCTTGATTTTGGAATTCCACCCATCGGAATGATGAGAGAGTATATTTCTGCTCTGTCAGCCACTCGGTTTGCCCTGCTTTGTCTGGGCAGAGCTAGGACACTAACACTAGTCTTATTAAAAACTACCGCCCAAGTAAGAGGAAAAATCACCATCCCGAGGGCTCAAAAGAAAAATACTTGTAAAAAGAGTGCTTGAAGGGAACGCATGAAAATTTCAGTAAACTGTCGAGTATCCTCTATAAAATATGAGCAGCTGGACTCTATTATAGTTCAAAGAAAACTAGGAAAAAATGAGACAGATTAGATTCAAACAGTCAAAAAAAAAAGAATCAAAATTATAGCATGTTAACTAAAATAGCAAGGGCTATAAGGGAACTCCCTGTACTATCTCCATACTTTTTTCTGTAAATCTCAAACCATTATTAAATAAATGGGTTACTTTGAAAGAATCAGAGGGATGAGAAACACAAAGTTCAAGGTCATACTAACTGGTAAGAACATGGAGGATGAGGATTGTGAGGAGCACACCTTCACCAGCACCGCGGTGTCCAGCTATTCAGGGGAGGTTTCCTTCTGAGTGTTCATTTTATCGAGCTCAACCAAGAGTACTTATTAAAGGTGTCATTTACACAATCAAAACCTTGAAAGTGTCAGAGTAAAAACACACTATTGATTCAGTTAAGATCAGCTCTGGTCCTGTAGAAGCAAAACTTGAGTATTTTTCTGTGAAGACCTGAAAATGAAGAAAATAGTCGAAAAAAAATGTATAGAAAATGAAAAGCTAGAGTCTTGAATGAATTCAATCACAGGAAGAAATGTTTTTCCTGTGTTGAGGGAAGAGCTGTGTATGAAGTAAGGTCACTACAGGCAAAACTAATTAAGGGACTTATTTCTGGATACTGACTGGAAAACTTTTTTGAGGTCAGGATAGAAACAAAATACCTTAGTGATATTCGAGGTGAATAAAAGGAGCCATTTCTAACAAAGAAATAATAATCAATTTCCTCCAAACTCTTTTTCTATAATATTAAATTCTAAGAAATAATGAAACAACACCTGGAGTTCTGTGAGAAATGGTATGGTCCAGTAATTTTATAACTAAAAAAAAACCATTTTTATGTAAGGGCAGTGCAAAGACATTCTCAGATATAAAAGAACCCAGAAAATAGACTAGTTACATACTTAACTCAGAAAAAAATCTCAGGATGCTTTCCAACCAACCAACACCAAGTGCGACAAATATTGGAAAGTCAGAATGTAAAAGAACTGGACAGTATTCACATTTAAAATGTCTTAATATTGTATTGTAAAACTGTTTATAAAACCAAATGCAAAAACAAAACAATTATTTCAAGAGAAGATATAATGTATAAAAATTATTTTGCTACCATTTTCTGTATCTTAAAACCAAAATGCAAGACATGGATCTTAAATATAGACATAGAATAAAAGATAGAGAGAGAGAAGATGGCGGCCTAGAGGGTGGCTGCATTACGTGTTGCTCCAGAACTCAGGATTCAAGAGAGGAGATATTGAGACGCTTGGGACCAACTCAAAGCAGCCGGGTGACTCTCACCCCCTGGGGGGGCATCCCGGATGGGACGGGGGTCCCGGAACGCAGGAAACTTTGTGAAGTAGAACTGCCGGCGAGACGCCCCTCCCCCCGCTGGAGCGCCATAGAGGAGGCCGCTCGGCACAGCGCTGGGACTCGGAGCAGCCACTGGGACTCCGGCGGCTGCCCGGGGGAGGAGTGGCGGGGAGAACTGTGTGGACTCAGGACACCGGGGCCTGCCCTGAGGAGGAGGAGAGGAGCGTGGCCACTTGGATTCGGAGAGACTGCACCAGAGCTGCAGGCGGTTGCCAGAGGAGAAGCCGCGCGGCGAGCTGTTTGGAATCAGAACGACGCTTCTGAACACCTTGCCCTGAGGACAAGGAGGAAGAGGAGCGGCCGCTTGGATTCGGGTGACTACACGGGAACTACAGGCGGTTGCCAGAGAAGGGGCTGCGTGGCGAGCTGTTTGGACTCTGACCACTTCTGAACCCCGGGGCCTGCCCGGAGGAGTAGGAGAAGGAGGAGAAGGAGCCCGGCGGGTCCTTTGGACTCGCAGTGACTGCATTAGCGCTCCAGGCGGCTGCTCAGAGGAGAAGGCGAGTGGTGAGTTGTTTGGTCTTAAAGTGACAGCTCCTGAACACAGGGGGGCTGCCTGGAGGAGAAGCGTGGTGCGACGCTTGGTCTTGAGGGGCCACACCAGAGCTCCGGGCGGTGCCCAGAGGACCCGTGCAGCGGGTCACGTGGATTCAGAGCCACTCAGAGGGACTGCTCCTGAACACCCGGGGGGTTATCTGGAGAAGGAGGAGGAACGGGCAGGGTCACTTCGACTCGGAGTGATTGATTGCCCCGGGCTACGGGTGGTTGGTGGGAGGAGGAGGCACGAAGTGAGTTTCATGGACTCCTAGTGACCGCACCGGCATACTGGGCGGCTGTCTGGAGGAAGAGGCCTGTGGCGGGTCTCTGGGACTCAGAGCGATTGTTCGGGGCCACAGGTGGCTGCTCAGAGGAGGGGCCACGCAGCCAGGCGATTAGGTGCAGAACAGGGTCCCAGGATCTAGGAGGCTTCTGGGTGGAAGAGCCGCACAGAGACAGGCTTAGGGCGGAGCGAAGGTTCCAGGCCTATGGGCAAATTCTCTGAGGAGGGGCAGCCTAAGGAGATTCATCTGCGAAGGGTGAGGCTCCCAGGCCCAGGAGGTAGGGCCGGGCCCCTGGAAACTTTGCAGAGGAAGGCAGCCCAGCCCAGGCAGTAGCTGTAAATTGAGGGGAACCTCTAGGAGGAAACTGACCAGCGAGACCTCCCCACCGGGTGAGTCTTCCCTGCTGGGTGAGGTTTCCCACAAGGACGGTAAAACCAGAGGCTCAGGCCCAAACAGGCCTTGCCTCAGCCCACAGCCTAGGTCCCCTTTGGATGACCATTGGTCAACAAGTGGAGGCACCTCTGCCCACTAGCAGGGAATATACCCCACCTGAAGGCCACCACTCCTAGAGAGGCAGCTTCCTTGTGGAGCACCGCATTATCAACCTCCTCCAAGACTTCAGCCTACTGAAGGCTAAGAGGGGATATATATAGAAATCTTCAGGGTCATTGTAAATCAACAGAGGAAATCTGCGATATCTCAGCGGTCCACTGATATCTGAACAACATGAGAAAACAAGGAAAGAAAATGCTGCAAACAAATCTAGATGTTACATCAATAAAACCCAATGACAGCATGGCAGAAGAAATGACAGAAAAGGAGTTCAGAATGTACATAATTAAAATGATCAGAGAAGCAAACGAGGAGATGAAAGAGCAAATGCAAGCATTGAATGATGAGATGAAAGAGCAAATGCAAGCATTGATTGATCGCACCAATCGACAGTTAAAAGAGCAAATACAGGAAGCAAAAGATCATTTCAATAAAGAGTTAGAGATATTGAAAAAAAAACCAAACAGAAATCCTTGACATGAAGGAAACAATAAACCAAATTAAGAACTCCATAGAAAGCATATCCAATAGGATAGAACACCTGGAAGACAGAACCTCAGACATTGAAGACAAAATATTTAACCTTGAAAACAAAGCTGAACAAACAGAGAAGATGGTAAGAAATCATGAACAGAATCTACAAGAACTATGGGATATCATGAAAAGGCCAAATTTAAGAATTATTGGGATTGAGGAAGGCCTAGAGAAACAAGCCAAAGGATATGAACAACCTATTCAATGAAATAATATCAGAAAATTTCCCAAATCTGAAGAATGAAATGGAAAATCAAGTTCAAGAGGCTTACAGGACTCCAAATACACAAAATTACAACAGACCCACACCAAGGCACATTATAATGAAAATACCTAACATACAAAATAAAGACAGAATTTTAAAGGCTGTGAGAGAAAAGAACCAAATTACATTCAGGGGGAAACCAATACGCATATCAGCAGATTTTTCAATCCAGACCCTAAAAGCTAGAAGGTCCTGGAACAACATTTTTCAAGCCCTGAAAGAAAATGGATGCCAACCAAGAATCTTATACCCAGCAAAACTTACCTTCAAATTTGACGATGAAATAAAATCCTTCCATGATAAACAAAAGCTAAAAGAATTTACAAAAAGAAAGCCAGCATTACAGAACATTCTCAACAAAATATTCCATGAGGAAGAGATGAAAAACAAAGAAGCAAATCAGCAAAGGGAGGAATTATCCTAAAGGAATTGTCAAATAAAGGAGGAAACAAGTTGTGTCAAACAAATAAATAAACAAAATTTTAAAAATGAACCAAATGACCGGGAAACCAAATCATTTCTCTATAATAACCCTGAACGTTAATGGCCTGAATTCATCAATCAAAAGACATAGACTGGCAGACTGGATTAAAAAGAAAGATCCAACAATATGTTGCCTGCAAGAGACTCACCTCATAGAAAAAGATACCCATAGATTAAAGGTGAAAGGATGGGGAAAAACATACCATGCACATGGACTCAGCAAAAAAGCTGGAGTATCCATCCTCATTTCTGATAATGTGGACTTCAAGCCAAAGTTAGTCAGAAGGGATAAAGAAGGTCATTTCATACTGCTTAAGGGAAGCATAAATCAGCAAGATATAACAATCATAAACATCTATGCCCCAAACAGTGGCTCATCTATGTATGTCAAACAAATCCTTCTCAATTTCAGAAACCAAATAGACCACAACACAATAATACTAGGTGATTTTAACACACCGCTCTCACCACTGGACAGATCTTCCAGACAAAAATTGAGCAAAGAAACCATAGATCTCAACAACACAATCAATAATTTAGACTTAACGGACATTTATAGAATATTCCATCCAACCAAGAGTGAATACACTTTCTTCTCAGCAGCACATGGATCCTTCTCTAAAATAGTCCATATATTATGCCACAAAGCTAATGTTAGCAAATACAAGAAGATAGAGACACTAGCATGTATTCTATCAGATCATAATGGATTGAAGTTAGAAATAAATGAAAGAGTAAAACACAGAAACTATTCCAACATCTGGAGATTAAACAATATGCTATTATATGATGAATGGATAACAGAAGATATTAGGAAGGAAATTAAAAAATTCTTAGAGGTAAATGAGAACAAAGAAACATCATATCAAAACCTCTGGGACACTATGAAAGCAGTACTTAGAGGGAAATTTATTTCATGGAGCGCATTTAATAAAAGAAGTAAAACTCAACAAATAAACAACCTAACACTACAGCTCAAAGCCTTAGAAAAAGAAGAACAGAACAGCACCAAAAGTAGTAGAAGACAGGAAATTGTTAAACTCAGAGCTGAAATCAATGAAATTGAAACAAAAGAAACAATACAAAAAATTGACAAAATAAATAGTTGGTTCTTCGAAAAAATAAACAAAATTGATAAACCTTTAGCCACACTAACAAAGAGAAGACGAGAGAAAACCCAAATCACTAAAATTCGGAATGAACAAGGAAATATCACTACAGACAGGATAGAAATACAAAACATAATTAGAAGCTATTTTGAAAATCTATACTCCAACAAAATAGAAAATTTCGAAGACATCAACAGGTTTCTAGAGACATATGAATTGCCTAAACTGAATGAGGAGGACATAAACAATTTAAATAGACCAATTTCAAGTACTGAAATAGAAGAAGTCATCAAAAGCCTACCAACAAAGAAAAGTCCGGGACCAGATGGGTTCTCAGCCGAGTTCTACAAAACCTTTAAGGAAGAGCTCATTCCAATACTTCTCAAAGTATTCCATAAAATAGAAGAGGAGGGAACCCTCCCAAACTCATTCTATGAAGCCAATATCACACTGATACCTAAACCAGACAGAGACTCATCAAGGAAAGAAAATTTCAGACCAATATCCTTAATGAACATCGACGCAAAAATTCTCAACAAAATTTTAGCAAATCGCATACAAAAACATATTTAAAAGATAGTGTACCATGATCAAGTGGGTTTCATCCCAGGGATGCAAGGTTGGTTCAACATCAGGAAATCAATAAACGTAATTCACCATATTAATAGACTTAAAGTCAAGAATCACATGATTATTTCAATAGATGCAGAAAAAGCATTTGATAAAATACAGCACCCCTTCATGCTCAAAACACTAGAAAAAATAGGGATAGTGGGAACATTCCTTAATATTGTAAAGGCCATTTATGCTAAGCCCATGGCTAATATCATTCTAAATGGTGAAAAACTGAAAGCATTCCCCCTAAAAACTGGAACAAGGCAGGGATGCCCTCTTTCACCACTTCTATTCAACATCGTTCTTGAGACTCTGGCCAGAGCAATTAGACAAACCAAAGAAATTAAAGGGATACGAATTGGAAAAGAAGAACTCAAACTATCCCTGTTCGCTGATGACATGATTATATATTTAGAGGAACCTGGAAATTCCACCAGAAAACTCTTAGAACTCATAAGTGATTTCAGTAAAGTAGCAGGTTACAAGATCAATGCCCATAAATCCAACGCATTTTTATACATAAGTGATGAATCTTCAGAAAGAGAAATTAGGAAAACTACCCCATTCACAATAGCCTCGAAAAAAATAAAATACTTGGGAATCAATCTCACAAAAGAGGTGAAAGACCTCTACAATGAGAACTATACAACACTAAAGAAAGAAATTAAAGAACACCTTAGAAGATGGAAAGATCTTCCATGTTCTTGGATAGGAAGAATTAATATTGTCAAAATGGCCATACTTCCTAAAGTGCTATACAAATTCAATGCAATTCCAATTAAAATCCCAATGACGTACCTTACAGAAATAGAGCAGGCAATTATGAAATTCATCTGGAAGAATAAGAAACCCAGAATAGCTAAAGCAATCCTTAGCAGGAAGAGTGAAACAGGGGGTATTGCAATACCAGATCTTCAACTCTACTACAAAGCAATAGTAACAAAAACGGCATGGTATTGGTACCAAAATAGAAAGGTAGATCAATGGTACAGAATAGAGGACACGGACACAAACCCAAATAAATACAATTTTCTCATACTAGACAAAGGGGCCAAAAATATGCAATGGAGAAAAGATAGCCTCTTCAACAAATGGTGCTGGGAGAATTGGAAATCCATATGCAACAGAATGAAACTAAACCCATATCTCTCACCATGCACGAAACTAAACTCAAAATGGATTAAGGACCTCGGAATCAGACCAGAGACCCTGCAGATTATAGAAGAAAAAGTAGGTCCAAATCTTCATCTTGTTGGTCTAGGACCAGACTTCCTTAACAGGACTCCCATAGCACAAGAAATAAAAGCTAGAATCAACCACTGGGATAGATTCAAACTAAAAAGCTTTCTCTCAGCAAAGGAAACTATCAGCAACGCGAAGAAAGAGCCTACAGAGTGGGAGAATATCTTTGCCAATCATACTTCAGATAGAGCACTAATCTCCAGAATCTATAAAGAACTCAAAAAACTCTACTCCAAGAATTCAAACAGTCCAGTCAACAAATGGGCTAAGGAAATGAATAGACACTTCACAGAAGAAGATCTACAAGCAATCAACAAACATATGGAAAAATGTTCAACATCTCTAGTAATAAGAGAAATGCAAATCAAAACCACCCTAAGGTTCCATCTCACCCCAATTAGAATGGCGATTATCAAGAATACGAGCAACAACAGGTGTTGGCGAGGATGTGGGGAGAAAGGTACACTCATACACTGCTGGTGGGGCTGCAAATTAGTGCAGCCGCTATGGAAAGCAGTGTGGAGATTCCTTAGAAAACTTGGAATGGAACCACCATTTGACCCAGCTATCCCACTCCTTGGCCTATACCCAAAGGACTTAAAATCTGCATACTACAGAAATACAGCCACATCAATGTTCATAGCTGCTCAATTCACAATAGCCAGACTGTGGAACCAACCTAGATGCCCTTCAATTGATGAGTGGATAAAGAAACTGTGGTATATATATACTATGGAATATTACTCAGCCATAAAGAATGATAAAATTATGACATTTGCAGGCAAATGGATGAAATTGGAGAATATCATGCTAAGTGAGATAAGCCAATCTCAAAAAGCCAAAGGACGAATGATATCGCTAATAAGTGGAGGTTGACACATAATTGGGGGGAGGGAAGGGTTAGAGTTAGGGTTAGGGAGGGGGGCAAGTATGGAGGAAGGAAGTACTGTATAGAGGGTAAAGAGGGGTGGGAGGGGTGGGGGGAAGGGAAAAAAATAACAGAATGAATCAAACAACATTGCTCTATGTAAATTTATGATTACACAAATGGTATGCCTTTACGCCATGTACAGAGAAACAACATGTATCCCATTTGTTTACAATAAAAAAAAAAAAGAATAAAAGATAGATACAGAAATTATCTATATGTATAAATATTATTTGGATAAAATATCCATATAGGTCTATATAAATATTATCTTAGGTAGATATAGGTCTTATCTATATAATGGTAATAAGAGGAAAAAATAAAGGTCTTTTTTTTGTCCTATTTCACTGTCATGATGTAATCAACACAGAATATTTCTGTGACTCGAGTTACCAAAATGCATGTGGGGATTTCTCCCCACCAGCAACCAATCAATTCCTTTCTGCAGCAAACAACAGCTGGGTGTCCTCTGATTCAGTTCAATTCTCTTAGTATCTATCTGGAGATAGCATCAGATCCCATTAAGAAATCAGTCCCACAAGACTGCCCCTCCCCCACTCCTGATGCCAATCATAAACTCTAGATTGTCTTTCCCGGGCTTCTGACCAATGTTTATAAATCAGAATTCCCACGACCCCCACCTCAGATTCAAATAATTTGCTAAAGCAGCAGTTAATAGAACTCAGGAAAGCAATTTACTTGCATTTGCCAGTTTTTTTATAAAGTACATTACCAAGAATATAGATACAAAGGGCAAGAAGAGTGTGGGAAGGAACACAGGGTTTGTAGGGATTTCCCTCACAGGCACCTAATTGGAAGCTTTCCAGCCCCTGTCCTTCTGGGTTTTTATAAGGATTTCATTTCACAGAATTTCAAAATCCAAGTCTTGCATTTTTTTTAAAGATATTGCAAAGTATTTTATTCTCTTTGACAGTATTATAAGTGGAATTTTCTTGATTTTGTTTTCAAATTGTTCATTGTATACAGAAATGCAATTTATTTTTGTATATTACTTCTGTATTCTAGAATCTTGTTTAGCTTGATTATTTGTTCTAATTGTCTCTTATGTATTCCACATGATTTTTTAAATGGAAAATAATCATGTCATCTGCAGAGTTTTATTCCTTCCTCACTGATGTGGAATATTTGTTTCTCTTACTCGTCTGTTTTTCTACAGCCTCTAATGTAATATTAAATAAAAGTGTCTTGTTCCTAATCTTAAGAAGAAAAAATAATTTCATTTTCACCATTAAATATGATACTAGTTCTGAGTTTTCCACAAATGATCTTCATGATTTTTATCAGGTCGAGAAGCTTCTTTAAATATTCTTATTTAGAATGTTTCCAAATGCCTTTTCTGCATGTATGGCTTTTTATCTTCTATTCTAATAATGTTATATTACATTAATTAATTTTAATATGTTGAACCAACCTTACATTCCTGTATTTTAGTCAGCTTTTTCGCTGCTGTGACTAAAAGACCTGACCAGAACAACTATAGAGGAGGAAAAGTTTGAGAGCTCAAGTTTTCAGAGCTCTCAGCCCATAGAGTTAACTCCATTCCTCAGGGCTCAAGGTGAGAGAGAATATCATGGTGGAAGAGTATGGCAGAGGGAAGTGGCTCACATGATGATCAGGCAGCAGAGAGAGACTCCACTTGCCAGATACAAAATATATACCCCAAAGCTAGCCCCAAATGCTCCACTTCCTCCAGCCACATCCCACCTTCCTCCAGTGACCACTCAGCCAATCCAATCAAGGGATTAACTCACTGATTGTGTTATGGCTCTCACAACCCAAACATTTCCCCTCTGAACCCTCTCACATTGTCTCAAACATGAGCTTTTTGGGGGACACCTCACATCCAAACCATAACATCCTGGAATAAATCCCATTTTGTAAAGTTTTATGATCTTTTTATACATTACTGTGTTCTTGCTGACTGAAATGAAGTTGATTTTTTTAGATGAATATTTCTTCATTTACTATAGCAACAAAGACAATATCCATGGACTTCAAATTTTCATATTTTATAATTTTCTTTGGCCAATTGTTATTTTACTGAGGAGAGAGCTAACCAAGGTCCTTATCTGTCATTCTGAGAGATCCTGTTTCATTCTTTTGGTTATATGGTGTTCCATTGTATGCTGTACTAAGCTTTATATGTTCAACTTTCATGAATATTCAATTTGTTTCCCATTGTTTGTTATGAATGTTCTGTTAAAAATTCCAAAATGAATGTGCAAGAGTTCTTAAGAATATAAACAACCACATTTACTACCTATATAGCATGTGAATTTTCAATTTCAGTGGGTAAATCATATTGCCCAATAGTAAGTGTTTATATCATTGCTCATCTTCCTTCCCAACCCTCCCAACCCTGGGTATTGTCAGACTTCATTCTTACCAATATAGTGGGTGTGAAATAGTATCTTAAGTTTTATACATTCGAATACTAGCAATACTTTGTACATTTATTAGCATTAATGCTTTTGCTTCTACTAATATATCTACACACAACACACACACATACTTTATTTTTCCATTGAATTGTTTGAATTTATTAATTTTAACTCTAGCCTTATATTTTCTGGAAACAAATTTAATTCGATATGTGTGTAGAAAGATCCTCATTTATGATTTTTTTTCTTCATGATATTTTTTATCAAAAATAGATCTTACTTTACAAGTATTTTAATTTATCAATATTTTCTTTTGTGGGTTCCATTTTGGAAATGTGTAAGAAATTCTTCTCTACATCAAGGTCACAAATATGCTTATATGCTTGCTTCTCTAATAATATGCTTTAAATTTTTGCTTTTCAGATTAAAATCCTCTAGCCACCTAGAATTAATATTTAGATATGTGGTGAGTCAAAGATTAAATTTTTTGTTCCTCATTATGGATAACCAATTTTCTCAGTATAGTTTATTGAATAATTATTTTTAACCCATTACTTTACGATACCAGTTTTATCATAATATAAGGTTATATGTAATTCTAGGTCTGTTTCTATTATCGTATTCTTGAACCAACAGGACATTGCGTTAATTACCATAAATTTGTAACTAAGTCTTAATAATGTGGTAGGACTACCTCTGCTTCTTGAAAGTTGTCTTGCCAATTCTTGACCCCATATGATTTCATAAGCTATGTAATCATGCTGTCAGTTCCAAGAATACTTCTTTTAAATTTTGATTGGAATTACATTGAATCTCTATATTGAGCTTGAGGTAATTGAGTCTTCCGATGATAAATATTTCTCTCAATGTAAAAACTTTAAAATATAACTTAATAAAGTTTTAAATTTATCTTGCAGTTATTGGAAATGTTTTAATTAGATTTATTCCTAGGTATTTTGCAATTTTGTTCATGTTCTAATTTGTACCATTTTTAGTCTATAATCTTTTTGTGAAAGATACATACCAAAGTCATTGATTTCACCCAGAGATCAATTATTGAGCACCCTTACCAAACTCCCTTATTGATTCTACCAATTAGTTGTTTGGGTTTTCTAGGTAACCAATTATACCATCTTGACTTAGTTACAGTTTTATTGATTTTTTTTCTTTCAAAATCTTATGAATTTTATTTCTTTTTTTTTTTTTTTTTTTTTTTCTCCTCTTTGTTGTGCTTACATTGACTAGAGGCAGGAATAGTGGCCATCTTTCCTGAGTTTCTGACTTTACAGTGAGTTTCTTATACCTGTTCATTATCCAGCATGATCTTTGATGTGGATTAATCATACTTTCTCATTTTCAATTTAGGAAGTTCCCCTCCACTCCTAGTTTTCTAGATGAATTTTAGCAAATGGTAAAACTGGGATGCTCATTATGATTTTCTCCTTTAATCTGTGAATATTGCGAATTATGTGATTTTTTCTAACATTGAGTCAACCATACATTCTTGACATGAAACCACCTGAATTATGAGTTTTTTTCATTTCTCAGTATTTCTGGATTTCATATGCTAGTATTTTGATTGCATCTACATTCACGAATGTGATTGGTCTATAATTTTATATCTTGTATTATCCTTGTATCTAGACATCACAACAAGATTATAATAACCTCGAAATGAGGGAATTTTCCCCTTTTTCTTTCTCTGGAAGCATTTGCTTATGTTTAAAATTATTTGACCCAACACTGGTTATTAGAACTTGCCAGAATAACTCTCTCAGAAGACTTTAAGTTGTTTATTCTTCTCTTTTAATGATTAAATCAATATTTGTGTTTTGTATTTCTTTTTGACCCTTTTTGGAAGGTGGGTCTTCTGATAGTTTATTCATTAGGCCAAATTTTAAAACTAAGTTTTCATAAAACTGTTCAAAATATTATGTTCCTATTTTTTAAAGCTCTGTTCCCCCATGTAGTTGTGACCTTTTGGGGCCCTTTTATCATTTTTATTTTGTACTCATTTTTTTCTTGGTTATACTCACTAGTCCATCTTACTGCACTTTTCAAAAATCTATTAACTTTGCCAATGCTCTCTCTGCTATCTGTCTTCTCTACTTCATTAATTTGTGATCTTCCACTTACTATCTTCTTTATTCCACTTTTTGGTGTTAATTTTGTTGTTCTTTTCACTTCCTAAGTCAAATGCTTGGCTCATTAATCCTCAGTCTTTCTTGTTTTTTAATATAATCACTTAAGACTACAAATTTCTTTCTAATTTCCACTTTACTATCATCCCTCAATTTGTTTATAAGCAATATTTTCAGTATCATTTAGTTTTAATAATTATCTAAGTTCTATCCTGGGTTTTTTTTTTTAAGTTTTGACAAGATTTTTTTTCCCAATTATTTTTATTTGTTCTGGAATTCTTTGGGGTTGAGAGAAAGCTATCCTTCTATTTACTCACTGAAGATAACCTTGTAGGAAATCCATTTTCTCTGCGCTTCAAGAGCCACCCTGGTGTGCTGCTTCCCAAGAATTCTCCTGACACTCACAGGTTGGAAAGAAATCTGTCTCTACTTCTGACTCCTCACCTTTCTCTAACCTGCTCTCCCTCTTGAGGGTATCTGTAACGAAATGTCCTGAGATCTTTGCAGGTAATGTGTCTTTTTCACAATTTTTCAGATTTTCTCTACCACCCAGTGTCCCCATCATAGTCAAAGGCTATGCCAGAATCCTACATCAAAAACCCTGGGCTTAATCCTGACCCTCTATCATGACTGCCTATCCTGAGTTTTGATTAACTCAAGTTCTCTAACTTCATGCTAATTGTATGGCATTGGAAATGCTCCCTTCCAAACACACCACACATGTACACACACACACACACACACACACACACACACTACTCACTGGCCACAAATTTTCTGTGTTTCCATCCTTCGCCGTGTCCTAGGTGTCTATACTTTGTTCTCTGCAATTCAGCAGGCCCACATCCCTTTACTCCTCATTTTCCCCCTTTAGTTATTTTCCTTAATTGTGTGTAGAAGCTGAATGCTATAATCTTAATCATTCTTAATTCCAGTTCTCATTATTAGTATGTGCCAGGCACTACTTTTGGCACTTTGCAAATATTAATTTGATTAGTACTCATTACCACTTAGGGCTAAAAACTACATTTGTCGTCCCTACTTTATAGCTGAAGAAATTGAGGCAAGGGGGAAGAATTGAGGCAATTGTCTTCTGGGACAATTCCAAGAAGAGAGAGCCACTCGAGTCGTGGCACTGGGATATGACTCCAACTGGTCTGATTCTAATATAACCCTCCTCTTAAATGCTACTCCATGGTGACCTTATGAAACCCCTTCTTGCCACTCCCTCTGAGTTCCCAGTGAAACTTATTTGTCCTGCTACTCTGGCACTTAAGGGAGACGGCCCTTCTTATAAGTTAGTTCAGTGTGTCTCTCCCACAGTCAAGAGCTCATCAAGGGCAGAGATGGCTCTTGTGTTTTCCATTCTAAGCACCAACTGTCAGGTTGTGCACAGTGAAACATTAAAGAAATGCTCATTGATTAAAGGAAGATGTAGTTAAAAAAAAAAAAAAACTAAAAAACAAGAGATTGAAATTTTAGTATGAATTTAGGAAATTTATTCAACTTCAGTTTTTAGTATGTGAAATATACCAAAATAAACAAAGAGTTCATTTCATATTCTTATAAATGCATGTTAGTAACAATCATGTACCATGTACCATTAAAGTATATGATATAATATGTAATATAAAAAACTGTCATTTAAATGAGCCTCGGGAAGTACACTATGACTTAGCTAGGATTACCATGACAACCATAACTTTTACATTTCCTCATTTTTTCAGTTTGAATTTGCAACTTAAATGTCACATTATCATAGGTTTCAGCTTTCTTTTTTCTATGTAGTTCAAAAGGAAAAGTCACAAACCAATGCTCCCGTTAAATCCTCATTTAATTAAGTGTGCCTCTTGAGCAAGTCACACTTGTTTGGGGATCAAATATCTGGTTGGTTACCGCAGCAGTTAAGAAAAAATAAAATAAAAGAGAGAGAGAGAGAAAAAAGAAAAGAAAAGAAAGACTACAGTGGAGTCTTAGAAGAGGGTTTACAAAAAATTTGTAACAATCAACATATCAAATTCTCTCATCACAGATTTCTTTCATGGTGTTTGGAGTAATGCATTCAAAGATTTATAAGATGATCTCATTTGGTTTTATCAGTATTCACATCAAAGTCCTCCAAGTTGAAAACAAAAGATTTAAAAGCATGCAGAATGCTGAATTCTGTAATCCCAGTTGGTTTTTTTGTCATCCCCACATACCATCCTACACATAGCATGCCAGGTAACTTAAGACCCCTTCCAGGGTACAAATTCTATGATTCTTCCAAGTTATTGGCTTTTTTCTCAAAAAATACCCCATCACTTCTCCAGTCATTATTCCATTATTTCCCTGATGAAGACTTCTTGAAATCTCATTTACTTTTGTAAGACAAGACAAAATTGAAACATTCCTCAGGCAACAAATAATAGCATACATATGATTTTTTTTTTCTTCCACTAAAAAGTTGTGTTTTTCTTAGGGCAAAACTTGATAGGAAAGCCAAGCTTTTTATGACTAACTTGAAGGAAAATTATTATAGCTTACACCTTTATAGCTTCAAAGCATCTCAGCCAAGAGAGTATATAACCCTAAGTATACAATCTTTGAGATGTTATATCAAACAAGTTTAAGTGAGAGAAAAGGTTTTTCAATTTCTCTGCTACCTTTAAGCATCATTTCTATTAAACAGTTCCTCTTTTAAAAGGAAGGTAGCAGGACCAAGTGGTCTCAGCTTAAACCAAAGCCAGCCAGCCTGTGGTTGAACTTTTCATATGATCCTTTGCATCACCTGTCTCATATATGGGAGTCCTGTGCTAATGTCAGTCCTGTGCTAATGTCTCCCTCTCCCATGGAGAACTCAGGGTCCAGAACTTATCCTATTCCTGCTGTGTCCTGGTCACTTTGTAAAATGACATATGGTGCTCATGTCCAGGTGTTTGACTTTATCTGGCCATTTTTGTGTTTATCTGCTCTGTGCTTTCTCTAGTGACACATTCCATACATTGAAAGAGCATGCCGGCAGAAAAAAATTATGAGTTGTTATTTCCAAAAGAGCATTGGATCAAAAGCCCTATTTCATAAAATGGAGAGTCTCCAATTATTTGAAAGTTAGGAGACAATAAAATATGAAGAAGGCAATTTCCATGGCCTTAGTGGGGCTGAGGGAGTCAAGGTAGAAGGTGGAGACAGATAGAAAGTTTATTTTTCTTCCTTTCAAAGGCATCTATAAACAATAGGTTTGTATATATATATACAAATAAGCATTAGATACTTCTCATATTCTACCATGTCTCTTAATTCTTTAATTTGATCCATGCACATTATTATAAATGTGTCAAATACTGCTCTTTGCTTAAGATCCATTTCTCTGTTTTCTTTCATATAAAAAAAACTCTAATTTTGTTCTGGGGTGGCAATATGACCAGCTAAATTAGTAAAATTCCCAGCCTCCCTCATGGGGTCCTGTGTCACAACTCTGTTCAATGACAGACATTTTCGGAAGGGCTCACATCACCAAATAATAAGGCAGAGCATTCTAAGAAGACATTCACATTTTACCTCTTTCCTTTCCCCCCTCATTTAGCCTAGAATAGGAATATCTGTAAGTACAGAAAATATCTTGAGACTATGAGAATAAAAGACACATATTTGTTCCACCACTAAAGGATGCTAACAAAAAACTGTAGAAAAAAATCTCGTATATTAATGATCTCTTGGGGACACTGCTTCATCTCCAATTGCCTACTCTCGAGTTTTGGTTGCCCTAGAAAAATAAATATTTATTCGAACAAGTCACTGAACTCAAACTTGGTATATGGCTGACCCCCACATCCCCACTAGCAGACTTAGCGTTTTGAACACATGAAATTTAGTGGCTTGGCTGAGATCTCTCAGAGAGGATGTGGAAGGAGTAGACTATGAGTCCAAACCAGTGGCTCCTGGGCCCTTGCTCTCAGCATCCTGGCCTATTCTCTCTCTCTCTCTCTCTCTCTCTCTCTCTCTCTCTCTCTCTCTCTCTCTCTCAGCTTGGCTCCTTCAGATCCTCAGAGCTTGGATTCATTTGTTCAAACCCTGCTCCAATCATCCCAATTCCCTGATTCTAACCCAGGGAAAGACCACAGAGTCAATGTCCTCAATCGATGTTAACAGTATTCCAAGTCTTAAGATAGAGAAAACCATTCCAAAAAGAAATTATCTGTGATCTTTCTTTCTAAAGAAAACATGAAAACTTTTAACAATGTGACAACTAATAGGCTGCAGTCTGTCTTGCAACGCTCTTGGGAAGAATAAGCAGCAAAGGAGTGAAAACATCTTTCATTTCCAAAGTTTAAATCCTTGTTTATTGTTATGATGGTGTAGTTGTGGGGTGATGCCTGGATAATTGTGGCTTGGTTGTCAATCTTCAGCTGTCGCACTTTCAATCTTTTCTCCCCTAGCAAAGTTTTAAGTGGAGATGCCTATGCTCTACCTCTTGGTAGGAATCGTTTTAATTGCTTATTAAGGTCATAAATGTCCAACTGCAAAAAGCAAAAAGAATTTCACGAATTTTCTTGGTTTTCCCTGGTATTAGGATTCAACCCAGGGGTACTCTTCTACTGTGTGACATCTTTAACCCCCTGTTCTCCTTTTGTTTTTAAATTTTGAGACAGGGTTCCACTAAGTTGCTGAAGAGGGACTTGAACTTGTGATCCTCCTGCTTCAGTCTCCCAAGTAGCTAGGATTACAGGCATTTGTCACTGCACCTGGCAGAATTTTGCAAATTTTCTGTTAGCATTCTTTCCTCTGGGAAATCCACTAGCAAGGATAGCACTCTTAGAGGTTTAACTTTATCAAATATAACAAAAGAAGAGGGAGCAAACTGTATATATAAAGGGAAACATCTAAAAATAAGATTTATCTGCCCACTGATTTGAGAAACAATTCAGAGTGGTGGTTATTTGTCTATTATAATGACAGTCTTTACAGTACAACTTTTGACCCAGTTATCTCACTCCTCGGTTTATACCCAAAGGACTTAAAATTACCATACTACAGTAATGCAGTCATGTCAATGTTTATAGCAGGTCAGTTTACAATAGCTAGATTGTGGAACCAACTGAGATGCCCTTCAACAGATGAATGGATAAAGAAAATGTGGTATGTATACACAATGGAATATTACTCAGCCTTAGAGAATAATAATATTATGGCATTTGCAGAGAAATGGATGGAATTGGAGAATATCATGCTAAGTGAAATAGGCCAATCCCCAAAAACCAAAGGCCAAATGTTTTCACTGATAAGTGGATGATGGTATATAATGGGGGTGGTGGGATGGGGGATGAGAAAAGAATGGAAGAAATTTAGATTATGTAGAGGGAAATGAAAGGTAAGGGAATGAGACAGACATCATTACCCTGTGTACATGTATGATTACTTGAATGGTATGAATCTACATCATGCACAACCATAGAAACGAAATGATGTACCCCATTTATGTACAATGAATCAAAATGCAGTTGTATAACATTAAAAAAATTTTTAAATAAAATAAATAAATAGATAAATAAATAACTCTCTAATTAAAATAGAAAACTTCTGAGCTTTGGGATTAAATTCTGAATCATTTTATCAGAAGTACCTCAGAGCAATATTTTCAAAGGGCCTATTGATCGAATTTAGGAAACATTGAATTTTGAAAAAAAAATTATAATGTACCTTAGCACATTAAAGGCTTAGCATATTAAAGCTTTCTGAAATACAGGAAAAGTTTGGTCATTACTCAATACATTTGCATACATTTGGGGGAATTATTAAGCCACATGGAAATCAGGAAGATTTTTACCTCATATATAGACAATGTTTCCCAAAGGCCCATGTGTTAAAGGCTTGGTCACCAACCTACAGTGTTATTGTGAGATGTTGGAACCCTTAAAAGGTAGGGAAGGAATTTAGGTCTTTGGGGGTGTTCCCTCGAAGGGCATTTTGTGATACCCCTCCCTTCCCATTTGTCTGTTTTGCTTCCCAGCCATCATGAGGTGAACAGACCTCCTCCACCACATGTCCTAACCATCAGGCCTCCTCCACCACATGCTCCCCAATGATGTATTGTGCAGCCTCAAGCCCAAAGCAACAGGGCCAAGTCCACATGAACTGAAACCTCTGATCCTGTAAGCCCAAAAGAAACCTTTCCTCCTTTTGAGTTCATTTTCTCAGGTATTTTTTTCACAGCAGTGGAAAGCTGACTAACAACTTCTAAGAGGATTACTAACATTTATACTTTTTAATACTACCCTGTTCTCACCCCTACTCACAAAGCCTTTAGCTATGAAAGAGTGTTGAATCAATTACAGCAGTACCAATTATTTGAAGATTCCATATTTTCAAATTTGCCTAATCACGAAAATTTATTTATAATCCCAAGTCAATATTCAGGGTGTTTTTTTGGTCATTCACAGACATGCACAGAAAGTTGAAAAACTTTATTATCCAGTGCACACATGCACAACTGAGGTTGAATGAGGGGATACTCTGCCTTCTTATTTCACCTCTCATACTATAAAAAAGTATTTTTCCTGGTGTATTTGTTACCACATTTTTTTGTACTTTTGTGCTTTATATTAGTGAATTAGCTATTTAAAATGGCTTCTGAGCATAGTGCCAAAGTTTCCTAGAGACAAGAATGTTGTAATATGCTTTAAAGAGAAAAAAATGCCTGAAAACATCCATATACAATACACATGTGATACATATATTATACATGTGTACTACATATGTATTAATATACATATATGTATGCCAATGGTACTATAATTCATTCTTCAATGAAGCTTATATTATAAATACATAATAAAAATTTTTAAATCAATAATATATAATAAGTGTTTTTTAACAGAAATGTATATATAAAACAAGGTTATGTATGGATTGGTTGACAAAAATGTTGTGACCAGAGGCTCACGGAAACCTAACTTGAATTTCCCCTAGGATCAATAGTTCAGTATTGGCTAACTCAGTGTTCATCACACTTTGTAGAACACAACTACTACAAATAATGAGAATTGACTATTCTATTACAGAAATCAGGCTCATTTTCCCCACCACCCAGCATGCCAATCCCCAAAGCAAGTTTTGCAAAAGAGAAAGGATTTTATTCACAAGGTAGCTAAATGTGAGAAGGAGCCGCTGAACTCAAATCTACACCCAACTCCCAAGGAGAGAGTTTAGAGGTATTTATGGAATGAAGAAACAAGAGTATATTGAGGTGTGGGGGAAATGTGATTGGAGGTAAGAAAAGTTAAGACATCAGTGGTCTGTACACACGTAGTCAAACTGCATGGCTCTTCATAAGATGCATGTTCAGAAAATGGTGGTGTTTGCATGATCCAAGGTTGGAGTTTTCAGCCCTCTAATGTCAAAAGGTCACCAACTGGACACCTGTGCAGGCCTAGACAAAGGATAAGTGGTTTTAACAGGACTAAGGCAAGAGTAGCCTCCAAGCTCCTGCAAAACCACTTAAACAATTGTTACCATAGTGACTGTACATGAGAGGTGTTGCCAACAGCAGAGCTGATGGGTGTACACTGCTTAATTACATAACACCTGAAATAGATGATAAAACATATAACTAAAAGAAAATAAAGCTAGAGGGTTTGCTCAGGTTTAACCTTGATTTCAATCTCATGTTGACAATCAAGTTTTTAAATTTCTTCAACTTATAAGAACAGAAACTAATAAAAAAAAAAACTTTCTATGTGATGTCCCTTATGGTTAGGACTTTTAAATTTAAGAATAACAGTGATAGAAACAAAAGTATAATAACACTTACTGAGTACTTGCTGCATGTCAGACACTGTTTTAAGTTCTTTACATGTATTATCTCATCAACACCTTAGAATTATGAAGTAGAACATTGTGTTATTCATATTTTGCCTGAAGAAAAGTTTTGCAACTTGATCATACTCTCAATGGTCTTTTAAAAAATGTTTAGGAACATCTGATGAACATTAGTGTTAGATCAGATGTTTTGTAGAAAATTATAAAACTGCTCTACATTTTCTGACCCACAAATAACTACTGAGCACCAAGCACTGTTTCTACAGACCCTCCCACTCTGGTCTCCCTGATTTTCTCCCCTATATGCACCTCCATTTAATTAATTCAGTAATTAACTACTCAACTCTCTTGAGCTTCCAAGACCTACAGGATGAAGTCCAAGCTCTCAAAACAATCTGATCACATCAAACTAAACTCAACAATCCACACTACGTACCCACCCAACTCCATCCAGAGAAATCTTAACACACTGTGAGGAATCTTTTCCACCTGGCTCCCTACATTTCAACTTTTCACTCTTTCTCCAAACCCAGGTCCTCTCTAAGCATTTTCTCTTGCCCATTTACCCCTCGAGTCCCCATGTTAGAACTCTTACAAATTTCTAAAATACTTACTATCTGGCCCAGTTGTTCTTAACCAAGAATGATTTTCTCCTTCAGATAACATTTGTCACAAGGGAGAGGTGTGTTCCTAGCATGGAGGGAATAGAGACCAGGGATACTGCTTAACATCTCTGCACAGGTCAGCCTCCAAGAAAAGAATCAGCTGACCTTAAATACCCACAGTACTGGGATTGAAAAACCCCTGGTCTGGATAATTCCTTTATCATTTATTGCTACCATTTGAAAACCAAACATTTACTGAATATCAACTGTCCTCTAGACCCTACAGACATATGTTGACATAAAAGTTGATTTTAGGGAAGTTATAGTTTAAAACTATGAGAAACTATGAGAAAAGGAGAAAGAGGACACTAAAGCATGAGATACAGTCCCAATACTCACACTGCTTAAGACAGGAACTGGACAGATGGCATATGCATGCCAAAAGTCAGCTAACAATGAGGCTAACTAAAATATATTTCACTGAAATATAAGCTCTGTAAGATCACAAGTACTTTGTTGACATACTTTTAGCAAACTGTAAATTATCAATAAATATTTGTTATTTGTATAAAATGTTGAATATGTATGGATATGAGCAGGAGTCTATGGGAACCCAGAAGGACTTCTATCCTAAACTAAAAGGGTCAGAGAAAGCATCCTAGAGAAGATTTTTCAGGCAAAGGAGTGAGATGGGGTGTGGAAGGGGAATTGTGACAAAGAGAGTTTCAGAGAGAGCAACATAGGCATCACAAGAGGGACAATAGGCAACCCCATTGCAAGCTGAGTTTTGGTATCTCTCTAATCCCTACTGTAAGCAGTTTGATTGGGACTGTGTATCATCCTTCAGCATAATTTCTCCCTTTTTCTCATCTATCAGAGCCAAAGCAATGTCTTGCACACAGAAGGAATCTTATAAATGATTGTGTCTTAGCCGATACAAATCATTGTAGGAAGAAGCAAATAAACAACACCACACATCTGAAAATATTATGGTACACGTATATTTATAATATAGTTATTCTATTAAATAGAAGGGTATATATTTATAATATAGTTATTCTATTAAATAGAAGGGTAGCAGGAGAAAAAAAAGTATATGGGTATTGAATTTTCATCAGTTTTAAACTCCAGAAAACAAAATAAAAGGTAAAGAAATGATCATAATTATAGAGTAATTTACAGTATTTTTATGATGGTAAAATTTACTCCCTTGACCCAGATCTGCTTTTTACATGTTTAATTTTTTTTTTTTTCTACAAGAGATGAAGTCTTACTATGTTACTCAAACTTGCCTGGAATTCTGGGCTCAAGTGATCCTCCTGCCTCAGCCTCCCAAGTACCTGGGACAACAGGCCTATGCGACCATATGCCATCTACAGTTTGTTTTAGGTGTAATGAGAACTCTATGCTCTCAGAATGGAAAGAGCCTTTGTGGCCTGTGGGATAGTATCAAGTGGTTGACTACATACCTATATTTTGAGTTCCTAAAAAGGAAGCAAAAAAGGTTATTTGAGGAAACAATGGTTGGTTATTTCCCAAATTGGATAAAAATCTAACCCACAGATCCAAGAATCTCAATTAGTCCCAGACAGGAAAAGCACAAAGAAAAACATACTAAAGATTATTAAAATCAAATTGCTAAAAGTCAGTTATAAAGAGTCTTGACTATCCCACTTCTCTTTTATCTATAAAATGGGTGCATTATCACTTTGTTGGTGTAAAAAAAAAAATTAAGTGGCAAGGTATGTAACAAAGCAGGTGTTTAGGAGAAACCAATAGTATAGCAGTTCTTTTTTTGCAGAGTGGGAGAGGTTTCAGGGGTACAGGGGATTGAACTCAGGGGTACTTTACCACTAAGTCACTTCCCCAGCCCTTCTTATTTTTGATTTTGAGATAGAATCTGGCTAAGTAGCTCAGGTGGGTTTCCAACTTGCAATCCTCCTGCCTCAGCCTCCTGAGTTGCTGGACTCACAAGCATGGGTTATAGCACCTGTGCCCAGCACATAGTGATTCTTGACAAAGACTTAGGACTCCAACAGCCTGGGTTCAAAGCTCAGCTCTGCCACTGAAGGATCTTCAGCAGGTTATGTGAACTCTCTGTGCTTCAGTTTGCCACTGGTAATATGAGATTTAACAATTCTACTGATGGTGAGAGCTAAATGAGATGATGGTTATAAAATACAAAAATGCTTGAAAAGAGCTAGTGTTCGGTAAATGTCAGCCACTATCATTCAACTAGAAGCAAATAATTATGTGCTAAAACTATTGTGATGTCCACATCCCTGTGCAGTGCTTGCTTTATTGTAGTGAACAGATCTGGGTCCAGGTTTCCCTGTGGAAAAGTGCTTTGCTTTGGTGGAGAAAAAATTCAAGCCTTTCCTTGGGGAGTGAACTTGCCAAACCAGGCAGAATCCAGTTTCCCTTTAGATTTCCTGAAAGATAATCTATTGCTACAATCAGCTAATTTTAATAGAATAGTTTTAATAAAACTCTCTCTTTCCCCTAAAGAAGAAATCTAAAAATGATAAAGTAATATTAATTCTGAAAGAAAAGAGAAAACATAGGACCCTAGAACTTATAGCAATCAATTTTGTCCCTGTCAGCTCTTATGAGCTTCAGATTGTGAGTCTCACAACAATATTCATCCAGTGAGATAAAATGCACCCTTACAAAAAAAATACAGATAGAAAAAAATCCACATCTCTCTTTGCACTAGAAAAAAATGATTAATTCACAGGAAGGGAGATCTGTCCATAATTCTGTCATCAAGATCTATCTTACTTTGTTGGACATGGCATCTTAGTAAAAATAGGGTCTAATTCAGTAAGACCCTGCATGGAGTGTCATTTTTAATTTATATCATTTCATATCATCATGGGGCAAAGAGGTTTGGATCAACATCTTATTTTCCTTTGACTTTTCTGACAATACTAAGAATCTCATCTCAGAGGAAGGGAGATGAGTGCATTTATTGACAACACCTAAATGAGAGAAGATTAGTGGTTTTGCTAGAAAAATAAAAACAACTTGACTTTCAAAAAACCTATGAAACTGGCTGTTCATGATTATATACAATTAATGTTTGAAGTTATTCCATATTCCACTAAAGTATAAGCAAACCGTCTTAGTCAAGGTTCTTTAGGTTGCAGGTAATTAATAGAAACTCTAGTTTACTTGTGGAAAAAAAAAGAAACAGTTTATTGGAAAGTTACTGAGTTCTTGTGCAGAATCTTGGAGAGAGTAGACTTATCAAATTGCTGCAACCAGAACTGGAAATCCTACAGGAATCCAGGCTGTTCTTTTCTCTCTGTTTCTCATCACTTCTTCAGTTCATCTCAGTGTATCTTTTTTATTCTCCCTTTACTAACCAGTTTTCTTTCTTCTTGCATAGGGCAGGTGTCTAACCTAGCTCTACATTCACTAGGTCATGTCCACAGGTAGAAATTAATGGATTATCTTTGAATCCTCACTCCAAGTCACAAGGAGTGAAACTTCCCAGCTGAGCTTGGGGCAGATGTCTTTGGTGATCTAATAAACATGGTCAGCATAGCTTAAGGGACAGATCATGCCGTATAGACACCAATATCTGAGCTACACTTCTGTGGGGAGTTAGGAGGCAGTTCTGAGAGAAGAGAAATATTTGGAAGGTATTTTCACAAGCATTAAAAAATATATCTTTTACATACTAATAATGCTTTGAAAGAAGATGATGTCCGTCCTCTGCAACAAATTCAACTCTTGTACTTCTCCTAAATCACTGCATATGGGGAAGAAGTTCCCATAAGTCAGCACTGGCCCTGTCTGAGAGAGGCCTTTGTGTGCAGGCAGGAGACTTGAAAGAGGCCAGATCTGTGATCTTTAGGAAAATATAGTTTGAGACTGTCTGTCTAACACCTCTCTTTTTCAATGGCGAGACAACAGTGTTTTTATGAAAATCTTTCTGCTATTAGTGTGAACTTCAGTCCAAACCTAAATATTAGCAAAGATAAAATTCTATCTAGAACTTTGTACTGTTTATTTTTTAAAGCACTAAAATTCATAGCTAAGCTAGTAGATTTTACATGTTACAAAACATGCTATTCCTTTGCGTTAATACCTTGGGAATATGTAAAGAAGTTGATAAAGTCTGAAGGCATTTTTCATCTTGATGTGATAACTTGGCAAGTTTAAACCAGTACCACACTATTTTTCAGAATGTTATTATGTGTTTCTTAATTTTTTAAAAATTTGTACCATCTAGTTATCCAATTTTTATCCTGAATTCATTCAGAATGGACTCATTCTTTGCTTTGCTTGTTAACTTTCCACTATATGACACTTATAATGGACTCAGTCTCTCAATAAAGAAACTTCTTTTTTGTGGGGATGTGGGTACAGGGGAATGAATGCAGGGGTGCTTAACTACTAAGCCACATCCCCAGCCCTTTTTTATATTTTATCTAGAGACAGGGTCTCACTGAGTTGCTCAGTACCTCACTAAGTTTCTGAAACTGACTTTGAATTCCCGATCCTCCTGCCTCAGCCTCCCGAGCTGCTGAGATTACAGGCATGTGTCACCACACCCAACTCAGTAAAGTGACTTCTAAAAATCATTTGTTTAAAGAAAATCCACACATTTCAGAAATATAGATTGAGGGGTATGGGCAAAAAAATTCACAATGTTTGAGCATTGACTTAAATACTTGAGCAAAGAAAAAGAAAAAAAGCATTTATGAAGCTCATGTGATAAGCTCTAAATAGTAAGCACATGAAGGTGTATGGCCCTATTCTTTCTATTTTTGTGGATATTTAAAATAATAATAAAATAGTTCAATGTTTTATTATAAATGCTATCAACACCCACAAGCTAATCTTCAGAGACTGGAATTCCTTTTTGATATGACCCTGTGTAATTGAGCTTCTTTTTGCAAATCATCAGTTCAGGGAATATCCTGCCTTCTAAGACAGTCCATTCCATCTTGGAATAACAGTGACTATTTCACATGTGTTAAAATTTATTTATCTGAAGTATTTATTCTTCTACCTAAAAGTCACTCAAATGTTTAGTGAAAGGGCATGACAATCATTGCTAATCTTAGAAGAAGCAATGACCTAATTTTTATATGTATTGTTTTAATGCCCTCATTTAGAAAAACATTTTTAATATTCTTCTCACTTAGAAAATTCAGATGTGAAAGGAGGTGATGTCTAGAGATTTGCTTTAAAGTAATTCAGAAACAGAAGCGTAGTTGGGGAAAGATTTTTAAAAGTTACTAGTTGTTGAGATGGGGTAAAAGTAAACTGGGATTTATTAGTATTCTCATAACTTTGGTGTATGTTTTAAAATTTCCCTGATAAAATTTATTTTTAAAAGACATATATAGTGCATATTTTTGGGAAGATTAAATGAACCATATGATATGTGTTGCCAAAAATATGTTTTATACATCTTCGTTTTATGTTTATTTTAAATAAACATTTGATAATATTTTCCTCTATTCCAGTTCACACTCTTCATCACCATGTCCTTCCTTATTATTATTTATTTCCCACAGTCTCTGAAGGTGCCTCTGTCACTGGCCCCTGTGAGAGATGACATTTCTATTCTGTCCCAATTTTAATCCCTTCCTGTACCAAATAGTAATTGTTCGCCAATGCTACGATTATATTCTAAATCAAGTCCCAGACAAAAGCTGTCGAACAGAAAATACTGAAGTGTCAACAGTGCAATGTTGAAGTAAGATCCTCTTAAAATTCCGTCTTCCATAAAAGCAGAGGGAGCACTAGTAAAATGTTCTCAAAATCAACTTTTCAGAACTGAAAATCAAAGGTAGATCAGTAGAGAAAAGGGAACAGGGGATAGGAGGAAGGAAGGACTGGGGAGGTTCTAGAGGTTCCAAATTATATTGTTATATTGTGTGCATATGAATATGTAACAACAAATCCCACCATCATGCACAACTATAATGTACCAATAAAAAGTGTGGGGAAAAAAAGAACAGTGTTGCCATCAGTTTGGATCTGAAATGTCCCCACAGTTCATTTGTCGGAAGCATGGTCTCCAGGTGATGGCGCTAGAGGGAAGTAGTTAAAAGGAGGTGAGGACTAGTGAACAGGGACTAACCTCTAACACCATGAGCCAAAATAAATCTTTCCTCCTTCAGGCTTATTTTCTCAGGTATTCTGTCACAGCAATGTAAGTGCACTACATGTTAACCAAAGAGTTGCAACAATGTAGGAAGGATTTAAGAAAAACAGCATACTAAAATCAGCACACTACAGAAATACAGCCACATCAATGTTCATAGCTGCTTAATTCACAATAGCCAGACTGTGGAACCAAACTAGATGTCCTTCAATTGATGAATGGATAAAGAAACTGTGGTATATATATATATATATATATATATATATATATATATATACACACACAATGGAATATTACTCAGCCATAAAGAATAATAAAATTATGGCATTTCCCGGCAAATGGATGATATTGGAGAATATCATGCTAAGTGAGATAAGCCAATCTCAAAAAACCAAAAGACGAATGATCTCACTGATAAGCGGATGATGACACATAATGGGGGGTGGGAAGGGGGCAAGAATGGAGGAAGGAGGGACTGTATAGACGGAAAAGAGGGGTGGGAGGGGTGGGGGGGAAGGAAAAAATAACAGAATGAATCAAACATTACCCTATGTAAATGTATGGTTATGCAAATGGTATGCTGTTACTCCATGTACAAGCAGAAACATGTATCCCATTTGTTTACAATAAAAATAAATTTAAAAAAAAAAGAAAAAAAGAAAAACAGCCAAATACCAGTAAAAACAACTGTTTTCTGTGGCATTTCACCTTTTGCCCTATTTTCATTCACCCTTTCACTTTTTCACAGTAGCCTTGGAAACCAACAGTCCTACAATCATGGTAGAAATTAGTGACCTAGTAGCCATTGAAGATGATAGAAAAGAGTAGATGCTCCTGCAAAACCCTATTTTTAGAGAATTGTCATTATCTACCTGTCTGGTAATTTCTTTGAAAGCCTTACTTGTGAATGCTTTGTCCACATTTGACCCTACTCAGAACTCTGTCATTTGATAACAGAACGTCATTTTGCCCAGGTATGCTTGTCCAAAGTAATATAGGGCAGTTATTTAATGTCACATCTGTTTGAAGCAGTGACAACTGGAGAAAACAGCAAGTTAACTAAAAAAGTTAAAACCAAAAACTGAAGAACGAACTGTCCAAAAAGAGTTTTAAAAGCTCCCATGTATTTCTGAGAATCTAGTATTACACGCACATAGGCAGAACTGTACGCATGGCCCAGAGAGAAACCCATGCTTAGGGAAGCTCTTAGAAAGCCCTGGGCACTCATCCAAGCTGAACTCAAGGCTCTTTTCAGGCAGCAAGTGAAGGATAAGGCAGAGCAGTAAACTGCTTGTGTGTTGGAGATGTGGCCCAACACACAGAGAAGCCTTCTTCGGCAATGGTGAGCAGACTTACTGGTTGTGGATATTTAAGGAAATGCCCGTCCGAACATCAGCTGACTTCTGAAGAAACCAAGAAAAGATTCCCAAGATCACAGAAAATAAAACTAAAGACTTTATAGAATTATTCTAGCAAAGTCACTAAACAAAAAGCAACAATAATGACAAAAATGCCTGGAGTAGAAGGATCTGGTTCCCAGATCACCACCCTGTATTGTTTAAAATGTTCAGTGTTCAATAGCAAGACTTGAGACATGGAAATGAAAAAGAAAATATGTTTATACAGAGGGGAAAATAATACAATAGAAACTATCTCTGAGAGGATCCAAAATTAAACCTATTAGACAAATACATTGAATATGTTCAATCAATTAGGAAAAAAAACATGACTAGAAAGCTGGAGTATGAAAGTTGATGTTTCACAAAAGGGAAAATATCAACAAAGACGTAGAAATTATTTTAAAAGAACAAAAAAGAAGTTCTGAAGCTGAAAAGTCTAATAATTTAAGTGAATAAGTTCTCTAGAGAGGCTCAGCAGCAGAACCGAGCAGAAAAGGGAAAATCAGTGGCTCAAAGATAAATTAATGGAGCTACCCAGTCTGAGAAACAGAAAGAATGAACAATGAAGAAAAATCAAATGACCTCAGAAACCTGTGGGACACCATCAAGCAGAGAACACATATATTGGGAGTTCCAGGAGCAAAGGAGAGAGAGAAGAGGGCAGAAAGGTATTTAAAGAATAATGGCCATTCCAAATTTGATGAAAAGTATCACTATACATCCTAGAAACATAGTTCTATAGGATAAACTCAAAGTAATTCACATCTTGATTTATCAAAATCCAACTGCCAAAGTCCAAAGACAAAAAGAATCTTGAAAGCAGCAAGAAAGAAACATCTCATTATTGACAAAGAATCTTCAATAAAAGTAACAGCTGATTTCTCATTCAAGCCCTGAGGGCCAGAAGACATGGGATGATATATTCAAAGTGATGAATGAAAAAAAGTGTTGAACAAGAATGCTACATTCAATAAAAATTATTCTGTAAAACAAAGAACTTAAGATTTTCCCAGATAAACGAAAACCAAAAGAATCCATCACTAGCAGATCTACCCTATAAGAGCCACTGAAAGTATTAGTTTAGGCTAACATGAATGAAAGGACACTAGAGAGGAACTAAAATACACATGAGAAATGGAGAACTGATGAATATAACCGAAACAGGCAAATCAGAAGAAAAGATAAATATATTTTTGTTTGCATCTCTTTTTTAAAAAATGCCTGATTTAAAAGATGAAGACCTAAAGAAATAATCATATGTTGCTGCTTAGAGATACAATAAATAGCAATGTCATTTTATGACAATAAAGCACAAAGAAAAAGAAAACGGAGCACAGCTTTTATGCAATACTGATGTTCCATTGATATTAACCTGAATTTGACTGGTTTTTCAAGATGCTAATTATAATCCTTAGGACAACCACTAAGTAAATGACTCAAAAAAGCAATTTAAAAAATGGTAGGGAAATTGAAATGATAAATAGGAATATTTAACAATAACGACAATTAAGGTGATCAGAATAAAATTGAGATTTGAAAAGCAAGGTAGAAAGTTAATGGAAAAAAGGTAAATAAAAGGAAAAACTACTTCACAAACGTGTGTTAAATTAGAAGGAATGCATAAGAAAATAAAATAACAGATAATTACTTAAGAGAAATAGAAGTTAGGAAAGGAATAAAATGTTTTAAATAGAGAATAAATTAAGAAATTAAAAATAAGGACAAATAAAAAAGCAATAGATAGAGAAATTAGGCAAAGAATATTAAACTGTAAGCAGCTTCTACAGGATAATTGAGAAAATGGTGCCTGGTCTGGTGACCCATGACTATTATCCCAGTGGCTCTGGAGGCTGAGGCAGGAGGATTGCAAGTTCAAAGCCAGCCCCAACAACATGGTGAGATCCTAAGCAACTTAGCAAAACCCTGTCTCAAAATAAAAAAATAAAAAGAGTGGGGAATGTGGCTCAATGGTTAAGCACCCCTGAGTTCAATTTTTGATACCCCCCAAAAAAGGTATAGAACAAATACTTAAAATTATAATTAAAGAAAACATTTTTGAAATAAAAGATAACTTGAAACTTAAATGAGCATACCACATGTCAGAGAAAACTAACCCAAAATGACAAACACTAGTATGAATCTAATAAAATTAATGAACTTAGAAAAGTACAAATCCCTTGGGCACCTGGGCAAAGACAATATACCATTTTCAGTGGAGAGAAAACCATATTGCCATCAGACTTTTCAAGAATAATGCTTTGTATCAAAAGACTAAAGGGTAGTGCATTTAAGATATTCAAGGAAAGGAAACTTCAGCCATAGCTTTTGATATCCATTCAGACTGACTTTAAGATACAAATAAGCTTCTGTGAACATATAGAAATTCAGGGACCATTTCATAAGGCACCCAAAAGAATATTCTAGAAAATGAACTTTGGTCTGAAGGGTGGCTGACATAAAGATTAGTGACTCCCTGCTCTGTGTGTAGGAAGTACGCTTTTTCACACTTTAGGAATATCCATCAGGAGGGGAAGGCCCTGCTGCTTAGACTATAGTTTTTTCCCAGTTTTTTTTTGCAGGCAGTCACAAACCTTTGGAGATCCTGCCCTATAATTCTCTCTCAACATTTTATTCTTGCAATGAACAGGAAGGGAGCTGGGATTGGCTCACTATCTTAATCTATTCATTCTACTATAACAAATATCCTAAATTGAGTAGGTAGCTTATAAATAACAGAAATGTATAAATAATAGGATTTCCACAGCTCTGGAGGCTGTGAAGTACAAGAGCAAGGTGCCAGCATGTTCAGTGTCTGGTGAGGGTTCATTTTCTCATAGAAGTTGCCTTCTCTGTGTCTTTACATGCTGAAAGGAGCTGAAAGGAGCAGCAAGGTAGCTCTCTGGACATCTCTTATGATGGTTACTAAATCTATTCCCAAGGGCTCCACCCTCAGGATCTCATCAGCTCCCCAAAATCCCAATACCAAATGTTATAACATTGGTGATTGGGTTTTAACATATTAATTTGGGGGGAACACAAACATTCAGATCATAGGAAAATTCATAGCCCTCCCTTATTCTCCATTTCAATAAATTTATAAATTTCATTACAAAAATTTTAAAAAATCATAATGAAGAATAACCACATGCAGGCACCTGTATATTAAATTGCATTCTATAATAGTAAGTAAAATGATCCTGAAATAAATTTAAACTACAATATTTAAAAATTTGCTGTATTGAAAAAAAAAATAACTGTGATTTTTTTCTATTCAATACGTTTAAAAAATTCTCTCTCTACTTGGTATCTCATCCTTCTGGCTAATAAGCAACTTTATAGTTTATACTTCATACTTTACTATTTGAAAGTTTGAAAGCTGCAAGTCTGAATATGCCCTTAAATGAAAAGTCCACATGAGGTAGAGAAAAAAAATCCACTTAGAATATATATGAAAAGATTTTTAAAATTTCAACCATCTTGCAAAGCCTGCAGAAACTACTACAGAACTAACTTTGAGGGGAATGTGTTACAGCTCAGGGTGCCCTGCGTGCTAATTCAGGTAAGCATCATTCATATTACTTGAGAATTCTCATTTTCATATATAGCAAGCCAGGGAAATAAACAGAACTTTGATTGATTGTTCCAGGAAAAGAATGTGCAATATGGTCTAAACATTTTTTTTTTTTTTTCCTTTCTGAGTAGAATGGTTCTGAGAAAGCTACAATGAGCTGGAGAGAGTCTGGGATTTTGCTTTTTCATGTCCCCTTGGGGAGCCTCAGAGCTCATTAGAATGGAGGGTGTCCTTGCAGACTTCTACCTGTGCTCTTGGAGATCTAAGCTATTTCTTTCAGTCTCTGCAATAATCACTTTTCCAACTAAAAATTTAACAGATAAGCCTTCTCCAGTGAATTGCCATGTAGCTCACTGAGATCAGAATTGGAATCTATGAAAACAGCATTACATCTTGAACTTAATAGGGTCAAAGCAGAATTATTGATTTCTACCCCTCCACACTTGTTCTTCCCCTATTTTCTTCATCTCAGTAAATGGCACCACACACCATCTCACTGCCTAAGGGAAAACCCAAGGGACATTCTCATCCCTGCCTTTCACTCACAACATCCAACAGGTCAAGGCTTACTGCTCTTACTCCAAAACAATTCTTTACTTCATCCACTTCTCTCTATGCCCACCACTACCATCTGAGACCAGGTCATCACTGTCACATGTGACCTCTCCAGTAGCATCCTAATAAGTATCTGCGATTCTACTCTTGCCCTGCTGCAGTACACTGTCTCCTGAGCAACTAGATTGGTCTCAGCAGGCCTCATTCCTTTCCAACACAAACCCATTTTCCACAAAGCATCCCACCACACAGCATTCAAACCATGAATGAATCCCCACTCTATCAGTCTCCTTCATCTTCCTCTGCCTCCTTCTTTCACTCCCCCTTACTAGACAGCAGCCTTCTTTCTAGGCCTTTGCCTATCTGACACATTCTGGTCATATCAAGTCTCAGTCTAAAAATGACCTCCTATCTTTCAGAACTGACTGCCTATTCATATTTCTCCCATTATTTTGTGTTTTAATCACAGTATTTTTTTTTTTTTTTTTTTTTTTTTTGATACTGGGGATTGAACCCAGGGGCACTTAACCTCTGAGCCACATCCCCAGCCATTTTTATTTTTTGAGACAGGTTCTTGCTGAGTTGCTGAGTTGTTTAGGTCCTAAGTTGCTGAGGCTGGCTTTGAACTTAACTTATCCTCCTGCCTCAGCCTCCTAGGATTACAGGTGTGGGCCATGGTGCCTAGATCAGTACTTATATTTATTTAAAATTATCTTATTTATATTTAATCTTTCATGAACATTAATCTCCTTAAAGGGAGCTTTGTTTTATTTCTCACTTTTTCCCTAGATCCTAGAGGAGTGTCTGGCTCCTAGTAGGAATTTAATAAATACATGCTTAATGACTAAATATATTTCAAGACCACATTTACTGAGTGGTCTCCATAAGTCCCTTAAAGCCAATCAGTTCTCTTCCACAAAGATTTCTTCAGTGCCTTAGTAAGTGTTAGAAATGTTGCCAGGAGCTAGAGGAATAAAGCTGAAAATCTTAACTTTGATACTCTGTGCTCAGTGCTGGCTAAGAGAGACTCTTAGTGGATTATGACTGATACTAAATTATCAATTTATAGCATTCCAAATGAGATTACTACAGAGGCTATTTAACATCTTGACAGCTTCCTACCCCACTATGATGACAGAGACTCTTAATACATTTAAATCACAGATTTGAGGATGTTGGGTCAGTAATAATAATATAATAGGATATTATTATAGTTAATATTATAATTATTTAAGAAACAGATTTGGCATAGGACTTCCCTACATCAATGGTTCCCATGATAAGCCCACTGCAATGGGAAAGCAACTGACCGCTGGAAGTCCCAACCACTAGGATGTCACCCTACAGTGGCACTAATGCAAATGCAGAAGTAGACAGGCTGAGCAACCTCTCGCCCTGACCTGAACGGTAAAGTACCTGCTAGAAAGAGCTATGTCAGGTATATTCACATACCTGCAGAACCATAGCTGCAGAACATGATATGGAATCAAAGCAATTCAGGTATTTACTGGGTGCCTACTCTGCACTCGGTGTTCTGCTGGGCATTAAGATGCAGAGATAAGTAAGTTCTAAATGCAGAGAAGCTAAATTATTGTGTATGATTGAATCCCAAGGTTTAACCCTCTTAATTTCCCTCTTTGAAGACTATTTCAGGTCACTTAAAAATAATAATTAGGATTTATTTAATCCTCATAAAAGCTCTGTGAAGTGGCATTGTTCTCATCCTCCTTTTAAAAAGTCAGGAAGCTATGACACAAACCAGAAAGGTACCACATCTGGAAACTGGAGAGCCTCACACAATAGGAAATGAAGGCCACTCAGCAATGACTGGCGAGTATTTGGAATCTGTACAAATAAGCTGCAATGTAAATGCAAGACTATTATCTTTTCCAATAACTTAATTTGCCACAGGGACACTACTCTCAGAACAATGAAGATGAGAGATCGTTGCTCCAAAATGTGAGTCACTTGGGGGGAAATTATAATTGTCATTTCCAATTTTTTTTAGCACTCTTCTGTTTCTACCCTAACACCCTCCAGTCTTTTTAGTGAAGTGTTTCTGTGTATGTGTGGGTATGTGAGTGTTTTCTTTTTACATTTGAAGGAAATGACTATGCACAATTGTACTTGTTATACACATAGGAAAGTTAGTTGGTCCGTGATTAAAAGCTCCACAATGAGTCATAAATATTCAGTTTCTCTTGAAGCATTTGGCACTTTGCAATGCTGTTTTCTAGATAATGTGTTTATAACTCCAGGTCTTATCGGCATATGAACCACAGATTAAGAGTACAGTACTGGATTATCCCTGGGTCCTCCTCGAATGTTTCTCAAAGGACAAGCACTCCGATGAGCTCCTCATGCCCTTTCCTCGTGTTTAGCTCAGAGTCCCAACAGAGGGCAGGGAGAGTTCGCATGTAATTTTCCCTCCTGCTTGTACTTCTGTTGTCCTTATGTTCCAGCCCAGCTCCTGCCATCCCTCTCATTTGCTTTCTAATCATCTGGCTTAGAGAGTTTCCTGGGACTCTCCTGGGGCTACTTACGAGGAAGCGCTGACCTAACCTTTACTTCCAGTGCCCTTGAAATGTCTGCTCTCACTGCTGTTGCCACCTGGAACTCCACGATCACCCTGGCTGTGAATCTCCATCACCAAATGTCACCTGCAACGGTTCTCTAGGCTGCCAAGACTCTGTCAGGCTGCCTGTGTGCTGTCCCTGATCTGCTTTTGACCTCTACTGCTCACAGCTCTAGCTGACAGGGACAAATATTTACTGGCTTGTGTTCTTCTGTTTGTAAAATAAGAGGGAGATCTTTCAGTACTGTTATTTGAGCAGCCTAGCGTTGAAGTTCTGTTTGCTTTGTTTTATATCGTTGTCCTACTCTAGATATTTAGGCAACTTTGAGTGTTGAATCAGGGTCACTTTAATACGTTATTCCAGACATTGAAACTTGGTGGATACCTTACTGCTGTCTGTTACAACCTGTAACCTGACAAGCATCCACTGCCCCATGGCATCTCCCATTTCTATCATGTCTGAACCCTAACTGCAAAGAGTATTCAAGTTTCTCTATTCCTCAAGGAGGTGACACAGAATTTAGCACTACATAACTCTCATTTGCCAACTTTTGAGTGGGTTAATTGAGAAGACTGAGAACAAGAAATGGATCTGAGAGTGGGGAGAAGCAAGGCTAGATATGGAATTGGGTAGTCAGTGCTGAAAGTTAGGCTAGATTAAAAAGGTCAGTGCTTACTCCACCAGGCCAATACAGATATTTAAAGAAAGGCCTAGACTGGAAATTAAAGCAAACATAAGACAGAAGGGTCAGGTCACAGCAAGTCAAAACCTGGGAAAATCTGGAAAGCCCAAAGGAAATATGATTCAAGGTAGAGCAAAATGGAGATCCAAAGTCAACTCACCTGATTAGCATGGAGAATAGATCATAAAAGACAAGAAAACCCATACAAAGCAAAAAGAAGTCAGAGGATAAGCAAAATAACAACAAATTTCAAGAGGGATTCCAAAGATCAAGGCACCCAGCTCTTTCACATTAACTGCCTCTGTTCTCCTCTTGCTTAAAGAAAAGAACTTTCTGCAGTAAGCATCTGAAATATGAGCTGCACCAAATAAATTGGAAAGTCAAATACACACACCCATAGAAAAATAAGGCTTGAGATTCTGTAAAGCTAGGGCGAGAATAAGAAGGTGAAGAATGATCAGAGACTAACAGACCTGTCCCAGAACTGGAGCGAACCCTGCTCAAATTGAATGAAACGGGGGAGAAATTTCCATGAAAACTGCTTCCACATGGGAACAAATAGAATGAGCATCTTAAGGAAGGATTTGAAAAACTGGTGGAGAGTTTGGGATGAATTAATGAGACATGATTTTAAAATTATCACAAAA
Organism: Sciurus vulgaris; assembly: GCF_902686455.1. Classification (NCBI taxonomy): domain Eukaryota; kingdom Metazoa; phylum Chordata; class Mammalia; order Rodentia; family Sciuridae; genus Sciurus; species Sciurus vulgaris. Next base: position 12,172,046 of record NC_136476.1, on the reverse strand, counting down.
AGGATGACTGCTCCTCTGGAATTTGCCCATCTCTCCAGATGAGATAGAAGTATAAAATATAAATAAGAGTGGTTAGAAGACAACAATTGTTGCAAATGAGCACCAGATGCCTATAGGTTCATTATATTCTGTGTATATCTGAACTGCTTGTTTTTTAACATTAAGTACACAGGGAACAAAATGTATTCAGAAATGGAAAGGAATCACAGTATACTACCCGACTCCGCTGTAAATCACTTAGTAGACATATTAGTGTTCGTTGTCTCTATTGCTATGACCATAATTACCATGTGCCTACACTGGGGAGTACCACTGATGGGAGTGGAGTGTGAAAAAGAGTTGCTTCTTAATCTTTCATAATGAGAGGTTTGACTCTGGCTAGATGTCTTCAAACTTTTTTGGTTTTTGTAACATCATTTGCTTCTTGCCTTTTGATCTATTCGATGTTTCCCCGGTGCAAAGTTTATTTCTCAGACTCCTTTGCCATCTAACTTTGGGCTACATTCATTGATGTGAGGTGGGAGGAGGAAGGGAAAATCTAGGGCATCCCCTCCACCCCTGTTTTCTTTTCTTCCAACTGTGGCTGCTCCCCATAGATCAGCACCCCTTCCTGGCCTCAACTCCCATCTGATGGATTCCAAATCACGAATGATCCAATACTAAAACCATCCTTTTAAAAAAAAAATGTGCAAATAAGACATACTCCACGTTTGTATACATATGTCAAGGTAAACTCTACTGTCAAATAAAGTAGATAGATAGATAGAAAGATAGATGGAAAAACACATGTACAAGCTTTATTTTTTAACAGTGGAAATTTTTAATTATTCTTTTCATATTCTCTTAGCCTTTTTCAATTTTTTATTCTACTTCCTTCACATAATTTCATATAAATTCAATATTGAAAGTCTTTCATTAGTCATCTAATCAAACAGTTGTGCAACAAATATATACATACTTAATTGGTTTAATTCCCTATGACCGCTAATCTTATTGTGATCAAATTTCTTCTGGAATGAATTGTCACTAAAATATTATTGGTAAACACTTGCTCTAAACAGCATTTATATGTACCAAATTTTGGTAAGTAACTAAAAAATAAGGAATCAAATTTTAGTGCAATGCTGTCCAATGAGACAACTCTCTTGTTTTTTTTTTTTTTTTTTTTTTTTTTTTTCTTTCCCTTGCATTAGTTGATACACCTGTGGATGAAATGGCTCATTGCCAAAAATAAAAAGGCACTTACTCTATTTCCATTTTTTGCTTCTAAAAAGTAAACACTAAGAAACTGTGTTCATCTGAATAAGCACATGAATGAGCATTATTTTTTCTTTTAAAAAGAAATTCTTGAACTCATTTTCTGGTTACAAACCAGCTCTCTCAACATAAGTGTTTTGTTTTTTGTTTTGTTTTGTTTTGTTTTTTAATAATATATCACCTAACAATTTCACTGGGTCCTTTGATTTTTTTTGGGGGGGGGGAATGTAAAATATTGAAACTCCTGAATTGTGTATACATATACATATGTATGACCTAGGCATTGAGTTATTTGCTTTCTATAGACAATATTTTAGGAAGGGTACTCTTTATATGACCTAGAAAATTTTTATTAACTATATTTACTACTCTTCACTTTGAAGGAACCTCATCCACTTTAGAAGGAATTGAGGAAAATCAAAATATTGTTCAATTTACTACATTTTTACATACAAAATATTTTTTACAAAGTACTTTTATTTAATCACAAAGTTATATCTTCATTGAAACCTTAGACCCATAGATTTACCTATGAAAAGTTACGGGAATTCTCTGTCATTTGACTTGGGTTAGGAAGGTCAAGTCTCATTTTCTATTAGCCATAAAGACCTACTGTTTGTCAAAAAATATCTGATTCTATTTTCAGTTGCAGTAAGCATATTATTATGCACTTCAAATAATGTTTTTTAAAAGACAGAAAAAAGACCCCATCTTATAAAATAACATTACTAAAATTATTCATGATTAAATTATTGTAGATCTAGTGAATTTAATACAATCTATTCCATAATAAGCTTTTAAGATAGTAAATCAATATCTTATTATATCTTATTACTTATTTCTACCTAATGAGAATATACCATGTTGCTAAAATCGTGTTATTTTTGAAGCAAGAAGTACAGTTAAAAGCCACAGAATTCAGTAAATATATTCTGATGCTTGGCTTTTAGGACTAATTAAAATAAGAATCAAATTTTTAAAATCAGATAAATCTACTTATTCATTAGACATTATCATCAAACTTTATATACATAGTTTATGAAAGAGCTTACACTGCTAAAAACTAATCAGATGATTAGTTAGCTAGAATTTTGTTGTTGTTAGTAGGAATTGGAAATTCTAAGTATTTTATGGGATAAAAGAAAATTCTCCTTTATTGTGTTTCAAATAATTGTTCCAAAACACATTTTGAAAAAATTACTACTACTAATAAGTAACACATCCCAAATCTCAAAGAAACCACGTAAAAGTTTTATCCATGGGTTTTATCCACAGCATCTTGAAAATTTTGTTAGTACTGCAAAACATTCCACTTTTATTTACAAGAATCAATAACAGCAATCTATACTGCTTTGGCTGTTGGAAGATGCTTTTTGTTCTCAGCTAATTATATGTCATAAGGATAATTGTAGAAAATAGCTGAAATGAACTTGCTTTGTGATATTTTTAAGGTTGTTTCAGTGTTCGATATTTCCTATGGCTTTGCTTTACTCTTGAGGGACCTTCCTTCAGAGCTGCGTCGTCTTAATAGTTAGAGGATTGAAGAAATTAATCATCACTACCACTGCCCTACTTTATCATCTATCCAAATTCTAAATGTGCCATTGAGGACAAAGTACCAAAGAACAAACTTCACCTTTAAAGCAATATGTTAGAAGACTTGCCAGGTTATGGTGTGTGATTGACCATTAACAGAGCACCCTCTTTATTTGTCACTTTTGAAGTTCACTTCACCAGAAAGATTTTGGGATGGATGAGAAGAAATACCTTGTTTCTTCACCTGGGAAAAGCGCTATTATGAATTCAGATTCCATCTCAACTACTACATTTTTAGGAAAGAATGACATAGACATTGAAAGCCTTAAATTGAATATCTAAATCTATGCCTATGCAACCTTTGAAAAATCATTGTGTGGTCCAATTTGAAGCCACCAGTCTTGTTCATTTTACATTTACAGTGTTGGGTTTAGCTAAGGGTCTCCATATAGCTTTTGTTATTTGTATGGGATGTAAACAACAGGGATCTCCCTCACTATTCATTTACCCAACTATTCCTCCAAGAAGTCTCTATTTCAGAGGATCGTTTAAAGATTTGACCCCAGAAATGACAATCGTTACAGCATTCAGACTTGATCTGATCTCAGTCTTCAACAACCAGCTCCAGTCTCTCCTTTGGTCATAGTCACTTCCTGATTTGGGTGTGAACTGAAAATTACCCATTGTGAAGTGCCAGGACACTTCCTATGCAACACAATTAGCAACCTTCCCAAGGGGTCATTGCCATGTCTTAACTATATCAAACTCCTGCTCTGTGGGTTTCATTTACACCTTCCCAAAACACTATTTTTAAAATGTTAATAAATGATTTTAATGATTTTGCAACCTTATAATTTTAACCAATATAATTTTGTTAATGAATATGAAATATTCCATTTTTTAAATGTTCCTTTTTAAAAAGGACATTCAACATCATTTCCGTTTATTCACTCACTTAGCAAAGATTTATTAAATACTTGTGTGCCAGGTTTCTCATGGCAAGGGATGTAAATACAAAGAATGAAAAAATAGAAGTGCCAACAATAGACATGGAGAATAGATTAGTGATTGCCAGGGGACAGGAATGGGTAGAGGTGAGAGGGCCACTATAAAGGGAATTCCTTTGTGGTTTCTAGAACAGTTCTGACTCCAAAGGTAGATAGGCACAAACCAGAGGTTGGTAAATTCTTTAAAGGACCAGATAGTAAATATTTTAAGAAAGTTATGCTTAGAATAAATCTTAGCAAAAGAGCTTTGTCTTGCATTTGGTTCACTCTGAAAAATCTGAAGGACTTTTACAGCTATAGTCAGAACCTCTAAATTTGAATCTCCCCTTTTAGGATGAAATAGCAGGCCCTCATAACAGAACAAAGAAGTACAAAAATCTTCAGGGAATGTGGAGAAGGAGGAGTAGCCAGAAAGATGATAGCTTACAAATCTTGTAATGGCATAATAGGGAAAGCAATGATTTATACTGAGATTGCAAAGCACAGTCTATAAGGAAAATCTGGTCTACTGCTTACTTTTAAATAAAGTTTTCTTGGAACACAGCTATATTCATTCATTTATATTATCAATGGCCATATTAACACCAACACCACAGAGGTAACTAGTTGTAGTTGAGACCATATGGTTCACAAAGCTTAAAATATTTACTATCTGGCCCTTTATGAAAAAGTTTGTTAACTCCTGTTTTGCATTACTCAGCAAAACCAGCTGCACACAGTGAAGAAACAACCCTATGTGAAGCTTGGCAACCTATAGTGCTTCCACTGATACTAGCTTGGCCCTCATACATTTGAGGAAGAATGAGGAATTTGTCTTTCAGTTATTTTCAAATAAGAAAACTGAATTCAGAAAATTAAATGTTTTGCCTAAGGTTATGTAAGTAGAAAAGATATTCTGATTTCTTGGCCAATTAACTTTCTTTCACTTCCAATATGTTTCTTCACATACAGTATCATGTTAAATTTCAGCCAGTTTCTCCTTCAATGATGACAAATTCTAAATGATGGCCATATAGAAATATAACTGTTTAGATTTCTAAAGCTCACAGTTTACCAATCTAAAGTTAGCTTGGAGAGTGGTCTGGTGTCCTCATCTTCCTACTAATGCACCCAGAAAACTCCTAATGATCCAGAAGATTCAACCCAAATGTCATCTTATCCTGGAAGTTTTTCGACTTGATTGTATTCTTTTTTATGTGCTCTATGTTTCCTTCAATATTCATCATGGATTTGTTTTAGGTGTTTGTGCATGATTTCTGTGTTTAATATCTAGTTATATTACTGGACTATAAGCCTTATCAGGAAACATGTCTGTTTTGCTGAGTCTAATGAAAACATGGTACATGGCACACAAATGTTCCTTAAATGAATGAGGGAACAGTTTGTTCGTAAGGGAGCTGAACTTCACAGGCCGTCTTTCTGATCCATGACCATTCCATCTCTAGTTGAATGATAAATATGGCAGGACATTCCACTTTGGAACAAGTCTAATAACCCATGTTTTTAAAGTACTAAAATCTTCTTTCTGATTTTTCCCAAGAAGTTGTAGTTCTTCCCATCAGGATAGAAGTAAACAAGTGTTTTCTCTTTCTTATCACTCTTTCTGAGAAAATCTTTGCTGTGAGTTATTTTTATAGATTTGAGTTCCTTGTTATTTTTCAGTTATTCCTTTCTTGACTTGCTTCTTGGGCCTGCCATTACTCTGATTGGTCTCTTCTCTGTGGTGGTTAAGAGGATAGACTGCACAGTCGGAATTCATGGTTGGATCTTAGTGTTACATTCATTAACTTGAGAAACCTTGGCAAATTTCACAACCTCGCTTTGCTTTCATATCATCTGTAAAACAGAAATCATAATAGTATTAACCTTAACAAATGAAGAATAAATGAGTTATTATAAAAATACCTTAGAAAGGTATTTTGTCAGTGCCTGGCAAAGAGCAAGCACTCTTGAGAAGCAGAAAAATAATAACATTTAAACACTATGGTATCTCATGATTATTCTTCTATAAGTGACTCTGTCACAGTTCAATGGGAGAAGCAGGTATGAATTATAGAATAGAACATTAATACAGATGGCTCCTAACTGATGATGCATTGACTTAATGATTTTTCATCTTTACAATGATGTGAAAATGATATGCATTCAGTAGAAACCGTGCGTCTAATTTTGAATTTTGATCTTTTCCTGGGCTGGTGATATTGGTACAATATTCATGTGATACTGGCCTACATAGCTTCTAGTCATTCACACAATTGCAAAGGTTAACAACTGATACTCTACAGCGTGCTGTGCTAAGGGAGGAGGTTTGTTAGGATACGTGTAATAAATGCATTTTTGACTAATGATATTTTCAACTTTCTATGGGTTTATCAAGATGTAAGTTGAGAGCATCTGTATAAGAACTGCATAATTACAGGAGGAGCTAGGGACTGAAGAGAAGAAGCAGCTGGTAAATGAGAGGAGTCACCATGTCAATCTGAGAGATCAAGATCACCCACCTACCAAAAGAGGTAGAGATGTCTATGTAAACAATGTGTTCTAACATCTGGTAATGAACTAGAGGCTTCCACTGGTTAGTACTCAGGAAGAAGGACCAGATGCAGAGTAGGGAATAAAGGACTTGTCATTACCACATGTCACTAAATCTACTGCCACCATCTTCAAAGACCATAATACTGCTCCTTGACTGCTGCCACTCAAATCTCAAGAAAGAATATCTTTTGGCAAACTAACTCAGAAGTACACAGTGAAGGGGACTCAGCAAAAGCACTCCCCTCTTAATCAAATTGGCAGTGAAAGATATAGCATAGTATATGGAATTGCTTCAGTTTTGTGTCCTTCTCTTAAACGTGCCATCAACCATAGAACCCAAGCAGGACAGAACATTAACTCACGGGGGGCTCCTGCAGCCTACACTCTGCAAGTGAGACTCCCATTCCAGTGAAACTTCTCCAGAGCTCACATGATTTTTTTCAATCCTAGCAATTGTTTCATGTTGAACTTCCTGACATTGAAATCTCATCTCCCTCTTCATGTGTCCCACTGCTGAACTTCTTTTGGCCAACTATCTCAGGAGCATGCAACTCCTGAGGGACTCAGGAAGAGCAGTTCCATCTTCACCAAGTGATCAATGAACGATTGATAATAATTAGAACTAGCTTTTTAGTTTGAATACATTCCATTTGTTGATTCTTGATTTTACTTCTTCCATTTTAGGAGTCTTGTTAAGGAAGTCAGATCCTAAGCCAACATGGTGAAAATTTGGGCCTACTTTTTCTTCTGTTAGGCATAGGGTCTCTGTTTGAGTGCCTAAGTCTTTGACCCACTTTGAGTTGAGTTTCATGCAGGGTGAGAGACAGAGGTTTAATTTTATTTTGCTACATATGGATTTCCAGTTTTCCCAGCAGCACCATTTATTAAAGAGGCTACCTTTTCTCCAATGAATGTTTTTGGTGCCTTTGACTAGTATGAGTACCTGTATCTATGTGGGTTTGTCTCTGTGTCTTCTATTCTTACCATTAGTCTATGTGCTGTTTTGGTGCCAATACCATGCCATTTTTGTTACTGTGGCTCTTTAGTATAGTTTGAGTTCTGGTATTGTGATGCCTCCTGCTTCACTCTTCTTGCTAAGGATTGCTTGGCTATTCTGGATCTCTTATTTTTCCAAATGAATTTCATGATTGCTTTTTCTAGTTCTATGAAGAATGCCATTGGGATTTTAACAGGAATTGCATTAAATCTGTATAGTGCTTTTGGTAATATGGCCATTTTGACAACATTAATTCTGCCTATCCAGGAACCAGGGAGGTCTCTCCATCTTCTAAGGTCTTCTTCAATTTCTTTCTTTAGTGTTCTGTAGTTTTCATTGTAGTGGTCTTTCACCTCTTTTGTTAGATTGATTCCTAAGTTTTTAAAAATTCTTCTCAGCAAGGGAAACAATTGATAACATGAAGAGAGAGTGTACAGAATGGGAAAAAATCTTAACCACACACACCTTAGATAGAGTATTAATCTCCAGAATGTATAAAGAACTTAAAACACTCAACACCAAAAAAACAAATACCCAATCAATAAATGAACTAAGGAACTGAACAGACACTTCACAGAAGAAGAAATATAATTGATCAACAAATATATGAAAAAATGTTAAACATCTCTAGCAATTAGAAAAATGCTATCAAAACTACTGGAGTGATTTTATCTAACTACAGTCAGAATGACAATTATCAAGAATATAAGCAACAATAAATGTTGATGAGGATGTGGGGAAAAGGTACACTGATATATTGCTGGTGGGATTGCAAATTGGGGCAACCAATATGGAAAGTGGTACAGAGATTCCTCAGAAAACTTGAAATAGAACCACCATTTAACCAAGCTGTTCTACTCTCAGTTTATACCCAAAGGACTTTAAATCAGCATACTACAATACACATCCATGTTTATAGCAGCTCACCTCACAATAGCTAAACTTTGGAACTAACCTAGGTGTCCTCAGTGGATGAATGGATAAAGAAAACGTGGTATACATACACAATGGAGTATCGCTCAGCCTTAAAGAAAAATGAAATTATGGCAATTGCAGTTAATGGATGGAGCAGGGTAATAGAAAGCTAAATAAGCAAAATAAGTCAATGCTAAGCAAAATAAGCCAATCCCAAAAAACCAAAGGTCAAATATTTTCTCTGATATGTAGATGCTAATTCATAGTGAGGAGGGGAGAGGCTAGGGATGAATAGAATTACTTTAGATTAGGTAGAGGGGAATGAAGGGAGGGAGGGATATGGGGGCAGGAAGGATAGAGTAAAATGAATCTGACATTATTACCCCATGTACATATGACTAAATACCAGTGTGATTCTATATCATGTACAACCAGAAGAATGAGAAATTATACTCCATTTATATACGGTGTGTTAAAATGCATTCTATTGTCATGTATGTAACTAATTAGAACAAATTTTTTAAAAGGGAAAAATTAGAACTAGTATATTTGGTTTTTTTTTTTTTTCATACTTATCCTCCTTAAAATTTCAACATATAAATTGGCAGTTATCGTTCTCCCTGTTCCAATTGAAGTCATTTTGCTTCTGGATTCTCAGACGCAAGTATTAGCTAGCCCTCCTATACCCAAAGATCTCTACAGTATTTCTCAAACTGGCATTCCATGAACATAAATTCACAAGATGCTCAGACAATACTGTATGTAATATTGTCCTCTTCATATCACACTAAATAACTTTGAAAAACACTGAGTTCAACAAAATCTACAGATTGCTTTTCTGGCGAATATTCTAGATTCTATTCAGTGAAAACATATATATTCTAAAGCTCCCCACCCACCCACTTTCCCCTATTATAGCAAATTGAGACTTCAAGCACCCACCAAAGCAAGGGTATTGTGACTCTGACGTTTGCATTAACAACTGTACACGATATCGAAACTTGTCTCCTTCACCCTAACCAAATTCATAGACATTTTTAAAAAATTTTTTAAATTGTAGATGGACACAGTAGATTCATTTATTTATTTATTTATTTTTATGTGGCACTGAGAATCATACCCAGTTCCTCACACAAACCAGTGTGCTCTGCCACTGAACCTCAACCCAGCCCTTGGACATTTAACTCTTGTGAGTCACCAAAGGATCTTGGTTTAATCCAAGTTAATTAGTCCATCCTGATTAACTTACACAATTTCAAATCTCAAAGGGAAACTATGAGAAGTAGATAGCTAAAGTGACAGCGTCGGCCAAGTCAAAAATAGATTTCTAGGGCTGGGGATGCAGCTCAGTGGTAGAGTGTTTGCCTAGCATATGCAAGGTCCTAGATTTGATCTTGGGTCCTGAAAAAAAAAAAGGTTCTTAATATTGCCATTTATAAAATCGAATGGTCACATAAATGTCTCTATTCTGAATTAAAAGGACTGCTCCTGTGACCTTTTTCTACTTCCTTAGATAAAAAAGAGTCTGGAATTCTCATCATCATTCAAATCCTATTTAATCCCTGTTTTGACAAATACCCAGTTATTTTCCTCCTAGGATTTCAAGGAGTCTTAAATTCTCTATATAAAGTGTTTAGCACAGTTTGGGGGATGAAATACATAAAGGGGTTAGCATGACTGATTATTTTAATCTCCCTAATTATTTTAAAGACCATAAGGACAAGGACCAAGTCTTATATAGTATCTTTCTGGCAATATGCACACAATTGCCTTAATAAATATTTATTGAAAAAATGAAATAGCTTATTTCACATTTTTCTTCTTATGACCTATATTTGTGGATCAAATTTGTCTAAAGTAATAATTTCTATTCAAAGCAAACATTTACTATCTTTATCCAAATTCCTCTAAAAACACAACCCAAAATAATTCAGGAAAGCAGAATTTCAAAATCCCTTGCAGTTATGTCAACAATCTTGGAAGATCAATTCCAAGACTCAGGCAAAGAGTTGGTTAAAGAACAATCTCTTGGCACTCCGGCGTGGGCTCTCCCACAGGGCCAAATTCTCCAGCATCGGAGAAGGCTCTCCCAGTGAGAGCCTTTCTGAACAGAACAAGCGTCAGTTCCCTGAACGAGGGTGGCCAGTTCCTGCCCACAGGTTGCTTCAGGGACCAGGACAGGGCAGCCAGGGATTCCTCAAGCAGCCGCAGCCCGGCCCCCTCTGGAGGGAAGCGCCTATCCAGGCTAGCTTCTCGGAGCAGACCGCCCAGTGAGAGCCTTTTCACACAGAGCCAGCCACAAGTCCCCAAGCCAGCGGTGACCTCCGGCCCGCAAGCAGCCTCTGGGACCAGGGCAAGGCAGCCAGAGACCTCCCAGGCGGACCTGCCCCACCGGCCCCTCAGCCGCAGGCTTTGTCCACGGGGCAATTCAAGATGGCAGACTAGAAGGTGACTGCATCTCCAGTCACTCCAGAACCAGGATTCAAGAAGGGGAGGCATTGAGAGACTCGGACTAAATAGAGCCTCGGGGTGAGTCTCCCCACCCGGTGAAGCTGTGAAGCGCTGCCCTGGTGGCAGGCCCGGATTCAGGTGGCTTATTAGAGTAAGGCAGAGCAGCTAGCAGCTAGGCCTCCCCAGGTGGCCCTGCGCACTCCGGCGGTGGGCTCCACCCACAGGGCCAGATTCTCCAGCATCTTGGAGCAGGCCCCCCAGTGAGAGCCTTTCTGCACAGAACCAAACTTCAAATCCCTGAACCAGGGCAGTGAGTTCCTGCCCACAAGTTGCTTCAGGGACCAGGACAGGGCAGCCAGGGACTTCCCCAAGCAGCCCGCAGCCCAGCCCCTCCGGCAGGAAGTGCCTTTCCAAGATAGCTTCTCAGAGCAGACCGCCCAGTGAGAGCCTTTCCACACAGAGCCAGCTCCAAGACCTGGAACCAGTAGAGGACTAGGGGCAGCTTTCCTTGGAAGCACTGCATTATCAAGTTACTCCAAGATTCAGGCTACTGAAGGCAGGAAGGTGATACACTGGAAATCTACAGGGACAATAAAAGCCAATAGAAGATTCTGAAACATCACAAAGTTCCACTGCCATCAGAAAAATATGAGAAAACAAGGGAAGAAAATGTCCCAAACAAACCTAGATACTATATCAATAAAATCAAATGAGAGCACAGCAGAAGAAATGCCAGAAAGGGAGTTCAGAATGTACATAACTTAAAAATCAGGGAAGCAAACGAGGAGATGAAAGAGCAAATGCAGGCATTAAATGATTGCACCAATCAACACTTAAAGGAGCAAATACGGGAAGCAAGAGATCATTTCAATAAAGAGTTAGAGCTATTGAAAAAAAACCAAACAGAAATCCTTGAAATGAAGGAAACAATAAACCAAGTTAAAAACTCCATAGAAAGGATAACCAATTGAATAGAACACCTGGAAGACAGAACCTCAGATATTGAAGACAAAATATTTAATCTTGAAAACAAAGTTGACCACACAGAAAGATGGCAAGAAATCATGAACAGAATCTACAAGAATTATGGGATATCATGAAAACACCAAATTTAAGAATTATTGGGATTGAGGAAGGCTTAGAGAAACAAATCAAAGGAATGAACAATCTATTCAATGAAATAATATCAGAAAATTTCCCAAATCTGAAGAATGAAATGGAAAACCAAGTACAAGAGGCTTATAGGACTCCAAATATACAAAATTACAACAGACCCACACCAAGGCACATTATAATGAAAATACCTAACATACAAAATAAAGGCAGAATTTTAAAGGCCACGAGAGAAAAGAATCAATTACATTCAGGGGGAAACCAATAAGAATATCAGCAGATTTTTCAATCCAGACCCTAAAAGTTAGAAGGGCCTGGAACAACACTTACCAAGCCCTGAAAGAAAATGGATGCCAACCAAGAATCTTATACCCAGCAAAACTTACTTTCAGATTTGCTGATGAGATAAGATCCTTCCATGATAAACAAAAGCTAAAGGAATTTACAAAAAGAAAGCCAGCATTGCAGAATATTCTCAGCAAAATATTCCATGAGGAAGAGATGAAAACAACAATGCAAAACAACAATGGGAGGAACTAGCCTAAAGAATAGCAAATAAAGCAGAAACCAAATCATGTCAAAAAACAAAAATGAGTCAAATGACTAGGAATACAAATCATATATAACAATCAAACCCTGAAATTAATGGCCTGAACTCATCAATCAAAAGACACAGACTGGCAGATTGGATTAAAAAGAAAAATCCAACAATTTGCTGCCTGCAAGAGACTCATCTCATAGAAAGAGATACCCATAGACTAAAGGTGAAAGGATGGGAAAAACATACCATGCACATGGACACAGCAAAAAAGCTGGAGTATCCATCATCATTTCAGATAATTTGGACTTCAAGCCAAAACTAGTCAGAAGGGATAAAGAAGGACATTACATACTGCTTAAGGGAAGCATAAATCAGCAAGACATAACAATCATAAACATCTATGCCCCGAACATTGGCTCATCCATGTACATCAAACAAATCCTTCTCAATTCCAGAAATCAAATAGACCACAACACAATAATACTAGGAGATTTTAACACACTTCTTTCACCACTAGATAGATCGTCCAAACAAATTGAATAAAAACCATAGATCTCAATAACACAATAAAATTTAGACTTAACAGACTGACTTATATAGAATATACCATCCAACAAAGAACGAATACACCTTCTTCTCAGCAGCACATGGATCCTTCTCTAAAACAGACTATGTCTTATGCCACAAAGCTACTGTTAGCAAATACAAGAAGATAGAGATACTACCTTGTACTCTATCAGATCATAATGGATTGAAATTAGAAATAAATGACAGAATAAAAAACAGAAATTTCTCCAATACCTGGAGATTAAATAATACACTATTATATGATGAATGGATAACAGAAGACATCAGGAGGGAAATTAAAAAATTCTTAGAAGTAAACGAGAACAAAGACAATCATATCAAAATCTCTGGGACACTATGAAAGCAGTACGAGAGGAAGATTTATTGCATGGGGTGCATTCAACAAAAGAAGTAGAAATCAAAAATAACGACTTACACTAGCTCAAAGCCCTAGAAAAGAAGAGCAGACCAACACCAACAGTAGTAGAAGACAGGAAATAGTTAAAATCAGAGCCGAAATCAACGAAATTGAAACAAAAAAAAAATCAGAAAATTAACAAAATAAATAGTTGGTTCTTTGAAAAATAAACAAAATGGATAAACCCTTAGCCACACTAACAAAGAGAAAGAAGGAGAAAACTCAAATTACTAAAATTCAGAATGAACAAGGAAATATCACAACAGACACGAGAAAATAACAACATAATTAGAACTATTTGAAAATCTATACTCCAACAAAACAGAAAACCTCGAAGACATCAACAAGTTTCTAGAGACATATGAATTACCTAAAACTGAACGAGGAGGACATAATACAACTTAAATAAATCAATTTCAAGCAATGAAATAGAAGAGGTCATCAAAAGCCTACCATCAAAGAAAAGTCCGGGGCCAGATGGGTTCTCAGCCGAGTTCTACAAAAACTTTTAAAGAAGAGCTCATTCCAATACTCTCAAAGTATTCCATAAAATAGAAGAGGAGGGAACCCTCCCAAACTCATTCTGTGAAGCCAATATCACCCTGATACCTAAACCAGACAAGACACATCGAAGAAAGAAAATTTCACACCAATATCCTTAATGAACTTAACGCAAAAATTCTCAACAAAATTTAGCAAATCGCATACAAAAACAATATTAAAAGATAGTGCACCACGATCAAGTGGGGTTTTATCCCAGGGATGCAAGGTTGGTTCAACATCAGGAAATCAATAAATGTCATTCACCATATCAACAGATAAAAGTTAAGAATCACATGATTATTTCAATAGATGCAGAAAAAGCATTTGATAAAATACAGCATCCTTCATGCTCAAAACACTAGAGAAAATTGGGGTAGTGGGAGCATTCCTTAACATTTTAAAGGCCATCTATGCTAAGCCCATGGCCAATATCATTCTAAATGGTGAAAAACTGAAAGCATTCCCCTAAAAACTGGAACAAGGCAGGGATGCCCTCATTCACCACTTCTATTCAACATTGTTCTTGAGACTCTGGCAGAGCAATTAGACAAACCAAAGAAATTAAAGGGTACGAATTGGAAAAGAGGAACTCAAACTATCCCTGTTCGCTGATGACATGATTATATATTTAGAGGAACCTGGAAATTCCACCAGAAACTCTTCGAACTCATAAGTGAATTCAGTAAAGTAGCAGGTTACAAGATCAATGCTATAAATCCAACGCATTTTTACATAAGTGATGAATCTTCAGAAAGAAATTAGGAAAACTACCCCATCACATAGCATCGCAAAAAATAAAATACTTAGGAATCAATCTCACAAAAGAGGTGAAAGACCTCTACAATGAGAACTACAGAACACTAAAGAAAGAAATAAAGAAAACCTTAGAAGATGGAAAGATCTCCATGTTCTTGGATAGGAAAATTAATATTGTCAAAATGGCCATACTACCAAAAGTGCTATAGAGATTCAATGCAATTCCAATTAAAATCCCAATGGTGTACCTTACAGAAATAGAGCAAGCAATTATGAAATTCATCTGGAAGAATAAGAAACCCAGAATAGCTGAAGCAATCCTCAGTAAAGAGCGAAGCAGGGGTATTGCAATCCAGATCTTCCACTCTACTACAAAGCAATAGTAACAAAAACAGCATGGTATGGTACCAAAATAGACAGGTAGATCAATGGTACAGAATAGAGGACATGGACACAAACCCAAATAAATACAATTTTCTCATACTAGACAAAGGTGCCAAAATATGCAATGGAGAAAAGATAGCCTCTTCAACAAATGGTGCTGGGAAAACTGGAAATCCATATGCAACAGAATGAAACTAAATCCCTATCTCTCACCTGCACAAACTCAACTCAAAATGGATCAGGATCTCAGAATCAGACCAGAGACCATGCATCTTACAGAAGAAAAGTAGGTCCAAACCTTCAGCTTGTTGGCTTAGGATCAGACTTCCTTAACAGGACTCCCATAGCACAAGAAATAAAAGCTAGAATCAACCACTGGGATAGATTCAAACTAAAAAGCTTTCTCTCAACAAAGGAAACTATCAGTGATGTGAAGAGAGAGCCTACAGAGTGGGAGAATATCTTTGCCACTCATACTTCAGATAGAGCGCTCATTTCCACAATCTATAAAGAACTCAAGAAACTCTACACGAAGAATACAAATAACCCAATCAACAAATGAGCTAAAGATATGAACAGACACTTCACAGATCACAGAAGAAGATCTACAAGAAATCAACAGATATATGAAAAAATGTTCAACATCTCTAGTAATAAGAGAAATGCAAATCAAAACTACCTTAAGATTTCATCTCACCCCAATTAGAATGGCGATTATCAAGAATACAAGCAACAATAGGTGTTGGAGAGGATGTGGGGAAAAAGGTACACTCATACATTGCTGGTGGGGTTGCAAATTAGTGCAGCCACTCTGGAAAGCAGTATGGAGATTCCTCAGAAAGCTTGGAATGGAACCACCATTTAACCCAGCTATCCCACTCCTTGGCCTATACCCAAAGGACTTAAAATCAGCATACTACAGAGATACAGCCACATCAATGTTCATAGGCTGCTCAATTCACTATAGCCAGATTGTGGAACCAACCTAGATGCCCTTCAGTTGATGAATATAAAGAAACTGTGGCATATATACAATGGAATATTACTCTGCCATGAAGAATGATAAAATTATGGCATTTGCAGGCAAATGGATGAAATTGGAGGATATCATGCTAAGTGAGATAAGCCAATGTCAAAAAACTAAAGGACGAATGATCTCGCTGATAAGCGGATGAGGACATATAAGAGGGTGTAGGAAGGTTTAGTGTTAGGGTTAGGGTTATGTTTAGGGTTAGGGATAAGGAGGGTGGTAAGAATGGAGGAAGGAAGGACTGTATAGAGGGAAAAGAGGGGTGGGGGACAAACTGTATATAAAGGGAAACATCTAAAAATAAGATTTATCTGCCCACTGATTTGAGAAACAATTCAGAGTGGTGGTTATTTGTCTATTATAATGACAGTCTTTACAGTACAACTTTTGACCCAGTTATCTCACTCCTCGGTTTATACCCAAAGGACTTAAAATTACCATACTACAGTAATGCAGTCATGTCAATGTTTATAGCAGGTCAGTTTACAATAGCTAGATTGTGGAACCAACTGAGATGCCCTTCAACAGATGAATGGATAAAGAAAATGTGGTATGTATACACAATGGAATATTACTCAGCCTTAGAGAATAATAATATTATGGCATTTGCAGAGAAATGGATGGAATTGGAGAATATCATGCTAAGTGAAATAGGCCAATCCCCAAAAACCAAAGGCCAAATGTTTTCACTGATAAGTGGATGATGGTATATAATGGGGGTGGTGGGATGGGGGATGAGAAAGAATGGAAGAAATTTAGATTATGTAGAGGGAAATGAAAGGTAAGGGAATGAGACAGACATCATTACCCTGTGTACATGTATGATTACTTGAATGGTATGAATCTACATCATGCACAACCATAGAAACGAAATGATGTACCCCATTTATGTACAATGAATCAAAATGCAGTTGTATAACATTAAAAAAATTTTTAAATAAAATAAATAAATAGATAAATAAATAACTCTCTAATTAAAATAGAAAACTTCTGAGCTTTGGGATTAAATTCTGAATCATTTTATCAGAAGTACCTCAGAGCAATATTTTCAAAGGGCCTATTGATCGAATTTAGGAAACATTGAATTTGTTTAAAAAAAAATTATAATGTACCTTAGCACATTAAAGGCTTAGCATATTAAAGCTTTCTGAAATACAGGAAAAGTTTGGTCATTACTCAATACATTTGCATACATTTGGGGGAATTATTAAGCCACATGGAAATCAGGAAGATTTTTACCTCATATATAGACAATGTTTCCCAAAGGCCCATGTGTTAAAGGCTTGGTCACCAACCTACAGTGTTATTGTGAGATGTTGGAACCCTTAAAAGGTAGGGAAGGAATTTAGGTCTTTGGGGGTGTTCCCTCGAAGGGCATTTTGTGATACCCCTCCCTTCCCATTTGTCTGTTTTGCTTCCCAGCCATCATGAGGTGAACAGACCTCCTCCACCACATGTCCTAACCATCAGGCCTCCTCCACCACATGCTCCCCAATGATGTATTGTGCAGCCTCAAGCCCAAAGCAACAGGGCCAAGTCCACATGAACTGAAACCTCTGATCCTGTAAGCCCAAAGAAACCTTTCCTCCTTTTGAGTTCATTTTCTCAGGTATTTTTTTCACAGCAGTGGAAAGCTGACTAACAACTTCTAAGAGGATTACTAGCATTTATACTTTTTAATACTACCCTGTTCTCACCCCTACTCACAAAGCCTTTAGCTATGAAAGAGTGTTGAATCAATTACAGCAGTACCAATTATTTGAAGATTCCATATTTTCAAATTTGCCTAATCACGAAAATTTATTTATAATCCCAAGTCAATATTCAGGGTGTTTTTTTGGTCATTCACAGACATGCACAGAAAGTTGAAAAACTTTATTATCCAGTGCACACATGCACAACTGAGGTTGAATGAGGGGATACTCTGCCTTCTTATTTCACCTCTCATACTATAAAAAAGTATTTTTCCTGGTGTATTTGTTACCACATTTTTTTGTACTTTTGTGCTTTATATTAGTGAATTAGCTATTTAAAATGGCTTCTGAGCATAGTGCCAAAGTTTCCTAGAGACAAGAATGTTGTAATATGCTTTAAAGAAAAAAATGCCTGAAAACATCCATATACAATACACATGTGATACATATATTTACATGTGTACTACATATGTATTAATATACATATATGTATGCCAATGGTACTATAATTCATTCTTCAATGAAGCTTATATTATAAATACATAATAAAAATTTTTAAATCAATAATATATAATAAGTGTTTTTTAACAGAAATGTATATATAAAACAAGGTTATGTATGGATTGGTTGACAAAAATGTTGTGACCAGAGGCTCACGGAAACCTAACTTGAATTTCCCCTAGGATCAATAGTTCAGTATTGGCTAACTCAGTGTTCATCACACTTTGTAGAACACAACTACTACAAATAATGAGAATTGACTATTCTATTACAGAAATCAGGCTCATTTTCCCCACCACCCAGCATGCCAATCCCCAAAGCAAGTTTTGCAAAAGAGAAAGGATTTTATTCACAAGGTAGCTAAATGTGAGAAGGAGCCGCTGAACTCAAATCTACACCCAACTCCCAAGGAGAGAGTTTAGAGGTATTTATGGAATGAAGAAACAAGAGTATATTGAGGTGTGGGGGAAATGTGATTGGAGGTAAGAAAAGTTAAGACATCAGTGGTCTGTACACACGTAGTCAAACTGCATGCTCTTCATAAGATGCATGTTCAAAAATGGTGGTGTTTGCATGATCCAAGGTTGGAGTTTTCAGCCCTCTAATGTCAAAAGGTCACCAACTGGACACCTGTGCAGGCCTAGACAAAGGATAAGTGGTTTTAACAGGACTAAGGCAAGAGTAGCCTCCAAGCTCCTGCAAAACCACTTAAACAATTGTTACCATAGTGACTGTACATGAGAGGTGTTGCCAACAGCAGAGCTGATGGGTGTACACTGCTTAATTACATAACACCTGAAATAGATGATAAAACATATAACTAAAAGAAAATAAAGCTAGAGGGTTTGCTCAGGTTTAACCTTGATTTCAATCTCATGTTGACAATCAAGTTTTTAAATTTCTTCAACTTATAAGAACAGAAACTAAAAAAAAAAAAACTTTCTATGTGATGTCCCTTATGGTTAGGACTTTTAAATTTAAGAATAACAGTGATAGAAACAAAAGTATAATAACACTTACTGAGTACTTGCTGCATGTCAGACACTGTTTTAAGTTCTTTACATGTATTATCTCATCAACACCTTAGAATTATGAAGTAGAACATTGTGTTATTCATATTTTGCCTGAAGAAAAGTTTTGCAACTTGATCATACTCTCAATGGTCTTTTAAAAAATGTTTAGGAACATCTGATGAACATTAGTGTTAGATCAGATGTTTTGTAGAAAATTATAAAACTGCTCTACATTTTCTGACCCACAAATAACTACTGAGCACCAAGCACTGTTTCTACAGACCCTCCCACTCTGGTCTCCCTGATTTTCTCCCCTATATGCACCTCCATTTAATTAATTCAGTAATTAACTACTCAACTCTCTTGAGCTTCCAAGACCTACAGGATGAAGTCCAAGCTCTCAAAACAATCTGATCACATCAAACTAAACTCAACAATCCACACTACGTACCCACCCAACTCCATCCAGAGAAATCTTAACACACTGTGAGGAATCTTTTCCACCTGGCTCCCTACATTTCAACTTTTCACTCTTTCTCCAAACCCAGGTCCTCTCTAAGCATTTTCTCTTGCCCATTTACCCCTCGAGTCCCCATGTTAGAACTCTTACAAATTTCTAAAATACTTACTATCTGGCCCAGTTGTTCTTAACCAAGAATGATTTTCTCCTTCAGATAACATTTGTCACAAGGGAGAGGTGTGTTCCTAGCATGGAGGGAATAGAGACCAGGGATACTGCTTAACATCTCTGCACAGGTCAGCCTCCAAGAAAAGAATCAGCTGACCTTAAATACCCACAGTACTGGGATTGAAAAACCCCTGGTCTGGATAATTCCTTTATCATTTATTGCTACCATTTGAAAACCAAACATTTACTGAATATCAACTGTCCTCTAGACCCTACAGACATATGTTGACATAAAAGTTGATTTTAGGGAAGTTATAGTTTAAAACAATGAGAAACTATGAGAAAAGAGAAAGAGGACACTAAAGCATGAGATACAGTCCCAATACTCACACTGCTTAAGACAGGAACTGGACAGATGGCATATGCATGCCAAAAGTCAGCTAACAATGAGGCTAACTAAAATATATTTCACTGAAATATAAGCTCTGTAAGATCACAAGTACTTTGTTGACATACTTTTAGCAAACTGTAAATTATCAATAAATATTTGTTATTTGTATAAAATGTTGAATATGTATGGATATGAGCAGGAGTCTATGGGAACCCAGAAGGACTTCTATCCTAAACTAAAAGGGTCAGAGAAAGCATCCTAGAGAAGATTTTTCAGGCAAAGGAGTGAGATGGGGTGTGGAAGGGGAATTGTGACAAAGAGAGTTTCAGAGAGAGCAACATAGGCATCACAAGAGGGACAATAGGCAACCCCATTGCAAGCTGAGTTTTGGTATCTCTCTAATCCCTACTGTAAGCAGTTTGATTGGGACTGTGTATCATCCTTCAGCATAATTTCTCCCTTTTTCTCATCTATCAGAGCCAAAGCAATGTCTTGCACACAGAAGGAATCTTATAAATGATTGTGTCTTAGCCGATACAAATCATTGTAGGAAGAAGCAAATAAACAACACCACATCTGAAAATATTATGGTACACGTATATTATAATATAGTTATTCTATTAAATAGAAGGGTATATATTTATAATATAGTTATTCTATTAAATAGAAGGGTAGCAGGAGAAAAAAAAGTATATGGGTATTGAATTTTCATCAGTTTTAAACTCCAGAAAACAAAATAAAAGGTAAAGAAATGATCATAATTATAGAGTAATTTACAGTATTTTTATGATGGTAAAATTTACTCCCTTGACCCAGATCTGCTTTTTACATGTTTAATTTTTTTTTTTTCTACAAGAGATGAAGTCTTACTATGTTACTCAAACTTGCCTGGAATTCTGGGCTCAAGTGATCCTCCTGCCTCAGCCTCCCAAGTACCTGGGACAACAGGCCTATGCGACCATATGCCATCTACAGTTTGTTTTAGGTGTAATGAGAACTCTATGCTCTCAGAATGGAAAGAGCCTTTGTGGCCTGTGGGATAGTATCAAGTGGTTGACTACATACCTATATTTTGAGTTCCTAAAAAGGAAGCAAAAAAGGTTATTTGAGGAAACAATGGTTGGTTATTTCCCAAATTGGATAAAAATCTAACCCACAGATCCAAGAATCTCAATTAGTCCCAGACAGGAAAAGCACAAAGAAAAACATACTAAAGATTATTAAAATCAAATTGCTAAAAGTCAGTTATAAAGAGTCTTGACTATCCCACTTCTCTTTTATCTATAAAATGGGTGCATTATCACTTTGTTGGTGTAAAAAAAAAATTAAGTGGCAAGGTATGTAACAAAGCAGGTGTTTAGGAGAAACCAATAGTAGCAGTTCTTTTTTGCAGAGTGGGAGAGGTTTCAGGGGTACAGGGGATTGAACTCAGGGGTACTTTACCACTAAGTCACTTCCCCAGCCCTTCTTATTTTTGATTTTGAGATAGAATCTGGCTAAGTAGCTCAGGTGGGTTTCCAACTTGCAATCCTCCTGCCTCAGCCTCCTGAGTTGCTGGACTCACAAGCATGGGTTATAGCACCTGTGCCCAGCACATAGTGATTCTTGACAAAGACTTAGGACTCCAACAGCCTGGGTTCAAAGCTCAGCTCTGCCACTGAAGGATCTTCAGCAGGTTATGTGAACTCTCTGTGCTTCAGTTTGCCACTGGTAATATGAGATTTAACAATTCTACTGATGGTGAGAGCTAAATGAGATGATGGTTATAAATACAAAAATGCTTGAAAAGAGCTAGTGTTCGGTAAATGTCAGCCACTATCATTCAACTAGAAGCAAATAATTATGTGCTAAAACTATTGTGATGTCCACATCCCTGTGCAGTGCTTGCTTTATTGTAGTGAACAGATCTGGGTCCAGGTTTCCCTGTGGAAAAGTGCTTTGCTTTGGTGGAGAAAAAATTCAAGCCTTTCCTTGGGGAGTGAACTTGCCAAACCAGGCAGAATCCAGTTTCCCTTTAGATTTCCTGAAAGATAATCTATTGCTACAATCAGCTAATTTTAATAGAATAGTTTTAATAAAACTCTCTCTTTCCCCTAAAGAAGAAATCTAAAAATGATAAAGTAATATTAATTCTGAAAGAAAAGAGAAAACATAGGACCCTAGAACTTATAGCAATCAATTTTGTCCCTGTCAGCTCTTATGAGCTTCAGATTGTGAGTCTCACAACAATATTCATCCAGTGAGATAAAATGCACCCTTACAAAAAAAATACAGATAGAAAAAAATCCACATCTCTCTTTGCACTAGAAAAAAATGATTAATTCACAGGAAGGGAGATCTGTCCATAATTCTGTCATCAAGATCTATCTTACTTTGTTGGACATGGCATCTTAGTAAAAATAGGGTCTAATTCAGTAAGACCCTGCATGGAGTGTCATTTTTAATTTATATCATTTCATATCATCATGGGGCAAAGAGGTTTGGATCAACATCTTATTTTCCTTTGACTTTTCTGACAATACTAAGAATCTCATCTCAGAGGAAGGGAGATGAGTGCATTTATTGACAACACCTAAATGAGAGAAGATTAGTGGTTTTGCTAGAAAAATAAAAACAACTTGACTTTCAAAAAACCTATGAAACTGGCTGTTCATGATTATATACAATTAATGTTTGAAGTTATTCCATATTCCACTAAAGTATAAGCAAACCGTCTTAGTCAAGGTTCTTTAGGTTGCAGGTAATTAATAGAAACTCTAGTTTACTTGTGGAAAAAAAAGAAACAGTTTATTGGAAAGTTACTGAGTTCTTGTGCAGAATCTTGGAGAGAGTAGACTTATCAAATTGCTGCAACCAGAACTGGAAATCCTACAGGAATCCAGGCTGTTCTTTTCTCTCTGTTTCTCATCACTTCTTCAGTTCATCTCAGTGTATCTTTTTTATTCTCCCTTTACTAACCAGTTTTCTTTCTTCTTGCATAGGGCAGGTGTCTAACCTAGCTCTACATTCACTAGGTCATGTCCACAGGTAGAAATTAATGGATTATCTTTGAATCCTCACTCCAAGTCACAAGGAGTGAAACTTCCCAGCTGAGCTTGGGCAGATGTCTTTGGTGATCTAATAAACATGGTCAGCATAGCTTAAGGGACAGATCATGCCGTATAGACACCAATATCTGAGCTACACTTCTGTGGGGAGTTAGGGGCAGTTCTGAGAGAAGAGAAATATTTGGAAGGTATTTTCACAAGCATTAAAAAATATATCTTTTACATACTAATAATGCTTTGAAAGAAGATGATGTCCGTCCTCTGCAACAAATTCAACTCTTGTACTTCTCCTAAATCACTGCATATGGGGAAGAAGTTCCCATAAGTCAGCACTGGCCCTGTCTGAGAGAGGCCTTTGTGTGCAGGCAGGAGACTTGAAAGAGGCCAGATCTGTGATCTTTAGGAAAATATAGTTTGAGACTGTCTGTCTAACACCTCTCTTTTTCAATGGCGAGACAACAGTGTTTTTATGAAAATCTTTCTGCTATTAGTGTGAACTTCAGTCCAAACCTAAATATTAGCAAAGATAAAATTCTATCTAGAACTTTGTACTGTTTATTTTTTAAAGCACTAAAATTCATAGCTAAGCTAGTAGATTTTACATGTTACAAAACATGCTATTCCTTTGCGTTAATACCTTGGGAATATGTAAAGAAGTTGATAAAGTCTGAAGGCATTTTTCATCTTGATGTGATAACTTGGCAAGTTTAAACCAGTACCACACTATTTTTCAGAATGTTATTATGTGTTTCTTAATTTTTTAAAAATTTGTACCATCTAATTATCCAATTTTTATCCTGAATTCATTCAGAATGGACTCATTCTTTGCTTTGCTTGTTAACTTTCCACTATTTGACACTTATAATGGACTCAGTCTCTCAATAAAGAAACTTCTTTTTTGTGGGGATGTGGGTACAGGGGAATGAATGCAGGGGTGCTTAACTACTAAGCCACATCCCCAGCCCTTTTTTATATTTTATCTAGAGACAGGGTCTCACTGAGTTGCTCAGTACCTCACTAAGTTTCTGAAACTGACTTTGAATTCCCGATCCTCCTGCCTCAGCCTCCCAAGCTGCTGAGTTACAGGCATGTGTCACCACACCCAACTCAGTAAAGTGACTTCTAAAAATCATTTGTTTAAAGAAAATCCACACATTTCAGAAATATAGATTGAGGGGTATGGGCAAAAAAATTCACAATGTTTGAGCATTGACTTAAATACTTGAGCAAAGAAAAAGAAAAAAAGCATTTATGAAGCTCATGTGATAAGTCTAAATAGTAAGCACATGAAGGTGTATGGCCCTATTCTTTCTATTTTTGTGGATATTTAAAATAATAATAAAATAGTTCAATGTTTTATTAAAATGCTATCAACACCCACAAGCTAATCTTCAGAGACTGGAATTCCTTTTTGATATGACCCTGTGTAATTGAGCTTCTTTTTGCAAATCATCAGTTCAGGGAATATCCTGCCTTCTAAGACAGTCCATTCCATCTTGGAATAACAGTGACTATTTCACATGTGTTAAAATTTATTTATCTGAAGTATTTATTCTTCTACCTAAAAGTCACTCAAATGTTTAGTGAAAGGGCATGACAATCATTGCTAATCTTAGAAGAAGCAATGACCTAATTTTTATATGTATTGTTTTAATGCCCTCATTTAGAAAAACATTTTTAATATTCTTCTCACTTAGAAAATTCAGATGTGAAAGGAGGTGATGTCTAGAGATTTGCTTTAAAGTAATTCAGAAACAGAAGCGTAGTTGGGGAAAGATTTTTAAAAGTTACTAGTTGTTGAGATGGGGTAAAAGTAAACTGGGATTTATTAGTATTCTCATAACTTTGGTGGATGTTTTAAAATTTCCCTGATAAATTTATTTTTAAAAGACATATATAGTGCATATTTTTGGGAAGATTAAATGAACCATATGATATGTGTTGCCAAAAATATGTTTTATACATCTTGTTTTATGTTTATTTTAAATAAACATTTGATAATATTTTCCTCTATTCCAGTTCACACTCTTCATCACCATGTCCTTCCTTATTACTATTTATTTCCCACAGTCTCTGAAGGTGCCTCTGTCACTGGCCCCTGTGAGAGGTGACATTTCTATTCTGTCCCAATTTTAATCCCTTCCTGTACCAAATAGTAATTGTTCGCCAATGCTACGATTATATTCTAAATCAAGTCCCAGACAAAAGCTGTCGAACAGAAAATACTGAAGTGTCAACAGTGCAATGTTGAAGTAAGATCCTCTTAAAATTCCGTCTTCCATAAAAGCAGAAGGAGCACTAGTAAAATGTTCTCAAAATCAACTTTTCAGAACTGAAAATCAAAGGTAGATCAGTAGAGAAAAGGGAACAGGGGATAGGAGGAAGGAAGGACTGGGGAGGTTCTAGAGTATTGTCCAAATTATATTGTTATATTGTGTGCATATGAATATGTAACAACAAATCCCACCATCATGCACAACTATAATACCAATAAAAAGTGTGGGGAAAAAAAGAACAGTGTTGCCATTAGTTTGGATCTGAAATGTCCCCACAGTTCATTTGTCGGAAGCATGGTCTCCAGGTGATGGCGCTAGAGGGAAGTAGTTAAAAGGAGGTGAGGACTAGTGAACAGGGACTAACCTCTAACACCATGAGCCAAAATAAATCTTTCCTCCTTCAGGCTTATTTTCTCAGGTATTCTGTCACAGCAATGTAAGTGCACTACATATTAACCAAAGAGTTGCAACAATGTAGGAAGGATTTAAGAAAAACAGCATACTAAAATCAGCACACTACAGAAATACAGCCACATCAATGTTCATAGCTGCTTAATTCACAATAGCCAGACTGTGGAACCAAACTAGATGTCCTTCAATTGATGAATGGATAAAGAAACTGTGGTATATATATAATATATATATATATATATATATATATATATACACATACACACAATGGAATATCACTCAGCCATAAAGAATAATAAAATTATGGCATTTCCCGGCAAATGGATGATATTGGAGAATATCATGCTAAGTGAGATAAGCCAATCTCAAAAAACCAAAAGACGAATGATCTCACTGATAAGCGGATGATGACACATAATGGGGGGTGGGAAGGGGGCAAGAATGGAGGAAGGAGGGACTGTATAGACGGAAAAGAGGGGTGGGAGGGGTGGGGGGGAAGGAAAAAATAACAGAATGAATCAAACATTACCCTATGTAAATGTATGTTATGCAAATGGTATGCTGTTACTCCATGTACAAGCAGAAACATGTATCCCATTTGTTTACAATAAAAATAAATTTAAAGAAAAAAAGAAAAACAGCCAAATACCAGTAAAAACAACTGTTTTCTGTGGCATTTCACCTTTTGCCCTATTTACATTCACCCTTTCACTTTTTCACAGTAGCCTTGGAAACCAACAGTCCTACAATCATGGTAGAAATTAGTGACCTAGTAGCCATTGAAGATGATAGAAAAGAGTAGATGCTCCTGCAAAACCCTATTTTTAGAGAATTGTCATTATCTACCTGTCTGGTAATTTCTTTGAAAGCCTTTACTTGTGAATGCTTTGTCCACATTTGACCCTACTCAGAACTCTGTCATTTGATAACAGAACGTCATTTTGCCCAGGTATGCTTGTCCAAAGTAATATAGGGCAGTTATTTAATGTCACATCTGTTTGAAGCAGTGACAACTGGAGAAAACAGCAAGTTAACTAAAAAAGTTAAAACCAAAAACTGAAGAACGAACTGTCCAAAAAGAGTTTTAAAAGCTCCCATGTATTTCTGAGAATCTAGTATTACACGCACATAGGCAGAACTGTACGCATGGCCCAGAGAGAAACCCATGCTTAGAAGCTCTTAGAAAGCCCTGGGCACTCATCCAAGCTGAACTCAAGGCTCTTTTCAGGCAGCAAGTGAAGGATAAGGCAGAGCAGTAAACTGCTTGTGTGTTGGAGATGTGGCCCAACACACAGAGAAGCCTTCGGCAATGGTGAGCAGACTTACTGGTTGTGGATATTTAAGGAAATGCCCGTCCGAACATAGCTGACTTCTGAAGAAACCAAGAAAAGATTCCCAAGATCACAGAAAATAAAACTAAAGACTTTATAGAATTATTCTAGCAAAGCCACTAAACAAAAAGCAACAATAATGACAAAAATGCCTGGAGTAGAAGGATCTGGTTCCCAGATCACCACCCTGTATTGTTTAAAATGTTCAGTGTTCAATAGCAAGACTTGAGACATGGAAATGAAAAAGAAAATATGTTTATACAGAGGGGAAAATAATACAATAGAAACTATCTCTGAGAGGATCCAAAATTAAACCTATTAGACAAATACATTGAATATGTTCAATCAATTAGGAAAAAAAACATGACTAGAAAGCTGGAGTATGAAAGTTGATGTTTCACAAAAGGGAAAATATCAACAAAGACGTAGAAATTATTTTAAAAGAACAAAAAAGAAGTTCTGAAGCTGAAAAGTCTAATAATTTAAGTGAATAAGTTCTCTAGAGAGGCTCAGCAGCAGAACCGAGCAGAAAAGGGAAAATCAGTGGCTCAAAGATAAATTAATGGAGCTACCCAGTCTGAGAAACAGAAAGAATGAACAATGAAGAAAAATCAAATGACCTCAGAAACCTGTGGGACACCATCAAGCAGAGAACACATATATTGGGAGTTCCAGGAGCAAAGGAGAGAGAGAAGAGGGCAGAAAGGTATTTAAAGAATAATGGCCATTCCAAATTTGATGAAAAGTATCACTATACATCCTAGAAACATAGTTCTATAGGATAAACTCAAAGTAATTCACATCTTGATTTATCAAAATCCAACTGCCAAAGTCCAAAGACAAAAAGAATCTTGAAAGCAGCAAGAAAGAAACATCTCATTATTGACAAAGAATCTTCAAAAAAGTAACAGCTGATTTCTCATTCAAGCCCTGAGGGCCAGAAGACATGGGATGATATATTCAAAGTGATGAATGAAAAAAAGTGTTGTAACAGAATGCTACATTCAATAAAAAATTATTCTGTAAAACAAAGAACTTAAGATTTTCCCAGATAAACGAAACCAAAAGAATCCATCACTAGCAGATCTACCCTATAAGAGCCACTGAAAGTATTAGTTTAGGCTAACATGAATGAAAGGACACTAGAGAGGAACTAAAATACACATGAGAAATGGAGAACTGATGAAATATAACCGAAACAGGCAAATCAGAAGAAAAGATAAATATATTTTTGTTTGCATCTCTTTTTTAAAAAATGCCTGGATTTAAAAGATGAAGACCTAAAGAAATAATCATATGTTGCTGCTTAGAGATACAATAAATAGCAATGTCATTTTATGACAATAAAGCACCAAAGAAAAAGAAAACGGAGCACAGCTTTTATGCAAATACTGATGTTCCATTGATATTAACCTGAATTTGACTGGTTTTTCAAGATGCTAATTATAATCCTTAGGACAACCACTAAGTAAATGACTCAAAAAAGCAATTTAAAAAATGGTAGGGAAATTGAAATGATAAATAGGAATATTTAACAATAACGACAATTAAGGTGATCAGAATAAAATTGAGATTTGAAAAGCAAGGTAGAAAGTTAATGGAAAAAAGGTAAATAAAAGGAAAAACTACTTCACAAACGTGTGTTAAATTAGAAGGAATGCATAAGAAAATAAAATAACAGATAATTACTTAAGAGAAATAGAAGTTAGGAAAGGAATAAAATGTTTAAATAGAGAATAATTAAGAAATTAAAAATAAGGACAAATAACAAAAGCAATAGATAGAGAAATTAGGCAAAGAATATTAAACTGTAAGCAGCTTCTACAGGATAATTGAGAAAATGGTGCCTGGTCTGGTGACCCATGACTATTATCCCAGTGGCTCTGGAGGCTGAGGCAGGAGGATTGCAAGTTCAAAGCCAGCCCCAACAACATGGTGAGATCCTAAGCAACTTAGCAAAACCCTGTCTCAAAATAAAAAATAAAAAGAGTGGGGAATGTGGCTCAATGGTTAAGCACCCCCTGAGTTCAATTTTTGATACCCCCCAAAAAAGGTATAGAACAAATACTTAAAATTATAATTAAAGAAAACATTTTTGAAATAAAAGATAACTTGAAACTTAAATGAGCATACCACATGTCAGAGAAAACTAACCCAAAATGACAAACACTAGTATGAATCTAATAAAATTAATGAACTTAGAAAAGTACAAATCCCTTGGGCACCTGGGCAAAGACAATATACCATTTTCAGTGGAGAGAAAACCATATTGCCATCAGACTTTTCAAGAATAATGCTTTGTATCAAAAGACTAAAGGGTAGTGCATTTAAGATATTCAAGGAAAGGAAACTTCAGCCATAGCTTTGATATCCATTCAGACTGACTTTAAGATACAAATAAGCTTCTGTGAACATATAGAAATTCAGGGACCATTTCATAAGGCACCCAAAAGAATATTCTAGAAAATGAACTTTGGTCTGAAGGGTGGCTGACATAAAGATTAGTGACTCCCTGCTCTGTGTGTAGGAAGTACGCTTTTTCACACTTTAGGAATATCCATCAGGAGGGGAAGGCCTGCTGCTTAGACTATAGTTTTTTCCCAGTTTTTTTTTGCAGGCAGTCACAAACCTTTGGAGATCCTGCCCTATAATTCTCTCTCAACATTTTATTCTTGCAATGAACAGGAAGGGAGCTGGGATTGGCTCACTATCTTAATCTATTCATTCTACTATAACAAATATCCTAAATTGAGTAGGTAGCTTATAAATAACAGAAATGTATAAATAATAGGATTTCCACAGCTCTGGAGGCTGTGAAGTACAAGAGCAAGGTGCCAGCATGTTCAGTGTCTGGTGAGGGTTCATTTTCTCATAGAAGTTGCCTTCTCTGTGTCTTTACATGCTGAAAGGAGCTGAAAGGAGCAGCAAGGTAGCTCTCTGGACATCTCTTATGATGGTTACTAAATCTATTCCCAAGGGCTCCACCCTCAGGATCTCATCAGCTCCCCAAAATCCCAATACCAAATGTTATAACATTGGTGATTGGGTTTTAACATATTAATTTGGGGGGAACACAAACATTCAGATCATAGGAAAATTCATAGCCCTCCCTTATTCTCCATTTCAATAAATTTATAAATTTCATTACAAAAATTTTAAAAAATCATAATGAAGAATAACCACATGCAGGCACCTGTATATTAAATTGCATTCTATAATAGTAAGTAAAATGATCCTGAAATAAATTTAAACTACAATATTTAAAAATTTGCTGTATTGAAAAAAAAAATAACTGTGATTTTTTTCTATTCAATACGTTTAAAAAAATTCTCTCTCTACTTGGTATCTCATCCTTCTGGCTAATAAGCAACTTTATAGTTTATACTTCATACTTTACTATTTGAAAGTTTGAAAGCTGCAAGTCTGAATATGCCCTTAAATGAAAAGTCCACATGAGGTAGAGAAAAAAATCCACTTAGAATATATATGAAAAGATTTTTAAAATTTCAACCATCTTGCAAAGCCTGCAGAAACTACTACAGAACTAACTTTGAGGGGAATGTGTTACAGCTCAGGGTGCCCTGCGTGCTAATTCAGGTAAGCATCATTCATATTACTTGAGAATTCTCATTTTCATATATAGCAAGCCAGGGAAATAAACAGAACTTTGATTGATTGTTCCAGGAAAAGAATGTGCAATATGGTCTAAACATTTTTTTTTTTTTTCCTTTCTGAGTAGAATGGTTCTGAGAAAGCTACAATGAGCTGGAGAGAGTCTGGGATTTTGCTTTTTCATGTCCCCTTGGGGAGCCTCAGAGCTCATTAGAATGGAGGGTGTCCTTGCAGACTTCTACCTGTGCTCTTGGAGATCTAAGCTATTTCTTTCAGTCTCTGCAATAATCACTTTTCCAACTAAAAATTTAACAGATAAGCCTTCTCCAGTGAATTGCCATGTAGCTCACTGAGATCAGAATTGGAATCTATGAAAACAGCATTACATCTTGAACTTAATAGGGTCAAAGCAGAATTATTGATTTCTACCCCTCCACACTTGTTCTTCCCCTATTTTCTTCATCTCAGTAAATGGCACCACACACCATCTCACTGCCTAAGGGAAAACCCAAGGGACATTCTCATCCCTGCCTTTCACTCACAACATCCAACAGGTCAAGGCTTACTGCTCTTACTCCAAAACAATTCTTTACTTCATCCACTTCTCTCTATGCCCACCACTACCATCTGAGACCAGGTCATCACTGTCACATGTGACCTCTCCAGTAGCATCCTAATAAGTATCTGCGATTCTACTCTTGCCCTGCTGCAGTACACTGTCTCCTGAGCAACTAGATTGGTCTCAGCAGGCCTCATTCCTTTCCAACACAAACCCATTTTCCACAAAGCATCCCACCACACAGCATTCAAACCATGAATGAATCCCCACTCTATCAGTCTCCTTCATCTTCCTCTGCCTCCTTCTTTCACTCCCCCTTACTAGACAGCAGCCTTCTTTCTAGGCCTTTGCCTATCTGACACATTCTGGTCATATCAAGTCTCAGTCTAAAAATGACCTCCTATCTTTCAGAACTGACTGCCTATTCATATTTCTCCCATTATTTTGTGTTTTAATCACAGTATTTTTTTTTTTTTTTTTTTTTTTTTTGATACTGGGGATTGAACCCAGGGGCACTTAACCTCTGAGCCACATCCCCAGCCATTTTTATTTTTTGAGACAGGTTCTTGCTGAGTTGCTGAGTTGTTTAGGTCCTAAGTTGCTGAGGCTGGCTTTGAACTTAACTTATCCTCCTGCCTCAGCCTCCTAGGATTACAGGTGTGGGCCATGGTGCCTAGATCAGTACTTATATTTATTTAAAATTATCTTATTTATATTTTAATCTTTCATGAACATTAATCTCCTTAAAGGGAGCTTTGTTTTATTTCTCACTTTTTCCCTAGATCCTAGAGGAGTGTCTGGCTCCTAGTAGGAATTTAATAAATACATGCTTAATGACTAAATATATTTCAAGACCACATTTACTGAGTGGTCTCCATAAGTCCCTTAAAAGCCAATCAGTTCTCTTCCACAAAGATTTCTTCAGTGCCTTAGTAAGTGTTAGAAATGTTGCCAGGAGCTAGAGGAATAAAGCTGAAAATCTTAACTTTGATACTCTGTGCTCAGTGCTGGCTAAGAGAGACTCTTAGTGGATTATGACTGATACTAAATTATCAATTTATAGCATTCCAAATGAGATTACTACAGAGGCTATTTAACATCTTGACAGCTTCCTACCCCACTATGATGACAGAGACTCTTAATACATTTAAATCACAGATTTGAGGATGTTGGGTCAGTAATAATAATATAATAGGATATTATTATAGTTAATATTATAATTATTTAAGAAACAGATTTGGCATAGGACTTCCCTACATCAATGGTTCCCATGATAAGCCCACTGCAATGGGAAAGCAACTGACCGCTGGAAGTCCCAACCACTAGGATGTCACCCTACAGTGGCACTAATGCAAATGCAGAAGTAGACAGGCTGAGCAACCTCTCGCCCTGACCTGAACGGTAAAGTACCTGCTAGAAAGAGCTATGTCAGGTATATTCACATACCTGCAGAACCATAGCTGCAGAACATGATATGGAATCAAAGCAATTCAGGTATTTACTGGGTGCCTACTCTGCACTCGGTGTTCTGCTGGGCATTAAGATGCAGAGATAAGTAAGTTCTAAATGCAGAGAAGCTAAATTATTGTGTATGATTGAATCCCAAGGTTTAACCCTCTTAATTTCCCTCTTTGAAGACTATTTCAGGTCACTTAAAAATAATAATTAGGATTTATTTAATCCTCATAAAAGCTCTGTGAAGTGGCATTGTTCTCATCCTCCTTTTAAAAAAGTCAGGAAGCTATGACACAAACCAGAAAGGTACCACATCTGGAAACTGGAGAGCCTCACACAATAGGAAATGAAGGCCACTCAGCAATGACTGGCGAGTATTTGGAATCTGTACAAATAAGCTGCAATGTAAATGCAAGACTATTATCTTTTCCAATAACTTAATTTGCCACAGGGACACTACTCTCAGAACAATGAAGATGAGAGATCGTTGCTCCAAAATGTGAGTCACTTGGGGGGAAATTATAATTGTCATTTCCAATTTTTTTTAGCACTCTTCTGTTTCTACCCTAACACCCTCCAGTCTTTTTAGTGAAGTGTTTCTGTGTATGTGTGGGTATGTGAGTGTTTTCTTTTTACATTTGAAGGAAATGACTATGCACAATTGTACTTGTTATACACATAGGAAAGTTAGTTGGTCCGTGATTAAAAGCTCCACAATGAGTCATAAATATTCAGTTTCTCTTGAAGCATTTGGCACTTTGCAATGCTGTTTTCTAGATAATGTGTTTATAACTCCAGGTCTTATCGGCATATGAACCACAGATTAAGAGTACAGTACTGGATTATCCCTGGGTCCTCCTCGAATGTTTCTCAAAGGACAAGCACTCCGATGAGCTCCTCATGCCCTTTCTCGTGTTTAGCTCAGAGTCCCAACAGAGGGCAGGGAGAGTTCGCATGTAATTTTCCCTCCTGCTTGTACTTCTGTTGTCCTTATGTTCCAGCCCAGCTCCTGCCATCCCTCTCATTTGCTTTCTAATCATCTGGCTTAGAGAGTTTCCTGGGACTCTCCTGGGGCTACTTACGAGGAAGCGCTGACCTAACCTTTACTTCCAGTGCCCTTGAAATGTCTGCTCTCACTGCTGTTGCCACCTGGAACTCCACGATCACCTGGCTGTGAATCTCCATCACCAAATGTCACCTGCAACGGTTCTCTAGGCTGCCAAGACTCTGTCAGGCTGCCTGTGTGCTGTCCCTGATCTGCTTTTGACCTCTACTGCTCACAGCTCTAGCTGACAGGGACAAATATTTACTGGCTTGTGTTCTTCTGTTTGTAAAATAAGAGGGAGATCTTTCAGTACTGTTATTTGAGCAGCCTAGCGTTGAAGTTCTGTTTGCTTTGTTTTATATCGTTGTCCTACTCTAGATATTTAGGCAACTTTGAGTGTTGAATCAGGGTCACTTTAATACGTTATTCCAGACATTGAAACTTGGTGGATACCTTACTGCTGTCTGTTACAACCTGTAACCTGACAAGCATCCACTGCCCCATGGCATCTCCCATTTCTATCATGTCTGAACCCTAACTGCAAAGAGTATTCAAGTTTCTCTATTCCTCAAGGAGGTGACACAGAATTTAGCACTACATAACTCTCATTTGCCAACTTTTGAGTGGGTTAATTGAGAAGACTGAGAACAAGAAATGGATCTGAGAGTGGGGAGAAGCAAGGCTAGATATGGAATTGGGTAGTCAGTGCTGAAAGTTAGGCTAGATTAAAAAGGTCAGTGCTTACTCCACCAGGCCAATACAGATATTTAAAGAAAGGCCTAGACTGGAAATTAAAGCAAACATAAGACAGAAGGGTCAGGTCACAGCAAGTCAAAACCTGGGAAAATCTGGGAAAGCCCAAAGGAAATATGATTCAAGGGTAGAGCAAAATGGAGATCCAAAGTCAACTCACCTGATTAGCATGGAGAATAGATCATAAAAGACAAGAAAACCCATACAAAGCAAAAAGAAGTCAGAGGATAAGCAAAATAACAACAAATTTCAAGAGGGATTCCAAAGATCAAGGCACCCAGCTCTTTCACATTAAACTGCCTCTGTTCTCCTCTTGCTTAAAGAAAAGAACTTTCTGCAGTAAGCATCTGAAATATGAGCTGCACCAAAATAAATTGGAAAGTCAAATACACACACCCATAGAAAAATAAGGCTTGAGATTCTGTAAAGCTAGGGCGAGAATAAGAAGGTGAAGAATGATCAGAGACTAACAGACCTGTCCCAGAACTGGAGCGAACCCTGCTCAAATTGAATGAAACGGGGGAGAAATTTCCATGAAAACTGCTTCCACATGGGAACAAATAGAATGAGCATCTTAAGGAAGGATTTGAAAAACTGGTGGAGAGTTTGGGATGAATTAATGAGACATGATTTTAAAATTATCACAAAAAGGATGACTGCTCCTCTGGAATTTGCCCATCTCTCCAGATGAGATAGAAGGTAAAATATAAATAAGAGTGGTTAGAAGACAACAATTGTTGCAAATGAGCACCAGATGCCTATAGGTTCATTATATTCTGTGTATATCTGAACTGCTTGTTTTTTAACATTAAGTACACAGGGAACAAAATGTATTCAGAAATGGAAAGGAATCACAGTATACTACCCGACTCCGCTGTAAATCACTTAGTAGACATATTAGTGTTCGTGTTCTCTATTGCTATGACCATAATTACCATGTGCCTACACTGGGGAGTACCACTGATGGGAGTGGAGTGTGAAAAAGAGTTGCTTCTTAATCTTTCATAATGAGAGGTTTGACTCTGGCTAGATGTCTTCAAACTTTTTTGGTTTTTGTAACATCATTTGCTTCTTGCCTTTTGATCTATTCGATGTTTCCCCGGTGCAAAGTTTATTTCTCAGACTCCTTTGCCATCTAACTTTGGGCTACATTCATTTGATGTGAGGTGGGAGGAGGAAGGGAAAATCTAGGGCATCCCCTCCACCCCTGTTTTCTTTTCTTCCAACTGTGGCTGCTCCCCATAGATCAGCACCCCTTCCTGGCCTCAACTCCCATCTGATGGATTCCAAATCACGAATGATCCAATACTAAAACCATCCTTTTAAAAAAAAAATGTGCAAATAAGACATACTCCACGTTTGTATACATATGTCAAGGTAAACTCTACTGTCAAATAAAGTAGATAGATAGATAGAAAGATAGATGGAAAAAACACATGTACAAGCTTTATTTTTTAACAGTGGAAATTTTTAATTATTCTTTCATATTCTCTTAGCCTTTTTCAATTTTTTATTCTACTTCCTTCACATAATTTCATATAAATTCAATATTGAAAGTCTTTCATTAGTCATCTAATCAAACAGTTGTGCAACAAAATATATACATACTTAATTGGTTTAATTCCCTATGACCGCTAATCTTATTGTGATCAAATTTCTTCTGGAATGAATTGTCACTAAAATTATTATTGGTAAACACTTGCTCTAAACAGCATTTATATGTACCAAATTTTGGTAAGTAACTAAAAAATAAGGAATCAAATTTTAGTGCAATGCTGTCCAATGAGACAAATCTCTTGTTTTTTTTTTTTTTTTTTTTTTTTTTTTTCTTTCCCTTGCATTAGTTGATACACCTGTGGATGAAATGGCTCATTGCCAAAAATAAAAAGGCACTTACTCTATTTCCATTTTTTGCTTCTAAAAAAGTAAACACTAAGAAACTGTGTTCATCTGAATAAGCACATGAATGAGCATTATTTTTTCTTTTAAAAAGAAATTCTTTGAACTCATTTTCTGGTTACAAACCAGCTCTCTCAACATAAGTGTTTTGTTTTTTGTTTTGTTTTGTTTTGTTTTTAATAATATATCACCTAACAATTTCACTGGGTCCTTTGATTTTTTTTGGGGGGGGGAATGTAAAATATTGGAAACTCCTGAATTGTGTATACATATACATATGTATGACCTAGGCATTGAGTTATTTGCTTTCTATAGACAATATTTTAGGAAGGGTACTCTTTATATGAACCTAGAAAATTTTTATTAACTATATTTACTACTCTTCACTTTGAAGGAACCTCATTCCACTTTAGAAGGAATTGAGGAAAATCAAAATATTGTTCAATTTACTACATTTTTACATACAAAATATTTTTTACAAAGTACTTTTATTTAATCACAAAGTTATATCTTCATTGAAACCTTAGACCCATAGATTTACCTTATGAAAGTTACGGGAATTCTCTGTCATTTGACTTGGTTAGGAAGGTCAAGTCTCATTTTCTATTAGCCATAAAGACCTACTGTTTGTCAAAAAATATCTGATTCTATTTTCAGTTGCAGTAAGCATATTATTATGCACTTCAAATAATGTTTTTTAAAAGACAGAAAAAAGACCCCATCTTATAAAATAACATTACTAAAATTATTCATGATTAAATTATTGTAGATCTAGTGAATTTAATACAATCTATTCCATAATAAGCTTTTAAGATAGTAAATCAATATCTTATTATATCTTATTACTTATTTTCTACCTAATGAGAATATACCATGTTGCTAAAATCGTGTTATTTTTGAAGCAAGAAGTACAGTTAAAAGCCACAGAATTCAGTAAATATATTCTGATGCTTGGCTTTTAGGACTAATTAAATAAGAATCAAATTTTTAAAATCAGATAAATCTACTTATTCATTAGACATTATCATCAAACTTTATATACATAGTTTATGAAAGAGCTTACACTGCTAAAAACTAATCAGATGATTAGTTAGCTAGAATTTTGTTGTTGTTAGTAGGAATTGGAAATTCTAAGTATTTTATGGGATAAAAGAAAATTCTCCTTTATTGTGTTTCAAATAATTGTTCCAAAACACATTTTGAAAAAATTACTACTACTAATAAGTAACACATCCCAAATCTCAAAGAAACCACGTAAAAGTTTTATCCATGGGTTTTATCCACAGCATCTTGAAATTTTGTTAGTACTGCAAAACATTCCACTTTTATTTACAAGAATCAATAACAGCAATCTATACTGCTTTGGCTGTTGGAAGATGCTTTTTGTTCTCAGCTAATTATATGTCATAAGGATAATTGTAGAAAATAGCTGAAATGAACTTGCTTTGTGATATTTTTAAGGTTGTTTCAGTGTTCGATATTTCCTATGGCTTTGCTTTACTCTTGAGGGACCTTCCTTCAGAGCTGCGTCGTCTTAATAGTTAGAGGATTGAAGAAATTAATCATCACTACCACTGCCCTACTTTATCATCTATCCAAATTCTAAATGTGCCATTGAGGACAAAAGTACCAAAGAACAAACTTCACCTTTAAAGCAATATGTTAGAAAGACTTGCCAGGTTATGGTGTGTGATTGACCATTAACAGAGCACCCTCTTTTATTTGTCACTTTTGAAGTTCACTTTCACCAGAAAAGATTTTGGGATGGATGAGAAGAAATACCTTGTTTCTTCACCTGGGAAAAGCGCTATTATGAATTCAGATTCCATCTCAACTACTACATTTTTAGGAAAGAATGACATAGACATTGAAAGCCTTAAATTGAATATCTAAATCTATGCCTATGCAACCTTTGAAAAATCATTGTGTGGTCCAATTTGAAGCCACCAGTCTTGTTCATTTTACATTTACAGTGTTTGGGTTTAGCTAAGGGTCTCCATATAGCTTTTGTTATTTGTATGGGATGTAAAACACAGGGATCTCCCTCACTTATTCATTTACCCAACTATTCCTCCAAGAAGTCTCTATTTCAGAGGATCGTTTAAAGATTTGACCCCAGAAATGACAATCGTTACAGCATTCAGACTTGATCTGATCTCAGTCTTCAACAACCAGCTCCAGTCTCTCCTTTGGTCATAGTCACTTCCTGATTTGGGTGTGAACTGAAAATTACCCATTGTGAAGTGCCAGGACACTTCCTATGCAACACAATTAGCAACCTTCCCAAGGGGTCATTGCCATGTCTTAACTATATCAAACTCCTGCTCTGTGGGTTTCATTTACACCTTCCCAAAACACTATTTTTAAAATGTTAATATAAATGATTTTAATGATTTTGCAACCTTATAATTTTAACCAATATAATTTTGTTAATGAATATGAAATATTCCATTTTTTTAAATGTTCCTTTTAAAAAGGACATTCAACATCATTTCCGTTTATTCACTCACTTAGCAAAGATTTATTAAATACTTGTGTGCCAGGTTCTCATGGCAAGGGATGTAAATACAAAGATGAAAAAATAGAAGTGCCAACAATAGACATGGAGAATAGATTAGTGATTGCCAGGGGACAGGAATGGAGTAGAGGTGAGAGGGCCACTATAAAGGGAATTCCTTTGTGGTTCTAGAACAGTTCTGACTCCAAAGGTAGATAGGCACAAACCAGAGGTTGGTAAATTCTTTAAAGGACCAGATAGTAAATATTTTAAGAAAGTTATGCTTAGAATAAATATTAGCAAAAGAGCTTTGTCTTGCATTTGGTTCACTCTGAAAAATCTGAAGGACTTTTACAGCTATAGTCAGAACCTCTAAATTTGAATCTCCCCTTTTAGGATGAAATAGCAGGCCCTCATAACAGAACAAAGAAGTACAAAAATCTTCAGGGAATGTGGAGAAGGAAGTAGCCAGAAAGATGATAGCTTACAAATCTTGTAATGGCATAATAGGGAAAGCAATGATTTATACTGAGATTGCAAAGCACAGTCTATAAGGAAAATCTGGTCTACTGCTTACTTTTATAAATAAAGTTTTCTTGGAACACAGCTATATTCATTCATTTATATATTATCAATGGCCATATTAACACCAACACCACAGAGGTAACTAGTTGTAGTTGAGACCATATGGTTCACAAAGCTTAAAATATTTACTATCTGGCCCTTTATGAAAAAGTTTGTTAACTCCTGTTTTGCATTACTCAGCAAAACCAGCTGCACACAGTGAAGAAACAACCCTATGTGAAGCTTGGCAACCTATAGTGCTTCCACTGATACTAGCTTGGCCCTCATACATTTGAGGAAGAATGAGGAATTTGTCTTTCAGTTATTTTCAAATAAGAAAACTGAATTCAGAAAATTAAATGTTTTGCCTAAGGTTATGTAAGTAGAAAAGATATTCTGATTTCTTGGCCAATTAACTTTCACTTCCAATATGTTTCTTCACATACAGTATCATGTTAAATTTCAGCCAGTTTCTCCTTCAATGATGACAAATTCTAAATGATGGCCATATAGAAATATAACTGTTTAGATTTCTAAAGCTCACAGTTTACCAATCTAAAGTTAGCTTGGAGAGTGGTCTGGTGTCCTCATCTTCCTACTAATGCACCCAGAAAACTCCTAATGATCCAGAAGATTCAACCCAAATGTCATCTTATCCTGGAAGTCTTTTCGACTTGATTGTATTCTTTTTTATGTGCTCTATGTTTCCTTCAATATTCATCATGGATTTGTTTTAGGTGTTTGTGCATGATTTCTGTGTTTAATATCTAGTTATATTTACTGGACTATAAGCCTTATCAGGAAACATGTCTGTTTTGCTGAGTCTAATGAAAACATGGTACATGGCACACAAATGTTCCTTAAATGAATGAGGGAACAGTTTGTTCGTAAGGGAGCTGAACTTCACAGGCCGTCTTTCTGATCCATGACCATTCCATCTCTAGTTGAATGATATTAATATGGCAGGACATTCCACTTTGGAACAAGTCTAATAACCCATGTTTTTAAAGTACTAAAATCTGTCTTTCTGATTTTTCCCAAGAAGTTGTAGTTCTTCCCATCAGGATAGAAGTAAACAAGTGTTTTCTCTTTCTTATCACTCTTTCTGAGAAAATCTTTGCTGTGAGTTATTTTTATAGATTTGAGTTCCTTGTTATTTTTCAGTTATTCCTTTCTTGACTTGCTTCTTGGGCCTGCCATTACTCTGATTGGTCTCTTCTCTGTGGTGGTTAAGAGGATAGACTGCACAGTCGGAATTCATGGTTGGATCTTAGTGTTACATTCATTAACTTGAGAAACCTTGGCAAATTTCACAACCTCGCTTTGCTTTCATATCATCTGTAAAACAGAAATCATAATAGTATTAACCTTAACAAATGAAGAATAAATGAGTTATTATATAAAAATACCTTAGAAAGGTATTTTGTCAGTGCCTGGCAAAGAGCAAGCACTCTTGAGAAGCAGAAAAATAATAACATTTAAACACTATATGGTATCTCATGATTATTCTTCTATAAGTGACTCTGTCACAGTTCAATGGGAGAAGCAGGTATGAATTATAGAATAAGAACATTAATACAGATGGCTCCTAACTGATGATGCATTGACTTAATGATTTTTCATCTTTACAATGATGTGAAAATGATATGCATTCAGTAGAAACCGTGCGTCTAATTTTGAATTTTGATCTTTTCCTGGGCTGGTGATATTGGTACAATATTCATGTGATACTGGCCTACATAGCTTCTAGTCATTCACACAATTGCAAAGGTTAACAACTGATACTCTACAGCGTGCTGTGCTAAGGGAGGAGGTTTGTTAGGATACGTGTAATAAATGCATTTTTGACTAATGATATTTTCAACTTTCTATGGGTTTATCAAGATGTAAGTTGAAGAGCATCTGTATAAGAACTGCATAATTACAGGAGGAGCTAGGGACTGAAGAGAAGAAGCAGCTGGTAAATGAGAGGAGTCACCATGTCAATCTGAGAGATCAAGATCACCCACCTACCAAAAGAGGTAGAGATGTCTATGTAAACAATGTGTTCTAACATCTGGTAATGAACTAGAGGCTTCCACTGGTTAGTACTCAGGAAGAAGGACCAGATGCAGAGTAGGGAATAAAGGACTTGTCATTACCACATGTCACTAAATCTACTGCCACCATCTTCAAAGACCATAATACTGCTCCTTGACTGCTGCCACTCAAATCTCAAGAAAGAATATCTTTTGGCAAACTAACTCAGAAGTACACAGTGAAGGGGACTCAGCAAAAGCACTCCCCTCTTAATCAAATTGGCAGTGAAAGATATAGCATAGTATATGGAATTGCTTCAGTTTTGTGTCCTCTCTCTTAAACGTGCCATCAACCATAGAACCCAAGCAGGACAGAACATTAACTCACGGGGGGCTCCTGCAGCCTACACTCTGCAAGTGAGACTCCCATTCCAGTGAAACTTCTCCAGAGCTCACATGATTTTTTTTCAATCCTAGCAATTGTTTCATGTTGAACTTCCTGACATTGAAAATCTCATCTCCCTCTTCATGTGTCCCACTGCTGAACTTCTTTTGGCCAACTATCTCAGGAGCATGCAACTCCTGAGGGACTCAGGAAGAGCAGTTCCATCTTCACCAAGTGATCAATGAACGATTGATAATAATTAGAACTAGCTTTTTAGTTTGAATACATTCCATTTGTTGATTCTTGATTTTACTTCTTCCATTTTAGGAGTCTTGTTAAGGAAGTCAGATCCTAAGCCAACATGGTGAAAATTTGGGCCTACTTTTTCTTCTGTTAGGCATAGGGTCTCTGTTTGAGTGCCTAAGTCTTTGACCCACTTTGAGTTGAGTTTCATGCAGGGTGAGAGACAGAGGTTTAATTTTATTTTGCTACATATGGATTTCCAGTTTTCCCAGCACCATTTATTAAAGAGGCTACCTTTTCTCCAATGAATGTTTTTGGTGCCTTTGACTAGTATGAGATACCTGTATCTATGTGGGTTTGTCTCTGTGTCTTCTATTCTTACCATTAGTCTATGTGTCTGTTTTGGTGCCAATACCATGCCATTTTTGTTACTGTGGCTCTTTAGTATAGTTTGAGTTCTGGTATTGTGATGCCTCCTGCTTCACTCTTCTTGCTAAGGATTG
Organism: Sciurus vulgaris; assembly: GCF_902686455.1. NCBI lineage: Eukaryota > Metazoa > Chordata > Mammalia > Rodentia > Sciuridae > Sciurus > Sciurus vulgaris. Next base: position 12,129,171 of record NC_136476.1, on the reverse strand, counting down.
CTTTGGCTATTCTGGATCTCTTATTTTTCCAAATGAATTTCATGATTGCTTTTTCTAGTTCTATGAAGAATGCCATTGGGATTTTAACAGGAATTGCATTAAATCTGTATAGTGCTTTTGGTAATATGGCCATTTTGACAACATTAATTCTGCCTATCCAGGAACCAGGGAGGTCTCTCCATCTTCTAAGGTCTTCTTCAATTTCTTTCTTTAGTGTTCTGTAGTTTTCATTGTAGTGGTCTTTCACCTCTTTTGTTAGATTGATTCCTAAGTATTTTAAAAATTCTTCTCAGCAAGGGAAACAATTGATAACATGAAGAGAGAGTGTACAGAATGGGAAAAAATCTTAACCACACACACCTTAGATAGAGTATTAATCTCCAGAATGTATAAAGAACTTAAAACACTCAACACCAAAAAAACAAATACCCAATCAATAAATGAACTAAGGAACTGAACAGACACTTCACAGAAGAAGAAATATAATTGATCAACAAATATATGAAAAAATGTTAAACATCTCTAGCAATTAGAAAAATGCTAATCAAAACTACTGGAGTGATGTTTTATCTAACTACAGTCAGAATGACAATTATCAAGAATATAAGCAACAATAAATGTTGCTGAGGATGTGGGGGAAAAGGTACACTGATATATTGCTGGTGGGATTGCAAATTGGGGCAACCAATATGGAAAGTGGTACAGAGATTCCTCAGAAAACTTGAAATAGAACCACCATTTAACCAAGCTGTTCTACTCCTCAGTTTATACCCAAAGGACTTTAAATCAGCATACTACAATACAACATCCATGTTTATAGCAGCTCACCTCACAATAGCTAAACTTTGGAACTAACCTAGGTGTCCTCAGTGGATGAATGGATAAAGAAAACGTGGTATACATACACAATGGAGTATCGCTCAGCCTTAAAGAAAAATGAAATTATGGCAATTGCAGGTTAATGGATGGAGCAGGGTAATAGAAAGCTAAATAAGCAAAATAAGTCAATGCTAAGCAAAATAAGCCAATCCCAAAAAACCAAAGGTCAAATATTTTCTCTGATATGTAGATGCTAATTCATAGTGAGGAGGGGAGAGGCTAGGGATGAATAGAATTACTTTAGATTAGGTAGAGGGGAATGAAGGGAGGGAGGGATATGGGGGCAGGAAGGATAGAGTAAAATGAATCTGACATTATTACCCCATGTACATATATGACTAAATGACCAGTGTGATTCTATATCATGTACAACCAGAAGAATGAGAAATTATACTCCATTTATATACGGTGTGTTAAAATGCATTCTATTGTCATGTATGTAACTAATTAGAACAAATTTTTTAAAAGGGAAAAATTAGAACTAGTATATTTGGGTTTTTTTTTTCATACTTTATCCTCCTTAAAATTTCAACATATAAATTGGCAGTTATCGTTCTCCCTGTTCCAATTGAAGTCATTTTGCTTCTGGATTCTCAGACGCAAGTATTAGCTAGCCCTCCTATACCCAAAGATCTCTACAGTATTTCTCAAACTGGCATTCCATGGAACATAAATTCACAAGATGCTCAGACAATACTGTATGTAATATTGTCCTCTTCATATCACACTAAATAACTTTGAAAAACACTGAGTTCAACAAAATCTACAGATTGCTTTTCTGGCGAATATTCTAGATTCTATTCAGTGAAAACATATATATATTCTAAAGCTCCCCACCCACCCACTTTCCCCTATTAGAGCAAATTGAGACTTCAAGCACCCACCAAAGCAAGGGTATTGTGACTCTGACGTTTGCATTAACAACTGTACACGATATCGAAACTTGTCTCCTTCACCCTAACCAAATTCATAGACATTTTTAAAAAATTTTTTAAATTGTAGATGGACACAGTAGATTCATTTTATTTATTTATTTATTTTTATGTGGCACTGAGAATCATACCCAGTTCCTCACACAAACCAGTGTGCTCTGCCACTGAACCTCAAACCCAGCCCTTGGACATTTAACTCTTGTTGAGTTCACCAAAGGATCTTGGTTTAATCCAAGTTAATTAGTCCATCCTGATTAACTTACACAATTTCAAATCTCAAAGGGAAACTATGAGAAGTAGATAGCTAAAGTGACAGCGTCGGCCAAGTCAAAAATAGATTTCTAGGGGCTGGGGATGCAGCTCAGTGGTAGAGTGTTTGCCTAGCATATGCAAGGTCCTAGATTTGATCTTGGGTCCTGAGAAAAAGAAAAAAGGTTCTTAATATTGCCATTTATAAAATCGAATGGTCACATAAATGTCTCTATTCTGAATTAAAAGGACTGCTCCTGTGACCTATTTTCTACTTCCTTAGATAAAAAAGAGTCTGGAATTCTCATCATCATTCAAATCCTATTTAATCCCTGTTTTGACAAATACCCAGTTATTTTCCTCCTAGGATTTCAAGGAGTCTTAAATTCTCTATATAAAGTGTTTAGCACAGTTTGGGGGATGAAATACATAAAGGGGTTAGCATGACTGATTATTTTAATCTCCCTAATTATTTTAAAGACCATAAGGACAAGGACCAAGTCTTATATATGTATCTTTCTGGCAATATGCACACAATTGCCTTAATAAATATTTATTGAAAAAAATGAAATAGCTTATTTCACATTTTTCTTCTTATTATGACCTATATTCTTGGATCAAATTTGTCTAAAGTAATAATTTCTATTCAAAGCAAACATTTACTATTCTTTATCCAAATTCCTCTAAAAACACAACCCAAAATAATTCAGGAAAGCAGAATTTCAAAATCCCTTGCAGTTATGTCAACAATCTTGGAAGATCAATTCCAAGACTCAGGCAAAGAGTTAGTTAAAGAACAATCTCTTGGCACTCCGGCGGTGGGCTCTTCCCACAGGGCCAAATTCTCCAGCATCTCGGAGAAGGCCTCCCAGTGAGAGCCTTTCTGCACAGAACCAAGCTTCAGTTCCCTGAACGAGGGTGGCGAGTTCCTGCCCACAGGTTGCTCCGGGGACCAGGACAGGGCAGCCAGGGACTTCCCCAAGCAGCCCGCAGCCCAGCCCCCTCCGGCAGGAAGCGCCTATCCAGGCTAGCTTCTCGGAGCAGACCGCCCAGTGAGAGCCTTTTCACACAGAGCCAGCCACAAGTCCCCAAGCCAGCGGTGACCTCCGGCCCGCAAGCAGCCTCTGGGACCAGGGCAAGGCAGCCAGAGACCTCTCCAGGCGGACCTGCCCCCACCGGCCCCTCAGCCGCAGGCTTTGTCCACGGGGCAATTCAAGATGGCAGACTAGAAGGTGACTGCATCTCCAGTCACTCCAGAACCCAGGATTCAAGAAGGGGAGGCATTGAGAGACTCGGACTAAAATAGAGCCTCGGGGTGAGTCTCCCCCACCCGGTGAAGCTGTGAAGCGCTGCCCTGGTGGCAGGCCCGGATTCAGGTGGCTTATTAGAGTAAGGCAGAGCAGCTAGAGGCCTCCCCAGGTGGCCCTGCGCACTCCGGCGGTGGGCTCCACCCACAGGGCCAGATTCTCCAGCATCTTGGAGCAGGCCCCCCAGTGAGAGCCTTTCTGCACAGAACCAAACTTCAAATCCCTGAACCAGGGCAGTGAGTTCCTGCCCACAAGTTGCTTCAGGGACCAGGACAGGGCAGCCAGGGACTTCCCCAAGCAGCCCGCAGCCCAGCCCCCTCCGGCAGGAAGTGCCTTTCCAAGATAGCTTCTCAGAGCAGACCGCCCAGTGAGAGCCTTTCCACACAGAGCCAGCTCCAAGACCTGGAACCAGTAGAGGACTAGGGGCAGCTTTCCTTGGAAGCACTGCATTATCAAGTTACTCCAAGATTTCAGGCTACTGAAGGCAGGAAGGTGATACACTGGAAATCTACAGGGACAATAAAAGCCAACAGAAGATTCTGAAACATCACAAAGTCCCACTGACATCTGACCAATATGAGAAAACAAGGGAAGAAAATGTCCCAAACAAACCTAGATACTATATCAATAAAATCCAATGACAGCACAGCAGAAGAAATGTCAGAAAGGGAGTTCAGAATGTACATAACTTAAAAAATCAGGGAAGCAAACGAGGAGATGAAAGAGCAAATGCAGGCATTAAATGATTGCACCAATCAACACTTAAAGGAGCAAATACGGGAAGCAAGAGATCATTTCAATAAAGAGTTAGAGCTATTGAAAAAAAACCAAACAGAAATCCTTGAAATGAAGGAAACAATAAACCAAGTTAAAAACTCCATAGAAAGGATAACCAATTGAATAGAACACCTGGAAGACAGAACCTCAGATATTGAAGACAAAATATTTAATCTTGAAAACAAAGTTGACCACACAGAAAAGATGGCAAGAAATCATGAACAGAATCTACAAGAATTATGGGATATCATGAAAACACCAAATTTAAGAATTATTGGGATTGAGGAAGGCTTAGAGAAACAAATCAAAGGAATGAACAATCTATTCAATGAAATAATATCAGAAAATTTCCCAAATCTGAAGAATGAAATGGAAAACCAAGTACAAGAGGCTTATAGGACTCCAAATATACAAAATTACAACAGACCCACACCAAGGCACATTATAATGAAAATACCTAACATACAAAATAAAGGCAGAATTTTAAAGGCCACGAGAGAAAAGAATCAAATTACATTCAGGGGGAAACCAATAAGAATATCAGCAGATTTTTCAATCCAGACCCTAAAAGTTAGAAGGGCCTGGAACAACACTTACCAAGCCCTGAAAGAAAATGGATGCCAACCAAGAATCTTATACCCAGCAAAACTTACTTTCAGATTTGCTGATGAGATAAGATCCTTCCATGATAAACAAAAGCTAAAGGAATTTACAAAAAGAAAGCCAGCATTGCAGAATATTCTCAGCAAAATATTCCATGAGGAAGAGATGAAAAACAACAATGCAAAACAACAATGGGAGGAACTAGCCTAAAGAAATAGGCAAATAAAGCAGAAACCAAATCATGTCAAAAAACAAAAATGAGTCAAATGACTAGGAATACAAATCATATCACAATCATAACCCTGAATATTAATGGCCTGAACTCATCAATCAAAAGACACAGACTGGCAGATTGGATTAAAAAGAAAAATCCAACAATTTGCTGCCTGCAAGAGACTCATCTCATAGAAAGAGATACCCATAGACTAAAGGTGAAAGGATGGGAAAAACATACCATGCACATGGACACAGCAAAAAAGCTGGAGTATCCATCATCATTTCAGATAATTTGGACTTCAAGCCAAAACTAGTCAGAAGGGATAAAGAAGGACATTACATACTGCTTAAGGGAAGCATAAATCAGCAAGACATAACAATCATAAACATCTATGCCCCGAACATTGGCTCATCCATGTACATCAAACAAATCCTTCTCAATTCCAGAAATCAAATAGACCACAACACAATAATACTAGGAGATTTTAACACACTTCTTTCACCACTAGATAGATCGTCCAAACAAAAATTGAATAAAAACCATAGATCTCAATAACACAATTAACAATTTAGACTTAACTGACTTATATAGAATATACCATCCAACAAAGAACGAATACACCTTCTTCTCAGCAGCACATGGATCCTTCTCTAAAACAGACTATGTCTTATGCCACAAAGCTACTGTTAGCAAATACAAGAAGATAGAGATACTACCTTGTACTCTATCAGATCATAATGGATTGAAATTAGAAATAAATGACAGAATAAAAAACAGAAATTTCTCCAATACCTGGAGATTAAATAATACACTATTATATGATGAATGGATAACAGAAGACATCAGGAGGGAAATTAAAAAATTCTTAGAAGTAAACGAGAACAAAGACACATCATATCAAAATCTCTGGGACACTATGAAAGCAGTACTGAGAGGAAGATTTATTTCATGGGGTGCATTCAACAAAAGAAGTAGAAATCAACAAATAAACGACTTACACTACAGCTCAAAGCCCTAGAAAAAGAAGAGCAGACCAACACCAACAGTAGTAGAAGACAGGAAATAGTTAAAATCAGAGCCGAAATCAACGAAATTGAAACAAAAAAAACAATCAGAAAAATTAACAAAATAAATAGTTGGTTCTTTGAAAAAATAAACAAAATGGATAAACCCTTAGCCACACTAACAAAGAGAAAGAAGGAGAAAACTCAAATTACTAAAATTCAGAATGAACAAGGAAATATCACAACAGACACGAGAGAAATACAAAACATAATTAGAAGCTATTTTGAAAATCTATACTCCAACAAAACAGAAAACCTCGAAGACATCAACAAGTTTCTAGAGACATATGAATTACCTAAACTGAACGAGGAGGACATATACAACTTAAATAAATCAATTTCAAGCAATGAAATAGAAGAGGTCATCAAAAGCCTACCATCAAAGAAAAGTCCGGGGCCAGATGGGTTCTCAGCCGAGTTCTACAAAAACTTTTAAAGAAGAGCTCATTCCAATACTCTCAAAGTATTCCATAAAATAGAAGAGGAGGGAACCCTCCCAAACTCATTCTGTGAAGCCAATATCACCCTGATACCTAAACCAGACAAAGACACATCGAAGAAAGAAAATTTCACACCAATATCCTTAATGAACATTAACGCAAAAATTCTCAACAAAATTTTAGCAAATCGCATACAAAAACATATTAAAAAGATAGTGCACCACGATCAAGTGGGTTTTATCCCAGGGATGCAAGGTTGGTTCAACATCAGGAAATCAATAAATGTCATTCACCATATCAACAGATAAAAGTTAAGAATCACATGATTATTTCAATAGATGCAGAAAAAGCATTTGATAAAATACAGCATCCCTTCATGCTCAAAACACTAGAGAAAATTGGGGTAGTGGGAACATTCCTTAACATTGTAAAGGCCATCTATGCTAAGCCCATGGCCAATATCATTCTAAATGGTGAAAAACTGAAAGCATTCCCCCTAAAAACTGGAACAAGACAGGGATGCCCTCTTTCACCCCTTCTATTCAACATTGTTCTTGAGACTCTGGCCAGAGCAATTAGACAAACCAAAGAAATTAAAGGGATACGAATTGGAAAAGAGGAACTCAAACTATCCCTGTTCGCTGATGACATGATTATATATTTAGAGGAACCTGGAAATTCCACCAGAAAACTCTTCGAACTCATAAGTGAATTCAGTAAAGTAGCAGGTTACAAGATCAATGCTCATAAATCCAACGCATTTTTATACATAAGTGATGAATCTTCAGAAAGAAATTAGGAAAACTACCCCATTCACAATAGCATCGCAAAAAATAAAATACTTAGGAATCAATCTCACAAAAGAGGTGAAAGACCTCTACAATGAGAACTACAGAACACTAAAGAAAGAAATTAAAGAAAACCTTAGAAGATGGAAAGATCTCCCATGTTCTTGGATAGGAAAAATTAATATTGTCAAAATGGCCATACTACCAAAAGTGCTATAGAGATTCAATGCAATTCCAATTAAAATCCCAATGGTGTACCTTACAGAAATAGAGCAAGCAATTATGAAATTCATCTGGAAGAATAAGAAACCCAGAATAGCTGAAGCAATCCTCAGTAGAAAGAGCGAAGCAGGGGGTATTGCAATCCAGATCTTCCACTCTACTACAAAGCAATAGTAACAAAAACAGCATGGTATTGGTACCAAAATAGACAGGTAGATCAATGGTACAGAATAGAGGACATGGACACAAACCCAAATAAATACAATTTTCTCATACTAGACAAAGGTGCCAAAAATATGCAATGGAGAAAAGATAGCCTCTTCAACAAATGGTGCTGGGAAAACTGGAAATCCATATGCAACAGAATGAAACTAAATCCCTATCTCTCACCCTGCACAAACTCAACTCAAAATGGATCAAGGATCTCAGAATCAGACCAGAGACCATGCATCTTACAGAAGAAAAAGTAGGTCCAAACCTTCAGCTTGTTGGCTTAGGATCAGACTTCCTTAACAGGACTCCCATAGCACAAGAAATAAAAGCTAGAATCAACCACTGGGATAGATTCAAACTAAAAAGCTTTCTCTCAACAAAGGAAACTATCAGTGATGTGAAGAGAGAGCCTACAGAGTGGGAGAATATCTTTGCCACTCATACTTCAGATAGAGCGCTCATTTCCACAATCTATAAAGAACTCAAGAAACTCTACACCAAGAATACAAATAACCCAATCAACAAATGGGCTAAGGAAATGAACAGACACTTCACAGAAGAAGATCTACAAGAAATCAACAGATATATGAAAAAATGTTCAACATCTCTAGTAATAAGAGAAATGCAAATCAAAACTACCCTAAGATTTCATCTCACCCCAATTAGAATGGCGATTATCAAGAACACAAGCAACAATAGGTGTTGGTGAGGATGTGGGGAAAAAGGTACACTCATACATTGCTGGTGGGGTTGCAAATTAGTGCAGCCACTCTGGAAAGCAGTATGGAGATTCCTCAGAAAGCTTGGAATGGAACCACCATTTAACCCAGCTATCCCACTCCTTGGCCTATACCCAAAGGACTTAAAATCAGCATACTACAGAGATACAGCCACATCAATGTTCATAGCTGCTCAATTCACTATAGCCAGATTGTGGAACCAACCTAGATGCCCTTCAGTTGATGAATAGATAAAGAAACTGTGGCATATATATACAATGGAATATTACTCTGCCATGAAGAATGATAAAATTATGGCATTTGCAGGCAAATGGATGAAATTGGAGGATATCATGCTAAGTGAGATAAGCCAATGTCAAAAAACTAAAGGACGAATGATCTCGCTGATAAGCGGATGAGGACATATAAGAGGGTGTAGGAAGGTTTAGTGTTAGGGTTAGGGTTATGTTTAGGGTTAGGGATAAGGAGGGTGGTAAGAATGGAGGAAGGAAGGACTGTATAGAGGGAAAAGAGGGGTGGGGGGAAGGGGGAAAATAACAATGAATCAAACAAGATTGCCCTATGTAAATTTATGATTTTTAATTAAAATTAAAAAAAGAACAATCTCTTGGTCTACACTGTCACATAAACATGAAGTTAATGCCTTGATGATATTTCAAAAAATCCTAAAAATCTGGGGTTCAACTTCAGCCTCCTCCAAACAGAGTTGGTGCTATTGCAGGCTTCTTCTACCCACTCCTGGGTGATGCTAGCTATGAGAGATTCATTTAAAAAGTTATTTGATAGCCAGGAATATCACAGTTCAACTTTGCCTAATGGCATTCCAGCTAATTCTCATTCAAAGAAGTATAGAAATGAAGCCGGCAATGAGTTCAGGCCTTCAGAAATACATATTGTATATCCATACATACATAGAAAAAGAGGATAAAAATCATTCTGCAAATCTGTCATCTTGATAACTTTTTGCGTCCCATCAGCCTCCTTCTCTATTGACCCTAGATTAATTGAAAAGAGTAAGTATAAGTGAAGGCTCTTCTGAAATGTCACCTCTCTGCCTGATCTGAAGAAAGGGACCTGGATTCTCAACTGAAGTTCTCTGATAATAGTTCTCTGATAATAGGAGGTAGTTAATACCCCGTAATGAGATGTGGTATCTGATTGTAAATTTCCAGATAAAAAGAAATGACCCTTTGAAAACCACACGCCAAGTCACATGAGGAAGGTGTTATGGACTGAATATCTGTGTCTCTCCCAAGTCAATTCATTGAGTTTCCAACACACATTGTAATCGTATTTGGTGATGGAGTTTTTGAGAGGTCATTATGGTTGAATAAGGTCATGAGAGTAGGAATCTCATGACAGGATTAGTGCCCTTACAAGAAAAAAACATCAGAGATCTCTGTCTCCACCCAACTTATGAACACAAAAGGTCCTGTGAGCACACGACAAGATGGCAGCTACCTACAGGCTAGGAAGAGCACACTCACCTGGACCTGCATTAGCCAGAAACTTGCACTGTCCATGCCATTAGTTCCAAATTTTGTTAAATCACCATCTTTTCAATAGCATATAGAGAAATAGATCAACAAGTACAACATAGCCTTCAAGCTGTGAAAAAAAATGGATTTTTTTATTGCTTAAGCCACCCAGTCTATGGTATTTAGTTATGGCAGCCTAAACTGACTAATATACATTTACATGCCCATCTCTCTGCTTCTTTTGTTTCTTGGAGTTGGTAACTATCACCAGTATCTTCTTCTACATGTATCAGAAATAGATTTCCATTACAAAGCTTATCAAATAAAGGAATTTCAAGAATATTCAACCAAATATTTGCTTAGGGACCTAAAGTCACTTATCACCCTTTCTTCTAAAATCATACTAGTAGATGTGATAAAACCCAACAAATAATCTAGTGGTTTAGAATTTCTGCTACAACAAATTATCACAAAATTTAGCTTAAAACAACACAAATTTATTTTCTTACATGTGAAAATTCTAAATTAGTTTTTTGGACTAAAATCAGAGTTGGTTCCTCCTGAAGGCCGCAAAAGAGACTGTGCTCCATGATGTTTCCAGCTTCTTGAGGCAGCCAGCATTCCTTAGATTTTTTGTTATACCTGGGCTTCCTGCATACCTGGGTCACCCAGAAAGATCTCCCTATAGAATAACCCTTAACATAATCACATCTGCAAAATCTATTTTGCCATATAAGGTAATGTTCACAGATTTTGGAGATTAGGATCTGGATATTTTTTGGGGTCCAGGGTTTAGGTTGTCACAAACAAACACCACCACGAAGATGTCATCTATGTGACTGATCTTTTGCAAAATTCCTAACTTCCCATTTTGTGTTACAATTGTTGATCTATTTTTCTATATGCTACTGAAAAGATGGTGATTTCACAAAATTTGGAACTAATGGCATGGACAGTTTTCAGAACAAATGACATTTTCTGGGTGTAATCTAATTTTGCCCATGTAATATGAGATTTAATTCTTCAACAGCATGGGAAAATGACAAGAGCTGTCTTTCCTTCTCTTGTGAAATGTATCTCATTATCTCATTTGTGGGTGAAATGATATGCTGTTAATAAAGAGGCAAAAACTATTTTAATAAATCAGATAGTTTTGCACATTGAAAAATGCCATGCCATTTCAGATATTTCAGATATTTAACAATTAAAAAATAGTATTGACTCAAGACAGATGTAAACAGATAAGTAGGAAAGAACCTTGGGATTGAATGCATATGAAGTATGCACATAGATTTAAGATACAGGTAAGCTATAAATATTTGTTTCATATAAAATTGGACTGGGGATAATTTTGAAGTTTTCTGATGAGTTTGACCCTCTTATTTATAGAATAAAGAAACTAAGTCCTAGAAAGTGATCTAAGATCACAGAGCTATAAAAAATCCTTAGATATTTTTTAACTTTTAAGAATGTAAAACATCATGAAGCCAGGTATAGTGACATGTACCTGTAGTCCCAGCTACTGAGGAGGTTAAGGCAGAGGTTCACTTGAACCCAGGAGTTTGAGGCCAGCCTGGGCAACACAGTAAGACCTACCTCAAAAAGGTGGGGGAAACAAAAGAAGAAAGATGGTAGCATATAGAACTACAGAAGGAAGCAGATTGTTTTGCTGTTTACATTGGAGATTTTTCTTTTAATGCCCACTCTGGCCTCAAGGATCTCATTGCACAGGTTCCCACACATTCACTGCAGAGTTACTTACACTGGTCTCCTTCAGGTGCACCCTGAGCCCTGACAGCAGAAGAGAGAAGCTGGCTGCAGACATACGAAGGGCCATAGAAGGAAGGGCAGCCTGTCAAGTCCAGGACATCACACTCAATCATACAGGCCATCACTTATGAGCATCCCATTTTAAAGATAAGATCAGAGAAAGTCCTGCATGCAACTGACCCCAGTAGCATAGTGAGTTGGCAGTAGTGCCATCGAGAGCAGGATGGCAGGCTGTTTCCCATGCCAATGCCATGCAGAGTTGCACCCATTTCTTGAGGCATGTGCTTGAGGCTAATTCATGAAGTGCTCCAAAAGCAAAAAAGGAGACATTGTGGGATATTCTACATGTTGATATTAAAGTAATGGGAGTAAGCTTATTGTTTTACAAAGTAAGGAGAGTCTTCTAATCTTGAGATAATTATAGGATCTATGAGATGTATATCATATATACATACAGGGTGAGTAATCCTTATTTGAAATTCTTGGGATCAGAAGTGTTTTGGATTTTTGTATTTTTAGATTTGGGATGCTCAACATGTATATAGCAGAAAGTAATCTGAGACTACAGAGCTGTAAAAGCTCCTTAGGTATTTTTTAACTTTTAAGGATGCAAAATATCATAGCAGTCACATGGATATAGCATATTAATATAATTTTTGAGACAGTATAGTCTGCTAAAGAGACACAAATTTAAAATTATTTGGTGATCATCTAGCAATATTGCTACTGGGTCACTTTTCTTTAACAGTGTGTATAAACTTGGTGGTTGTCAAACTCTACTATGTGCCATGATAGGCCACAATTATAACCATAGACCCATAAGATTTAAAAGAACAATTTATACAGTACACACACACACACAAAAAAAAAGGCTTCCAGAGAAACACATCAAACCATGCACATCATAACTGACCTCTAAGAAGAGAAATGGGACCATGGGAGACGTAGGGCATACCTGTTGACTTCCTTTGTCATATCCCTTTAATTTCATTTTTGCAATGAATATAATCCTAAATCACCTGTACAGTTTAATTGAATGTTTTAGTGTCCTGACCAGAGAGTGTCTTGTCTAATGTGCAGTCAAAAGCTGGACAGAGCTGAAGAGTCCCTAGAGAGAAGTCATTCAGGAGAATGATCTAGAATTAAAACAACACATTAAGCATACACCATTATTGTAAAGATTCAATACACAAAAATTAATGTGACTAAATGCATTCTTACCTTCTGCTAAATCCCTTCTCTCAAATAAATAAATGAAAAGATTTAAACATAACAATTTCCTGAGAGCATGGTGTAATGGAGGCTATGAGAGTGTTTGGAAGTCCTGAACTCCAGTGTCAAGTCTCCCATTTACCAGCCACAGGGCTAGGATAAATCATTCTCTGTCTATAATTCATTGGTGGATGGGAATATTGCAATCCATGTTGTAAGACATAGTAATTTTCCTTCTAAAATCACTGCAGTCAATCCAGATTGGACAATTTCCAGAATCATAAACATCCTAATATAATGGGAAAGCAAGGCATGAGGGGTCAGAAAGTCTAGGAGAATGAGATGGAGTTGGGATTGGGTGTAGATAGGCTTAGCTAAGCTCTGTGAATTCAGGTAGAATCATGTCACCTCCCCTGCCTTCTCCACCACCTGTTAAAGGAAAATGAATAGGATTAAGTTGATAAGGCACATTGCAAATTCTGAAGCATTTTGCAAGTATGTTAAAAATTAAGGGCTTGGCAATAGTAACAAAAACAGCATGGTATTGGTACCAAAATAGACAGGTAGATCAATGGTACAGAATAGAGGACACAGACACAAACCCAAATAAATACAATTTTCTCATACTAGACAAAGGGGCCAAAATATGCAATGGAGAAAAGATAGCCTCTTCAACAAATGGTGCTGGGAAAACTGGAAATCCATATGCAACAGAATGAAACTAAATCCCTATCTTTCACCATGCACGAAACTCAACTCAAAATGGATCAAGGATCTCAGAATCAGACCAGAGACCCTGCATCTTATAGAAGAAAAAGTAGGTCCAAACCTTCAGCTTGTTGGCTTAGGATCAGACTTCCTTAACAGGACTCCCATAGCACAAGAAATAAAAGCTAGAATCAACCACTGGGATAGATTCAAACTAAAAAGCTTTCTCTCAGCAAAGGAAACTATCAGTAATGTGAAGAGAGAGCCTACAGAGTGGGAGAATATTTTTGCCACTCATACTTCAGATAGAGCGCTAATTTCCAGAATCTATAAAGAACTCAAAAAACTCTACACCAAGAATACAAATAATCCAATCAACAAATGGACTAAGGAAATAACAGACACTTCACAGAAGAAGATCTACAAGCAATCAACAGATATATGAAAAATGTTCAACATCTCTAGTAATAAGAGAAATGCAAATCAAAACTACCCTAAGATTTCATCTCACCCCAATTAGAATGGCGATTATCAAGAACACAAGCAATAATAGGTGTTGGAGAGGATGTGGGGAAAAAGGTACACTCATACATTGTTGGTGGGGTTGCAAATTAGTGCAGCCACTCTGGAAAGCAGTATGGAGATTTCTCAGAAAGCTTGGAATGGAAACACCATTTGATCCAGCTATCCCACTATCCCACTCCTTGGCCTATACCCAAAGGACTTAAAATCAGCATACTACAGAGAAACAGCCACATCAATGTTCATAGCTGCTCAATTCACCACAGCCAGATTGTGGAACCAACCTAGATGCCCTTCAGTTGATGAATGGATAAAGAAACTGTGGCATATATATATATATATATATATATATATATATATATATATACACATGGAATATTACTCCGCCATGAAGAATGATAAAATTATGGCATTTGCAGGCAAATGGATGAAATTGGAGGATATCATGCTAAGTGAGATAAGCCAATGTCAAAAAACTAAAGGACGAATGATCTCGCTGATAAGCGGATGAGGACATATAAGAGGGTGTAGGAGGGGTTAGCGTTAGGGTTAGGGTTAGGTTTAGGGTTAGGGATAAGGAGGGTGGTAAGGATGGAGGAAGGAAGGACTGTATAGAGGGAAAAGAGGGGTGGGAGGTGTGGGGGGAAGGGAAAAAAATAACAGAATGAATCAAACAAGATTGCCCTATGTAAATTTGTGATTTTTAATTAAAATAAATAAATAATTAAAAAAGAAAAAGAGAAAGAAGAGAAGAGGCAATAAAATAACCAATGCTATGAGGCCTGAAATTGAAAGAAAAAAAATTGTCATGTGTCCTGCTCAATTTTAAAATATCCTACTGGACATTTATTTATAAAAGTAAAAGGATTTTGGTGTTATGATTTAATATACACTGAATTTTCCAGGAATGCAAATTTTGCACCTATAAAGTAAAGGAAAATCATCCTTTGTTTGAGTCAGAATTTTATCAGATATTTTTACATTATTGAAAAATTATGTCACCACCAGTTGCATCACTCTCAATATTTGAGTCATTCATAGACCATACCCACAGTGGACTGTACTCTCTCCTCTCACCTTCCTGAGAATGCTCCACAGTAGTGCAGTGATGGACCACTTAACTGTGTCATGACAAGCCTTCATGTACTGAAATACATATTATCTATTATAAAAAAAAAAAATTAAGGGCTTGGGATGTGGCTCAGTGGTAGAGTGCTTACCTGGCATGCATGAAGCCTTGGGTTCCATCCCCAGCTCCCCTGCCCCACAAAAATTGTTAGCTTCATTTGCCACTTGCTATACTTATATTGTTTAAAATGTTGTTGCTCTCTCTATAGAAGTTTGTAACCTACTGAAATCTTTTTTTTTTTTTAAACAAGGTAAAGTAAAATCAAATACTTTTGAAGACATTATCTTTATTCTCCAATCCTGTCACTAAGCACTACAGGTTGTTATATGGTGTGGTAGGAAAAAGAGTACAGACAGGTGTGGTGGCCCACACCTGTAATCCCAGCTACTCAGGAGACCAAGGCAGGAGGATCACAAGGTCAAGGTCAGCTTGGGTGATTTAGTGAGGCCCTGTCTAGAAAATTTTAAAAAGCTGGGACTGTAGTTCAGTGATAGAGCACCCCAGATTCAATCCCCAGCATTAGGAGGGAAAATAGGAGTACAGCAGAAAAAAGTAAAATTTTGGAGTGAAAAGTCCTGAGTTCAAACCCTAGTTTTGTCATCTTAGGTAGCTCTATGCAAATGAACTTGAATCACAGAAGTCATGATAGAGATTCTATAAAGATTACATAAGTATAAAATGCAATGGGGGCCTGCAAAATGTATTCCTTCCTGCTGAAGAATTTGATCTTGGACTGGAGCTGCAGCTTATTAGTAGAGCACTTGCCTAGCTTGGTTGAGGCCCTAAGTACAGTCCCCAGCACCATACAGAGACACACAATGATCTTACAACAAAGAATCATAAATGACTTGGGAAGCATCATAAACAATCATGGAAAAACAAAGCATGTGTCCTGACAGTGGCTGCACAGCATCAGCAGCATGCGAAATCCTTAAACCAAGGCTGGAGAATGATGAAGAACAGGAGCTATTATGAAGCACAGCATTTGCAGCTTCCATGGAGGCCTTTCTTTGCTTTTGGATAGAGCATTCTATCTTCTTGAGTTTAATTATGCACAACTGTGAGTCTCCTCTAAAATACAATGAACAAATACTGGCTTCATTCTTTTAGAAGAACAAAGCTATACATCTCCAAAGCGGGAACAGAAAAAATTAAAAGCAAGTAGAAGAAATTAAAATATTTTTGTATAAAGGAATGTGGAGCTTGTCCCCTTTCTTATCCTGAGCAATATTAGACAAGATTTAGGAGTGAGGAGTGAATAAGCCCAGCAGGTACCACCAGCTAGAGATTTGGCATGACCTCCCAAATCTCTTAACATCTTTCAGAAAGAGCAGATGGTTCTAGGTGGTCTAGAGAGTGTGAAAAAGTCCAGAAAACAGGGTCAGGAGATCTGGCTCTGGGCATTGACATGTTATATGACCCTGACCACAATTTTCTCATCCATGTTAAGTATGAGTCAGTTTGTAGATTCAGGGTATGCAGGTCCTGTTTCTCACACCCACTATATTTTTTTTTTTCTCTTCTCTTTAGGAGGTCCCTCTCATATCTTCCCTTGATTGCACCCAAGGCAGTTCTGGCTCTGAAAGGATTCACCATCCAAGAGAGTGTGGAAATTTATCTGATCTTTCTCCAAAAGAAACAGTCAAACAAAGAAGAAACTTATGTTTTACACAGTTCCAGATTACTTATTTTGGGGGTAGAAGGTAGTGGTCAGTGTATTTTTCTTTGTGAGAATTGACATGGTTTCTCTTTAATCATTTACCAAAGACTCTAGTCTCAAATGGAGATCAGTGAGTTCTATCTAACATGTATTTGGCCCCCAAATGTCCACCTTTACAGGAAGGTCTAACTGAGACTGAGTCCCAATCTCCTTTGAGATTCCTTTTCTGTGGGATGACCATCAAGACCCACACTCAATTTAGTCCTTATTTTTGTCCTTCATATTTAGTCTGATGACTTGATCAATCCAAGTAGGTATCAAGTCCCTAGGGTAGGAAGACCATGTCTCTTTCTAGTGTGACCAGCACAATCCAAACACCCAAGTGCTCAAAACTTATCTATATTCATTAGAGTTTATTGTCCAAAATTATGTCCTTTATCAGACCAATACACATATTCCCCTCCTGTGGCCTCAGTCATTCTTTAGACTATAAACACCATGAGGGAGGGGGGCTGTCTCATTCAACACGACAACCCCACAGCCCAGCACAGTGCCAGACACACAATAGGCATGCAATAAACAGTTGCTAATTTGAATAAAATTCTCGAGAATATCTGTACTAAAAGTTTTCCTTCACTCTTCCTCAACACCACATTAAGAAATATCTCTACTTTTTCTCTTTTGTTTCTGGACTCCCAAGTACTGCAGAGGCTTATCAGAAGGATATGAACTGAAGCCAATACTCTAGGTTGGGCGTGGATAAACTATAAGGTCAAACTGTGCCTGCTGCCAGTTTTTGTAAGTAAAGTTTTGCAGAAACACAGTCATGCCTATTTGTTTATAGAGGGTCGATAGCTGCTTTCCAGCCGCAATAACAGAGTTGAGTAGTTGCAATCAGATGGCTTACAAAGCCAAAATATTTACTATCTGGCACTTTACAGAAAAACTTGCTGACCTCTGCTATAGTTCAAACTGCGAAACCACAGCACCTCTGAGTCTGGAAAAGGAAAAGCAAAAGAAGCTCTGAAAATTCCTTGGTATAGGAAATAATACTTAATGATAATTTTATAATACCAGGAACCTTTCTTGGTGTCTTTTACATGTACAAATATGGAAACACATATTTATAAAATTCTTGTACACTTGATCCTATCAATATTTTGCTGAGGTAGGCAGGACCCATTTCACAGATGAAGAAAGAAAGAAATTATGTAATATGTTCTAAGAGATGAAATACTTTTTGGAAAATGTTGGACAGTTGGGATCAAATTTGGGTCTTTCCATAACACCCAGTTATTGAACAAAAAACAAGAAACAAATGAAAAACTTTGCCTTATATCCCTCTTCTCTACCATTAGGTTGGTTTTTTTAAGGTCTTTGATGCTGGGATTTGAAGAGTACTGCTTCATAAAATTCCCAGGTGAAACAGTATGGCTCTGTTACACAGGTAGAGTTCACTTATTTAAACTTTGTGGGCCCATTGTCTGAGATGATACTGCTCTGCTCCAAAATATACTTGCAGAATGAGCAAAATTTTGAAGGCCTAAATTTCCCTTAGTAACATCTCAAACTCAAGATTCTTCTATTCTTGAGTAGCTATTGGTATATTTTTTCATGTGCTTTTGTAAATGCACCCCACTTCAGTATTTTATTACAAAAGATTTACGACTTTTTATTGCTTCATTGGCTTCTGAAGGATATACAAAAGGTCCCATGTGTCCATCTCTGTGTGTGAAAACAGGACTTGGGCCAGAATAACAAATCTTATCCCAACCTCCTCCTTGGCAAATTCTTAAAGTTTGAATGACCTCATTCCAGGCACTCTTATCCTCCTTAACTAACAATGGCTCCTTGTGGTGCCATAACCGCAAATTGGTTTATCAGGTTATCTATATAATAGCTATATATGTTATATAGATGTACATACACACACACATTATACTTATATACAGTGCAAGACTTACGCCTTCCAAGGGCAAAGTAGCCAGAAAATCTCTGAGTAGTGCTTTTCAAACTTTATCAAGATATGAGTCACCTGGACGGCCCATGATAAACAGGTCTCTGGG
Organism: Sciurus vulgaris; assembly: GCF_902686455.1. Lineage (NCBI taxonomy): Eukaryota > Metazoa > Chordata > Mammalia > Rodentia > Sciuridae > Sciurus > Sciurus vulgaris. The sequence goes on along the minus strand of NC_136476.1, from coordinate 12,110,195 downwards.
CCCCGACAGAGCTTCCAATTCAGTTGGTGGGTCTGGGCCTGACCACTGCATTTCTAACAAGTTCCCACATAATCACAATTTGAGAACCAAGCTATAGTCAAGACTGTAGACTCTCCATCAGTGTGTCTCCAACTTGAATAAGCCAATGACATCCCTTGGACTCTTTTAAAATGCAGATTCTGATTTAGCAATTCTGGAGGAAAGATGGCTGAAACTCCACATTTTTAATGAGATTCTGGGTGGTGCTGACTTGGTTTATCTGTTCCAAATAGATTTGGTGTTGGTATAGAACGGGGCTCCAGACTGTTCCCTGGAAGATGGCATCTATTCTGCAGGTGGAACTAAGCTTCTGAAGTTTCTGCATGCTTCAAAATGGTGAGTTTGCATCAGGGATTGATTTTCCTGAATCCAATGCTTTTCCTTTTTGTTTTCTCCCTGTACTTCTTTTCCTCTTTTAAATTTACTCTCGTATCTTCTATTTGCTGTGAATATGTTACCAAGATAAGAAGAGCTTAGTATTGTACATGCAGGTCCAAGAGTTGGGCTACTGGGATTCTAGTTTGGGCTGGAGTTCTAAAAAGCTGAAAGATATTGAGCAGGTCACAGAATCTTTCTTGGTGTCAGCTTTCTTCAGAGTAATGTGATTTTCCTAGATGATCTTTCAGGTCCCCTAAGGCTCTCAAAGACTCTACTATGTTAAATGCAATCATAAGCACAACAAAAAGCAATAGTACGTGTGCTGCCACCTTTGGGTAGAAAACTTAACTTTAGCTGCATCAGACCCAATATTGAAACAAGACATTTTACTGAAATTCTCATAGCCTACAGCCCCAACATCAATTTAAAATTTATTCTATATGATCACAATTCATACAGGTCTCCCTTTAACATGGAAGTTCAGGCACCAACCAATATAAATTTGATTTTGATGTCATTTTCTTTTACATATATTAAAATTTTACAGCCTGATTGTTCTGTGAACATTTTTTCCATTTTAACAAATTTCCATGGTTTCAGGAAGTTTGAAGAATACTGATTTGTAATGCATTTCATTTAACTTATTGATTAGTGAGTAATTGACCAACCCTAAGAAGGCACAATAGAGGAATGGAACAAAAACTTTGGCTTTGGAATAATATTAACCTTACTTTGGGCCACTCTACACTCTTGCTCTGTGGCAAGTCATTTAAATTCTCTGTAGCACATTTTCTCATCTGTGAAACACATATAAACTATCTTTGTTGTTGATGAGCCAAAAAACAATATCGTGAAGTCCTTAGTGAGGTTGGTAACACTTGGCAAGTGCTCGCTATGTAGGAGAGATTCCAGTGGCCACTGCAAGGCAGCCTATGACACTTAAAACAAAATGGGCTTCAAAGCCAGAAAGCTATTTTCAGTCTTGGCTGTTTCACCTATGACCTTGCACAGCTCCTTGAACCTCTCTGAGCCAGTTTCCACATCTCTATGATGGAGATCAAAACCTTTTAGAGTTGGTTGAAGTGAGGATTAAATTTAATTGCTATGGTCTAAATCATACAACCCAAAAACTCATGAGTTGAAACCCTAATCCTAAATATGACATGTAATTACATCTGGAGATAAGGTCTTTAGGAGGTCATTAAGGTGAAATAAGATCATAAGGGTTAGACCCTGATCCAGTAGGGTAGGTGTCCTTACAAGGAGAGAAATTAAAGAACTTGGATGTGTTCTTTACGTTGCCCCCAACTCCCAGGGAAGAACACAAAAGCACACAGTAAGAATGTAGCTGTCTACAAGTCAGGGGAGAACCCACAATCATAATCACACTGACACCTCTGTCATGGATTTCCAGTACCCAGGACTAATACGAATTATAACTAACTCTGCTTAAAGCCCAACTAGGGCTTTGAAAATATTCTTTCTCCTTTCTTGCTCTCCCCTAGTCTGATAAAGATAATGTTGAAATATTATTTTTAATAGGAGCTTAACTCAATTTGTGGGTAACATAGAATTAACATAAAGTATTTTATTTCCAAGTAGAAATAGTTTTGTCTGAATAGTTTCTTCCAAGTGCTAGAGTGAAAAGTAACTAGACCCATTGTTCTCGCCACTGATTTCAGATTTGGGAATAATCAGGAAGAAATAAAAGATGTATACAAGAAAAATAGGGCTGGACACTGCTGCCATCTGCAACTGGCATTCTGGAAATAGAAAACTAGGTGCAGTGGCACCCTCCTGTATTCTAGCAGCTCAGAAGGCTGAGACAGGAGGATCTCAAATTCAAAGCCAGCCTCAGCAACAGTGAGGCATTAAGCAACTCAGTGAAACCCTGTCTCTAAATAAAAATACAAAATAGAACTGGGGATGTGTCTCAGTGGTTGAGTGCCCCTAAGTGCCCCAGTACCCCCACCAAAAAAAAAAAAAAAAAAAAAAAGAAAGAAACATAAAATTGGTAGTGCTGACCAGTTGTCACTCATATCCAGGCATAAATGCAAGCGAACTTGGATTTATAATCCACAGACTCACTTTAATTTTTTACTGTGTCACTTTCATTCAGTGAAAATGACCATGATTAGGTTATTGCCTTTTGCATCAAGGGGTGGATAGTCCCAAATCCTATGAAGCAGTCTCTTATCTCAAAAGGAGGAAGCAAGTTTTTCCCAAAGAGAGAAATATCTTTGGAAGAAATTTCTGTTCCATGAACTGGCACTTGGATGTCCCAATAAAAGAATGAATCTTTTGGCATTACTAGCAGTAAAATGAGTTCGTAAAGAGAAAATGTTTTTAAACTTCTTTAAAGTTACTTAAAGGTCTTCTTTGTCTAGCTTCAATTGCTTTCCAGTTGTATTTTGGACCACTTCTTTCTTCAAGGCGCACGTCTGCCTGCTACTTGCCATATGTACCCCATATTTCCCTCCTTCCGCTCTTCGCTCACTTGTTTTGTTCTCCCAGGAATTGTTTTCCCCCAACCTGTTATTGGGAAACAATTTTCTGTAACTTTTTTCATGTTTCTGCATGTTTTGTAACCATAGGCACTTAACCACTTTTTATTCTGGGCTATCTTTTCAAAGATGTTTGAAGAACAAGCAGTCTTTGAAGATAGGTCTCCTTCAGAAACAAACACACTTACTACCCATTATAAAATCTTCAAGTCCCCTAAACTCAGGGTTTCTTTCTAACACAATCCACTGCAAATGTGTATATGTGTATATTACTCTATGGAAATTAGGACTCAGGAAATCAACATTTTCAAATGTTTTTAGTGCATAAAAACTGTTCTTTGTCTCTGAACCTGGAGTCTCATGTTTTCCCCCAGCATCCATGAAGCTACATAAGTTAGCTACTAGTTAGCTTGTTATTTTGCAAGTTGGTAGAAATCTCAGACCCTTCATAGTTCCTGACACCTCTTTCATCCCTAAACACTCATATCCTACTTATCATTTAATGTTTACTTCAAATGCTTCTCCTTCATAAAGATATGCTGGTTTGCTGTTTTGTTTTGTTTCCTATCTGTAAAATAAGGATAATAATAGTAATATACCTATTTGGGTTCTTGTGAAAGTTAAATCAGTTGATATGTAGAAACAATAAGTGCTATAAGCATTAGCTGTTAATACTGTTGTTATTCTTTGACTACAAAGAAATTCATAAAAGGTGATATAGTATCATTAGCAAATGACAGATATGATTCAAATCTTGTTTCTATTGGTCTAGCTCTGTGACTTTAGGGCAAGTATGTGGCCTATATAGGCCTTGGTTTTCCTTCTTTTTTTCTTTTATTATTATTGTCATTATTATTATTATTTACTAGAGATTGAACCAGCTGTGCTTTATCACAGAACTATATCTTTTCAATTTTTACTTTTTAGCTTGAGACAGAATCTACGTTGTCAAGGCTGGCCTTGAACTTGAGATCATCCTGCCTCAGTCTCCTGAGTTGAAGAGAACCCAGGCATGTACCTAGTTAGGCTTTGGTTTTCTCACTATGAAAATGAGGATGATAAGTTTGGAGAGGTTCTAAATTACATATACAGCACATAATACATAATAAATGTTCAAATCAGCATGAGGCTGAGTTTACTATAGCACTTTCTACTTTATATAATTCTAATTTATGCCATGTACAAATAGAGAAACAACATATATCCCATTTGTTTACAATAAAAAAAATTCTAATTTATGCAGGTATATTATTTCTTCTATCAACTTGTAGCTTCATTGGGGAATCATCTTGATGACCTTCAAATGCCTAGCACAAAGAAGTAGTTGGCTTTTTAGTAATTCATTCGTTCAAAACCAGTATTGATCACTCACTACATGCCAAGAACTGTTCTATGCCCTGTGAATGCATTAGGAATCATTAGTAACAACAGAAAAAGGAGGAGGAGGAGGAAGCAGAGGAGGAGGAGGAGGAGGAACACAAAAAGAATCTTACATATATAAATAGAGGATTTAGAGACCAGAATTTGGTGAAAGTGCTTTTTTATATAATCTGAGCCAAAATGAAAACTGCAGTATCAGGTAAACTAATGATTACTGCATTTAATCCTTAACATCTTTAAAATATTGCCACTTTCTCCATTGTTGAATATTAGCTTAACCCAACAACAGAAAAGTCATAGAACTGTTTTTTGTTTTGTTTTGCTTTGTTTGTTTTTGTAGTACTGATTACTGATCCCAGGGCTTCACACTCGCAAGACACTGAGCTATGCTCCCAGTCCTTTATAAATTTTATTCTGAGACAAGGTCTTGATAAAGTTCCTAGGCTGGCCTTAATCTTTCAGGCTTCCTCCCTCAGTCTCCTGAGTAGCTGGGATTACAGAGGTTCACTACACCCTGCAAAAAAGTCATAGAACTTCTTAAAGTTTTGCTCCACTGGCACAAAATCAGGTTGTTTAGGTGACTACTTACACTCTCATTAATTCAAAAATTCTTTGATTCTGCAGTTTTTCTTATGCAAGTCAATCTTTCACACATGGTCTTCAGGTCCCTATACCTGGGAATCAGTTCTTTCAAGACAAGCCTTTTGGTTCAAGTGTAGTTGGTGAACTCCACCCCTTGCCTGATTTTGGCAGCTGACATTGGTATAAAAGGTCTCAGCATTGTAAGTGTAGGAAGGGTGGGGTTATTCCAATGACCTCACTCTTTCATGGAATGAATAGGTCTCTCCCAGATAAAAACCATTCTAAAACACACCAGTCGGAAGGGAAGGGCCAATTTCAGAAAATCAACAGCGCCATGACCCATTCATGCAATCATGGGCCTCAGTGCCCTGAGAAAATCGTTTTGCTAAATCATGGCGTCAGCTGCTCTAACATTATGAAAAATACATTGTCATCTCCCTGAGCGGTGTCGGGGAAGACAGAAACATAACCATAATTATAAGCATATTTGCAACAAAAAATGAACATAAATTTGTGTCAAAGGAGTTCTTTTTTCTCCCTTGACACTGCTTGGTATTAAAGAAAAAACAGCAGCCTCAGATATTGCCCATACTTCTTCTTGCAGGGATCCTATTGACAATTTAATTTCCTCTCTGTGTTTATTTTTTTATTAGCTCAATCAGCACAAAGCATAAGCAACAGTAGACATAAACTGCATTTTATAAGCGTAAGGTAGCGGTAACAGCTATCCAGGGAGCCACTCTTCTAACATCACCTGATCCAAAGAAATGTAAAGGTGGTCTAAGTATCAGGACCTTCATTTGTTCTCCATCCTGCAAACAGTCCTTATAAAAATTTCCTAGTTTATGTTTCCAAACACAGACAATATTTCCACCAAGCCTATATGTAAGCGGGCTCAAAAATTATTATCTGAATCAAGTTGAAATGTATTTATTGAATTTTAAGGACATATAATTTACCAGTCATAGCACATCTGCTTCTGGATTTCAAACAGGCCTTGGGGTCAGAAGTTGTCGCCCTTAATCTCAATAGTTATTTTCTCTAACTTTAAATCAACTGAGTGAAAAGGACTTGCCAGGCCCTGATGTCAGCATATTAAAGGAGTTGCATTAATGAACAGTTGGGCACATATAATTAGTAGCAAGAAGTTTCTTGCAGTCACTAAGCTCAATTTGTTTCCCCAAAATTAAAAAAATATATAATGTCTTTCTATTAACAAAGAGGATGTACTCTAGTGAAACTCCTTTTTTTGGCAAAAATCTTGCAAATGAATACAGAAATAATACAGGCAGTAGGAATGCATCCTAATGTAAAATTATTTTTATACTACTGAAATCTGTTCATTTGTCTAACTGGTCATTGAATATTCATTGATTACTTACTTTTCCAAGTACTAGGAAGTAGGAACTGAAGAAAATGCTGTTGAAGGAAAACAGGTTCTTCCAAACCTAGAAGTCCCAAGGACCTGTGCAGCAGCTTTCTTAAGGGCCCCCCCCAGGGTGGTAAGGTAACTTGGGGACCTAGAGTGAGAAGACCACTGCTGGGTCTTTTGGGGCCCTACTGGGGGACTTTACCTGCAGATGTCCCTCCAGGCTCACAAGAGGAGATCAAATTTGCATTCAACATTCAATATCTCCCACTCCAAAGAATCCTCTCCTTACCTGTTATTGCTCATTCCTACAATTCCTTTCATTGTGAAGCTTGTCCTTCTTATCAATTTGAGATAGTAGAAAAGTGCAAATATTGCTTGATTTGCCTGGGTTTTACTTTAAATGCAATCAATTTGTCAATTCACAAGTGATAATGACATCTTAATCTCTTTATCATATCTTTCTTAGGTATTAGTGTACCTGACTCCAAGTCTTGTGCTTAACTACCAAATTGCCTGTCTGCAATCCAAACTTACATCCAAACTTGACTTCTCTGAGCTTCACTGGGGTGTGGTGCAAACATCAGGATAATAGTGTCCCATTCCTCACAGCTAATGAAAATAACCATGGTGATTACTAATTGCATTTAATTCCAGACCCTACCCCTAATGCTTAGCACTCTCTGACAAGGTATTTATTATCCTCCAACTGCTTAGCTCCTCAGAACTTAGGCTCCAAATAAGCAAGTGTTTTATGTTGCAACTGTATCACCAGGCACCCAATGAGTATTTGTTAAATAAATATAAAAGGTCAAATTAATGTCTTGTATATGTTGACAAGGATTTCCCCTCTTTATTATTTAATGATAATAGCATAAAAGTTTTATTTTCCAAAATCCTTAGCAAAATTCAACTGAAAAACTTTATGCTGATTTTAACTTTTTTGAAGAAATTACCATTTGTCATACTCTGTTATTATTGGTGCAGAGGTTTTATATAATATCTCCTAAACTTCATAAAGCTGAAATTAATGAGCAAAAATGAATATTGAGTTCCCAATCCCAGGGATGTGAAGTTTCTTGTCTCTGGTGTGGTAATCTGCAGCATCCATAGTCTGCTACTTATAGATTTTCTTCCTTCTCTTGCTGGGAAGTTTGGATACCTAAGTCTCCCCTACTTTTCTGACTTCTGCAGGGAAAAAAAAAAATCTCTACCTGTTGAATGAATTAAGTGGATGTTGTCACATATCTCAAGTGGTTTCTGTCAAAGCTCCAAGAATAGTGAGGAAGAGAAATAAATGGGTATGGGGCTCATGTAGATGGAGAATCAACTAGCAAAGAGAATAAGGTAAGAAGAATTCTCAGTGGCATATGACACTAGTCATATTTTCATTTAGGAAATAATAGACACCTACTCTGTGCTAAACTCTGGTGGAGGGGATCAGAGGTAATTGCCACCAGGTTGTGGTTTGGGTGCAAAGATACTATTTTTGAGGGAAGAGAATGAAATGAAAGCAGGAAAGTCACTTCCATTTGACTATTTTACCTCAAACCACTGTAGTTCTCACCATGTATCTAAATACGTAAACTATAATAAATTAGCAATATTTTGTCAAAATGATAGTTTTATCAAAAAAACTAAGATGATAATCTTAGATGTATAATTACCAAGTGAATACAGTATCAAAAAACTGAGCAAGCCAGATGCAGCAGCACATGCCAGTAATTTCAGCAGCTCAAGAGGCTGAGACAGGAGGATCACAAGCTCAAGGTCAGCCTCAGGAACTTAGGGAGGTCCTCAGCAACTTAATGAGTCCTGTGTCAAAATAAAAAAATTTAAAAAGAACTGGTAGTGTAGCTCAGTAATAAACCCCACCCCCTTGAGTTTGATCCTCATTTAAAAATAAATAAATAAATAAATAAAATGAAAGACAGGAACTCACTTTAGTTTGATTATCTCACCACAAATCAGTTTTCAGTTCTCACCAGGTACTTGAAGGTACAAACTATAATAAATTAGGAATATATTATCACTGAATTATTCAGCTCTCTGATACTATAGCAAAATATCTGAGATAATCAACTTTAAAAGAAGAAAAGGCTTCTTTTGGAGGTTTCAGTTCATGATCAGTTGATGGGTTGTTTTGGGACCTGTTGTGAGAGAGTACATCCAGGCAGGAACACATGATAGAGGAAGTGGCTTACTTCATGGCAGCCAGAAAGCAAAAGAGAGAGAGGAAGGGCCAGAGTCCTAATATTTACTTCAAGGACACATGCCAATGACTTAACTTCCTTCCACTAGACCCCACCCCCTAAAGGTTCTGCCACCTCCCAATTGCACCATGGGCTGGGGACCAATCCTTCAACATATGTGCCTCAGGGAGACATTCAAGGTCCAAACTAGAGCAGTCACTAATATAGGTGTTAGAAATTATTGCCAGCTGGGTACCTCCATTTCATTTTAATGTATCTAAACTTAATTGGCTTCCCAGTCTTTGTTTCTTCTTTTTTTAACGTTTTCTTTCTCCATCAATGTCATCCATTTTTCAGACCTGTAGATCTAAAAGTTATCCCAGACTTTGGCTTTCACATAGCCTTCACCCCCAACATCCAGTCACTGAATTCTGTTGGTCTGCTTCCTCTCTTTTCCACTCCTCACACCCCATCTTTCCCCTCTCTTCTTTTTCTCCCTTAGGATTGATTCTCATTTCCTTGGACTTCCTACTCAATGCATTCTCCACAATGTTGTGAAAGTAATCATTCAAAAATACAAGTATATTTCGCTACTTTTTTTTTTCTCAGAGCCCGTCAATAACTCTCCCTGAATCTTAGGTTAAATTTCAAAAGTAGTAGCTTAACAAATAGAAGTTTTCAAGATCTGCTACTGACTGTGATTGTTAATTTTTTGTATCACCTTGCCTGGGATAATGGATGCCCAGATAGCTGGGGTTTTTCTGGGTATGTCTGTGAGGATATTTCCAGAAAAGATTGACACAGGAATCAGTGACTGAGTAAGGAAGGAAGGTTCATCATCACTCAGTGTGGGTGGGTACCAAGCAATCGGTTGAGAACTGGAATGAAACAATATGAAACAAAAGGGCAGAGGAAAGACAGATTTGCTCTCTTCTAGAGTTGAAACACCCATCATCTCCTGCTTTTGAACAATAGAATTCTGTGTTCTCTGGTCTTCACACTCCAAGACTTGCACCACAGCTCCTCAGTCTCTTGGTCTCTCAACCTCAGATTAAGCTACACCATCTGCTCCCCTGGTTCACAGGCCTTTGAACCTAGACTGAGCTACGCCCTGGTTTCCTTGGTTACAGGTGGCTCACCATGGTACTTCTTAGTTTCCATAGTCACATGAGTCAATTCCCAAAGGATATGGGATTTGGGAATTTTGATTTGTTTGTTTCTCCAGAGAATCCTAACTAATGCATTTCTAAACTTATCTTTTATCTCTTCCTTCCTTTCTCTGCCTCCATTTTCTCAAATCACACACATGCTCTTTGATCCTGCCAAAATGATTTAGTTCCATTCTCTGAATAAATCCTGCTGGGATTAGTGCTGGGATTTAGCACATGCAGTTACTCTGCCTGAAATATTTTCTGATCCCTTTGGGGAGTTAAAGAAAACTTATCCCTTATAATTCCAATCAGTCTTACTTTTACTTTATTTTTAAATTTATTTTTGGCACTGGGAATTGAACTTGGAGGCGCTTTAACACTGAGTGCCTATATCTATAGGCTTTTTTACTTTTAATTTTGAGACGGTCACACCAAGTAGCTCAGGTTCTCGCTAAATTGATCAGGCTGGCCTTGAACTTGCCATCCTCCAACCTTAGCCTACCTAGAGGCTGGGATTACAGGTGTGTGCCACAATGCCCAGCCGAATTTAATTTAGATGAGTCCTCCTGGGCAAACAATACAATAGAGATGCCTCTGCTGTGGTCTTTAATATTATTGTGTTTCTGTGTTCTAGGACTTATTACATTCTCCTGGTCAGTTTTCCTTACTGGATTATGGGTTTCTTGATGGGATGAATTGTCCTAATTAACTTGGAAACAGTAGGGCCTGGTACAGTGCTTGGAATAAAGTGAATCTTTTTAAAATATTTGTGGAGCTAATAAATTTTATAAAGAACTGATGGGGGCTGGGAATGTAGCTCAGTGGCAGAGTACCTTCTTAGCATGTGAAAGTCCTGGTGTTCAATTCCCATTTTTTTAAAAAAAGGTGCAATAAATAAAACAAATTTGAGAAAGTTAACCTATTAGAATCTTAGGAAAACTTGATTTAGTAAGGTACTATGATTGTGTAAACATTATCATTGGGAGAAGCTGGGTGAAGGGTATACAGAAATCTCCCTTTGTTCTAATTTCCCAATCTCCTGTGAGCCTAACAATTTTAATATGAAAAGTATTTTAAAATATATCTAAAGCTCTGGGGCATGGTGGTGCATGCCAATAATTCCAATGACTCTGCAGGCTGAGGCAGGAGGATCACAAGTTTGAGACCTGTCTGGGCAACTTAAGAGAGACTCTATCCTAAAATTAAAAAAAAAAAAAAAATATTGTAAACCATTGGAGATGTAGCTTTGGGTAGAATAACCCTGGATTAAATTCCCAGTACTAAAAAAAAAAAAAGTAGGGCTGGGGATATAGCTCAGTTGGTAGAGTGCTTACCTTGCAAGCAGAAGGCCCTGGGTTCAATCCCCAGCACTGAAAAAGAAAAAAAAGTACACCCACACATACCCACAAACACATATATGCATGCGTGCGCACACACACACATATGCATACATTTAGGAAGGAATGATAGTAGAGTGAAATAGACATTATTACCTCATGTATATGTATGACTGCATGACCGATGTGATCCTGCAATATGTATAATCAGAAAAATGAGAGATTACACTCTATGTATGATCTATCAAAATGTATAAATGCATTATACTGTCATGTACAACTAATTAGAACAAATAAAATTTGAAAATTTTAAAAACTGAAATAGTAACTTCATGTTATGTTTAATTTCCTTTAAACTACTAAAAACCAAGCATGTGTTTACAAAATTAAAATCAGTTGCTCTGTTTTCTCTTAAGGAGAATTGGTAGCACATTCTGAGAGTCTCTTAGGAAAACTTAGGAGGCATTTTGATCATTATCACCCATCCCTCCCCTTTCTTTGCCAGTCAGAGACATTTGTAAAATTTGTGTCTAAAGGGAGCCTACGATTAAAAAAGACTTCTTTCTTAACATCTGAGGGCAAGAACCACGAATTTAAAATATGTGCATTCTGAAAACTGAACATTGCTGTGTACTGTACAAGCCGTTGAGAGTCACATTAACTTCCATGCTCTCCAGAAGGGTGGGGCATTTACAGGTTTTTCATTTATCACCCAGAACTTTGGACCACCTGAGGACAACCCCAAGATCCCTGGCCAAACTTCACTCTTTGTTTCCAAATGGTTTTACTGGAATGAGAGAGGAGACACTATCATTTTCTTAACCTGGAAGCAGCACATCAGATTACATTCATCCATAGTTATGGACTTGAGTTCACTACCTGCTCTTTCTTTGGTAATGACACATAAAGATTGTAAAGAGAGAAACAGTCACAAAAAAGTAGAAGTCATCCCTGAGAGTGGGAAGATGATGAAACCCATACAATGGAAGCATATTCTTCCCTTTTTATAGAACACTTTATTAATGTTGATGTTAGTAACTGCTTCTTAGATACTCTTCCTGGCTTCTCCACCCTCACCATGTACAGAACCACTTGACTACTGTCCCTCCTCCTACATGCCCCATTCACAATGTACACTTTCTTTTATGGGATGTCTGGCATGTAGGAACTGTAGTTTCTAACTCACTGTCCGTCTTCCCCTTTGGGCTATGATTATAGGCTTTGAGGGTAGGATGTATACAATCTATTCCCACTGTTTTCAGCTGTGTAAATATCTATTAGGAAAACAATGTGTAGACCGATACAGTGGTATACACCTGTAGTTTCAGCACCACAGAAGTCTGAGGCAGGAGGATCACAAGTTTGAGGTCAGCTTAGGTAACTCAGGGAGACCCTGTCTCAAAATTTTAAAAAGGGCTGTGGTTTTAGCTCAGTGGTGAAGCACCACTAGGTTCAAGTCCCAGTTTTTTTTTTGTTTTTTGTTTTTGTTTTTGGTTGTTGTTTGTTTGTTTGTTTAAGAAAAAAGGAGAGAGAAATAGGAAGAAGAAGAGAAAGAAAGAAAGAAAGGAAGGAAGGAAGGAAGGAAGGAAGGAAGGAAGGAAGGAAGGAAGGAAGGAAGGAAGGAAGGAAGGGAGGAAGGAAGGAAGAGTCATGACTTCAGGTGAGACTAGAGGACTCAAGAGACCAGTCTCTTCTAAACCTACAATTCTGTGATCCTGAAAATTTCAAGTTGATGTTATATTTTCCACTGAACTAAAATGAACTGGTTTTGTTGTCAATATAAAATTCAAAATGTGCATTAAACTAATTACATATTTAGTTAAAACAAAATAAAATAAAAAAACATAATAATCTGAGGAGGCTCTGAAAACTGTATTGTTTCCTAAGAAGAAAACTTACCTGTGGGTAGTGTACAATGAGTTGCCAATCTACTTTCCTGATGACCTTGGATAATTATTAGACATTTTCACATCCAGAATGGTTTCACCGTTCAATACAGAGGGCAAAACTTCTGGTACTCTTTGTAATCCGTGATTTCCCAAGCTAAGCATAGCTTCCGTTATTGGTATATTCTTTTTCTCCCACTTTAAAATGAAAACTGCTTCCGTGATATGCACCCATACGAACAGATGTTCCAGTTGGCTTTACATAAACAAGCAATTCTCCCAAATCAAGACTTGTTCCCTTCCGTGCAGTTAATTAATATGTCAGTTAAACAACAAATGTTTATTGAGGACAGGCACCGTGCCAAGCACTGAAGACATAACAGTGAACAAAATAGATGAGACCCCTGCCTTCAAGGAGCTCACAGAATTCAAGGGGTATGATTGTCATGACTGATGACAAACAGATATATAAAGTTAAGAAATATCTGAGGTAACAGGGGAAAAAAAGGATTTCCTGCTGAAAGGAAATAACAGTTAGGCCTTTGCTTTATTGAGAGACTGGCCCAGGGCCAGAGAAAGCACTAGTTGTAAGGATTATTATTGGAAAGAATTTGTTGTAATTAGGTAAACCAAGTACTATTAACACTGAGCTATAGGGATATGGAAATAGAGAACCTTCTTTGAAATGGCATTGGCAGTTATGGGATTTTGCCTGTGGGCTGCAATGGGATTTAACATAGAACTGTATTATTTGGCACAAAAGGAATTTTCCCCCATCTTCTCTTTGTCTCTAAGGAGCAATATGAGTTATTTAATATACATAATGAAGTCAAAACCCGACTAGTTGAAAGGAAATTAGGGCACATTTGTTCTTCTGTGACAACATGAGAAAAGTTGTTCATTAGTGGTTGATCCCATCCTAGAACCAGATCCACAAGGTGCGTGAGAATGCATGTGAAGCTCTGTGTTGGTGTCAAGTCGCCCCACCTGCTGGGGCCATCTACACAATTTTTGACCTCTCCATGCATCACCTGTAATATTACTTACACAATAATTTTTTTCCTTATGTGAATTCACTTTTTTTCTTAAAAAGCAAATAAATGTCACTATGGATAGAAAAACCGATATCATTCCCATAAATAGCACATGGCCATAAAAGTCATTACAATTAATGAAGCAACACTATAATATTCTACCTAGGTAGTGTTGCATAGTGTTGCCTGGTAGAAGCTCTAGTTTGTTAAAAACTGGATTTTCTTTGTTAAAAAAGAAAAATTGGCAACTATTAGAGCGGTATCAGAAACATTCCAAGGTAAAAATAAGGCATCTTCCTTGAGGCCATTGGAAGCATTTGGAAGGAACACTTTTCTTCCTCTGTAACTTAGTGTTGTTTCTATGCTGATGAAAAAGCTAAAATAATCTTTTTTCCTCATTTTTTATTGGTACATTATAGTTATGCATATTGATTGGATTCATTGTTATATATCCATACAAGCTCACAATATAACAATATAATTTGACCAGTATCACTTATCAGCATTCCCCGCCTCCCTCCCTGCCTCCAGATAATCTGCTTTTTATGAGTGGAAGACTCTACTCTTTCAGAAACTTTAGACTAGTTAACCTTGAGAGTACCTTCAATTCTTAAATGGCTGATTCTCTGAGGCACACCCTCTGGTCCAAGACAGGGGAAGGAGAGACGCCCTTTGAAGTGCACTGCTAAGATGCCTCTCAAAAGTTAATCAGTGGGGCTGGGGATATAGTTCAGTTGGTAGAGTGCTTGCCTCGCATGCACAAGGCTCTGGGTTCGATCCCCAGCACCGCAAAAAAAAAAAAAAAAAAAAAAAAAAAGTTAATCAGTACTTTCTCTTCAAGCCTTAGTTTGGATTTCACATCCCAATTTCTGTCATCTCCCCATGGAGACAGCATCTCTGCCTTCAGTCTAGAAAACTCCCTTTAACACACAGAAAGCTCTTCATTGACTAGTTGAAAGGAGATTAGGACATATAAGAAAGAGCAGGGTGTGGTGGCACACAGCAGTAATCCTAGCTACTCCAGAGGCTGAGGCAGGAGGACTGCAAATTATAGATCAGCCTCAGCAACTTAAAGGGACCCTGCCTCAAAATAAAGTTTAAAAAGGTCTCGGAATATAGCTCAGTCAGTGGTAGAGCATTTGCCTAGCATGTGTGAGGGTCTCCAGCTCAATTCCCAGTACCTCCAAAAGGAAAAGAAAAGAAAAAACTGGGATTTGTTAGATTTCTAGGGATCTGATCCATCCAGGCCAAATGGGGGAAAATATTAGCTCCTTAGCTCTGCATTGAGCTCACATAACACCTAACATTAAAGCATTTCGAAAATATCCTTTGTGGAGGTAATATGTTGAATCTTGATGGAATATTTCCTTTTCTCATGCAGATGTTTGGAACTCAATAGTGCCTCTCGTTAACTCATGTAAACCCTAGCAGAATTAGTTGTCATTTAGACACACCTCGAGCCCCACATTTAGACACATAAAACACTACCATAAAGCCAGGATATTCCCAGAATTTATCAGTTTGTGAAGGGTAGAAGCAATGAACAGTTGTCAAGTATTTTTTTTTTTTTATTTCTTATTTTTCATTTTATTTATTTATTTTTGTTACTGGGGATTGAACCAGAGGTGCGTTCATTCCCACTGAGCTACATCCCCAGTCCTTTGTGTTTTTTTATTTTGAGATAGGCTCTCACTAAGTCACTTAGGAGCTTGCTAAATTGCTGAGACTGGTCTTGAACTTGTATACCTCCTGTCTCGGTCTCCTGAGTCACTGGGATTACAGGCATGCACCACGATGCCCAGCAGGCATTGAATTCTTGAGGAGAGAGTTAGCAGAGAGTTAGGAGCCTCCTTCTTTGTTGTATTCATCGGCTCTCACTCCATGTTTTGGCATCAGCTGTCTTTCTCCGTAGTCTCTTTTTGTTTTCTTCTAGCAAGGAATTAGCCATAATTTAATCTAAGCTTTAAAATAATGAGCATTTTAATTCATTTTAATTGTTTATGGAAGACCATTTAGATCTGGATACTCAAATGTTATTGTTTGTCTAAATCTTTTCATTAAGACTATGTATAGAATTTCTATGATTTCAGAAACAGAACTCCCTCTTGTGGCAAGAGCAGTTTTTGCAGCCAATTCTGAGACGTCTGAGTTCGGAGATGTCTCATAGCCCAGTAAGTTATTAGCAACTCCCTCCTTTTACACAGGAGGTGAATGAAACCCAGAGAGGAACACAAGGTGTCCGTGTTTGTGTCTGACTACCAACTGATCCTTCAGACCCAGTGCCTGGGTTTTCTGTCTCCCAATTAAGAGCTTTTCCTTCACATTAGAAGTTCGAGGAGTGCTCTCACTGGTATGATTTCTTCTCTCAAACCACTTTCTGCTACCTTGAGGCAGAACTGTGGAGATGCCATTCTCTGGAAAGCACTGCGTCCAAGTGAGAGCTGCTTCTTTATAGGGTAATTACCCACTTTTCTGAGCTGGGATATAAGCTGCATCCCTTACATCTGATTCAGCTCTCCTCTTAAGACAAAGAGTCTCTTCATCATTTTGGAAAACGCCATCATACATCATTGCTAGGATACTGATTATCATCTAATATTCTTTCATTTGGCACATTGTGACAATGCATAGGGCCTTAAACACAATACTGGGGATGCAGACACACACAGTCACAACCTGATTTCCTATAAGGGAAGCATTGCAACTGCTGAAAATATAATAGGGCTCTCTAGAACCTTGCTGCCTAAAATGTGTTCTATGGACCAGCATTATCTATACCACCTGGGGGAACTCCTAGAAGTACAGAATCATCTTGTTAAAAACTGCCCTCTGATTTAGGAAATCTGGGTTAGGACATTTCACACAAGCTCTCGGGTGATGTCGATGCTGCTGGGTCATAAATCACACATTAACTAGAGGGAGTCTAGCATAAAGTAATTTATCTACACAAATAGTAAGCACAGTACAGTTCTGTTGGTTCTGTAACTGAGACAACTTGAAAGTTATTCATCAAAGCAAAGAAAATGATAAGCTCTTAGATTCCATGAACATGGGAATAGAGATATTACCTGTAAACTAGGGTAAGTCAACTTTGCTTTGCTCCATTGTAGATTTTGGTTACTAGTGACTGGGGCAAAAATGTTAATTCTTGGGTTCTCAAATAAACCTCTCATCCTGCCCATACATCTTATCTCCAAGTCTATCAGATAACCTCTAACCCACAAATAAGAATTTTCTACCTAAAATAGGGTCAAAGTCTGGCAGATTTTCATACCCACCCTCTACTATCCTGTGGACATGTTATTAGGTTGCCATGAACCAAAAGACCTATTCCCACCAAGCCTTCCAGTAGAAGCCTCCATTACTCTTTGCCTGCATCATCCATGAGGCAATGAAAATTCAGGAAATAAGGAAGTTTGGGGAAAAGCAAAAAATCAAAACACAGCTACATCATGAAGCCTTGAGGGATACCCACTGGATGAAGAGGCAGTCCAAATAATACCCAGATATTACACAGGATTCTGGTGACAACTGAGAAAACATTTGTAATTATTCATAATTACTGTTACTGATTTGTACTATATAGACAAAAGTTTTTCATACTTCTAATGTTTTGGATGCATTAATTAATCATCATGCCTTCAAGTTTTGCATCTGTTATAATTAGTAGAAATGATGTTTTTGGAAAAGCAGCTATAGTCTAGTTCAGAGTTGACTGTGCAAATAATGAGTCTTAACAAAGCAAATACCGGGGTGTCTTGCTCTTATTTGAGAACCTTGAGTGAGGAAGCACTAAAGCTGAGCAGCATCCCAGCTCTAATTATCTAAATATCTTAGATCAAATGTCCTGGGAATCCACCTCTGACATGGAGATTTCTGGGCAAAGGTAAGCTGTGGGGTCGGGGAGCAGTTGTGGCTACTTGGAGAACTACAACCAAAGCACATTGGGAAAGTTTGGGAAGCAGAGACTTTTCCGAGAGGAACTGGACACAGCAAAAATCGGAGAATGGTGAAAAAGGGTTGGCCCTTCAGAGATGTCCCAAACTTGAGGCAGGGGGGCTTTCGCTGTGCAGTCCTGGATAAGGACTATCCCTGTGGGAGTGGTGCAACATTGAGTAAGGCAGCTTCCGTGAGCTGAGACAATTCCCCAGAGGGATTCAGCTAGGAAGGGAGCCTATAGTAATGGTCTCTAAAAGGATAGCTAGGAAAGGAGTGCCCTGGAAAGGATGGAAGGAGAATATCGAAGCAGCAGAGCACAGCAATCACTACAGAGACCCATTGCAAAACGTCCTCTTCCCTTATCTCAATACTAATGATATCTCTCCATGGTTGGGGCTGTTGTCTTACAGCATTTGCAGTAATTTTCTTCAAGATGGTATCGTCTGGCGGGTGGGGGTTAGAATTGCCTTTGCTCAGTTTCTGCTCTCTGAATCTATTTTAATGATCAGAGTTGAGACCTGTGGGTCTCGTCAAACGGTTATTCTTAAATCCAAAGGGTGTTAATGTCCCTTGACATGTAGGTGAATTGTCTCAGGATTATATTTGGCTGGCATGGGACAAGACTGTAGCAAGTTGTGAATTCCAGCCATCACCGCTCCAGAGGGATTAATTAGAGATGGCTAAGGTGTGTTGGGCAGAGAAACGGCCAACATAAACATACCCACTCCCACCTCCTGTCAGGCTGCCATCACCCAGGACTTTGCAGATGAGTTTTATTGGCTGGATTTGAAACATTTGAAGCTTATAGTTTGTTTCTTTTTCTTTCTGAAGCCCATAGTTTGTTTCTCTTTCTTCTTATTTTTGGTTCAATGTCCTGCCTTTGGGTTCTTATATAAAAGAGACTTTTATTCACCTAGCTCTTGTAATCCCACCAGTTTTGGCTGAAGCACACTAGTAGTGAGTCTTTCATAGCAGAACAAACTATGCAAGAGTTCCATTCAAATCACATCCCCTCAAACATAAGAGTCATGTGCTACAAAAATAAAAATTCCATCAGTGAGCACCCTTCTTTAAGATGCTAGCATTATAAAGTCAGGGTTCTCAGACTGTTCTTTTTGGTTTTGTGTTGTGGAATTATGTGTGTCTGCAGATTATGAAAAAAACTCAAATCTACAGAAATAAGGAATAGTATATTTATGTTCCTTTTATTCATCATAATAGATCATTTAATTCTTCCTTATTCATTACCTAGTTTCAATAATTGCTAATATGTGGCCAATTATTTTTCCATTGATATCCACAATTTCTACCACCCTTAACCACTGCCCCTAAAACCTGGTTTATTTTAAGGCAAATCCCAGATGCATTATTTCATTCATAAAATTTTTGAATGCTTTTTAATGCTTGTAGATGTTGCTAATTTATCAATATACCTTCTGAAATTTGAAGTCATATAACCTATCTTTCTGTAGCAGAATTATTTATTCAACAGGCAGATATTTGGCACCTAGAACTTTTATTTATGCTTTTACTTATGATCGAAAATAGAAAATAGATTTGGATTCAGTATTTATCTTTGAGACTTTTAACTTCTGTGTGTGTGTGTATGTGTGTGTGTGTGTGTACACGTGTGTATGTGTGACAGAGAGAGAGAGAGAAAAAGATTTAAAAAAAATAAATCCCAGATGGTAATTAGAGGTTAAAAGTGTTTGGGGAGATTATAAAATACTTGTATTTATATTACTGTTTTCTACAATAAATCTATATTGATTCAACAAAAAAATGACTTTTATTTATAAGTACATTTATCTCTACCTTTAAGGGAATTAAATGTGGGGTGAAGAATGTGTTACAAGTGTTTGCACTATTACAGATTGTGCTAGGGACTACAGTGTTGAACAGAATGCTATGCAAGACCTCTCAAGGAGTGGCAATCACCAAAATAACTCCCAGTCACACTAGAGGAGGACATTGGAGAAAACAGGAGATGCTAAGGAAATCCATTTTGCAAGACAATATTGAAGACTGGTCTTCCGTTGATCGAAGATGATTATCTTGCAAAAGGCTTTCAAGTGTACAAGACACAACTGTGTCCAGCTGTGTATAGCCACCAATTAGTTTTCTTTGTTTTTACTTTGTCCTTTGCCATCTATGATATGACTCATTGTAGGTTTGTGTTTATACAAATTTTATTTGTATCATTTCATGTTAAACCTCAAATGTTTCCTTTGACTATTAAAACAACAACAACAAGTTGTGCTTGTGTTCCAATGCTGTGGCTAGTATGCTGGGAGGAAGATTCAAAGAAAATTCTGTATTTAAATGCTCTGATAGCATTTCTAGTCTTTTCTTTATTTTGATTTATTCGTAAATGCTTTTAACAGCAAATGATATGCCCTCATATCTATTGTCTGTCTTCAAGTTCCTGAAGGTCTTTACTTCATTGATATTTATCCAACATATTTAAACAAAATGGTAATTTAGTCTAAATTTGCAGAAGGATACATGAAGGTAAAAGACATTTAGAGATTGCAAAATATTCTGTAGTACGTTCTGTGCTGCAGTGCAGTGTTACACAGATTTCTTCAATTTTGCATAGAGCTGTATTTCCTTCATGCATACTGAAGTTTCAAAACTCTCTTTTCTTTAAATAATGCAGTGAAGAAATTAAATAATTAAAGTTGAAGGCAAGAAGTATTAAAGACTTTTAGCAGAAAATGGGGGAAGACTGAAAGAAAGGAAATGAACATTTTTAGAAAAATTAACATGAACCCTTTAAATGCATCTCCTATTTAGAGAGAAAACCTTCAGGAATGAGACCTGAGGGATAAGGGAAATGGCGATCCTTTGTTAGAAAGGAAATTGGTGATCACTGTTGATTGCTCCATTTGAGGACGGCCTCTGGTGCTATGGATTAGATTGCAGTGTTTCAAGTAGATTTTAAATTACTTTATAAGACCATGGTTCAGAATGCTTGAACTTATTGGAAACTTGCTCCTGTTCTCTGTT
This sequence comes from Sciurus vulgaris, assembly GCF_902686455.1. Taxonomy (NCBI): domain Eukaryota; kingdom Metazoa; phylum Chordata; class Mammalia; order Rodentia; family Sciuridae; genus Sciurus; species Sciurus vulgaris. The sequence continues at coordinate 12,089,395 of NC_136476.1, read as the reverse complement.
TACCCTGTAGACCTAAAGTTGCATTTTGGAGAACCTATAGGTAAACTGGGCCTCAGGCAAAAATCTTTCCAGGGGAGATTAGAGATATTCCATTTTCTTGCCCAAGCCTAATGTGCTCCATTTACTGAAGAGCAGGAGATAATTCTGGATGGATTTTAAATGCCTCAGGGAGCAGAGCATTTTCCAGTTCCTTTTGGACTTTCCCTCAATCTCATGAAGAGCCAATACTTCACACTTTTCTCAAAGTGGACTTTTAAACTGAAAAGAAGACACAAAGTCTTAAATATTCTCATTGGTTGAAGAGTGAAAACTTTTACTTTATAGGCTAGAGAATTTGGAAACTTTGGTTAAAGGAATGAAACAAAATCAACAGAAAAAACCACCTCCTAAAATCTGAAGATCTCTAATGAAGGCCACTGAGAAGTATATCAGATGTGAGAATCACCAGGCGCACTGGCACATGCCTATAATCCCAGCTACTCAGGAGGCTGAGGCAGGAGTATTCCAAGTTCAAAGCCAGTCTCAGCAAAAGTGAGGCACTAAGCAACCCAGTGAGACCCTGTCTCTAAAAAAAAATACAAAATAGGGCTTGGCATGTGGCTCGGTAGTCTAGTGCCCCTGAGTTCAATCCCTGGTACCAAAAAAAAAAAAAAAATCTAATTATATACATACTCAAATCCAAGTCCCAGCCCAGTCTTTAAACCTTAAGTCTGTTTTCTCCTTGAAATTGCCTCACTACTTCAGTAGCAGTTTCTTTGCTCTCTTATCTTCTCTCTCTTGATGTTAGAACTTGGCATTAACAATTAGACAAATTAAATAATAATATAGCAATTCAAGAGTTTCACCAAATGTTTAAAAGTTTTGTGAAATTGTGACTTTTATATTAGTCATTGTTCATAGAACCAAGGCTAGTATTGGCTGACCGATGGGGTTATGGATGAATGGAGAAAGCAAGATTTAGTAGTCAGGACAGTAGATTTGGGGAGTGCTGTCAGGGCTGAGATAAGAGCTGATTCACTTCACTGTATTTATTGGACCACTCCACTTAAGTAACCTGCCTGGTCCCTCAGAGTTTAAGGCTACAAACTATTCTCTAATTTCTGGAGCATGAGACACTAGAAAGTTATAAATTCTTCCCAAGGAAAAAAATCTAGAAAAATATGATCTATATTCATGAAGAGGATATCCTCTGCAGTATTATTTATAACAATTAACAATTGGAAACAATTGAAATGCCTTACAAGAGAGTTTAGTAAGTTATGATACATCAACCCAATGGAGTATAGTCATTAAAATGATAATTACAGAGACCATGGAGACATATTTATAGAATATATTATGTGAAAATTGCAGGGTATAAAATCATATATGTGGTAGGTTTATAACTTAATAAATATATAGTTGCTTTTATGCCAATTCTAGAAAAGAGTACATAAATATGAAAATAGTTGTGTTTCAGCAGTAGAAATATCACCTTTTCAAAGTCTTCCAAATCTTTCTGTACTATTTATTCCTAGGAAGAGCAGAGTCATAAAAGACAATATGTGATGAATAGACAGATGGGTAGAAATTTGAAGCAACAAAAATTTGAAAGAAAAATGGGCATAGTTTGGGTGAAGAAATTAAATGTATCTAAAGGGAAGAAGGGGATCAGTTAAAGTTGCCTCATCACGATGATTTTTACATGTGGCATCCGTCATCTGAATCTATCCACTTAATCGTACACAAATTTTTTCATTATCAAAGTTCTGCTGATAATTCTGGGGGTGTAGAGTGTATATATGGTGCAGAAGAGCCAATGTTTAAAATGTACCTTTGGTCATTAGGTAAGAACACTGTGATGATAGGAACCGCTTATGAAATAAGCATGTCACTGGAGATCTTATGAGGAATATTTTTAAGAGTATTCATTGTAATGCATTCCAACAGACTTCATAAATGTTTCTCATTAAACTACTGAAATTTCATCACAATGATTACATTGCCATCAATCATACATGCAGCTTGCAGGTCCTGAATAATTAGCAAGTGAAAAGAAAAATTCTCAATTCCATCCAGAGAGGAGAAACACATTTTAGACTCAATGAATCACACATCCACTTGCGGCCTAGAAACTGTAGTGTTGATTTGGATATTCATCTGGGGACAGAGCTGAGAAATTATTGAACTCTGAGGCAAAGAGAGATGAGAGAAAGAGGTGAGAAGTAAATCCTACTTGATGACAGAGCCCAGAGACCAGGAAGGAAGTCCCTTTGCTCCAGATCATCCTGTCCCTTCTCAACTGACAACAGGAGACCTTTCCACAGAGTCCCTGTGCATTTAGCAGGACAGACAGATCTATTTCCAGAGGCTTATCTTTGCAGAGATGTTGCTTTAACTTTGGACTGGTGAAATTAGTGCACATGCAGGTTTCAGAAAGTGTGAGTTCCAGTCCAAAAACCATCGCTCACCAAGCAGCAAGCAGCTGGACAGGTCATTTCACTACCTACTTTTCATATCTACAAATTAACATTGATAGCTATTGACAGCATTAAAATAATGGCCATGTCTCCACCTACTTGATGTGTCATTTTTGAGAAGTAAATAGGATAATAACCTGAAATACTTTGTAAAATTTATCCAAAAGATATTCAAGTGGCCTCAGCTATCAAGATGACTGGGTCATTCAATATGACTGGGTTTTCTTTCACCCTGAATATACAGATTCATCAATTTCCTCTTTTCCTTTGATGCAGATCTTTTCGGGGAATTTTACTTTGAGTTTGTAGAAAGGATAAGGCCTGTTCCTGCCTGGACTCCATTTGGCAGAGAGTTTATCATTAAACATACAAAGGGGATGACTAGCATAGGAGAAATTGCAACATTCTAGGCCCAATGTAAGTAAAGGGGCTGCAGGATAATAGAATATTGATTAGATAATTTGCTTCAGAGTCATTAGTTTTCACACATAACTGAGCCACTTCTGGAACCTCACATTTCTCAAATCATGAGAATCAATCTGCTAAAGTCAGAGCTCCCCTATCATACACACTTGAGCAGAAAAAGTGTTTTCTAAAATGTTCAGGGTATTAAATGCAAAATCAATTCCACGTAGATCCAATTCTTTAATCCAGCCAATGAATTCTGTGGCCTGAGGATTTCACAAACCTCTAGGTGACCACTTTCTTATTAAAAGTTTAATTTCTCTTTTTCATCCAGCATCTAACATTCAGCCCTTTTGAGCCTAGAAGTCTTAACTTCCACCATCCTTGAAGATTTTTCTCTGATAATACTTAGTCCAGTTTTATAGAATGCTACTAAGTTTTGCATTGCTGACATTTTCTGCGAAATTCTTTTCATTTTTCATTTTGCTGCCAAAATGTCAACATACGAATATTCTATGAACTTGCCAACTTGTATCTGTGTGAACACACGCACACACACAAATGTATGACAAGGACAAAATAAGAAATGATAAATGATACTGAATATATTGCCTCTTCTTTCCGCATAGGATTCAATCTTTACTTACCTTTCACAGTTCAATATACTGCCAAATCTCAGAACAATGCTCTCATTATTTTTAAATAATAAACAGCAGTACTAGAAAAAAGCTTAACCAGGATGCAGTGTATTCGTAGAAATTGGTCTCATCTTCACTCACAGAAGGTAATATTTAGCATTTATACAGATAATTTATATTATAGTCTTATATAGCTTATCTATGAAATAGGCTTCCACCATTCATACTTGGAGATAATTGAATAAGGAGCATGTCTTAGGTTCTCCAGTCATTTTATTATATTCTTAGTTCATGAATTTCTGAGAAGTCACTTAATTCATAGGACTTAAAAGGGTGGCATTTGCCAGTGTTCAAATTGTGGTCTTTTTTTTTTTTTTTTTTTTCTTAAGCAGTATCTGTTTTTGAGTAGTCCACCACAAAGAACTTGTAAACTGAACCAGGGAAATCTAAGCTTTAAATATTTTGAAAGCTCTGAGAAGTTTCTGCTAAATATATTCCCCTATCTTTTAGAAAAATAAATTTTTATCAATGAATTATTCTTAAGTACAGGATAAACCCCTTTAAAAACAGAACTTTGTTGCCATTCTCAAGACATTAACTCATTTGACATAGTTTAAATTGAACTCCTCCTTTTCCAGGCAAACAATTGCAGTGAAGTTTGGCTCTGGAATATCTTACTGATAAACACCTTTGCCATGAATCTAAGAATAAGGAAACACATGGTGTCCATTTTTTCTTCATATAGTACTAAAATTCAAGACAGGGGTTGGGAAATTGATAATGAGATGCATATACAATAACTGTGTAATAATCACACACTGAATACCCCACTCAACTTTTGGAAATGACAGAGTGTAATAGTGTCATGTGTCACATAATGACATTTCAGCCAACAGTGAACCACATATACAGAAGTGATCCCATGAAAGTACAAAGAAGCTGAAAAATCCCTATCAGTGATGTCATTGCTATCATAACCTTATAGCACAAGCATTACTAATGTTTGTAATGATGCTGTTTGTAAACAAACCTACTGCACTGCTGGTTAAGTATACCACATACAATTATGTGTATTCTTGATAATAACTATATTACTGTTGTATGTTTTTATATATATTTATGTGTATGTTTGACAATAACTATATGACTGGTCTATGTTTTTATATGTGCCATACTTTTTATTGTTAGAGTGCACACTCTTATTTATACATTGGCAGCAATCTCATAATCTTGTGTTTACCATTTCATCAATAGTTTATGTCCAGCTGGGCAGGGTGGCACAGGCCTGTAATCCCAGCAATGCAGGAAGCTAAAACAGGAGGATCATAAATTTAAGGACAGACTTGGCAACTAAGTGATATCCTGACTCAAAATAAAAAAAAATTAAAAGGGCTGGGGAATGTAGTTCAATGATAAAGAATCCTTGAGTTCAATCTCCAATACAAAAATAAAGAGTCTATGTCCAGAGATTGATGTATACCATATAGGCTTACATAAGTGGGCGTGGTGATGATCAAGCAATGGTGAAATCAAGTAAAGACTCATTCCTCTGAACTCAATTGCAAATGGGAGGGACATACATAAACAGGTATTTGTGAAAGGATCTTGCCATGATTTATCTTGTTCCATATTAACAAGTAAAAGTCCTACTGTGTTTTGGTTTAGAGTGCCTCATTTAGCATTAATACATTAGAGCTACTTCCTAGACTCCAAAATGTTTTAATTCCTAGGGCTCTTTTGACTTTGTCTTCCTAAATAAGATCAGGTTGTTGATTCAGCTGTTATTACACCTTGATTCTCTGAGGAGATCTTAAGAATAAAAGAGCAAATAAAAGATTTTGGAAGACAGAATCCAGAGGCATTATTGAAAGCCAACTTGACTATTGGTGGAGGGCTGCTGTCATTATCTTGTTGGTGGATGAAGCTCCAGGACCCAAATCTGCTCCTTTGATTTTTATCCCATCTTTTCCTTATGTACTTTCCCCTGGAACAGAGTCTGAGATGGGTTGGGGGTCATCACAGTCATCCATTACATCCATCTTGAAGGGAACACTACTCTGGTATCAGTGTTAGAAGCTAACAAGTGAAAGAGAGCTGGTCTCACTGTCTTCACATCTAAAGGAAAATCAGCAAAGTTCATACTTTGGTTTCAACTGGAAGGCTTTCTGGAAACCAGTATGTCATTGTAGGATTTAAATGCCCACAGAAGAGGGTCAACCATGCCAATTTAAGTCAACTTCAAACACATTAAAGAAGGAATTAAAGCTCCTTAAAATCTACAGAATGTCAGTTATCTGTTAGTATCTCATTATGTAAATATTATGCAATAAATGTAATAGCAAGTCCTGAATTAACTCTCATCTTTCGTTCACATGTGTCATGGGTCTTACTTTCAAGTGGTGGTGGTTGAATACCTAAGATACCTGAAAGGTTAAGTCAAGGTCCCATTCTCCCCTTAACCCAGGTATGCAAATTACATTAATGTTGATCCTTAGCTCATAGCACACTATTGTAGTGTAGCTCTTTCTTTTTTCTATTTATATTATTCTTCCAATTTATTTTTCCTGATAGAATTACTGTCCACCAAATTAGTTTTGTATTGACCTTAGTATTTTTATCTATTAAATAAATTTAGAATATGTGATATCTAAGGTCTCCTTTTCTAAGATGATCTATGAATGAGATTATGACTTGAAATGTGTTTGGCCCAGTGCCTGGAATATAATAAGTACTTAATAAATGGTGGTTATTATCATAATTTATGATTATTATTAAATTTGATGAACTTTCTCTATCAATTTGAATTTGATATTCTGGAAAACTCTTTAGGATCCTATAGGCTTGATAACTCTTCTACTGGGCAGTGAAGTGTCCAATAGAGTTTTTCCCTTGGTTAGTTTCAAACTGCCCATCATTCATTATTTATTGATTCACAGAAACTCAGGCTAAAAGTAAACTTTTTTTGATACCAGGGCCATGTAACCACTGAGCCACATCCCCAGTCCTTTTTTATACTTTATGTAGAGACAGGGTCTTACTGAGTTGCTGAGTCTGCCTTTGAACTCAATCCTCCTGCCTCAGCCTCCCGAGCAGCTGGGATTACAGGAGGTGTGCCACTGTGCCTGGTCTAAAAGTGATCTTAAAGATGAATTCCCAGCAGAGGATGTAGCAGAGAAAGAGATGTGGTATCTTATAGGACAAACTCTTCCCAGAATAATTCTGGTTTGCATAGTTTCCAGATATATGGAGGTCTTGTTCACTTCTCCCTCTGTTAAGCTACTTACACTTCCCTTTAATGCATTTCACTGAAACTTTCTTTTAGAGTTGTCAGGGACTTTGGGCAGAGAGGCCAAACACTAGTGGGCCCTCATTATCAGGAAATATGTTGCTGAGTAGAAAGCAGAAAAAAACTTAAAACTGCCTGATTTACTGCTATGTGGCACGTTAGAGAGGCAGAGTCCAGGGTCAAATCTTGCAGTGCCATTCTTTGTATACTAAAAGGAGGTATTAGAGAAAGACTTGTATTACAAATTCTTTTCTAATATCAGTGACATTTTACACTAACCACTAGTAGTCTATCAGTTCCTTCTCCCTTTGGCAGTCAAAGTACTGGCAATAGGGATTTCCTAACCTACAGAGCCTAGGGTCATGAAGTTAAGACAGCCCTTTGTAACTACTGATCCTTATCTGGAAGCTCCATTCTTGGCCAAAGGGGCTCTATCCAGGAAGTGCACGATTCATTAAAGTAGATCCCAAAGCAAGAAGAAGAGCATGCCTACTCATCAGTGAGAGAGACTGTAATATCATATCTGTTTAGGAGTCACACATTTTGAGAATGCACTTACAGTGGAACTGGAATATATTTGCTAAGGGGAATTATTTTATTTTTTGTGGTACTGGGGATTGAACCCATTGTCACTTTACCACTTTACCACTGAGTTATCCTTAGTCCTTTTCATTTTGTATTTTGAGATAGGGTCTTGCTAAGTCACCCTGACTGCCCTTGAACTTGTGATCCCTCTTTTTCAGCCTTCTGAGCCACTGAGATTATAGGTGGGTGCAATCATACATGGCTATGTTTTACAGATAAACAAAGTTTTCAAATCTTAAAACAAACAAACAACAACAACAAAACAGGGCTAGGTTTTTCCCTTTTAAATACATATGCATCCAAGAGGAAGAATATGTCCTTTGAGTAAACTAAATCCAGGCCTAAGGATTGGCTTACAACCTAGAAAACTTGTTTTCCCACTTCATACCTCATTTTCCAATTTTCTCTCATGTTCAATGTAGTGAATGTTATGTTTGTGTGTGCCAAGCAGGGCAAGTAGAGCGTTAGTGGAAAGAAAAAGAAAGATACCATGGAGGGAAAGTATTAGTGAGCAATCTGGCCATCTTTAGGAAATAACCTCCAGACCTCAGGACACCCAGTGTAGTAGCGATTCCTCTTCATTTCATTCAGAAGTTGAAGGCCAGAGCAACGTAGCCTTCAAAGGAGAGCATTTTGTGCTGCCTTTGTAGTCCTAAACAATAACACCCCAGAGTCCCAGAGAGAAATCCGCAGGCCTTGCCGTAAACTTGGCTCTTAAAGTACCTGTGCAGTGACCCCCTCCACTGGATTGTGTTCAGACAGACTTTCTTTGCCACCTGAGAGCAAAAGTCCACAATGCTGAAAGAAACAAAGACTAGCTATCCCTCATATGTGTATTGAGATTTGGATCTTGATTGAACCCTTCTGGTTCCATCTGAAACCTACCAGCTTCCGGGGGGATAAACCCATATCCCTATGCACAGATGCAGATAGTCACTCTGACAGTTAGCAGAGATCTAATAGATTGTGAACTCTTTAGACTCCATAGTTGGGGATTCAGTAACATTCTGTAATGTACAATAACATGCCATAATATATCATGCCTTAAGATACCATGGTATATGATAATATAAAATAACATGTTACACCACGCAACAACATGCCAGTGCACCATGAGATAACATGCTGTAAGATGGCATACTACGTAATAGCCCAGCATATGTCCCAAGGGTCTGGCCAGTAGCCAGACTATATCAAAACTCTAAAGCCAAAGGACAGTGCAGACGCTTTCCCACCTATTAATAAAAATAAAATAATAATAAGAAGAAGCCACATTTACTCTAGAAGATTCAGAGTGCGAATCCCAATAATCTTTTGCGCCCTCCCTGATCCTTTCTCCAACTTTCAGCACAATATGATGTGGCACATGCTAGATGCACAAAAAAATGTTAATCGATCAAATAAATGAACAAAAATGTACTCTTCCACAAATGGCTTAGTTCTTTTGATCCTCTACTTCTTCATCAATGGGGATAAAATTATTTTGTGGGTTTATTTTCAAGATTCAATAATGCAGCAAACCTTATGCAAAGCATAAAACATCACAAAATGTTATGTTCTAAGATGCTAGTGGAATTGAAGTATGTTTCTCATAACAAAATTATTGTACTATTGTACGATGGGTTAATCTCAAACACATTCAACCAATGCTTAAAAGAAAGATAACAAGAATGAAAGAAGAAGGAAAAAGGGAGGTGGAAGTCAGGGATGTAGTGACTAATTTTAAGGCCAGTTGAATTACTTAATAAGGGTTAATTTTACCTTTTATAATAAGTCAACTTGCTCCCCTTTAACCCCGAATGGAAAGGGAGGTTGGAAAAAAGAAGAAAGAAGAGGGTTAAATCTCAGTTTCCTCCTGCCTTCTGCAGTCACTGTGCCGTGATGCAGTAATGAAGGCGGTTCTGCCACATATTTCATCCCAACTTCCTCTGTGGTCCTTTTTATATTAAAGCCTTTTGCTGTTCCAGGGTTGTGCTTGGAAAAGTTGGAAAACTTTTTCCTTGGTGGAGAAAAAGAAGCACTCATCAGGGGCAATCCAACAAACGAATTAAGTTATTCCCTTGGTCCAGCATGTCCATCGACTTGCATACCAAATATTCATTGAAGTATCTTTCCTCAACTCCACGGCTGGAATTTCACTCTCCCGTGGCGCTGCCTTGTATCAGATGAGCAGATTTCGAAAGTCCGCAGGCAACAGACTTGGCTTTGGAGCCTCGGTGGTTGGATTTTGTAAGAGAGGATACGACTCACTGTCCCGTGTGGTAGATTCTCCCAGGAGCAGAATGCGTAAAATACACAGTTGCTGAAAAGCATGAAGAATTAACGAAGTGAAAATCTCGGGTTATTTGTTCAGTAATTGACACACAAGTGACCTCCTTAAATGCTTAGTTGTTTAAGGACGTTTAGGGAGAGGATGAATGAATCTTCGGGGCACTTAACGCGCACAAGCGTGTAAATCTGTCTTTCGGGGAGTAGCGCTAAATTAATACAAATCCAGCTAGAAGGGGAGAAAGGAAGTAAAACCGTGATCCTGGAGTTCTCCGTCCAGCCCTTTGGAAAGACTCGCCTTTTGCTGCCTGGGACCCTGGAGGGTTGCGGTTGGGATAAGCCGGAGGCACTAGGACCTGGTTGCGCCTGGCTGCGGCCGCGTTGGGGAGGGCGGAGGAGCGAGAGGAGGAGAGCGCGGTGGGAAAGGAGGGGTGATAGGGGGGCGGGGGAGTCATTTATGCAGAGCAGGCGCTGCTGCCATTGCCACTCACAGTCCCCGCGCGCAGCTCAGAGCCGGAGAGAGCGCAGGAAGCAGGGAAGCGCTCGGAGCCCGGGCCAGCAAAGGGGGAGCCCGGCGGCTGCCTGCACCGCCCCGGCTGGTCGTCTCAGCCGCTCTCCGGGGCCCAGTGAGGAGCGAGAACGAGTCTGGGAGTCCGGGAGCCAAGCCGGCGAGATACAACTGCTGAGGGCGCCAGCCCCACTCCGCCGCCTTTTGCGCCCGAGCCGGGGATCTCTCTCTGACCGCCCCGCCGGCCGGAGAGCGGGGAGCACTGGTCCTCGCAGCCCCAGGGATGGTCTAGGAGCCGGCGTGAGGCTCGCAGCTCTGCTCCTTGCTGGGGCTTGCCGCCTCCTGCCGATCTCCCGAGGTTGCGCGCCTGGGCGGCCCAGGCCGGAGAAGTTAGTTGTGCGCGCCGCTTAGTGCGCAGAGCCAGAGAGCGTGCGAGCGAGCGAGCCAGTCAACGAAGCCGCGAGGCGACGGGACCATGGGCTGGGGGGGCCGCTGCTGCTGCCCGGGACCGCTGGACCTGCTGTGCGTGCTGGCGCTGCTCGGGGGCTGCCTACTCCCGGTGTGCCGGACGCGCGTCTACACCAACCACTGGGCAGTCAAAATCGCCGGCGGCTTCCCGGAGGCCAACCGCATAGCCAGCAAGTACGGATTCATCAACATTGGACAGGTAACTAACGTCAGGCTGGCGGGCCCTCCGCCTGGAAGCTGTGGGGGCTACTTGTCCCCTCGCTTCGAATCCCCCTCCCCCTCTTCCAGATGTGCTCCTGCAGCTTGCCCTAACTCTTGCGCTATGCTGTCTCGCTCGCGCGCGCTCTCTCTCCCTCGCACAACATACGCCCGGACACCAAAGTTGCCGGAATTCGTATTTTGTTTACTTGGGATTTGAAATCTACGCGGGACAGGTTGGGTCTCCGGAAAGATCTGGAGTGTCCCGGTGGTGTTTCAGACTCGACCGGACCTTTTGACCTGGGAAGTCTAGGAGCACTAGTAGCTTGAGGAAAAGTCTCAGCGGGTGACCGTGGGGAGGGGAAAATGAGCTCTTCTTGGGTGTAAGGGTTGAACGCGCCCCTGGTGCTGGCGGGGAAGGAAAACCCTTTCCTGTTCTGACCTGAATTTAGCCCAGAAAGAAGTTTCCTTTCCTTAGGCAAGAGAACCGCTGGGCGCTGGAGAAGCTGGAGCGCGGGGACCGGAGCTGGAGTGGAGGAGAGAGGAAGGGGGAGGGAATGGGGGGCGGGACCCGGTGTAAGCGTAGATTTCGGGGAGATTTTGTAGCTTCCTAGGCTTGAGCGGGGATCTGCTTGGGGATTTCCAAAGGAGGGGATTGGAGCGGGAGACGGGAAACTTCTGAAGCTCGCTGACCGGGTTCTGCTCAGGGGAAATTGGGAATCTTTCCCGGGATGGAACGTGTCATGCCCGGTGGCAGCTCAGTGGGGTCAGAGTTAGGCGGCCTGCAGAAATGCGGGTTTTTTGTGGGGTGCTGCTCACAGGCTTTTGGCGGAATTGCCATGCTGGGGAAATGTCAATAAATTGGATGTTATGGGATGATTGGCAGCGCAACAGATTTGGAGGTATTACGGGCTAAATGGTTTTGTCTTTCTTGTTCCCTTCCCCCACGTCCCTGAGAGAAATGAGGTATAGAGGGCTCTGTAAGTGGTGCCCTATGGTGTCCGGCTAGCTTCTCTGCAGCTGACCGGAGGAGGAGGCCCTAGGTGGGCTTACAGGAGATTCCATTGGGTTGGGAAGAGACTTAATGGGGGGCGCCCTTCGAGCAGGCGCGCTTTTGGGACTGCTTGGGGTGTACATAACCTTACATGCTCAGCCAGGGCGAAGGGAGAGGAAGGTGCTGTTTGGTGTGGCTGGAGCAAGACAGCTGTAGGTGATGTCCGATGCCATTGCTCTCCAAGTCCAGGGCAGCCGGACACCCTTGTCCCTACCCCCGCTGGTTCACTGCTGCCTAGCCTCCCGAAGAGGCAGAGCTTGTGTTTAGAAAAAGAGATGGGTTCAGTCAGAGGAGCTACAGCTCAAAGTCTTGCTCTTTGCCCTCCCAGAGGGAGGACGTATTCCAGAGAAGTCAGTTCTGCTGTGGACTAAGACCAGGGCAAGGGGCACGGTTTGTGTTGTCCTCCTCAGCTCCCTCCCCAGCACAAGGAAGTAAGGGAAGCTAGTCAGGTTTTGTTGCCTGGGTGCCTGTCATCTGCAGAAGAGTTGCTTTCAAATGACTTGTTAGGGTTCTACCCGCATCATTTTCTATGGAAGAAAACATTGAGTCTGTTCAAGTCTTTTTACCAGAGCTAAAAGTCGAGCGCTGCATATACACCGGATGGCCACTGAGAGGACCAACACTAAAGTGCAGTAGTCCTGTTAATCTTTCCAGAGATGTCTCATGTTCAGCCAACCATGAGCATCTCCCATATGCCAACCATATTTAGAAGGATAAGTTCTTGAATGCATACTTCTTTCTTAGTTTAAATTTAAATTGTTTTGAATATTACTTTATATACAGCAGATGAAGAAACCAAGACTCTTGAGAAGTTGACCCCACAGGCTCACCCAGCTAGAGAGTGGCAAAACCTGGAATTCTTCAGCCTCATCCTTCATGGATCCTGCCTTTTAGGATCTCCAAGATGGGGGGAGAAAAGTAATCTCTCTATTTCCCTGAATTCTAATTTAGTGGTCCTGACCTGGAAACAAGTATCTAGTTATAATTCACAGATATTTAGTTCAAAAAAACCTGGATTTGTTGATGCTAAGAAGCTTCATAACTTGTAAGGGCAGAGACATTGGTGTCTCCCTGAATTCACAGAACAGATCTTAGCTATTGTAGAATCTGGCAGAGGGAAGGGGAGAAATTGCCACCCAACCTACTTTTGAACAAGCAAACATTTCAGTGTCCCTCATCCTTACCAGGCTTTTTATAAAGGGCTTTTCTTTTAAGAAGTAATACTAAGAAAGTTTACATACAAATAACACCAAGTACTATGTAATGTGGTTTTTACAACCTCATTGAGGAAATTCAGAGCTTATAGAGGTTACACAGGACCCCTTGAATTGATGCCATAACCAGTGTAAAAAGATCAGTTATTCTACAGTATAAACCCTTTCCTCTGTAGATCAAAGGATTATATGTCTATGCTAAGTCTTTGGGGTGGTAAATTGAGTTTGCTCCTGTAGTATCATTGCATTGTAAGGGCCAAATGTATTTCTTATTCATCCTTTACTGCACCGACCTTTTAACACTTTTTTACATCCTTTTGTTATTCTTTCTTTTCATGAATACACCAGTTGTAGTTCAGCTGAGGGCAGTAACCAATTTACAGATGTCTCTGAAATGTTCTGTTTTTACCCAGTTGGGCTTGTGGGGGGAGGGGGGGGGCTCTTCTCCTGTGTTGCAGAGTAAAACTAAAACCTGTTACTACTTATGAAGTCATCTAATATGCTGGTAGTGTTTTTGATATTCAGTAGGATAGGGAGGTGAGTAAGGTAGTGAATTTTTGCCTCAGTAAAGGTACAGTCAGAATCACTGTAATAGTTTCTGTAGCATGTTAGCATTTAACAGTCACAAGAGGTAAAATTTCTGGCCTGGGGATTTCTACAGAAAAGAATAAGTGTGCCTCTTCTTTTCAGAAAAGATAGAATGTGCAGAGTGATATGAGAAACAATCAAACAAACAAGCTAAAAGAACATGCTCGACTTCTAGAAGGGAACAATAATGACGGTTTTCCTGCCTCTGGTTATAGAGATAGCATTATGTTTTGGTTGGTTTTACAAAAATCTTTATAGTTTGTGATGACTATACCTTAAAATTCTGAAGTGATACCCAACCATCATTTTTAGTAGCTACTATTATGTGAATGTACATCACATTTTGCTTAATACTGACATTAGCTATAGAATGCTTTGCCTTTCTTCCCCTAGGAGTTCCAGCTCTGGCTACTAGTATCACCTCTTGTTCTGCTGGAAGAGAAGGAAGAGGCCTTTGTCCTCCTCACTAATTGTGTTCTGACCTTCTGAACTACCAGTCTACTTGTTACAGAGTGGAAATGATATAAAGGAATAAGACTGGACATATTGTTAATTGTAGACCTTAGTTTGGACTAAATCTACAAAGAGGCATTAATTTCTGGTTATTTGAGTCCAGGAAGAAGATCCCTTGTGAACAGATGGTTTGCAATGTGCAATAGCTGTGTTTATCCTTCTATGAGTTGCCTATAATCCTTGATTCCAAGCCTGAGATTATGAGGGACAAAACCCCCTCCCCAAACCATGTAATTTATCTTGAACAAGACTCCAGAGGCATAAAACCAGATGCTTGTCATACTGGGGAAATATTTTACCTGGAGTCCCCATGGACAGCATGCAGACTTAGAAATTGCAAAGGCCACTTCTCAGGTTGTGAAAGCGGGAAAGTCACTGAACTTAATGGAGCCCCTGTTCCTTCATCTGTAAAATGATAAATCTCTAGATAATAGAGTGAGTTAACTATGCATTGCTCAGCACATAGTTAGGCTTGCAGTAAAAGGTTTGTTGAATCTGAATCAGAGGAGAAAGGTTGCAATACGTGAGATCCAGACTATACTTAGATGTGGAGAAAGGAAGACATTTTAAAAATGGAAAATGCAAAATGTAAAGATTAGGGAAACACATTTTTGATGGTCCAGTTAGATGAGCTTTATAGACAGGGGAAATTATTTTCTAGTTCGACTAACAGTTTTAAATAGCTACATAGTTTTATGTTTGATTCTAAACAATTATGACTGATTTCCCATGGCAGTACCACCTACCCTCACTATTCTTATTGTAGCTTTACTAGGTATTATAAGATAAACTTGCTGGAGATGGGAGAAAGGGAAAGAAATATCTGAAGAATGATTATTTTATAAAGCATACTGCTTTAGCTTATTGTATTACATCATATTTGAATTTATTTTCTTTTAAATTCTTAGACTATAGCTTGTACAAGTAAAATCAGAAGAATAATTTTCCAACTAAGTAGGAAGAGATACTGGAACAGGAAGAACCTGGTTCCTAGATGTCCTGAAGGCCTCCCACTCTGCTAGTTAATTTTGACCTTTGAGTAATGGGATGCTTGAAATGCAGATATACAGTTGATTGAGTTCTGGGTACTTTTGGATGTCATTGGAAATAGGGCTATATGGGAATGGACTGTGATCCCCCAGTAAGTTCTTAGGCATCTTATAAACAGAAGAGTAAACTGACGTAGTCTCCGGTTAATCCCTCTGTGATACATTTGACTTTGCACCCGGCAGCTCTTCACACCCAAGAACCTCAGCCCTGACCTCTGCCAGCCACTCTCACATGCTTATTTCTCATGATAAGTTAAACAGGAGAACAGGGGAATGCTGACTGGAAAAAGCAATCAGGAGTGCATGACCTGATGTTGGTGGATCTGTGGCATTAACTTCATAGACAAGGAATGGGGGTTTTCAGAGTATAATTGAAATGAAAAACTTGGTTTTTTTTTTTTTTTTTGGTGAGTCCCAAAGCAGCTGAATTTGCCTTCTTACTGTCTTTCATGGGCTTATATCCAGAGGTCTTAACCTGAAAGTTCAGCCAGAGAAGCAGGGTAGTAAGCTGGGAAAATGTCCAGTGCTCTCTGACTCTTTGGCTGAGAGAGGGAGTCCTGACCCAGAAATGTCCCCTGGGCAGGGAGGAGTATTTGAGTTGTTGGTTCAATTTATGTGAAGCAGTGTGTGGGTTTTCCCCAAGGCTATAGTATCTCCAGGCATTGCTGTGCCTTGGGACTGTATTACTCAGTTAATTCAGATTGGATTTAGTGACAAAGAAGAGGACTTTGACTTCCTGAATGGTAAACATGAGTGCTTATAGACATTCATACATGCTAGAAAATACATACATATGCAATTATATATGTATATAGATTTTTATGTCCATTAGTTTTTATTTATTTATTTATTTTGGAGTATCAGGGATTGAACTCGGGGTCACTCGCCACTGAGCTACATCCCCAGCCCTATTTTGAAGGAGAATATATAGCTAAAAGAAGGCATAGAGACCATTATATGTTCTAAAAAGGACACTAAGGATATACAAACACTACTCAACGGAAAATAAGAGCATGCTGTGGTTAATGGGGATTTCTGGAGTTGAGCAGTTTGTGATTTTCCAGATTCTTTTGATTGGCCCTGGGGATTTAATGAGGCTGAAAGGGAGAGGAGTCAGTGTTGAGACTGATTCTCCCGTAACAGGATGGTGGTGGCTACATTTTCTGCCTAAGACACATGAAGACTTGTAGGGCTGGAGCAGATGACCAGAAAATCAACAAGCTAAGGCTTCTTATTTCCTGGTTGGACAGGCCTGGTGTTTATAAGGCATGTATGATGTAGAGGTTGAAAGATTTGTTTAAAGAATCAGAACATAGTCTTTTGAATTTGAGTCCACTGTGTATAGAAGAGTAGTAGGAAATAAAACTGGAATGCAGATAGGCCCATGAGGGATATAATGAGACACTTAGGTGGAAACATCAAGAATCCAACTCATACTGCTTAAATAAAACTAACAAGCAGATACAGACACAGGGAATTTGTTGGTTGAAACAGATTCACATGCCTTTGTGTGTAGTTGTGAAAACAGAAGGTGAACCAGACCTTAACCTGATCTGCACATTCTTCATGGCAAAACCTCTTCTGCCCTAAACTGATATTAATTATGGCATTATTTGGTTTTGTTGCAGAAATGAGTTTCACTATGGGAATGTTGGCCTTAACCCAGATAGAGGTGTACATAATGTACTCCGGGATGTGCTCTGTTGTACTTTTCTCATTGAAGAATTCTCATTCTGAAACATTCATCCTGAAACATCTAGATCCAAGATTTTCAAAACAGTGATTGTGTGTCTGTCTAACTGAAAAGCTAGAGATAGTGCTAATGTCCATTATTTCTCTGTTTTCCTATGTTAGCTTTATTCTCAATCGGGCGCTCTCCACAAAGCAGTAAAGCTCCTGTGCTTTTTGGTACCTCTCTTATCCAGTGTTGAAATTAACCCCTAACCAGGACTCTGGTTCTGATCCTTGAGTGAGGTCATGTCCCTACACTTGGGTCAGTCTTTTTGTCCAAGGGGGTAGCAGTATTTGGGTGGGTCAGCTTGGGTCACATGTCCAGTCTTGAAGTGAGAGAGAGGTTGACCTTTGGTAGGCAGTCCAACATTTGGGGAGGGACAGTTCCCTAAAGGAAAATGAAATGCTGTTACTAGAATAAGGGAAACCAGATGTTAGTCAAGAAATGACCCCACTACAGATCAGATTATATAAGGCTATAAATGCCTTTGCTAGGGAGTTTCGACATTGCCAGAGAGGATTAGAAGTTACAATGAAGATTCATGAGAAGAATTGACAGCAACCTGTTGATTCAGTACACCTGAGAGTCTACTAGGTAACATACATTCTCTGCTCTCAAGGGAGTAGGAAATTTTTACCCACGACTCTGCTTCAGTAAGACAAATAGGTATGGAGCTCTGGGCAGCATAGCTTGTTCATTCATGTCTGGAGGCCATGTCCACTGGTGGTAGTATACATTATGAACTGGTGGAGGCAGAGAGGCTAATGTGCGGTTCAAGGTTATTGGTAAGAAAAACAGAAACTTGACAATACAAGGATTTCAGAGTTCTGGTAGAAGTGGATTCAGTAGGGCTTGATAACGAAGTGGAAGTGGAGGATGAGGAGGAGGGAGAATGTGAAGATAACTGCAGAGTTTTGGCCTTGAGACCAGTAGAATAATGGACTCATTTGTAAAATTAGGGCAGTTCACAGGAACATTGTTAAGCACAAAAATATAGGTTCAGCATTGGTTAGTTTGAAAATTATTTTTCTTTTCTTTTGTGTTTCCTTTTTAAAAATTAAAAAAATTTTTTTTTTGTTCTTATTAGTTATACATGGCAGGAGAATGCATTTTGACACATCATACATAAATGGAGTATAACTTCTCATTCTTCTGGTTGTACGTGATGTAGAGTTATACCTGTTGTGTCATAGTATATGCACATAGGTAATAATGTTCCATTCATTCTACTCTCATTCCTCCTACCCTCCCTTCACTCCCCTCTGTCTAATCCAAAGTACCTCTATTCTTCCCTAGCCATGCCCCCTATTGTGAATTTTTATTCTCATATCAGAGAAAACATTCTGTCTTTGGTTCTTTGAGATTGGCTTATTTTGCTTAGCATGATAGTCTCCAGTTTCATCTATGTACCAGCAAATGCCATCATTTCATTCTTCTTTTAGGCTGAGTAATATTTCATTGTATATATATATACCACAACTTCTTTATCCTTTCATCTGTTGAAGGGCACCTAGGTTAGTTGCATAGTTGTTTTTCCTTTTGTTTTTGCTTTGTTACTGGGGATTGAACCAAGGGGTGCTTTACCATTGAGCTGCATTCCCAGCCCTTTTTATTTTGTATTTTGGGACAGGGTCTTACTAAGTTGCAGAGACTGAGCTTGAACTTGTGATGCTCCTGCCTCCGCTTCCTGAGTAGCTGGGATTACAGTGTGCCACTATGCCTGGTTAAAATGTATTTTTATTGTATATTTTTAAAGTGTACAATTTGATGTTTATGTGTACGTGTATCATATACATATATATGATATAGTAAAATGGTTACTATAGGTAAGCAAATTAATATACTATAACCTTCCATAGTTGCCTCCTTATTATTTATGTATTTATTTTGGCAAAAGCACCTAGAATCTTGTCTCTTCGTAAGTTTTGAACAGATAATATAAATTACTATCTGTAGTACCCCTGCTGTATACTGGATCTTATAGAAGTACTCTGTATCTGTAGTACAGATATATATACCCCTGCTGTATACTGGATCTTTAGAAGTATTCATCTTACATGATTACATTCACTTACTTTCTCCATTTCCTCTCCCTCCCCACCCCTGGCAATCTCCTTTCCATTCTGGTTCTGTATATGTATATTCTTGGGGGCTGCTACTAGGGATTAAACAAAGTGTTTAACCACTGAGCCACATTCCCAGCCCTTTTTATTTTTTATTTTGAGACAGGGACTTGCTAAGTTGCTTAGGGCCTCCATAAGTTGCTGAAACTGGCTTTGACCTTGTGATTCTTCTGCCTCAGCCTCTAGAGCCACTGGGGCTACAGGGGTGTGCCACAACACCTAGCTCTGTTCTGTTTCTATATAACTGACTTTCCTCCCCTCAGATTCTACACATAAAGAACGTCATCAGCATTAGATTTGTAAGTAGATAGAAAGAGGTGCTGAGAGAAATGTATGGCAGGTAGGAGAGAATTTAGGTGGGGAAAGAAGAAAGATTCTCTGAGTTTGACTTCTACCACTCACTCACCTCAATATTAATGAACCTGTAGAAGTTTCTTTGGGTATGAAATGAGGTAATATGAGTACTATTTTTTACAGGATTGTTAGAAGGATTTGTTAAAAGCAATTTGAGTGGGCTGGGGTTATAACTCAGTGGTAGAGTGCTTAGCATGTGTGACACGCTGAGTTCGATCCCCAGCATCACATAAAAACAAATAATAAAGGTATTATGTACATCTACAACTAAAAAAAATATTTTTTAAAAAAAGCAATTTGAGAACCAGGTGCAATGGTACATACCTATAATCTCAGGTACTTAAGAAGCTGAGTCAGGATTGTGAGTTCAAGGCTAGTCTGGGCAACTTAGTGATAATAGTCTCAAAACAATAAATAAAAAGACATGGGGATGTAGCTTACTGGTAGAGCACTACTGGGTTCAGTCCCCAGTAAAATACACATATATGTACATGCATGTACACATCCAAAGTAGTTTGAGCATAGTACCTGATACTCGTAACTTTCTTAGAAAATGTCAGTTATATCTTGTTTTAAAAATTGTCTTTAAACCTGTACTAAATCATTTCACCCCCATTAGCTATTTTTCATGTTCCCTTTCACTTTTAAACATGTCCAAGAGAATTTATGATCACCCTAATTGTACATGTATTTGTGCGTGTGCTCCCTTTCAGGAGCCAGGGAGTTCCTTCAGCACAGGACAGTGCCTCATTGCTGTGTTGTATCCTCAGCACCTACAACAGTGTAGGGTGGGACAGGAGGCTTGACAGGAGAGACAGAGAGAAGTGAAGGGTAAGGAGAGAATCTGAGAGGTTCATGCTGAGGTGCAAAGGAAGTGGGGTGGCTTGTAGAATGGTCCCAATCTCATTAGCCATTGAAGAGGTGAAGGCTACCTGCAAAGAAGCAGGGATGGGGTGGAGTTGATATCTGGATGTGCCACATATCAACATTTTGGGATATTTTTAGGTAATTCTGATTTCTGATAAAAATCAAAGATAGGTCACAATAAAATGAATTGCCATATTGCAGTGAAGTTTTTTTGCCACTTGTACTTAGTTATTACTCAGTAACTAAGTAAAGGAATGAGTGCAAAAATGAACCATCTGATTTAGTGTTCTCGGATTATTTTGTTTTTTTCTCGCTAATGCTCATGAGCCTGAGATTAGAAAAGGACACATCAGGAGTTAGAATATACCAGGGTCAGAGAAAGAGAGTCTGGGAAACTAGGGGTAGACAGTTTCTGGTTACATGGTCACCATCTTTGAAATGATTGACGAGTGTGCAGGTGGTGAGGAAGGTGCAGGTGGTGGAGCCAAAACTGGATTCACTGACCCCAGGAACAGGGTGGAGTTGGGACTCGAAATTAAAACAGAGGGCCAGTTTGATAGGAGTCCCAGAAGTGGAAAGATCAGAGCCACCCCTGGGGAGCTTTTGCAGACTACTAGATAGAACTGTCCTGCTTGATAATAAAGTCCAAGATGTGGACAGGCAGATGGGCTGGCCAAATAGAGAAGAGATGAGGGCTCGTGGGTTGGAAGGAGTCAAGAAACAGACTGGGATATTGGAAGTGTTATCAGGGTGGATAAGATGAGGATTCCAAATAATTTGTGCTGTTATACTCACTGGGCAGATAAACATGAAGTTTGCCTCATATTTCAATTCTCTTTGGGTAAATGTAAGTATTATCTCTGCCTCACACAACTGTGTGCTATTATTTGCACTGCAGGTCCTGTACTAACTTAAGGGATAAAGACAGACATGGGTGATTACTTTCAACTCCCAAATGTACCTTCCCTTATTTGACTTAAAAACCGAAGATTGCTTAGAACACACAGTGTAAGCAGAGAATGTAAAACCAAAACGAATGTTTAAGGATGATTTTAAAATAGTTTATACATTTTAGGTTTACTTCTAGCATAGGTTATCACATAGCCTATTTTCCATCTCTGTATTATAATGGATGTTTGTAATTTATTCACATGTCACATATTCTGCCTTTTATATACATATTTTCTGTAGCAAAAATGAAACTGTGTTCTGAACGTGTCCTATATGTATTCATTTCCTAAACGTTACTGCTTTATAGCAGTATAGCTATATTTTAAAATGTAGGTTTTAAATTATTTATAGATTGTTCTGTTTATAATATATAATATTTTAAGATTGCTCTGTAAAACATTATATTAATCTTGTTTGCATTTGTATGCTAATCTTTATGTTAATTTAGGATTAGCATCACAAAAGGAGTATTACGTTACTATTATAATCTGTGCATTATTTAAGAGGTTAATTCTCTCCTGGGAAAATTGTGTTTTGGATACCATGCCAGCATTGAAAACAAAATTTATTACAAGCAAGTCCTTCCTTGATGCCTTTCCCAGTATCCCCATATGACAAACTGTGTGTGCATGTGTGTGTGGATGTGTGTGTATACTAAAGGGCTGATATTTTTGTAATGAGTACTGAAAGTCTGGAATTTTTCTATACTGAGAGACTTTTACAGCTGTAAAAATATACCATCCTCTCTATATCATTGTTCCCAGGCTTGTGTCTTGTTTTCTCTAGTTGAAATTTCTCAACCAAAATAAAGCTGGATAGCGTTCACTAGTCTGAATACAGTGCAGAGAACAGAGATCATCCCAGGGCCTTTTAACTTTATAAGCAAATATTCGTAAGTATAAGGTGAGAAGGCTACTAGTTACTCATCCTGGACCTATTTCAGTAGCATTTAATTTATGTGTTTGTATGTGTGTTGGGCTGGAGTGGAGAGATGGGAAGGGGAGAATCATCAATTTTAAAGTTTCCCAAGAAAAAAACTAAATTGTAGGTCACTTAGGATGCATCACTGGCTAGCTTCCAACAAAACTTGTTTTTCTTTATTTCTGTAAACTATGGAGCATCTTTCTCTTGGGTTAGTCCTCATGGACCAGTTTACCAAATGCTGTATTCTTTGGCTTATCACAGGATGATGTCATTGCTTCTGGGCTGGGTGAATGATCCTATAATTAGTAAAGGAGAATCAAAGCTGAAAATAGGTGACTTGAATCATCCTTCGAGGTCCCACCCCATCACTGATTTATCACATACTTTTGAACAAGTTCCAGGTTTTCTTCATGATAAAGGATTTGTTCTGCTCATTTATTTGTAAAGTAGTTATTGAAGGACAGCATCAAGAAAGTGAACAGACAACCCAGAGAGTGGGAACAAATACATATAAATCATGTCTAATGAAGGACTTGTATAGAAAATATACAAAGAGCTCCTACACTCAATGATGAAAAGACAAGTTGCTCAATTAAAAATGAGCGCAAATGGATCTGATTCAAAATTTCTGCCCAAAAAAATACAAATGACCAATAAGCTTACAAAAAGAAGTTCAACATCATAATTCATCAAGAAAATTTAAGTCTCAATGAGATGCTAGTTTATGCTTACTAGGATGGCAATAATAATAATAATAATAATAATAATAATTTATAGAAAATCATAAGTGTTTGAAAGGATGTAGAGAAATCAGAACCCTCATACACTGCTGGTGGGAATGTAAAGTGACCACAATAGAAAACAGTTGGGTAGTTTCTTGAAAGGTGACTCACAGGGCTATTCTATGACCCAACAATTCTTTTCATATATACATGCGTGTGTGTATGTATATATATATGTATATGTGTGTGTGTGTGTGTATGTTCTCCAAAAAAAAATGAAAACATTTGTCCACATAAAAAAAAACTTGTTCAAGTCAACATTATTCATAAAAGTAAAAAAATAGAAATAACTATTCACTGGTGAGGGGCTAAGTAAAGTATGGTATAGCCATACAATGGAATATTATTCTACAATAAAAGTAAAGTTCTGATAGATGCTGCAATGTTGATGAGTCTGAAAATGCTATGCTAAGTAAAAGAAATTAGTCACCAAAAGTCACATATTAAGTCATTGTATTTATATGAAATGTCTAGAATTGGCAAATCTGTAGACCTAGAGGGTAGTTAGTGGTTGTCTAGTGCTGGAAGGGTTGATGGGGCCTAGGGGTGATGACTAATAGATATGAGATTTCTTTGCAGGGCTGTGGTGGGAATGTTTAAAATTATGGTGATCTTTGTGCAACTCTAAATAGACTAGAAACATTGACTAGCATACTTATAATGAGAGAACTATATCATTGGTGAACTATATCTTCATAAAGCTGTTAAGAATAGTTATTGAGTACCCTTTATTTGTCAGCAAATCCTACTGCAAATCCTACTGCATATGTCTGCTCACATGAAGCATATACATTAGAATGGGAAGGGACAAGCTACCAGCTGGTAATGAAATGAATAAAATAATTTCAAATTTTGAGTGTTTATTAGAAAGCAAAATATGTTTGTGGACTAAAAAGTGGTTAAGAGCTAGGGAACTTTTGGGTAGGTCGATAAGGGAGACACATTGTGGAAGAAGCACTGAGTAGGTACCAGAATGTTATCAAAGAACCAAGCACAAGGTGGTCTGCGGTGGGATGAGGTCCACACAGAGGAGACTGGGAATGCAAGAGCCCAGGAAAGGGCCAGCTAGCTCATCTAGGTGGAGTCTAGTTAACACACAAGAAGTGGTCGAGCTTGACGTTGGAGAGGATGGTCTTAAAGCTTAATTTTGGTGGTACCACTTTTCAGTTCAGAAGCCACCAGGAGCCTATTACTTAGTGCGTTAAAACAAGCCTTCCCTGGGCTTTTAAAGGCCTGTATCTTCTTGTTCTGAAATGCTTTTCCCATTATCTTTCCTACTCTGTCTCTTACTAAAGCCAAACTTAGCTTCCCCTCATCTCCCAGATATTAGGCTCAATGCTAACTGTTTTTGTGCCAGCTTTTCTTACTTTCTTTCTTTTTTAGTAATAACTTTATTTATTTGTTTGTTTGTTTATTTATTTATTTATGGTGCTGACGATTGAACCCAGTGCCTCACGCATGCTGGGCAAGTGATCTACCACTGAGCCACATCCTTAGCCCCTTCCGCCAGTTTTTCTACCTGAACTATAGCTCTTCCAGAAAATTTTTTATCTTTTCAACTCCCTTTACCCATATCTTGCTCTGGAAGTGTAAGTACATAAAATTACTCTTATTTTTCAATTCATCGACTCCCATAGTAGTTTTCCAAAAATGTTCTTAGGGAATTTAGAATAGTTAAGTTGTTCTTCTCTTGCTTTCCTCTTATGGGGGACTTATTCTGTACGCTACAGCATGTAGCATGATGTCTTGCTCGTTGAAAGGAATCATTAGCTGGCAGCAGTGGCACACAACTCCAGTCACTCTGAAGGCTGAGGCAGGAGGATCATAGGTTCAAAGCCAGTATCAGCAATTTAGCAAGGCCCTAAGCAATTTTGTGAGACCTGTCTCAATTTTTTTTTTTTAAATGTGTGTGTTGCAGGGTGCAGAGATGTAGCACAGTGATTAAAAGCACACTGGTTTCAATCCCCAGTACCAAATTATTAAATATTGTTTGAATCCTAAACTATTTTACAGACATATATTGTACATGCAAAGTAACCTTGAACACTGGAGAAAATTTTACAATCCAGTCAATAAGGAAGGCTAATTAATACATAGTATATTTCATAAAGGGGTGTGGTAAAGAGCAGTGCTCTCAGATTGACGAGTCATTCATGTGTGGACTCCGAAGCCCAGGCTTCCTGGGAAATAGACTAACACTTATCTTTTAGTGTTTTTAAGACCTTGGCATCATCAGCAAGCAGGGTCATTCTTTCTGATTTTGACTTCTACGAACATTCTTTGAGAATCAGAGCTCTCCGTGTAGCAGCATCCATGCTGAGAGCCAAGTCCCAGCTCATCCTAGGACTGGGGTCACTTCTCTGTGTGTTCCAGTGAACCCCGTGGATGCTGCTGGCTGTGATAATCTTCCTGGGGGTAGCAGTGGAAGACTGTGTCAATGGAACAGTGGGAAGAACAACAGAGAGCACCCCTCTCACCCTCCAGCTATATTGAAAGAACTGGTCAGTGGTAAGCAATGGTTTCAGATCATAGGCAGGTTTTACTGTTGGTGTGGAGACAGTAAGAGTAGCAGCAATAAGCAGATTCAGTGTATCTTAAGGGTCCTAAAGGAAATAAGCAGTAAAATCTTGTAGTTAGAGGCTCATGGTAGGGCCCACCTGGATTGGCTCTTTTGAAGGGCCAAAACTGAGGTTATATCTGCATGAGAGGAGGGATTGCAGACTTCAGAACAAACAGACATAAATTAAGCCTGCAGCTTAGTCCTTAAGGAGTGGCTTCAGAAATATCCTTGGAGACAGGAAACAAACTGAGGACAAATAGAACAAATACTCTTTGGGAGTTAACTCCCTTTAATCACAGAAGGAACATTCTCTTGGTTGGGTGACATGGCCAGAAGCCAGTCTCTCAATTGAGATGGATCTCCCTATCTGACCTGTTTAGTTTTATCATATCCAAGCCTCAAATGACCAGACCTTCAGGCTTCTGCAGATAGAAGGAAAGATGAGTTCTGTTTTCTGGGTCAAATGAAAGAGAGATGGGAAAGCTGAGTTTTGTCATGGGATACATGGCTTGAGAACAGAGCGATTTCCTCCTTTCAGTTGTGTTGGGTTTCCATAGCTAAGGCCTTTGTCACTTTTTGTTTGGACTGTTGTGCAAGTCTTACCCTGTTCGCCATGATCTGCTCCTTTTCCTCTAGTAAAAGACACTCTACTTTTTTTCCCTCTTCCTCTTATTTGTTTTCCTGTTTTACTCTTCCTTCTCCTCCTCCTTCAATTTCCTAAGCGTCACTCATTGTAACCACTTTGCCATTCTTGGCACGTGTTCTGCCACATTCGGCTTTTCTGCCTCCACTTATGTCATTCTCATTGTCTGGACATCTTCTTATCCAGATATTGCTCATTCTACAAAGCCCTTCTCAGTTTCCTCAAAGAAATTCTCTGTAGCTAAAACCTCCAGTGTTTAAACTGTCCCTGAACCTTGTATGCCTCTTTTTATTGGCATTTGACATTTTCATTGTGCATTCTTTCTTTCTATCATCTATCTATCTATCTATCTATCTATCTATCTATCTATCTATCTATCTATCTATCTATCTCTTCTATCACTTCATGCGTCATCTGCTTTATCTTCTGTATTAGTAATTCCTTAAAGATAGGATTTCTGTCTGCTTCATCTTTATCCCAGATGGCACCCAGCTCTGCAGTTAAAATGCCCTTAAAAACATTCTGAAACATAGGAATGACTCTGAGGAAAAGAGGCAGAGAGTACATGGTGGCCCCAGTACTCATTAGTACCATCCACCGAGTAGTCCTGTTTCTCCTGACCACGGGGTGAGACTGGGTTTCTCTGTCTTCGGTGTTAAATGCGGCAAGGTAACTTCAGTTGACCAGTGGAAACTGAGCAGAGGTGACCCAGGTCACTTTCTTAATGGTCAGTGAATGACTCGTGATGATCATCATCTGCTGGAAAGATTGGCAGAGATCCAGGTGGTGGATGCTCCATTTGTCTGGGTCCTTGAGGGATCTGATGTGCAGCACTCCCAGGCAATGCACAGTGGACCTATAAGGTGAACTAGAACTTTCTCATTTTAAGTTGTTGAGTTTCGTGGGGTCATTTGTTACCGCAGTGAGACTTTGCCCATCCTGATACAGAAGTCCAATCTTGGTCGTTTCCTCCTTTGCCTCTCATACAATGCAGACTAAGATGAATAATGGAAGGAGAAAAGTGATCGAATAGGAAGACCTCAGTGATCTTCAATTTACACTTTGCTCATTATTCAATTGGTTATTGTATGTGCCAAAAAAAAAAAAAAAAAAAAAATCAAAAGCCAGATAACAGATCTTTACAAATGTATACAGATGTGATTATGTTACTTAGAGTAGATTTGCATTTCCTGAAGGAAACCCTGAAGATTTTAGGGCTTAACTGTCCTTACCGTTGCTTCCCTGTCCTCATGTTACATAGTGGTCTTGCCAGTTCTGTGGATGAGATTTATTCTGTGAGTTCAGATTCTATGTCCGTTAACGGCTGGTGAGCCTCTTTAGAAAATTCAGAAATTTTTTTCTTTTCCAGGAAGACAGAAGCTTAGTATATTGTAGTTTGCCTTTTATTTTTACCAAATGAGAATAATTGATTAATTTTGTACTTCAAAGGATTGTTCCTCTAGTCCAAGCTACTTGGGACACAGAGTCAAGAGTATTGCTTGAGCCTAGAAGATCAGCCTGGGAAACATAGATCCTTTCTCAAAAAAAAAAAAAAAAAAATTAGGTTGTTTAATGGAGAATTTTCTTTCTACTTTCCACTTGCTTGTGCCTTCTCTGAGGGCCACTTTGTTCTTTCAGAAATAAGACACCCACTCCTGCAGAATCTGCTTAAATTTGCCACCTCTTTCCAGGGGACATTATGCTTTAGCTGTTAGAGAACTGGCTTTACAACATGTGGATATCTTGTACTCACTGATTTATGTGATGTGGACATGGTAGGGAACATCTGAGATGTAAAATGTGATGGCCTGAATTTCCAACTGTTGAAATTAATTCAAAGCAGCAGATATTTCTTCTTTGGCAAGACAGAATCAAAGCAACATGCAGTGATTTGGTTCGCCGATTTGTGATCTGCTAAAAACTGGAATAACTTAAAATGGAGGGAGTAAGTGCTTCATAATGTGAAAAATATTCTAATATTGTGCAGTCATGGGTGAATTAAGTACCCTGAAAGTAGAAGTGTTTTGAAAAAAAAGTTTTGATATACTGCATGTGGACATGAGGATTTTTTTCTAAAATCCTCTTTGTTGTCAAAATCTTATTTTATTCAACCTAATTCAGAAAAGGCAAAGATTATAGTGACTTTCTGCCACTTTATAGACTCCCAGCTGTGAAGATCATGTCTGGCATTTGTTCATTTTTTTCACTTGTAAATTTCCTTTGCATTCTGTCTGTCTCTCAATATTTCTTGCAAATATTTTAGTATACGTACCCCATGCTGGGCACTCCACTAGGCAGTGCACAGTATTCCCTACATTCTAGGATTTTGTATACTTACAGAAGGAGTTTGTCAGCTTGCTTCAGAATACATCAACCAGAACTCATTGGTTTGTTACCACAGTCATTGCTTTTGAGACTTTGAGTTAACTGGAAGGTTCTCCATCAACTGATGGGTCTAATCAGGGCCCAGCTGATAGAGCAGGGCTTCACTCATGGTTGGTATTGGCTGCTGGCTTGGGGATGTTGGGTTACTTGGCCACGTGTCACATCATTAGGCTAGCTGAGGTTTATTCCCATAGCAAAGAAGGTGTCCTAGCAGCCAGAGAGAAGCAGCTTCAATGCAAAAGTCCTTTTCAATTTTCTGCTTATATTTTATTTGCTAACATCCTATAGGTCAAAATAAGTCATAGGAAGAGGAAGTATCTAGAAAATTTTTTCAGTTGTAAGCAGGATGGCTATAGAAGTCTTCACAGGGAAGGTGGTATGAGCAAAGTTCTAAAGAAGGTGGGGAAAGAAAGGAACTGGAGGAAGCACATTCTAGCCCAGGGAGCAAAAACATTGGACAGGAGAAACGTTGGTATGTTGGAGAACAGCAAAATACCTGTAATGCGGGGTGAGCAAGGGTATGGTAGAGATGGTCTGCAAAGGTAATGCAGATCCCATCCTATAGGTTAATGTTTCCTAACATTTTAATGTGCATTTAAGTCACATGTGGATCTTATTAAAATGTAGATTCTGCTATAGTACAGTGGAGATGGAGCTGAAAATTTACATTTTGAACAGCTACTGCTGGTCCTGGGGCAGCATTTTGAGAGGCCAGCCAGTAGATGTTTGCAGGTCATGCATAGTAACGACTGTGAATTTTCTCTGAGTGAGGAGGGAGTGCCTTAGAAAGCTTTGAGCAGAGCTGTGACCTGTTCTCTACAATGCGATCAAAGGTCTTGGTTTAGAATGTTTAAGTAAATGCATACAGGGTAAAGGAATGGAGATATCCTGCAGTCTAGTGTGGAAAACTAGAATTTAGCTTGCCAGAGCTTCAATCATTGGAATGTTCTTTCCTCCACAGAGAGATTTCCCCATCTACTCTTTTTTTTTTTTTTTTTGGTGGTGGCAGGGTACCAGGGATTGAACTCAGGGGCACTCTATCACTGAGCCACATCCCTAGCCCTATTTTGTATTTTATTTAGAGACAGGGTCTTACTGAGTTGCTTAGCTCCTCGATGATGCTGAGGCTGGCTTTGAACTTGTGATCCTCCTGTCTCAACCTCCCACGCTGCTGGGATTATAGGTGTGTGCCACTGCTCCAGACTTCGCCCTATACTCTTGATGAGCAGAAAGGGGACCTAGATCTGGATTCCTCCTCACCCTAGTCCCACACCATACCTTTTCTAGAATGCACCTGCTCTGCCTCCAGGCATTCACCCAGATTCTCATTATTAGAGCTCTTCTGGCTTAGCTTTTCTTTCCCTGATGCTCACCTCCCTGCCTCTTGTGGATCTCAGTCCTGGCTGCTCATTTCAAACACCTGTAGCCTTTGATGGCACCTCCAGAGCATCTGATTAATAGATCTGGGTTAGGGTCTTACAAATAGTAGTTTCTGTCTTCACTGTGGTTTTGTTTCACCAATACCACCGTCAATCTTGGTCTGAAAATATGATATGGAAAATTTCAGAAATAAACAATTTCTGAATTTTAAATGACTCATTGTAGTATATTATTTTCATTATTTTACTTTATTATTAATTTTTGTTAATTTCTTGTGCTTAATATATGAATTAAACTTTATCATAAGCATGCATTTATAGGAAAAAAAACAGTATAGATAGAGTGTGGTACTATCTGTGGTTTGGACCTCTGCTGGGAGTCCTGGAAAGTGTTTTTCATGAGTGAGAGAGGACTACTGTATACATGAGGCTGAGAACCACTGTACTCTTTCCTTAGCACCCGAAATGTTGGAGGTTCCCACAGAGGTCAGAGC
Organism: Sciurus vulgaris; assembly: GCF_902686455.1. Taxonomy (NCBI): domain Eukaryota; kingdom Metazoa; phylum Chordata; class Mammalia; order Rodentia; family Sciuridae; genus Sciurus; species Sciurus vulgaris. The sequence continues at coordinate 12,058,968 of NC_136476.1, read as the reverse complement.
TTCTCTTTCCTTGAGATGTCTACTCTCTCTTCATCTACTCTGGTTTTTTTCATTATCAAAACACATGAATTGTTAGCTCGTTTTCAACCCTACTGCATCTTGATGCCTGGGTGGTCACATTTTGCCTAATTGGAATCCATTTGCATTTGAGGTAGAGGATGATTTTTGAGTAGCTACAAATAGGTTAGTGTGTAAGTGTTTGTAATGTTTAGTGTCACATATTTGTGCTTTTTTGTGTAATTTATATTGAGTGACTCTGTCCACATAACAAATCTGTAAGTAAATTTCAGGGTCTTACCCAGGGGAGAAAATAATGGGAGCACGGGACTGAAAGATCAGTCAGCTCTGGGTTGCATATTTATAATGTCTCCTAATAAGCTTGAAATACAATGTCCATTTGAATTTTTTTATCTCATTCTTCATCTCACATTGTTTATAATATGCTAGGAAATAATATACACTGCGCATTCCAAAACTGTAGCATAGTTATGTTTTGGTGTTGCATGAAAACATTTAAGTAAGCTTCATACTTTGGCATTTTAAAATTTTTGTAGTACACGAGAAGCCTCAAAATATAGAAGTGGCCTGGGTCTGTCAACCTTTGAGTGTGAGAGGTCTTCCCCAAAGCCTATGTGATTCCAAGGAGAAGGCTTCCCTTCCCTTTTAACCTAACCTATATTTGTAAGTTTTATTTGAGTGTTCTAAAATGACTTTTTGTTTCCTTATCAGAGTAGGAAGTAAAGAAGAGTGAAATATAGTGCAAAATATTATCTGCGATTTGTGTCACAAATTTGCTATATCATCATGTACTGGGAATGACTTGTCTGTGCCTCATTAACTTGTAACAGATTTAAACTAATTATTAACTCAACCAGATGGGTTGACTTGAGTGTTATCATAAAGGGCTCTGAGATGGACAGCATGACCAAGTTCCATAAAATTTATTACTTAAATCTTGCTACATCCAGCATTCTATTAAGGAATTGCCTTATGACCCCAAATTACCATGCTGGATTTTGGTATTATTTACTGTTGGGAAGAAATTGTGTGTTTCAATTAAGAGTAATTTTTTTTTTTTTTTTTGGTCTTGAAAGAAATGTCCTTTCCAATAGCCCATGACTTTAGAAGAACCCTAGTACTAGTCTCCTAAAATATAAATGCCCCTTATGTAATTAGAGTGGGGAGCAATATTGTCACCTAGCCTGTCATTATAAAAATGAAGAGTCAGAGGCCCCCAAAGAGGTATGAGTAGAGCATTGACTTGCTGTTAGCAGATCTGAGTTCCAGTAACTTCAGGCACTGATTATGAAACCAGCTCCTCAGACCTGACTTGTTAATAATAACGTAGAGAACCTTTTCTGGTCATCTTGGTTTTTGGAGAGAAAGAGAGAGAGAGAGAGAGAGAGAGAGAGAGAGAGGAGAGAGAGAGAGAGAGAGAGAGAGAGAGAGAGAGAGAGAGAGAGAGAGAGAGAGAGAGAGAGGAGAGAGAGAGTTCTTTAGTAATTCCTGCTAATCATTCTGTGTTTATCAGGGCTTGTATTTAGGAGATGTGTGATAGGGAATTGCTCAAGGGAATTGCATACGTAGTTATGTGGCATGTGGGCAGGTAATTTGATTTTGGAGGCGATATTTTTATCCCTAGGTCTGTGGAAATCTGACATTTATACCCCTTTTGTTAAACTGCCTTGATAAAAAATGATAGATACTGCTCCCTAAATTTGGTACAGCAAAATGTTTGAGGAATATTTTACAGTTCTCTCATTGTGACTTTTGGCAATAAGATTGAAGAAATGGCTGACCCATGGCCATCTTAGTTAGTCCCTTGGAACCACAGACCTCTTTCTTAGGGAGAATCAGAAAGTTCATTCTGGAGAAGGCTGGCACGGTCATTACTTTGCAAGTAGGAATATGAGTGTGTTATAATGGCATGTCTTTTCCCATGGCTGCAGCGCTCAGGGCCAGCAAGCTGAACTTCGCTGTGCTAGACTGATCCTGACTGTTTTATGTGCTTTGTGACAGTGCACATTGAGGAGTGAGTTGCTGTATCCATCGTGGTGAGAGTGGCATAAGTTCTGTTTATAAGTCTGTGGAAGTTATGTAGTAACTAAAATAATAGAATACTTATATTGGCATATCTGATAGAGTCACTGTAGGAATTCAAGTTAACATGATACATTTGAAATGGGAGTAAGTGTGTGTGTGGCTGCCCAAACCATTCTCCACCCTAAGTCTTTATCACTTTGGTTTATTGGGGTTTTAAACCTATTTCACAACTTAGCTACAGAATGTTGGCATGCCAGAGCCAGGAGGGAGGAAAACACGGGAAGTGCTGTTCTTTCACGAAATTGCTGGCATTTCTTTGAACAATGCAAATGTAGCAATCAGGCGATATCCAATGTTGGAATATTAAAATAATTCATGGACTAATTATCAGTCCTGCTGAAGCCTCAGATAGAAGCTTGCTATCAAATGCACTTGCTCTTTCTTCATTTATCTAGATATGAGGTATTTGTCCAGCTAAGTATGTCTTCGGTTACTGCAAACATCTGTAAACATTGCAGTGATTCTTTTGGTAAAACACTGTATTGGGTTTATCTTTTATGTCAACAGTAAGTACTTAGGAATGATAGAAGAGAGATACTTAAAACTCCATCTACTGCGCCAAGTCCATTTTCTTAAACATCACTTCTAACTTTCTATTTTATAGATACAAACATTTACTTGGTAGGCATAATGGTTATTTAACTCCCTGTTTTGTATTTATTTGATAGAAGCCTAAGCCTGCTGCTAAGATAAAAGTCACTGGAATTTTTATGTTGTATAAATAAATAAATAAATAAATAATAAAAAGGTATAGTCAGGCTCAGAAATTGAGATAAAGTTATTAATCCTAGCGTTATTAGGTCAGAGTTGAAACTTCAGTAAAAATTGAAAGAATGACTCTTAAGGACAAGTTATGCTATTCTTAAGGTTTGGTTTAGAATAGTGAGATCAGCATTGAGGGTGGTGTTGGAAAAATCTTGTTTCTGTCACTTGTTGCTAGTGTAGACTTGGGTAAATTACTGAATTTAGTGAGGCCTCCCTTTTGTTATTTGGAAAATGGAGATAATGATTCTTTAATTTCACAGTATTTATTCACTCCCTTATTCTTTCCATAAAGATGTACCAGACAACCATTATGCACCAGGCACTGTAACAGGTACTGACAACATGACAATATTTTCAAGGTTAGGAAATAAATAGCAGAGAAAATAATTGGGGAAGGCCATTCAGGAGGTCAGAAAGACTTTGAATTCTGAGGAGATGATATTTGATCCAAGATTTAAGAAATGAGAAGGAAGTAGGAAATGGGAGCAGAAATAAAGGTAATGCCAGGCAGCTGAGACCACAAGTGCAAAGGCCCAGATCTTGGAAAGGAGGCTGGTGGGGCTCGAGTCCAGTGAGTGAGGGGCCAAAGGCATTAAGAGATGGTAATAGAAAGGTAAGGGGGGGACCAAATTTGGGGACCTCTCATGAGCCAAGTAAAAGCATTTTTGATGCTAAACATAACCGGAAGTCATTGACAAAAGGTATGATTATCTCATATAAAACTCTATATGGGAAAACCCCTAAAAATGGGAAAGGTGTGAATATTAGCAATGAATATTGTTGTCAAATAGAATATAGTTAGATGATGATGAATTATTTATCCTGTTGACAAAGTTTTTGTTTGTTTGTTTGTTTTGTGTTTTTGTTTTTGTTTTTTGTACTGTGAATTAATCCTGGATGCTTTACTAGCTTCCCAAGCTCCCAAGTCACTGGGATTACAAGCTTACATCCCCACTTTGGGCTAAAGTTGTAAAATTCTTTAAAAAAAAATTCTTAGAAATATGTTTTGGGAGCAAGTGAATGTAGAGGTGAGTGTCAATCTACCTCGGTAATATTAATTCTCTCTAAACTTATATTCAGATTTTGTGTTTTTGAGCATGCATCCACTTAAGACCCAGGTGCCACCTGGGAACTAGCATCAGGTTAAACTCTCATCCCTAGGTCATTCAAAGAGCAGATTGTTAACTTGTGCAGAGTTAAGAGCTTATGGTGCTTGGATATTATGGGCAGATGTAGTGTCAATAAAGCAGGATTCCAAGGGGAGACTGATTATTACCAATAATGCCTTGTGCTTTATGAATTCTTTTTGAGTTTAGTAAATATAGCAATTTTTCTATTAAGATACTCGTTGAGATACCAAAACATTTTGCTTGAAAAGAAAAAGGAAAGCATGTGCGGATCTTTATGGTGTGAGGGATTGGCAATTTAGAAATCATTATTGATCTTTTTATATGGGAAGTTGGTTAACGAAAAGCAAAATGTGGCAGCACCTAATGGTTATGGGAAGACAAACTTTAAACTTTTAATGGTTACACTGATCAGTGTCCTTATCACCTCTGAATTTTTAGTTTTGAAACTTTACTCATGAGCCTATGGACTAAACTGTTTTTGTCAAGATGGTCTGTCATAGATAACTACACTTGGTACTGGAAACATTATTAATGTTTTTAATTATCTCCTAGCGTTGAGCTTGTATAAAAATCTTCTTGAAATCTAATTTTATTTTAAACCTATATTGGGCTTCTAGCATTATAAAGGGGAAAACAAATGAATGCAGATCAAATGGGCAGAAGCAGAGTACATTTCACCTCATCTTGATTATACAGGTAAGGACAGACAGTGATGTGCTTGCAAGCTTTTTGAATGTTGTTCCACCTGTCACTTGTGGTGGCCACTTCCTCATCTTTAGAACTCAGTTGAATGAGCAGGGAGATTGCCAGATGCTGATCAGGTGTGGTAGGTAAATGGGTGTTTCTGCCAAGCTTGTAGGTAATGCCACTATATGGTGTGGTGCTTCCCATCCTGGGGTCACTCTTAGAGATTCACTGATTTATAGACCTTCACTTGTTTTCACGACAGATATGTGAGGTAGATGGCTAGCAGCTCCTAGCTCTGTCATTTATGCCTTCTCATCTTTGTTTCAAAATTGCCAGCCATTTCTTTCAGAGCTTATAGTAGTTCCAAATGACTCCATCATGTAACATAAACAGTTGTATTTTGTGGTGACTAAGATGGTCACGTTAGTGGAAAGCAGTACTTTACTAAGAAATGCTGAAATTCTTCATTCATTTCATAAAAGGAAAGCTTTACATGTTGTGTATGATTCTCAGGGTAGGTATTTGCACTAGGTAGTTCCAAGTGTTGAAGTGACTGTTATGGCTGTAGGGAAGCTCTCTAATTGGATAAAACCAATTTGATAAGATATCAAAACTAAACAAACAACTTCTTAATTTTTTGCTGCCTCATTTGCATCACCTTTGTAAAAATCTCCCTTGATGACTGGGATTTTTCCTAAGGACTTTTTCTTCTTTAAATCGGGTTTATTGAAGTATCATTTGCATATAGTATAATTTACCGCATAATTTGATAAGTTTCAACAAATGCCTATAGCGTTGTTACTACCACCATGATGAAGTTATAGTAAAGTTCCATTGCTTAAAAAATTCCATAATGCTGCATATTAATTGGTCTCTTGCCTCACCCCCTTTTATATGGGAAGTTGAAGCAACTACTAATGGCATCTACTAATCTGCTTTTTGGTCTATCTTGCCTCTTCTCAAATATCTTTGTCATGAGAGATATATATTATTTTCACCCACATTTTCTCACTCATAATTCTCTCTCCAGTGCAAACCATAGAAATTAGAATTTCTCTTCTTCAAGCAAATCATAGCAACTTTAATATTTCTCCACTTTTCTGTTTTAGAGCTGGCCATCAAGAAATTCTCTAACCTATACTGTCTGATGGTAGATCATAAGACTTCCATTTCAAATGGGGTCCTGCCCTATACTTGCGAGGAAGAAATGTTAGCACAGAGAGGCCAAGAAGAATCTGAACATCGGGGTCACATATCACTCCTAGGATTTCTGGTCTTCGACACTCATCTATTAGCATTAGATTGAATGCTTTTTGTACAATCACATGTCTATATGCTTGTCCAGGGCACAATAATTCCCACACAATGGAATTTTCATAAAACCCTCAAAGGACAGTTTTCAGAGGGCTGAACATGTGGAGGGTAATGTTCCCAGAGAGGGTGTAGACACTCCAAGGGGCTTCTCCACATCTCCACCTATGCATTTTTCATTCATATCCTTTATAATAAAACTAGTAAATTGAAGTGTTTTCTGAGATCTGTGAGCTGTTGTAGCAAGTTAATCAAACCTGAGTAGGGAATTGTGGGAACACCAATATATAGCTGGCAAATTGGGATCAGAAGCACTGGTAAATCAACCTGGGACTTGCAAATGGCATATGAAGTGGGAGGAGGGACAGTCTTGGGGACTGAACCCTTAACCTGTGGGATCTTACACTATCTCCAGGTAGTGGTGTCAGAATTGAATTGGATTTGGGAGACACCCAGCTGGTGTCTGCTACAGAATAGGTCGCTTACTTACTGGTGGGAAGAAATCCACCACCAGTGGATTCTGTGACATTTTGTGGTCACAGAAATCTTCTGTGTAGATTGTTGTGTGAAGGAAGAGGAAAATGATCTTTTTTTTGACTCAGTCATATAAACAGAACAATATATCATGTAGCCCTTTGAGTCTGATTTCTTTCCCTTGTTATAATGCATTTGAGATTTATCCCTGATTAACCAGTTGATAGTGTGTTCCTCTTTATTGATGAATACTATTCCATTGTATGGATGTATAGTTAGCTTATTTATTCAGTAGCTGTAGGGCACTGAAGTAGTTGTTCCCCATTTGGGGTAATTATAACTGAAGCCATTATAACATCCATGTGTAGTTTTTTGAGTGAATATATGTTTTCATTTTTCTCTGGGAAAATAACTTAGGAGTAGGATTTCTGGTTCTTATAATAATAAATGAATATTTAATTTTGTAAGAAACTGGTTTTCTAGGTGTTCCCACCAACAGTGTGTGTGTTCCAGTTACCCCCACATCCTCCTCATCATTTGGTTTTGCCAATTTTCTCTTATTTTTATCTATTCTAATAGGTGTGTATCTCTGACATCTTCGACTAGTACAATGACCGGTAACTGACCACAGTGGCTGAGTCCCAAGAGCTCTAAGTGGGACCCAGTCTCACCTCTGCTGGGCTGCATATCTGGCCACATGCTACACCCACTCCCTTCTGCCATCCCCACAGTTGCTGCTGCATGCCCTGGTCTGGCCCAGATTAATGGTCACTAATGTGCAACTACTAACTCAACCAGTTCCCAGGAAGGACCCAGACTCGGAATCTCTGAACAGCCATTACCAAAAATATGGGGGGAGCTTCTCCTAGCAGGGTTTTAAGTTGAGAGTGACAGTGCTCTCAGCTTGCTCTGGGTCTTATGACTTTCAGCACATGCAGTCTCTATCATGTGATTTTTAATGCTCAAAGATCTACACTCTGAATCTTCTTCTTTAACAACACATCCCCACATCCTCGCCAACATTTATTGTTACTTGTATTCTTGATAATTGCCATTCTAACTGGAGTGAGATGGAATCTCAATGTAGTTTTAATTTGCATTTCTCTAATCAAATGTTTTCTCTGACATTTGGAAATTAACCCATGATAGGGGCAGGCAGTGAGGGGAAGAATAGAAGTGCAGTAGATTAGACAATGGGGAATGGAGGGAAGGGAGTGGGGATAAGGAAAGGAAAGACTGGGATGACTGGGACATAGTTTTCCCATGTGAAAACAGCCCAGCGAATCCCACCATCATGTACATCCGCAGGATGGGATTCTAACTAGAAATATATATATATCCCTGCCTGTGTAATTATATCAAAATGGATTCTACTGTCGTGTATAACTTTTAAAAAGAACCTATTTTTTTTTAAAAGAACAAACTGAGTTATTTAAAGTTCTGCAGAGCTCAAAGGAACCTCTGTTAACCTCTGTATAAGATATTAGAAATTCTGAATTTGGTTGTACTGAATATATTTTGTTTCTGTATTTCTTTTGTGGTAGGAAGGGAGGGCTTTTGAAATAATTAAAGAGCAAAAGAACAAAAGATGACTGGGCACAGTGGAGCAAGCCTGTGATCTTAGCACCTAGGGAGGCTGAGGCAAGAGAATCCCAAGTTCAAGACCAACTTCAGCAACTCAGTAAGGTCCTCAGCAACTTACTGAGACCCTATCTCAAAATAAAAAGGGCTGGGTATGTAGCTCAGTGGTGAAAGGTGAAAACCCCTCTGAGTTTCATCTCTAGTACTAGGAAAAAAAAAAGAACAAAATATGTCAGTTTCATTTATTGTAAGATCAAATTAAGACTTGGGATGTAACTTAGTAGTAGAATGCTTGCCTAGCACATGTGAGGTCCTGAGTTCAATCCCCAGCACCACATAATAAAATTAAATAAGTAAATAAAAATGTAAGAAAGAAAATTAATTTTACTCATTTAAACATATTGAGTAGATAGGAATATTTGAATGGGTATCATAGGATTCAAGGTAAATTCTTCTATTTGTACAGCAGGAGATGGCTGAATTGGAATAGTGATTCTCCCCCTTTGCTACACAGAATTACTTAGGAAACTTTTTAAAAGAAAACACTGATGCTCTAGCCTTAACTCAGACCCTCGTCAGAATCTTTGGGTAGGTATCGTGGGTGGGGTAGGGGGCAGTCCTAGTATTTTTTTAGAAAGTGCCCATATAGTCATAGTGCATACCCAGGATTAAGGATCACTGGACCTAAAGAGAAAAGTACGGTCTCAGGGAGTAGTTCTAGCAATATTTCCATCTATCAGAACATGACTGTTTTCTGTTTGTTTTTATAGATGTGGAAGTGCTTCAGGTTTCTCGGATGATCATTAACGAAACAAGTACAGACCCACAAGTAGGCCAAGTGTGCTCCTTTTCTTTCAGGTTCTCTAAGGGTGTGTGTGTGTGTGTGTGTGTGTGTGTGTGTGTGTGTGTGTGCGTTGTGTGCGCACATGCCTTACGAGCAGGTGGAGTGACTCAAATATTAAGCAACAATTTCTTTTAGTGTCTCCAGAAATTACTTACCAGATGGGTTTTTTAGAAACTTTTTTAAGAATAGCTGACTACAAATACAGTAATAAATGTTCTTACCTGAGAAATATAGTACAAGGCTTATTTTATTTTAAGGACATAAGTATTTAAATATCTTGGGCAAAACTGGATTAAAGAAAATAAAAGGTTAGTGCCATTTCTAGGTCATTATTAAATAACTATTACAAACATTTTGTAAGTTGAATGTGAAACCAAGTCCTTCCTTGTTGTGTACGAAATTTCTTTGAGCACTCTTGGGGGAAATATTCTGACTTGGTAGAGAAGTCATTAATTTCAAACTTGTAGTTGACACGGTGGGGTTGACAGGACCAAGTTAGAGTGTTATCTCCACATTAGCAGGGACTGTTTTGTTCCATCTGCAATGTCTTTGGAACGGTGCTTGGCACATAACACACACTTGGTAAATAAACGAACGTCTAGACAGTCTAGAAAAGCCTGGAGTAGAATATAGAAAATGAAATTCAACATTCAATAGAAATGTAAATTTCTATCATTTACATTTAGGAAATTAAAATACAGACTGGAGGGGAACCAAATTTTAAAGGGTTTTTGATGATTATTTAGTTCATTCTGCAGAAAATATTTCAATTTTAAGCCATTTTATCTGGCCTGCATTGTCAAAGGAGATCACGGTTTTATGAATTCTGTCCTGGCTCTGTGATACCAAGGACAAGATGTGTTATATTCTAGGCTCTGAGTTTTCTGGAGAGACCCTACAGATGTTGGCTTGTTTAGGGGAGACCTGCAAAGTTTTGCTGCATGAGGAAAGATGGAGATGTTCGGATGTTCAGCCAGGAACAGGGAAGAGCCAGTAGGGAAGCACTGGCTGCTTCATAGGTTGCAGAGGGATGATAACATTGGGTTATTCCTGCAGGCTTGAACTAGTTAGGCTAATTATTGGAAAGAACCTTCTAACAAATGGACTGCTGCAGAAAATGCAGTGCTCTGTGACAGTTTGAAGAATGGATCCGCATCCCCTGGGGGAAATCACTAAGGTTTTTCCTATGCTGAGATTCTGGGATTTTCTTTGAGACAGATTGCATGGCCCTTGTGAATGGTGAAGTTGACTATAGGTTCTTACTTGAACCTGGGAAAATTTGGTATTGACCCTTTTGCTGTGTTTTAGGTTTCCTTGGTGAAATTGTGTTTCTTCCTTGCTCAGGATTAGTATCCAAGATATTTTTCTTGCCTACTTTTTAGAAAAAAATATTTTAGTTGTCAATTATTTATGTGTGGTGCTGAGAATCAGACCCAGTGCCTCACACATGGTAGGCAAGTGCTGTACCACGGAGCCACGACTCCAGTCCTCTCGCCTACTTTTAAGATAAACTTTTAGAACTTAGGTTCTCCTGGTCAGGCAGCTTTAGAGTAAACTGATGAGGGCAGGGAGGAGGATGGGATGGGGTGGGGATAACCCTGAGTGTGCCAGCGGAAACACATGTAACTCTTTACAGCCATTTGAATACATTTTAAGTAAAATAAAAATGTTATGACTAGAAAATGGTTAGACTTTCATAGTTGGACTGACCTGATTTCAAATCCTGGTTCAGATTTTTCCTTTCTTGATGTACTCTCTCTTCATTTTCAGCTCAGTTGTCTTGTCCACAAAATTAGACTAATTCTCCTCCTCTGCAGAGTTTTTTTGGAAGATTAGACATAATATGGGAAAGCATACTGTGAGTAGTAGTTTTTATTAGTAGTAGTATTAATTATACATTAGGTTGGAATGAACAAACCATTTACTAATTCCTTTTTTCTGAGAAAATTGCTTCGTTTTGGACTTCGGTTTGTTTTGAGGATAAATAAGATCATACTAACATAGTGCTTAGCAGAGTACCTGGTCAATATTAAACATTATATTATATTGATGTAGCTATTTGGAAATTGATACTGAACACTAAAGTCCTGAAATTATGTAGAATAAAAAGGATCAAATACAAACAGTCTCTGTAGTTTCATTACCTTTGCTTCTTATGGGAGCCCAGAGAGGTCTAATTTCTACCTTGCATTAGGTTCTTATGGTTATTGTAAAGAATTACCACAAATTTAGTGGTTAGAAATATAATGTAAATTCATATAAATATATAAACTTATTATCTTACAGTTCTGGAGGCCAGACGTCCCAACCTAAAATTGAGGTGTCAGCAGGAGTATGTTCCTTCTGGAGACTATGGAGGAGACTTCATTTCCTTTTGTAGCTTCCCAAGGCCTTCTTCTTTCCTTGGTTTGTCGTTCCTTCCACTATCTCCAGAGCCAGCAGCATAATATCCTCCTGACTCTTTCTTTTTTGTGTCTTACTCTTTCTCTTTTATATCCACTCTATCATCCCATTCCAGAATAATCTCCATCTCAAGATTCTTAATTTAATCACTACTGCAAAGTGACTTAATCCATATAAGGCAACACATTCACATTTGTAGGGATTAGGATGTAGATATTTTGAGGAGCCATTATTCAGCCTACCATATACCTGCACCTTATAGAGATTATATAGCTAAAATCATTGAGAGTCATCTTTCCTTGAGCCTTTCTGACTTTTTAAAAAGACTTACTGGAATTATTTCGCTGTGAATTCAGGCACTCAAATGCCATTCTCTGAAGAGCTAAAATATTGAAACTAAACCTGAAGGAATTTAGGGGAAAAAAATTACAAGAATTTTCTAAATGATTGACTTGAAACTAGTATCTAAAAAGATAATGTGTCATTGCATGGCATTCCATGGGCCTGTGCAGTCGCATCTATGAACCTTGGTGCCTGGATGTTGTGCGTCTTTAACTTAGAATACCCCTAAGCCTTGAAGATACTTTGTTTCCAACACTGACACTAAGTTTCCTGGGGCAATGGTAGAACTGGGTATGGAGGCCAGGTTTCTTGTCCATCCAGACTGCAGGGTTGAGTTCTGTCCTGCTCTTGGAGGTACTTGGCAATACTTTTTTTTTTGCATCTGCTGAAAGGAGAGAAATATCCCGAGAAAACATCCCCTCTTTATACAACTTTTAGTAATATACTTTTTTTAGATAATAATTAAGATATCAGGATAGCTATAGTTTTCAGTTCATCTTTAGACATTTTTTTATAAGCAGCATCTTTTAGAGTAGTTAAGAGGTTGTACTCTAGAATTAGAGGACCAGCATCAGCTGTGGCTCCCCCCTGTAACTGGATGGCCCTAGGCAAGTTCTTAAGCCTTGTAAGCTTCTGCTTTTTTGTGGTAAAGTGTAGATGGTGACACCTGCTGCCTACTGTGGTGAGTGCTGTGGTTCCTGCCACTGGATGTGTACTCCGTAAGTTTTCCTGGCCTCCTGATGGGGTATTTTAAAATTATTCTACAGCCTTGTTATCAGTATCACTTTTGTTCAGTGATTTGAAGAAGTGATTAACTGTGTCAGAAAGAGCAAGGAGACTAAAAAATATAAAGTCAGAATTTGTTGAAGTTGTTAGTGATAAATTTTTAATTTTCATATGTCTGCCTGTGATGTTTCATGTATTCACTTGCCACTTATTTAAGCATAAAACATATGTTATATGTCAATAGTCTATGCAAAATGGGCTGTCGAAGCATGAAAAAGAAACCCTTCCCTCAGGTTTAGAGACATGATCACTGTTGCTTTGAGTTCTTCTAGGTCAGGGGCCATGTTATGGTTTGGATATAAGGTGTCCCTCTAAAGCTCCTGTGTTAACACAGGGATATTCAAGGGTAAATGATCAGATTATGAAAGCTATAACCTAATCAGTCCATCCTAGTTTGAATGGATCAACTGGATAGTAACTGTGGGCAGGAGGTTCATGGCTGGAGTAGGTGGGTCACTGGGATGTGCACTGAAAGGGTGCATCTTCCCTGGCCTTTTCCTCTCTCTCTCTCTCTCTCTCTCTCTGCTTCCTGACTGCCATGAGATAAGCAGCTTTTCTCCACCTTGCCCTTCCACCATCATGTTCTGCCTCATTTAGGTCCCAGAACAATGGGGTTGGCCCACCATGGACTAAATATCTGAAATAGTGAACCAAAATGAACTTTTCCTCCTCTAAGTTGTCCTAGGTATTTTGATCATAGCAACAAAAAGCTGACTAACGTAGGCCATTTTGTTCACTTTTGTGTTTGACTGTTATTGGGTATGCCTGGCACTGTTAGAAGAGCTAATGATAATGCAGCAGTGAATAAAACAAAACCCTCTTTAAATGGTGCAAACATTCCAGTGTCAGAAGAAAAATAATAAATGAGACCAAAAGAATATATGATGTGGTAGGTAGGGGTAAATGTTATGGAGCTAAATAAATGAGGGCGTAGGGTGTGCTGGAAGGTTTATCATTTTCAATTGGAAGGTCAGGGAAGACTTCCTGAGAAGGGAAGACTTCCTGAGAAGGGAAGACTTCATGAGAAGCAAAGACCTGAAATCAGTGAGGAAGTGAGTCATAGAGGTTTCTGGAGGGAAATTCCACGGAAAGTGAAGCAGATGCAAAGGCCCTGAGGGTGGGAGTGTTCTTGGTGATCAAGTTAAGAAATCATGACCTCCTTTTTCATGATTCTCCTTTGAGAGTTATGGAGTCTGGAACACAGAAGACAAATTATTACAATTATTTTTTAACATTCTCAAATTTGATTCTTCCTCATCTCACCTGGGAAGATGGGAAGAAGTGCAAATTGGGTGACAGATTTCGGTTCCAGGCAACTGGCTTCTTCCATTTCTCAGTCTCTAAGTTATTCTCTAGGTTACAGGAGATAGCCAGAAATCAGGAGAGGGCAATTTAAAACTTTTTTTTTTTCTTATATTATTAGAGGGTAATTTGCATTTCCCAAATGCAACCATTTCTGTATAAGGTTGGGCAAATGTTGACAAATAATCATGTCCAATGCCTGATAAATATATAACTTACTCTTCAGGGGAAAGGAAGCCCCAGCTTGTAACCTTTGCCAGTTTTTTTGTGATGTAAATTCTTCTGTCATTGTTGATGTCAAGTTCTCAATCTGATGTCACTGAGATGGTTTTGGGAAAAGATGTGGGTGGATCAGTTGGTTTGTACAAGCCTGTGAGAAGCTGATCCCAACACACCTCTGCCCTTACCGTGATGGAAGTATTATCAGTTAAGATAAAAAGCATTTTTGGCATACTTCTTCAGGTCTCTCTCAGTCAGTCCTCCTCCCAGACTTTTGCTGATCTGTTTTCTATTACTGCAGATGAGGTTTATCTATCCTAAAATTTCATAAGAATAAAATCATACAGAATGTACTCTTGTGTCAGCGTGATATTTTGAAATGCATCCATGTTGTTACATATATCAGTAGTTTGTTGCTTTTTTAAATTTATATTTTATAATGCTGGGGATTAAACTCAGGGCCTCAGGCATGCTATTCAAGTGCCATACCACTGAACTACACTCAGCTCCTGTTCCTTTTGATTGCTTTTTCTTGTTGGGTAGCATTCTGCCATTTACCCATTGATAGATATTTGCATTGTTTCTAGTTTGAGTCTAGTTCCTTTCATATTTTTTGTTGGTGCCTTGTAATTATACATAATGGTGGGATTCATTGTTACGTTTTGATACATGCACACTGTTTTTAAGAAAGGTGATATGAACGTTTGTGTGTGAGTTTTGTTTGTAAATATATTTTCATTTCTGTGCTGGTGCTGTAAATACCTAGAAATGGAATATCTGGGTCATGAGCAGGATATATGTTTTGTAAGAAATCGCCCGAGTGGTTTTCCAAGGACCTTGAACTATTTTACACTCTCCCTAGCAACGTGTGAGGATTCTGATGCTCTACAGTTTCATGAAAATTTGACATTGACAGTCTTTTTGATTTAGACATTCTAGCATATGTGCAGTGCTGTGATGATTTTTATTTCTAATTGAAATAACTTTTCATACACTTCTTGGCTACATGTTTATCTTATTTTGTGAAATTCATGCTCAAATTTTTACCCATTTTTTGGGGGGTGAGTACCAGGGATTGAATTCTAGGATGCTCAACCACAGAGCCACATCCCCAGCCCTAGTTTTTGTATTTTATTTAGAGACAGGGTCTTGCTGGCTTTGAACTCGAGATTCTCCTGCCTCAGCCACCTGAGCTGCTGGGATTACAGGCATGCACCACTGCACCTGGCCCCATTTTATTTTTGGTGGTTGTTAATTTGTTTGTAGAATGGAGGTAAATAACTTTTCAAGTACAGAATTTGGAGACATCTATAAATTGGAGAGGACAGAGAGAAAACAAGGAGACAGACCAGACAGCCTGAGAAAGCTAGGGGGTTTACCAAACACTGTAACTTCAGTGCTTTGTAAATGGGTGACTGGCTATCTTGGTTTGCCTAGAACTGTCCCAGTTTCAACACTGGAAAGTCTTGTATTCTAGGAAACCCTTTGGGCCTGGGCAAACCCTCTGTAGGGTGAGGTTTAGTCATCCTACAGAACTGTGTAAAAGGAAGATGCAAAGTATATGCAGGGAGACATTCATTGGTGGCAAATGACCACTGGAAAGCCACTCAGCTCTTGATGAGGACAAAACCAAAGTGACAGGTGGGACCCAAACCTCTCTGCTCTGTAATCAGTAGCTCCCTGGTAATACAAGAATTTAGGGAGATTGGGAATATTACCTCTCACTGCTCAGAAAAGAATATAGAAAAAGACTTCATTTTTTTTTTTTTTTATTAGAAGCCCTATAGAAACATTCATTTGGCCTAAGTTACAAATTTGCTGATCAAGTGCGTTGTCTTGAGAAGGACTAAGGCATTGAGCCTTACCAGTCATTTACACCTTAGTTTATATAAACCTTTCCTTAGGAACACACTTTGGTTTGAAAGAGCACACTAGTAGAAAAATTCTGGGTGCAAAGGTGAGGGGCTACCATTAAGGAAGAAAAATCACAAAAACTTGACAGAATTAGGAATGAAATATGAAATTCATTGACTTAGTGTTGTGTGTAGAGTTGTATTGCCAGGGAGAAAATAGTATTTGTGAGCAACTGTACAGAAGAGGAGCTTAAAAGGCTGAGAGAGAGGAACTTGTTCTCTTTTTTCCTTTATGTAGTGTTAAGGAAAAGGTTGGGCTTTGATCTATCTGCTCTTGATTTTTTTCTTCATATACTCCTATTGTTCCTGATTTATTTATAAAATGTCCCTATGTTAGTTATATATTGTTCCTTGTTTTAGCCCTTGTTGCTATTGCATAACATAAACACAGTCATCTTTTGTTTTACATTACCCCGGAGGAACTAGATGGAATGCCTACTTATAGATAATATTACTGCTCTGTTTTCATACACTGTCTTTCTTTTTAATAACTCCCAACATGTTATGACATTTTTCTTCTTAATGTTTATTAAATGCCCTCAGCATGCTCAGTGCTGTTGAAAGAATATAAAAGATAATTCTTGCCAATAATAGATGAAAGATCTAAGTATGCTTTTAAATGTGTGTATATATACATATACATACATATATACATATATATGAATATATGGGGTTTTTTTGGCCTGGGAGATGATTGATTACTTTGTTTGGATGAGGTAAATAATTGGACCAATGCATACTATTCCTTTGCTGTTGTTATGCTAACAGAAGAAGCATAGCAATGTTTCAGCCCACACCTTTCAGAACCACAACACTGGCAGATTGGTACTTCAGTTAAGATAAAATTGAACCATTTTTGCTGAAATTAGCCTTAATTTGGTAGTTGTAGAGATTTCAAACCACATATGGCTCAACTATATGTGATGTGAGTAATTCAAGGATTCTGGTTTTTAGACCCTTCATTCGTCAGTCTTTTCTGAGATCCTATCATAGGATCTCTTTTCTGAGATCCTATCATGGAGATCCTATCATCTCCCAGTATCTCACATACTGGGAGATGGGGATAAAATAGTGGACAAAGCAGATGTGTCCCAGGCTCAGGGTACATGTAGGCATGTGGGGTGCAAATGTGACCAATGCTATACCGATCTGGATGCATGCACTTGGGATGCTATGATGTGGTCTAGTGAATGAAGCTGACCTTGTCTGGGGAGTTTTGGAAGACTTCCCAGTATGGGTGAGACATAAAGGAAGGGTAAGAGGAATCAAGAGGATGGAGGGTATTACAGGTAGAGGGATTAGTAAGCATAACACAGTCAAGGAGCTAAGGGATGGTCAATAGACCTGAATCCAGAGAAGGAAAGGAATTCAGATTTGAGGATGGAGAGAGAGGTCAGGCCACATCCTGCAGGTCCTGTAGTCAGAGTAGGATATTTGTATTTATTTAATGAGTTAAGTAAAGCACATCAAGTAGTTCCTGGCACAGTGTAAATTTTTAATATGATATTATTATTATTCTGATTTACTTTTTGGAACCACATTGTGGAATAGTATTAAATGTTAACTAATACTTTTTTAAAAAAGTTTGTGGTGCTGGGGATTGAACCCAGGACCTCATGCATGCTAGGCAAGCACTTTACTGCTGAGCTGTACCCTACCCCTTAGCTTCCTTAACTAATACTGTTTAAGAGCAAAAGGAAGCACAGAAAGATTTTAGGCAGAGGTATCACACACACACACACACACACGCACACACACACACACACACAAATAAAACCCTATAGCTAGATTTGCATTTTGTAAATATCATTCTAGCTACTATATAGAAAACAGATTTGAGAGATGAGGTTGGTACAAGTGTATGTGAGAAGATCAAAGGCAACTTGTGTCATTTAACAGAACATCAGAGTATATAGGATGAGTCATCCAGCAGCCTGTGGCTCCTTGGTGCCTATAGCCCATGGTTTAAGAGATACATAACTGAGGATCTCATGTTATGCAAGATTATGTAAAATGTATAGCTACTTTTTAAGGCCCAGCTTACCCAGTTTGGGATAGTCAGGGGAAACTTCTACAGAGAACTGAATTTGCTAGTTGGGCTAACTTGGAAGGCATTAGACTAATTGCTTATAGAGTCCATCATGAAGGTCAAGCTTTCAGAAATATTCTTCAAAGCCATACCACCCGGGACCTCCATGAGAGCTGCCATTTCTGCCTCAGACAGAAAGCTGAGGAATAAGGAAGCTATCTTATGTTGCCACTGTAGCTCTTCAAAAGTTACTTAGCAGCTTACCAATAAAATATGCCAAAGGATACCCACAGCTAGACCTTGGCCACCACTACCTCTAATCAAAACTAAGTTCACCCTGATGCTAGTGGACATTCTCCAAAAGATTCATATTCTACCACATCACAATCATGCGTGGGTATGTACATGTGGGTACTTCCAGAGACTTGGTAGCCTTGTGCATCAGATTAGAGCTAATGATATTTATCTTCCAGAACTCTTGGGGATTAAGGCAAATGGAGCATGTAGATGCGCAAAAAGATGCCTGACACAAGTAGGCATTTATTAATTGAGACATGAGCCAATAAATGAACACGGTTTCACAACTTTTCAAAGGAAACAGAATTCTCAAGAAATGGAGATAAAGTAGAGCATACTATTACAGAGATTGGATGACCTGAGTAGATGTGGTTTTTGTACCAGTCACATGAACTTTGTGTGTGTGTGTCCTATCTTATTTTTTTCACTTTTAGTTAGATTTTATAATTAGAAAAACTAATGCATGCACATAATGTACCTGTCTTCAGTTTCTTGAGTATCCTTACAACTATAAACATATATAATATAAATTTTTCCCTTTTCTGTCCCCACCAATTTGGTCATATTATAATATGTTTTGCACCTAATTTATCTTTTTACTCAATATAACTTGAAGTTCAGTCTGTTTTCATTTGTATAGAATTAATAACCTATCCTATCAATGGCAGCTGATTGTCTGCATTCTTTCACTTTCACAAAGTCTGTTGTGACATCCATCCCAGAATACACCTTTGGAAGTACAAAGACTGGGTTAAACGTCAGATGCAGTTTATAATTTTACTGATATTACCAAATTTCTTTTAAAATGACTCTTGTTATGGTTTTTAGTAATCCTGCATAAATTACATTTGTTACCTATATCTTGTACAACACTGTTTTATCAACCCTTCTGATTTTTGCTAATGAAATTGGGGAGGTGAGACCTAAGTGGGCCAAGAGGAATTGTGTCCGAGGGTTAGAGGTGAGAGATTAATCAGAAGAAAGATAAGAGGTGAGTGAAAGTGGGATTTAGATATAAATTTAGAAGGGAAATGAATAACCTCCCAGCAGTTACTGAGTGCTAGGTGGTGACTGGTGACTTGTCCTGGCAGTTCACACATTATGTTCAGTCCTCATGAGCCACATTAACCCAAGCATTATCCCCCATTTTACTCTGATGCTAGGCTCTGTCCACTCTGCCTCCTGTGTCCTTCCCAGTTTACCATTGAGGAAACCAACACGTTAGAGGGGAAAGGATTTGTCCAAAGTCTCAAATCAGCTTGAGTCAGGACAAAGTTCCCATTGGAATTCCATTCCGCACCACTGAGAGCTCAAAAAATCTTAAGATGCCTTCAGGATGTATGCGTTTCACCCACAGTATTGCGTTTGATAATTGAGATGAATTCAGCCACTTCCTATAATCAAAGGGGTTCCATTAGAGTTGAGTAGCCATGATCTTAAGCACATGGGTATTTTTGACCTTGTTGATGGTTAGTTCTCTCTAAACTTCTTCCTAAGACAGTCTGTGTTCTTTACCACCAGAACTACTGTATTTACCCAAGGAATACTTGACAAAAGCTACGGGAATTGAAAACTCTTAAGCTTTTTGGGATTTTAAGGTTTTATTGTAAAAGATGATGTAGTCACTCCTAAGCTTTACCTTTTGTCCTCTGGACTCTTAAAGCTGGCCAGTAAATTTACCCTCAAACACTCTCAGAGGCTGGGCTGGCCTCTGGGCCCTCCCTTTTCCTCATTTTCTGCTGCTACCTCAGAGTCCAGGATCACAGAGATTAGAGGTTTCAGCTGGGGTTGCCCCACCCTGGTCTCCCTCTTGTTTTCAGAGCCTGGAATTTTTTCTTGTAGATCAAGGCATTTCCACTTGAGTCAAAAATGTGAGAATTTTTATTTTCTTTGAGATTTTAATGGTGGCCCAACATTGACTTATGGCACCCAAGTTTCAGTAATGGTTCTTAAATGGCACAAAAATTGGGTGGGATGATGGTTAAGAACATGACAGAAAGAAGGGAATTAGAAATAAGCCTTTTATCTGCAAAGTATTAACCCCAGGATGGTGACTTTTTTGTGTGTAAACTAAGGAACCCCAACATTGTGTTATACCAATTGGAAATCATCCTGATCATGGCCATTTTTCTAGGGCACAGCCATGAGTGTTCTGGAGAATTAGATATTTGCTGTATTTGCCCAACACAAGTACAATGTCAATATCACAGAATGGAATATGAGCACTGCAGAGGTCTCAGAAATCAACTAGCCTCAAGTCCAATTTTATAGAAAAGGAAACAGACTTAGTAAGTGCATGCTATTTAGCTCTAGTGGCATGAGCTGAAGCTCAAAGCAAGCTCTCCCATCTTTGTGATGTGGTTCAATTTTTATTCTGTGATCCACATTTTATAATCTGCCTAGACAGTATGGACAGTATGGTTGTTTGAGATTTGGTTCATTTGTTTTTTCCAAAATGGACTGGAACTTATTTTCACAAAATTATCCTAAACAGACCTGTTTTTAACTTTACCATGGGGGTACATAAACAAGAGGACTAAAGTGTTCATGAATAAGATAAAGTTGATATGACTATTTTTACAGAGGAAAGAGCTGATAGGTAGGATATGTGATTTTTATTTTATTTTAGAAATTGCCACTCCACTTTTAGTTTTGCAGTAACTGAATAAGGGCTATACATTTATACTATCTACTGAAGTCGGGAAACTAAGTAGTGTTATCTTTGTGAATGATCAACTGCTTGCAACGTGTTTCAAATTAACTATATAAATAATCTAACAAGGTCCTTCATTGTGCATTTCTTAGAGCAAACAAAATGCAATGTGTTTTTATAACCAGATAGCTATTTGATTTTTTTCTCCCGTCTTTCCCGCATTTGGATATAGATTGATATAGAATTACTTAAAATGCTGCATATAAATTAAACATTAAAAAGGAGCTATAGAGAGGCTAAGCTGCCCATTATAGTCTTTAGTTCCACAGTCACTGCCTCAAGGACACTCCATTTCATATCACATGTCCTCCTTTTGAAAAGTGATCACCAAGGTTCAAGTAACATTTAAGCACAGCGGGCACCTACATAATTTATGGACCTCTTTTTGTTTTGTGTTCTTATTTTAATGAAAAACAGGGAAGCAGAAGACTGTTCTAAGCTTTTAACATCTTTCTTTTGTGCTTTCCCTTCCACCTTGCCTTTGCAGATTGGGGCCCTGAAGGACTACTACCACTTCTACCATAGCAGGACGATTAAAAGGTCAGTTCTCTCAAGCAGAGGAACTCACAGTTTCATTTCAATGGAACCAAAGGTAAGAAGAACCAGTGGGTGGGGACCAAGAAGCAAAGCTTATGCATTTTTCATTGGTGATAACATACTGGTAACTGATGACCAGTTTGGGGCTCAAATTTCTAGAACTGTCATATTATCCTTTGGTCCAGCGTCCCTGCTTCCTCTTCTGATGAAAATAGGCAATGGCTTGAATTTTTGACTGACTACTACTATCATCCCAGTGTAGAGCAACCCAGGGCTAGCCACAGGCATGCATTTCTCATGGGGAAAAGAGAGGGAACAGGAAAGATGGATTGATTGAGAATGATGGAAGTAAGAATACCATACTATCAATCTATTTGCATATAGTTCAGAGGTTCTGTGAACTCCACTGAAGGAGGGATTTTTTTTCTAAGAAAGACTTAAGTCATACTGTGGGATTCACCGTGAGTCCTTGTGATTTTATCTGGTTTATACCCCAGGATAATACTGTGTCTGGGACTGGAGAGATGCTTGAACCCAAGAGAGGTAGAAGATGACTCTTGTGGGTTCACTTGGTAACTTTTGGGTAGTGCAGACAATATACATTCCTGTGGAGAGTCTAGAGGGAAGTATGACAGGCATAGGTCCTCCCATTTGAGCAAAGTGGAGCAACTTTGATAGGAGAGATGGGAAGCTGAGAGGTTTAAGGGAGAAACTGATTGCAGACAGCTAAGATTCCAGGGTTGAGCTCAATAACTGTACTTATTAATTAAATTGGAGGAAAGAACTGAGTTTTACTGGAAAACAAATGAACCTTTCAGACATGGCAAGTAAAGAGGAAGAGGGGGAAGCTGTGACAACTAGTCCCATTTCTGCGATGGGCTCACAGTACATGATTTACTGATAAGTTATTTTGCCTCCTTCTTCATGCTCCCCATGACTGCACCCCAGTGCTTTGGGTTTGCCCTAAGTGCACCTTTTCAAATAAATTGGTGAACAGGTCTCTACCAATGTGTGTAGCAATCTCAGCTAGAGATATCTTGAAAATTATATTTCTTATTAAAACAAAGAGGCTCCTATCGAATTACTGTGCAAATCAGGTTTGAAATTTGGAGTCCTGCCCTTTGTTATGTGCCATGGTTTACTTTGTTTAATCTTTCTCTGGAATATTATGGCCCAGTGTTCATGATTATGAAATTGTATCTTTGTGGTTAGTACAAGCATATTTCTTCAAGTTACCAATTTTCAGTGCATTATGGGAACATCCCTTAATACATACACTTGAGTGACCTCTAAATTGTATTTTTTTTCCTTCATCTCTATTCAGAATTTAATTTTTCTGGAAAACTAATCTGTTTGAACAATCTTGAACTAGCTACATGTTTTTGAAGCAAAGCTGTAGTTTTTCATCTATTAAACAAAATATCTTGAACTTTGATAATTAAAATGATTTCAATTTCAGCTCTCATGTGCAGAGTCAATGTGAATTTGAAAAACTAAGTACTAGTTGGTTTGGGAAGTAAGAACAGAATGTAATGAGACATTGTTTTCATGATGAAGGATTTACCGAATAAGGAGCTATTTCAATCCTTACTGTTATCTTGGGCATCTTGGTTTTCATTTCGTCTTATCTCAGTACATGAAATAGCTTATGCATGATCCAACAGAGACCTTGGATTCTGGGACACATAGTACCTGGAACATTATACCCTTTCTTACTCAGTCCAGAGGAACTGGACCATTTTAGGCCAACCCAAGGTTACATGCTCCATTCCCTTTACCCCTTAGTGAAATGAATACTAGAGAGTAAGACTGTATCTCTCTACGCTCAGATGTCTTCTACCTGTCACTGCACCCAGTCATTTACACAGGAGGGCCACAATTCCATTGGCTTTGCAGATGCAGTGCTGCAAATGGGGGCTGGTCCATACATCTTTCAGTTTCTTTACAGTTACTTCTTGTAGTCCTTTGAACCCCTAGTTTGCCCAGTCATTTCTTGAGTCAGCATCTGCCAAGCCCTATGCTAGGCTCTGGGGATTTAGAGGCATAATGGTTCTCTAAGGAAGCTTGCTGTCACTGTCTCCCATAATATCTCTTGGGGAACTCAGGAATTGCAGTGCTTCTTAGTGTTGGGCATAGATTAGAACAGAGAATGGGGATATCTACATTCCTCCTTTTTCTCCAGCTTCCTCCTCCAGAAGTTTAGGCCCACCTACCTCTTCTTTTTCTTTCTTTTTTAAAAAAATACATTTTTCTTTACATAGATGTTGCCAAAAAATATTAGGAAGAATTCCTATATACTCTTCTCAGATTACCCAGATGTTAGTGTTCTACATTTTAATTCACTTACTTGATCAATTTTTCTCTTTACTCTATTTACACACACACTAGATAGCAGCACTAGTATGTCATGTGTGTGTGTGCGTGTGTGTGTGTGTGTGTGTGTGTGTGTGTATTTTCTGAACATTTGGGAACCAATTATAGACATGATGTTCCTTCAACTCTAAATACTGTGTGTACATTAAAACAAAGACATTCTTTTCCATAATGGTAAGTACAATAATAAAAATTTGGATATTAACATGGATTCAGTATTATTCTTTGATCTGTAGACTTGATTTGCCTTTGCAACAGTCTCTTTTTTGGATTACATTTACTTGTTCTGTGGCCCAAGCCCTTTTTACTCTGTCATACTTCCTTCAGTCAGCCAACCTGCCTGCCTGCCTTCCTTTAACCAGCTAGAAAATTTCTGAAGACTGTAAGCAAGTTCTTTTATAGAATATATTTCAAATTGGGTTCATTTGTTTCCTCATGATCAGATTCAAGTTTTGTAAGAACATTTTTGACAAGAATACCAGAGAAGTTATGTGTTTGTTTGGAAGGCACAGGACATTGATTTATTTCCTCATTGAAGGTGATAACATTAGTCACATGGTTTGGATGGTGTCTGCAGGCTTCTCTACATTAGAATTACTATTTTCCACTTCATAATTAATAAATGTATTATATGGAGATACTTTGAAACTCTGTGCTTTCATCTGCTTTCTGTTGCTATAATGACATACCTGAGGCTAGGTATTTGTAAAGAAAAGAGATTTACTTAACTGGCACTTTTTCAGACAGAAAGTCCACACAGCATGGTACCAACTCTGGTGAGGGTCCTCCTAAGTGGTGTCACTTCATGGCAGATGGGATCATGGTAGGAGAGTGTGTGAGAAAGAGATATCACATGGCAAGACAGGAAGCCAGAGACCAGGGCAGTCTTGCTGTTTTAGAGCAAACTTTTTTGTGGGAACTCATCAGGGTCCAGTAAAAAAATGACCTTAATCCCTTCAGAAGACAGCATCTGCAATAATGGGACATAATGATCTCCAACAGGCCCCACCTATTAAAAGTCCCATTTACTTTTAACTTTGCTACACTGAGGCCACACTTAAAACACCTGAACTCTTGGGGACAAACCACATCCAATCCATAGGACTATGTAAATATCCATGGGCTTATTTTACATCCCTCATTCCAAATTAACCTCACTGAGAGTAGATAGCAAGTGTTGCTGTGACTTGCTTTCTGGGGCAGGTCTCCTTTTCTTTAATCTTGGGTATGGTTATGGTGGGTGATTTGTGTGCCAGAGAGGAGGCACATTTGTGGGTTTGGACCATGTGAAATGTCTTTGTGGAAAACACTGGTGATGTGAACTTTAAGTTATGTTTACTACCACATTCTCAAGACAGAGGAAAGCAAATGAGTGAATTGCAGGGAATATGCACTACTAAAAAGATCCATGATTTTTTTTTTTTCTTTGCCTTAATGAATTGCACGACTAGTTTCCCCCCTTGCTTTTGTTTTTAGACCTTTCCATATGAGGAAATGCAAAAGTTAGCAGCATTGTCAGAACAACACTCTTGATGCTAGAGAAAATGCTGTGGTTAGTTGGAGCATAAGAACCCAGAGAAAAGAATAGCCCTGATGCCCATATATCAGCATTATGTTATGGTTAATATTTTAAATGACACAGATTCACAGATTTCACAGATTGTAGCACTAGTACAATAATAACATGGTTTTGCAGAAAGTATTGAGTACATTTTCAGCAACCAGACCAGTAAGTTTTCCATCCTTCTTCATCATCTTTCTTTTTGACTAACCAACCTTTTCCCAAGAGACTAATGCTTCATTTCAGAAACAATAGTCTGAATTCACTTTCTCAAATCCTCTTATTAGTCTGTTCATAAATCTTTGCCAGCCATAGACATTTTGGTCAAGTAGGGTGTTTATTGTGGGACAACTTTTTGTAGAAGTGCTTTATAAAGCTCTTCAGTTGCCCAGGCAAACATCAGGTAGGGAGGTGTGCAAGGGAGGTGATTTTCTTTCTCTTTACAAGAAGCAGAAGAACTAAAATCCTAAATTCTTTATTAGAGTAGGGCATATGCAACTTTGTGAAACAAAATACAAACAGCCTTTAAGTTGGGTACCCATGTTCTGTTTCTCTGTGGTTGATCATGTAAAGTCATCTTCCTCGACCAGGGATGGCTCCTTTTCCAGCTTCTTTCTTCCTTGGCCAGCTTGCCTCATTGAATGGGCATACATAGCTGTGTGCATCTCTTATGAAAAAGCTGCTCATGTAACATAGACTCTTCGATGGTCTTATCTGTCCACTATTCACTTCTGGCTTAGCCTCCATCATTTTTCTGAAAGGAATTTTTTTCGGATCTGTTTGAACATGTCCAGTGACAGGGAGTTCACTACCAGCCAGTATCTTCTTTATAACCTTTTCACCAGCTATGAAATGCTACCATTCTAACAAATTCCTGACTTGACTTTTATGAGTCTTTGAAAATTCCAACAGAATGCTCATTCTTCAGGAAGAAACATTTCAGCTATAGGTTTGCAAGCTGTGATGCATTTAGGTGACAAGATGGCCCACAGGATTGGAGAGACAGGAGGAGCTTTGTGGGTGCAGAGTTCACTGTATTCTCCCCCTCCCTTCCTGTGTATCCAGCGTTCTCATATGTCTGGGACAAGCAGGAACCAGAGGGTCTTTGGACCCTCAAATATATTTCTATTTGAAGAGATTTAACTTGCTAACTATAATCTACTTGCCTGTAACTTCTACCCATTGGATTTATTTTTGCCTTCCAGAATTATATAGAATGATAAATAAGCTTCTACTCAATCTCTCTCTCTCTCTCTCTCTCTCTCTCTCTCTCTTTCTTATAACTGGGGGTTGAACCCAGGAAGACTTAATTACTGAGCCACATCCCCACCCCTTTTTATATTTTATTTTGAGACAGGATCTCACTAAGTTGCTGAGGCTGGCTTTGAACTTGCAATCCTCCTGCCTCAGCCTCTAGAGTCCTTGGGATTACAGGTGTGCAATCCACACCTGGCCACAATAACTCTTAAGTATTTGAAGCCCTCTGCTTTTTCTCTTGGAGACGAAATTGTCCCTTGGTAAATGTGGCTCAATATTAAGTTCAAGGCTTTATCCTGCAGACATGCTGCCCCTATGCTGCATTTGTACATTAAGTCGTTTCCTCTGAAGAGAACTGAGCATTCAAGTTTGACCAAGGGCTGGGAAAAGGGCAGGAAGGAGAAATTAAGTGATTGGAGTTCATTAGCAAGAGCAGATGAAACAGACATGAAAGCTGAAAGGTAATTTGAAGTTCCTTACTAATCCGGGTTAGTGCCTATCATGCCCAGGATTTGACTTTCACTTGCCCGGAGTTTCTCTTTTTGTCTCAAAAGTGAAATAGATGTGATGGAGTCACTTGAGTGCAGGAGCAACTCTCTGCACATGACAGAAAAGTGGCACAAATCCAATTCTTACCAGTCGAATGCCGTTTCCCCATGGATTCCTTTTATAATTTAGAATTCTTTTTTCATAACTAATTGATCTTTTAACTGACCTGTGGAGGCCACCAGCACATTAGTTATCCCTTTTCTTAACTTAGAGACGAACTCCTGGCGGATGTAGAGTATGTAAGTGTGTTGCTCACACTAATTGCTCTTCTACTAGGGTAAATTTGGAAGTAAAGAAATCTTATTTAGGTAGAAATATGTACTTAGAAGCACCTGAAGGCAGCCCTTCCTGGCTCACATACATAAATTGCAGCCAGACCTGTTCATGAATAATATTCCATTTGTTCTGGTGCAGCTTAAACATTAGTTTTACCCCAAGTTCAAGTCTGTCTAGTGCAGGCCACTGCTGCATTTCTTTTCCCCCAGTCCCACTCAGTCCAGATGAAATTCCTGTATGTTTTCTTTGGCTGGTTAATGTCCTGCTCTTTGGTTTTAAATGTGATAATGACTTAATGGTTTGACTTTCTTTTGTGAAGTTCAGTTTTATAAGTGTAATATAACATTCCTGGATTTGTGCTCATCCAGCTGTGTGGGATGATCTGGGACATGTTGAAGTCCCTGGCTTTGCCCTTGTGCTTCCACACAATGAGGGTGGCTGTGCTCTCTGGGACCAGTTCCTGAAGCTTCGTGTTGTTGTTTAGGATACATCATAACTGGGGCATTTTACATTTCCCTTGTCATCACACCAGTGAATGAAAGTAGTTAGCAGATATCTTGAGAATGTTTTTGCAAGCAGTGTAGCCTTGGATCTGATGTTGAGCTGAACCTACCATGGATGTGATGGTCAGGAAGCCTTTTGAGAACCTCTTTTGTTCCAGGCTATCTTCTACACTGTTTTTTTATCGGCTGTGAAATACTACCATTCTAATAAATTCCAGTCTTCCTTCTTTTGTTTTGTTTTTTTTTTTTTGTTTTTTGTTTTTTGTTTTTGTTTCCTCCCAGTATCAGGATTAAACCCAAATGTACTCTACCACTGAGCTACACCCCAACCTTTTTATTTTTAATTTTGAGACAAGATCTTACTAAGTTGTTGAGATTGACCTCAAACTTGTGATCTATGCCTCAGCCTCCCAAGTCACTGAGATTACAGAAGAGTGCCATGCCTGGTCTGTCTTTGATTTTTCATAGCATTTGCAAGCCTTTGAAAATCCCACCAGAATGCTCACTCTTCAGGAAGAAGCATTTGAGCTATAGGTTTGCAAGCTGTGATGCATTTAGGGTGACAAGATGGCCAGCAGAGTAGAAGAGACGTGGGGAACTTTGTGGGTGCATAGTTCACTGTGTTCTCCACCTACCTTCCTTTCTGTCTTGTTTCTAGCTTTCCCAGATGTCTGAGATAGTTAGAAACTACAGGGCAGATTGTATACTGCACGGGTAGCTGATGGGAAAGTTCAGATCACAGCCCAAGCCCAATCTCTGACAGATAGGAATGAATTTTAAAAAATAAAATTCTCATCTACTCTGGCAAAGCTGCCAAATCTTTACTAAAGAGCGTTTGGCAGTAGTTCATTTGAAAGGTCATAAACCCTCATGCTTACAGTGAGAGTGCAGGTGATAAGAATGAGCGAGATGGGCATGGAGCACAGTGCAGGGCTGCACTGCTGCTTAGCTGCAGCCAGGTGTCCTCAGGGTAGAAAACTGGCTCAGTACTGGCGATTCAAAAGAACCTGCAAGTCTCAATTCTTATATATCATTTCCCATGTTAAATGCCGGCAGCAAATTCAGAAGTTTTAAAAATATTCCCGTGGACCAAAGAAAAACATTGGAAGGCATCCAACTTTAGTGCTCCCTTGAATTGGCTGTGTTGGGAGAAAAAGAGGAAGATATGAGAGATGGGTCTCAGCATTCTTATCATTGTGCTTTGGTCTGACAAATTGTGAGCAATACAAAGCCTCAGGTGTCTGTCCCAGGTATCTGGACACAAGGTTTTAGTTCTGTCAACTAAAGTTCACTGTGGGGCTCAAATATGACTTCTTTTTTGTGTCTTAGCCTCCAATTTGAAGTCTGAGTTTCTTTTAGGCATGCACTTAACAGGCTCATGTCTTTCAAGGCTGCTGGGGGTGAAGAGCTCATTCTTGCTTCTCTTGAGATTTACTTAGATTCCTCCTGACACCTACTACTGCCTGAAGAAAGTTTTAAAAGACTTGGAGAAAAATGGATAAGTCAAAGAAGAAAACAAGTGAAAAATAAAAGCTGTGGTCATGAAAATAGGGAGAAGAGTAGAAGGAGGGAGGTAGATTATGGATTTTGTATAATCACTTTAGCAACTTGTCCAAAGGTACTAACTGCAAAATCTTTGTTAATTACTTAGGTGTCCGATTCTAAAATCATAGGTGTTGACTCTAGAAAATATATAATAATAAGAGAGTCTAAATAACTAAGTTGGTGTTAAAGAGAGAATTTTGAGCCTACCTGTTCTGTTGAAATCTTGGGTAAGTTAGGGTAAAATAAGTAAGCAAACTTAGGGAATAAATGGAAACAGCAAACAAACAAAAGCTCAGCAACGACAATAAAAAAACAAACCCAAAGACATTTTAATTGTCTGATTCTGAAGAGAAATCATTCCCACTCATATATTTACATTAATGAATGCAGAAGTAGATAAGAAATTTAATTAAAACATCACATTTGAAAAGACCTGATTCTTTAATAAGTGTTTATGAATTTTGTTTCTGGGCACATTTCTTACAAACGTCAAACAATTCTCACAATAAAAAAAAGAAACAATATGATGTGGCAGAAAAAAATTTTGTAGCCCCCTCTCTATTCCCATCATTACTATATTCATCAAATCTCCCATTTGAAGACTCAGCATTGTTCAGGCATATATTTGGAGAAGTATATTGTATAACAGAATAAAATGAATTGTGCATGTAAGAAAAGAAAAGAATAAAAGTTAAATTCTTATAATAAAAACAACAGTCACCATTAAAATAATGATATAAATCTGCACATATAAATAATAAAAGAACTCCAAAAGAATATGTAAAATTATTTAAAAAATATATACAAGAGCATATAACATGTGTTTTCATTTATATTTTAAGTTTAAACATAAAGGATCCATGTTTATGTGATTGTAGTTTTATGCATGATGGGGCTAAAAAGATACATAAACACTTAAAATAACCCAACCTTTCGATACTATACATTTTTTGTAAAACTGTTTATAGTGAAATTGCTTTTATTGACACTAGTAATGCTTTGATATTTCAAAGCAAATAAATACATTTCTGTACTCACCTGACTTCACCTTTTACTGGACATCATGGTTGATCCTTTGCTCATTCTTGAAAAACTTGACTCAGTTTATCATGACCACATTCCCTGCATTTTCTTTCTGCTTCTCATCCTGTACTAAGAGGATCCACCTGGTTTGATGAGGTGAATGAAGGAAAGGGAAGCAATCAAGAATGATTGCTCACTTTTTGTGTTGAGCAACTAGAGTGATCATGGTGGCATTTACTAGAAAGGAAAAGGTGGGGAGCTATGGTGATGGGTAGAAATTTGTTGGTGGGTGTCTTTGTTGATGGAACTTCCTCTACTTCGTATGTGAAGCTTGGCGAGCCTAGGGCTTAGTCCTCCCTATGAATGAGGATTTTATTCATTGTTTTCAAAGGCACCTTTATGTTGATGTCCTTGCTTCAGATGCGTAGGTCTTCCTTTCACCTTCCTGATATCCTCAACTAAATATTTAATAAGCATCTAAAACATAAGGTGGCATGTAGGAACTTTTAATTCCTATCCATCACCAGAGCCTCACACTTTTTCCTTTCTAGTAACTGGTACCATGACTAATCTAATTTCTTGAGACAAAAATTGAGCAATTGTTCTTGATCCTTTCTCTCTTTGAACCATTCAGAGATACTGTTTGTTTTGCCTCTAAAATTTATTTGGAAGCTGTGAATCTGTGGACTTTCCTCTCCTGCACTGCAACCATCCTGCTTAATCCCACCATCATCCTTGCCCTGGTCCGTAGCTGTTGTCTCTACTCCCCTTCTTGTTCCTATAGTCATTCTCCACAGAGAGCAAGCTTCCAAGATGTAAAAAGATCAGGTCTTTCAGTGACTTTCCACTGACCTTGGAATAACATCCAGCTTTTTCTTAATGATCTTCAAGGCCATCATGGTCGGGTTTCTTCCTACCTCCCTGAGCTAGTCTTTGAAACACTTCCTTTTTGCTCATCACAGTCAAACATACTAAGCTCTTTCTCTTGTTCTCTTTGCCTGGAATATGCTCCCTTTGGTCTTTGCCGATGGATGTCTTCTCATTCTTCATGTATCAAAGCCTGTGTTACCTCGTTTGGGTGGGTGACCTTCTTCAATAATGCTCACTAAAGTAGACCCTTAATCTCACCTGCCCACTTACTGTCTGGGTTCAACATATTTTAGAACATACCTGAATCCAAAGCCATATAGTTACTTTGTTTGGTTGTTGATGATTTTGTCTTTCCAGGGTGATACCCCATGGGGTCAGGAGCCTCATATATTTTATTAACCGTGGTATTCCCATGCTCTGGAACAATGTATAGCACACAGAAGATTTTCAGTAAATGAATGAATGAATGAGTGATTATTAAAATTAATTTTTAAAGGAAGGTAAGTGATGGAGGCAATAATAAAGCTAGAAGCCATAATTTTATCTTAATTCCCTAGAACTTAAATCACATTATAATGACATACACAGGACTGTCTCATCTGAAGTGTGGAATCAGAGCAGCCACTTGGAGAGACATTGTGTTATAAATGAAGGAGGCATTGACTAGATTTAGGGCACTTAGATTTTGGTGTCTGCTTTACTGCCGGCTCAGAGTTGTCATTAGCCTATCACTCCTCATTGGACTTACTTCACTTGTAAAATCATGAAGCAGATGAGCTATTTTCTAATGTTCATTCCAATCCATTAATTACCATCTTGAATCACTGAATGTCACTTGTGATTTTATTATCGGTCCACATTGCCATCAAATGTGCATTTTTTCATATTCTCTGTTCTAATTACTTTTCAAATATCCTCTGTCTACTTTTGTCCTGAATATTTAGAGTATCTGTTATCACATACAGCTCCCCCTTAGACACTGTTTTACATAAAAGAGCTGATGTTGCAGTTAGAGTTGAAATGGACCTGGTTTATCTTGAGCCAGTCTTACCTATTCAAATATGCACATACTTAATGCGGAACAAGTTACATTGCTTGCTGTTGCAGTACATGTTTCTCATTGATTGCAGAGTATGATAATGAGCACATTAATTGAGTGTTATTGTGGATATTCCTGAAGTTCCAGAAGAAGACAGTTCTGAATAGTAAAACACTATACTTAATAGAGGTACTTCTAAGGCATTAAGTACTTTGTGTGGTTTTGGGAGAAATGAAATACTTTCTTAAACACAGAACAAATTTTAGTAAGGTTGGCCATGGAAATTAAAAATTAGAAATATGTTAGGAGGAGAGTGGTGGTAGAGTCAGGACAGGAAATAGAAGAATCAGATAGAAACGAGGGTAGATTCAGTTAATAAAAATTGTTGGTTGATATGGAAGTTCTTTTTTTAATCGTTGGAAAGCTAAGTAAGCACTTTCATACATAAGTTGTCAAGCCAAGCTGCCGATCCAAGGGGGAAAGAAAACGAAGTGCAGAAGACACTGCAGAATAAGCAGGTGGGAAATAGGACTGTGTCTTTAGGACTAACTTGCTAGGCCCAGCTCAAAGGCAGCTCTTGCTTTAGGTGGAATTGTTCCAGTAATGTCCTTTCGGATGTGGACCTTCTTCTCAGATATATTCCTTGAACCAGTGGGATTATTTTCTTTAGCCTATCTGTGCACAAAGAGAAAAGGATAAAGATGGAGACGACTTTTTTTTTTTCTTTTGCAGTGCTGGGGATCAAGCCCAGGGCCCTGTGCTTGTAAGGCAAGCACTTTACCAACTGAGCTATCTCCCAGTCCTGAAGATGGAGACTTCTTAGAAGATTAGGAAAAATGGGCTCATTCCTTCACACAGAGAAAGTTGAAATCTCCCTGGGAGTGAGACAGCAGGAGAGAGAGAGCTGCAGAGTTCATCAGCCATTCATTCATTGGTTTATCTATGAGAGCTTATTATGTACAAGTCATAATAGACATCAAAGATAAAACAAAAAGTACAGACCTGGTCAAAGCCCACATAGACCTTTCCTTCCAGTCAAACCTAAAGTCAAGGCCTAGAGCCAAACAAACAAACAAACAAACAAACAAATACTGTTTTTTCAGCATCACTTTCTGTATCAACATATAGTGCTAGCAATACTGTTGAGACTTGATGACAGCGATTAATTAAAGAAAATTAACACATCTCTCAAGTTTCTATCTTAACCAGAGAAAATAAATGTTTAGTATATCTTAAAATTGGCATGGGACGTAATTATAATCAAGTATTTGTCTTTTATCTTAAATTCAAGTTTAACTCAGTGTATTAGTCACCTTTTTGTCACTGACCAAAATACCCAACAAGACCAATTTTGGGCTCATGGTTTCAGAGGTTCAGTCCATGGTCTGCCAACCCTATTACTTTGGGTCCAAAGTGAGGTAGAACATCCTGGTAGAAGGGCATGGCAAAAGAGCACTGCTCTGCCCATGACAGCCATGATGCAGAGAGAGGAAAGGGAATAGCCTGAGGAAGAACATGCCCCCCAGTGACCACCCCCTCCATGCCCCACCAGCCTACAGTTACCATCCAGTTAACCCATTCAGACTAGGATTGACTGATCAGGTCTCAGCTCTCAAATTTAATCATTTTGCCTCTAATCATTTCACTTCTGATTATTCCTGCATTAACAGGAGCTTTTGGGAGACACCTCATATCCCAACCATACTGCTCAGCATCCTGTATTATTATTTGGTAAATCTGGCAATCCCAGTTTATACCTAAA
This sequence comes from Sciurus vulgaris, assembly GCF_902686455.1. Classification (NCBI taxonomy): domain Eukaryota; kingdom Metazoa; phylum Chordata; class Mammalia; order Rodentia; family Sciuridae; genus Sciurus; species Sciurus vulgaris. The sequence continues at coordinate 12,024,774 of NC_136476.1, read as the reverse complement.
TCATTTTGAGATTAGAATTAGGAAGAGTTTTTCAATCCTGAGACCATGGTACAAGCAGTGAGACATAGCTAAAGGGTGAGGACCAACCAAATTTCTGTATCCCCTGACAATATCTCAGTAGATTTTCCCTATTCTCAGTGTCACAAAGTACATCTTGAAAGCATCATCACTGTAAAGGAACATGTATGGAATAACTATCATTTAATTTGCCATGGATTTATGTCAGGGTTTCTAGTTTATAATAGCATCCGTAATATAGCAATTAAAGCCCCTATCCATGACGATTGTTTCTTTGTTGTTGAGTAGAAAGACAAACTCATTTAGCACCTTGTTAAGACTTTTAAAAAAATGTTCTTATGTACACCTGACTCTTAAACGTCTTTAGTAGAGCAGTGTGTGTGTGTGTGTGTGTGTGTGTGTGTGTGTTAGGGTGGAGGATTGCTACAACTAACCTTTTGGGAGTTGCCAGAGCAAAAGAATTTAGGTGAATGTATCTACTTATTAGCCTTCTGATCAGCTGTCATCTTTCAGACTGTATGATTATATGTGAATCAACCATTTGAAGGCTTGTGGATTTTGAAAATTTTTATGGCAGTGGAGTTATAGCACTGTTCCTTCAGAGGAGAAAGTTCAAACTCCATAGGCATGAGTCCTAACCAGTTGTTAGTATTAACTGATAGGATCTGGGTCAGGAGTCCAGCCTTGCACCAAACCCAAGATTGCTGAATTACCTTGAGAGGGCAAAGGCTCCACATGTAGACCTGAATGAAGATAACAAGATGAATCACCAGTACATAAAGCTGGCTGTTTCCACTTTCAAAGCTCTATAATTCAGACTTCAGGAGACATTGGGATTACATCATTGGAAATAAACTTAGCAATATTTGCCCCAGTGGACCAGGTTCAGTACCTGTATGGTGAGTAAGTTAATATAGCAACAGAGAATCTTAAGAGCATTCTGAAAGAGTTGCTTCACTCTCATACATCTAATTCAAGTTTATAGTTGAAAAAAACTATGTAAAGATAGACACAATTCTGTGCTTATGCTGAAATTCCCAAGTTTCCAAGCTGAATATAAAATGACTATGAAGGAAGAATCATCTGACAAATATCCCACATCTTTTTAAGAGCTAATGGGCTCTCTGCTTTCTGATCATTATGTGAACTAGTTCCCTGTGCCACACTTTTCTGCCATGATGTTCTGCCTCACCCTGGCCCCCAAGAAATGGAGCCTGCTGCCTATGGATTAAGACCTTTGAAACCAACGAATATGGGACAGAAGTCAGCAGCCATGTGGAACCGGTTGGATATACTGACACTGGTTTGGAGGATATACCCACTTTCTCTGGATGATATGGTAAAGCTCCAACAAGTCCCCAGTGGAGGGCCTTTGGGAATTCATGTAGTTCTTTCCATTGCTCCAGGTGGCAGAACCCTGGGTTATTAGTAAAACAATTGGAGAAAAGTGGTAAAACTGAACAAGAAAACCTTTTTTCATGGGAATGATTGCATTGTCAGGATTAATGACAGCGACCTTTGGGATAGAAGATTTGAACAAGCACAACATGTTTTGCCAAGCCTTGTGTACACCCATCATTTGGTTCCAAGTGGTTCCTGCAGCAAATAAAGAGCACTATGAAAAACTATCCCAAAGTGAGAAGAACAATTACTATTCAAACCACTTCAGCCCCGACAGCCAGTATATTGATAACAGGAGTGTGAACAGTGCTGGGCCTCATGCACTGCAAAGAGCACCCGGACTGAGCCACCCACCTGAGCAGATAGAAGCCCACCCACGACTACCTCCTAGTGCATACCCCTTCACAAAACCACCATCAGCCTCGGCTCCGGCCCCACAGATTATATTTAGTTCAGGTACAACCAGTGGTTATAACACCAAAAAAGTAGGCAAGAGGCTCAATATCCATCTGAAGAAAGATATAGAAGGTTTGGGATTCAGCATCACTTCACAAGATGTAACCATAAGTGGCCCAGCTCCAATTGATGCGAAAAACATCCTTCCTTAAGGGGTTTCCATTCAAAATGGTAAACTGAAGGCAGGAGATAGACTCATAGAGGTGAATGGAGTAGACTTAGCAGGCAAATCCCAAGAGGAAGTTGTTTTCCTGTTAAGAAGCACCAAGATGGAAGGGACTGTGAGTCTTCTGGTCTTTTGCCAGGAAGACACATTTCACCTAAGGGAACTGGGGTATAAATTTAGAGCAGATGAAAGATTTCTGATGTACTTGAGCCAGGGATCTGGGTTAGCTACCTGATGGAGAATGTTTATAGAGACAGTTTCTAGGGAATTTATTTGTTTTATATTTCTTTCTACCCTAACTCAATATAAGCATTGTTGTCTTCACTACTCTGACTTGAAAATTGATATCCACAATAATGAACATTAGGATATTTAAAAACAGACTGTAGGACAACCAAATGTTTATCGTTATTCACTTTCAGATGAGCCAGTTGAATAAAGACATCAGTGATCTCATAACTGTTACTCCAAAGGCTGTTATCAAAAGCTTGCCATCTTCTCCCCTTCATGTGACAAAATTTCTCATTTCATATTTTCTCAGTAGATGTAGCTTAGCCAAATGTAGATGGCTGCATACTGTTATATGAAAAGGAATTCCTTGAAAAAAATTTTGAAAATAATAAGTGGCAATAAGTGTCATGGCTATTAATGACCAATAGAGAGCACATTGTTTGGAATGACGTAAATGAAATGAAGTCATTTGTTTGGAACATTTCTACTTTACTTTCTCTGCTTACATCAATAAGTTCAACTATGAGGCGCATTTACATGGCATTGGTGTGAATGAAATATACACATTAAATGTATATAGTTCTGAATGTTTTTTGCAAAAAGTGCTATGTTTCAATTATATATAAAAATGACATAATTGGAGAAATCACCTATTCTTTTCATGTAGTGAGAAAAATTGTTTTATTTTGAACACTGGTGGTATTTTAAATGGTTCAAAACAGTTTATATCTGAGTTCTGTTAGATATTTGACATCTTTTTCAGCTAGCTTGTTTTTCTAAACAACAATTAATCTGTATAAATTTGAATGGCAAGGTTTAAGGTACAGTTCCCAAATTAATCATATAGGCCTAATTCTCTCAGATTATAACTTCAAGTATGGCTGCACCATAGTTGATTTTATGCATTTTATGGTTGGTAAAATTTTTCTTTGCTTATCAATAAATATTTTTGTTTTCCATATTTAAAAAAGTTAATAGCATATTTTTATTAAATCCTTTAGGTTACACTTTACCTTTTTAGGACTCATTTTTTTCTCAACATTTTAATGTCACAATTTTTGAACATCTAGCAAAGTTTTTAAATAATTTAAAGCTAATACCAATGTATTTTATTGCCTAGGTTTCTTTATTGCACAGCTGTGCATCTATGCATTTGTATCCACCCATAAATCCATCTAATTTCTTCATGCATTTCAAAATAAATTGAAAATACCAATCTACTCTCTCATCAGGCATGACCATTAACTACTGTTCAATTTTTAATAACAATCTTTCTTTTTGTGTAATGTTACATATGTTGAATTTTCCACTCTTAAAGTGTCTTTGAGTTTTGACAAGTGTGTTTCATGATCCTGATGTGGTTGTAACCATCACCATAAAAGACCCCTTCAAGTTCCTTTCTACATGGCTGTTTCCACCCAGAGACAACCCTGTTTTGATTTTTGTCCACTATCTGGTAATAGATTCAAGAATGGTATATTTTAAAAATTAAAATAAGTTTATTTTATAATTTATGTACAATAAAATTTACTCTGATAAAGTTCCATTGAATTTTGACAAATGTGTACAATTTTGTGAGCACTGCCACAATGAATATGGAGAAAAATTTCCTCATTCCCTAAAATTTATCTGGGCTCCTTTCTCTACCTCTAGCCTCTGGCAAGGTCTGATCTGCTTTCTGTCCCTATAGATTTATCTTTTCTAGAATGGCATATGAATGGAATCATATAGCCTCTAGTCTGAGTCTGGATTCTTTAATTTGTCATAATCATTTGAGATTTCAACCATAAGGTTGTGGAAAGGTTTGTCTTTTTTTTTTTTTTTTTCTTTGCTTAGTAGTATTCTATTATATGGATATACCACAGTTCATTGCTCAGTAGTTGAAAGCCATTTGGGTTGTCTTCTAGTTTCTGGTGATCATGAATATAGCCTCTATGAACTGAATGGCATTTACTTTTTAATCTTACATAAGATGGATTTGCACTGTCCACTTTTTGCTGATTATTTGTAAGTTTTACAAATCTATTACCAGATACAACATATCTGGTGCGGGGTGGTGTGCCTAGTGGCATGAATTGTATGATAGAGAAAATTGTTCAGCTGTTTCAATCCATGAAATCTGCACCTTGTAAAACCAGGTTGACATTATGTATTACATTTTGTATTTAGACTTTGGGAACCTGAAAAAATATCATTAACTGCTGGAATTTCATAGTGTAAAATATCCGTCTCATGGGTAATTGATGTTTTTCAAGTGGGCTTGGAGCACTTATCTTTCTTGGGCAGGACAGATATTTTAAATTTCTGGTCTCATCTCTGAAACAAGCATGCATAATGCTTGTTTCTTTGTTCTCTATGTGCCAGGGTAGGGATGTGATGATAAGGAAGCAAAAAATGTGAGACTGGGGGAGAAGGATCTGAGGGAGAGGGCTCCAGGGTACAGCAGCCACCACCAATAAATATTTCATTGTGTTGCTATGTGGCTGTGGTTATATGGGGTCAAGTTGCTTCACAGTAAGTCAGGTTGATGCAGTTTAGTTAGACAAGGGAGTGAATTTCATCATCAGATTGTGGTTTTGTTTTGGCCAGAGATTCAATGCCAAATGTGAAAAGCTATTGCTGGTGCCTACTGGAAAAAACCTTGCCTGTCTTTTCTTGCTTCCTGCATTTTCTGTGAAAGCAGAAACAGTTTGATAGTTTTCAGTACCTTGTGTGTGTGCCTGCACATGCATGCGTGTGTGTATTTATAATGAAGTTGGAGATAAGTTATTTGCTATATTCATTTACTCAATTATTGAACAGAATGTATTAAGCATCTATCAGATCCCCACTCTTTTGAAGCCTTAAGTCAGAATAATCAGAACTTAGCAAAAGAAAAAGGTTTTAATATGTGATTTTGTCACTACTCTGAGTGTTAAGAGTAGAGATGAAATTTTTAGCTCTCGCATCATTAAAGTCATTGTTACAGCTCAGTCTCCCTTCCCTCTTTTTCCTTAAAACAATAATTTGTACTTTGAACTAAGAATGAAGGTGAAAAATGTGTTACAGAAACCTTTGTATTTAGCATTCATACTGGAAGGTGTTAAACTGACCAACTCCAGATAGGAATAAAAGGTCACTTAGGCCATCTGAGTAGGATACTAAGTGGTAATTGTTTGGCAAAATAGTACATAGGGACATAGAAAACCCGAATGATTTTGCAAACATGCCACACAGTTCATTGACAGAACAGGCCTCTTTCTTTCCCCATGTAGAGCTGGCACCAGGCTCCCGAGATTATCATCAGAGAAGCATTTTTCTTTCTAGTACTACTGTTCAGATTAGGCTCATCAGTCACATTAGTGCTCAAATAGCATCAGTAATCTGCCTGGTGTTTATACACCTTCACACTGCTCACAAATTTACAAGCACCCACGTTGTTTAATGAACATCCTGGAAGAAAGAGAGTACATCCTTGACTATCTCCCTCTCCCGCTCCTGGTATTAGAGACAACAGATGGAACGCTCAAGAAAACACTGAGGTTCTTTATCCTTATTATACTGATAGCTTGTTACAAAGTTATTGAGTTACAGTGTTTTGGCTTCTTTCGAGATCAAATTTACTCATAATTGGAGCTGTTACAATGACAATTTGTTAGACTGAAAATGCTTGGCTCTCCAGAATATCACTATTAACGTGAGTGAAGTAGGAGTTTGGCTGCATTGATCAAGTGAATTTAGACCTCAGGAAAACAAAAGGGAAATCCTGGCATATCACACAGAAGCTTCTGGCAGCCAAACTGATCCAGTGCAGTGGGAGCTTGGTCTGAAGACCTGTCCTTTATGTTTGCTTGAGGACTTTTCCAGAGGAGACCAGGTCTGTGCTGAGCATGCTAGGGAAAAAAGGATATTATGAGAAAGTACTGTAATATTTAGTTTTGTGTTGGTACTTACACATCTCTCTGAAATATCATTTGCTCATTCTGTCTGAACCATGAAACATACTTCTTTCTCTATTTCAAAGAGACATATTCCTTTAAAAATGATATGGAAATGTTTTAGGTTTTACACTGAAGACTGACTGCATCCTAACAAAAATTACTATTGTTCCTAGAAATTCGAAACTACATAACTTGGAGGGAAAATTCATATTGATCAAGCAGTCTACTATATGCTGACCACTTTGCTGTCCTTCATAAACACTCCGTTATTGGATGCTCTTGACAAAGTTTTGAGGAAAGTGCTTCTCCACAGGAAACTGAGAGAGAAACTAAGAAGCACCAGCCCCCTTGCGGTTTTCACTGTCTGCTACATTTATTTTTCTTCTTTCTGACAAAGATGAAAAGTTGGAGAGTTAAAAAGCAATAAAGAAAGATGAACTGGAATTCTCAGGTATGGCTGAAAAAATCAGCCTCCCTTCTCCCACCCTTAAAATCTCCTGTCACCATCATCTTATTTTAGAATAATGTTTAATAATTTATATAATTTTTGGGGGAGTGTGCTGAGGATTGAATTCAGGGCCTTGTCCTTGCTAGGCAAACACTCTCCCAACTGAGCTACACATCCCAAGCCCCTGATTTATATCATTTTTAATAGCTTAAAAATGTAAACTTTAAACAGTAGCTTGCTATGAACTCAATTATGACCACTACTACTGAAAATAAGAACAGTTATTATAGTAACTACTTCTTGGATGCTTTCTGTGTGTCAGGTCCTGTTATAAGGGTTTATACATACTAACTCTGTGTATCTCTTATTTTTTTTTTCCTCATTATTGTCCCCCCAAGGAGAAAATTTTAATTTAATTTAAATGAATAAAGTTAATTTGAATTTTAATTTAATTTAATCTATCCATAATGAGAGAAATTAAATACCAAGGAATAAGTTTTCGTCAGGCCTGGTTGCGCTCCAAAGGGCCTCAACCATTACGTCGTGCAAGATTTTCTCGCCCCTCCTAAGGTGTTGTCACCCTTGTTTGGAACACAGCACTAGCTCCAATCAGTTGGTGCTCCTGAGGACCCTAAGAGTTAGGTACCTGTAATAGCCTTCCATTATGCAGATGAAAAAACATCTTCGAGGTTCTGAGAGGTTCATTAACTTTCTCAAGGTGTAGTTGGTAAGTAGCCAAAGCTTCCGGGTCCTGCCCTCGTAACAACTGCCCCACCTTGCCTCTAACTCTTCAGTTATTCATACTGGCAGATGCCCATTTGCAAACACATTTTATATTCAAAATGGTCATCTTTGATAGCAATATGGTGGAACCTATCCAAGTTCCCCTGTCTGTTACTTCCTGGCTAACCAACATTTGGATTTTGTCTGGCTGGGACTTAACTCTGTAATTCTCAGCTCTAGTATGTACTCTGACTCAGTCCCATACTGTTATTCAGAATATTACCTAACGTAATCCTCTTGATAACCTGTGGAGTGGATTAGCATTATTACCCTCATTTTACAGATAAATCAGGGCAGTGCTGGTAGGGTAGAAACCTACCCCGGGGCCATAGAACAGACAAGCTATTGGATTAGACAACCAATTCTGATTGGTTATATTTCAAAGCCCATGCCAGCCCTTGGTCACTTCCCAGATAATCTCCCTTGGCAACCTCTGGGTGAATTTCAAATATTTCATCCCACATTTGAAGATATATTAATATCATTCAGATTTTTTTTTTGGAAATAATTCTTAGATTCAAGGACAAAATAAGGTGATTTAAACTTGCCTTCTTAGAAATCTAGTAGATTTTTACAGAAAGAGTTGTGCAAAATTTAAAGATATAAACCACATAGAAACATTAGAATGCTGGCTAGAGGGTACTTCTCCCTGAAAATTGATGAACAAGGAAGATAGGTGGCTGGGGGTGAGGCTCAGTGGTAGTCATTGCCTAGGATGTGCAAGGCCCTTGGTTCAATCCACAGCAACACCAAAAAACAAGAACAAAAACAAAAAAACAACAGAAAAGGGCTGGGGAGATAGCTCAGTTGGTAGAGTGCTTGCCTCACAAGCACAAGGCGCTGGGTTCAATCCCCGGCACCGCAAAAAAGAAACAAAAAACAAACAAACAAACAAACAAACAAAAACAGAAAAAAGGAAGATAAAATGCCTTAGGTTACAAAATAGGTTGTTTTTTTCCTTGGTGGTCTGCCTCTTGCTGAAGCGATCTCCTTTCCTGTATTTTTACCTCTTTGTTCTCATTATTCTCCTATTCTCTCTCTCAGCACTTTTCAGACAGGTGCTCAAAGACTTAATTTACACGTTATGAAAGATCAGTAATAGTTTAAAGTATAATCCCCCCACCCACCCACCAAGGATTTGCAAGTTGGCAGACAACAAAGCTTAGGAGATAACATATCATGGATGACATTTTAGGCCTGGGGTGGGGAAATTCATGGGAGGACCCTGGATGTGTGTCTGTGTGAGGGAGGTCCAGACTCCTGCACTGGTGGGTGTCTGTGGATTCACCTGCAGGCTTCTTGCTCAGGTTGTAAGTAAAATTAGTCAGTGCTGGTGTCTTGGATTTGCTGTATGGCCACCCTTTTCAAGAGATGAGCTCCTGTGCCAAGTGAAGTCCACCTTCTTGTTATCATGTCTTATTATTAAAATAAATCTTGACTCGGAACTGGCAGAAGGATGAGGGCCAACTAATCAGTATGATGGCGTCTGCTCTTGGCTCCCAGGGTGATTGTGTGGGTGGTCTGTCGTGCCTTAGTTTCTCCATCTGTTTTAGTGGGAAGGATCATAACATTCTTGGAGATCACAGAACTGAATGTGCTATATAAACACTAGTCAGTGTTGTTACAATAAATAGCAAATTAGTGAGTCTAGCTTAAAATTTCTTACACTTGATGACTTGTTGCTGTACCAAAGAATCAGAAATTGTCCCTAGGGGAAAAAAAAAAAAAACTCTCCTCCTATTTTCTGAGAAAAACTGAATTTTAGGATTTTGGCTAGCATCTGCTGAGAATCTTAATCCCACCTCCCTGTGGAAGGCTGAAATGGTGGCAACAATAGAATCTGGCATTCTAATTATAGTTGGCTAGTTAATATCCGCCTCAAGGGTTCCAACCAGTGTGTCTAGCTTTTTTGTTTTGTAATTGTAATTTTTATAAGCTCACTTTTTTAATTTAAAATATTCCATTGGAATTCATTGTAGTATTAGTGCTAACATTGCCTGTTAGGCAAGAAGAGAAAATGAGAATGTCTCAGTTTTATTAGTGCGGCTTCCTAGTGGGAATAATCAGGCAGGTGTAGAGAGCAACTGCTTTTCCATGTTTGGATGGCCTGAATGTTTTCTTTTAGGCAATTTTCTTTTGAGCCATTCCGTTCTCATTTAATGTTGTATTCAGGAGTGGGCAAATGGATCTTCCTCTCACCTAAGAGTGAAGGTTTTTTGAAACATAGTAAAGAATAGTGACTTTGAATCTTGAATCTCAAGTCCCAGATTTGTCTTGTGCTATGTGCAGTCTATTTACTAGGAACAATAATATCTGCCTTATTTATCTAATTGGGCTGTTGTGAAGCTCAAATGAGATTAAAACTGCTTTGTAAACACGAAGAATAATGAAGATTTAAGGTCTTCATTGGGGCACACTGACTTAACTTCAAAAGTGATGCCTGGACAGGGGGAGAATAACCTCTTGAAACAGGCCTGGAAGAAACTCAACCTTTGACCCAAAGCAGCCTGTGCAGTGCTCAGTGCCTGACCTCTCAAAGCTCTTGTTCCAGTTGGAATAGAGTTCAGGGGTGCCAAATGAAGCAAGTTCATGAGTGTATTTAAAAACTCTGTGTACTTGATAACAGTTTACTTAGCCTGACTGAATGTAAACAACAGGTGGAAAAAAAATTCCATTTTCTGGGTACCCATGCGTATCCACTGACTGTACATCTTGGAGACAGCTTGATTCAGGGAAAGGACATGAGCATTAGAGGCCAAAACCTGTTTTTTGTACTCAGGCATCTACCTAGTTCATCTGTGCGCTGTGCCTTAGTTTCTTCTGTCTTGCAGCTTTGTTTAGGAGATTATGTACAGTAAAATAATGCTTATGGATTTTTTTTCCATAGAAGACCCCTTGTCCCTTAATTTGGAGTCAGAAGAGCTAATAATTCTGTCTCTCTAGTCTCTTCACAGTGAACAATTGAGCAAATGATTTCAGCTCGGTGAGCTAAAGTTTTCTTCTATATAAAATGGTTGTGATAAAGTAGAGTGAAGGTTACAGAGGTTAATTTATGCAAAAGATATATTGTAAACTTGAAGGCAGTTGACGTTCATTCATTCATTCACACTTTCATTCAACTGATCAGTTTTGTACATCTATTTTTCATTATTTCTGTGTATGTGTGGTGTTGGGGATTGAACCTAGGGTCTTGCCAATGCTCTACCACTGAGATACACCCTTGGCCCCTCTGCTATGGATTTAACAGATAGCTTGGTAATATAGACATAAAGCTGACAGTTATGGGATGTTGTGGTTAAACATGAAGGATGTGTGCTTAGGACATAGAGGGGACATTGAGGAAAGACTATAATTGTTGGAAAATCCAGAAAATCTTTCCAGAAGAGGGAAGACCTTTGAGCTGACCCTTAAGGAATAGAGGTTTTCCAGTAGGCTAGAAAGTTGAAATGTCATAAGGATATTCAAAGGAAGAAGATTGTGCAGCTTTGGAAATTTGACAGAGAATCATACTATTTAGGCCACATTTCATTTTAGAACTTAGATGAGATGGGGTAAGTTGGGTGGAGAGGGACAGGCTGATAAGTTAGATACCCTAGAAAGCATATCACAAGGTGCTGTTTATTCCATGATTGCAAATTTGGACTTCATCTTGGATGTGTTGAGGTGTCATATATATGACACTATGGAATATTGGGATCATATTAAAAAGAGGATGTTTGGAGCCACCATGAGCTGCACACACACTGATTTGTCCTTCACAGATTGAATGATTTGTACTAACCCAGAGGATTTCTCTCCTAGTACCCCATGTTTTGCAATTGTATACCTCCAAATGTGGCTGGATGTAGGGCTGACCCTGTGGCTATGGCCTAAGTGGACATTTGCCATGTGAAGCTTCAGAATCCTTATGAGAATCGACTCCAGTGATCTCACATGTAGCAATAAACATTCAATTTAAAAGACCATATATTGGGTACTCATCCTAGGCTGGACACAGCTCTGTGCTGAGTGCAAGGGGGTAGTAAGGATAAGTAAAGAATGGTCAGGGACTCACAGTCATAAAATTAGCTGCCTGTTGAGTGCTCATTGTGGTGGTGGTTCTAAGTGTTTTACTTGCCTTGTTTCATTTAAACGTTCCAAATTCTCTGAGGTAGTTATTATAATCCCTGTGCAATACAGGTCAGAAAAAGCAATTTTGATTTTTGGCAAACCTGGGATTCAGACTTGTGGCCCAACACAATTTCTTTCTTGTGATCCACCTCTAGGACTGTGATGGAGATGTGTAGACAATTTGTTGTGTGACTTGGAGAGTAAAGGAGATGGAGCAAATAGCATAGAGTTAGGGTCCCTTTTCAATTTTAAAATAAAACAGAAATATTTCTTTCTTTGCCTACATTTCTTAAATTACAGGTCAGAAGAATCAGTCAGAGGCATGGTCATATTCTAATAAGCTGAGGACTTGAAGGGAAATGAAAGCCTGTGAAGGAATAGGATTAGTTGGCAACATCCCAGGTCAGGTCAGCTCAATAGTGTGGACTTCTGAAGGAGTGAGAAAGCCAAAGCTCTGTGGGCAGTTAATCCCTGAAAGGAAATGGGGGGAGGGAGCCAGGCCATTGAGAGAAACTAACAGAGAGAAAATTAATTTTAATATTCAGGGAAACAGAGCAACTGAGATCAGGAGGAAAAAAGCATAAATAAGGAAAAACAAGGGACTTGAAAGCAGAAGGGACTTTAAAATGCCAAAGATTGGAAATTAAATATTGTTGGTATACAAGTCAGTTTATAATTTTATATATCACAGAGTTAATTTTGTTTATTTTTCCTTAAAACGGTATTTATGGAAGAGAAGGCCCTCCATGAGTATCAGCCATCCCTGGGGCTCCTGCCATCCTCTGCTTATTAACATTCAGAGCTGCTTCCTGTGTGCCTGCCAGGAGCTCAGTTCCCTGAGAGGTTCTACCATAAATTATGATCTTCTAGAATTTGAGAATGTAAAGGGGTATAGATGACATTGGTTCAACAGGCTTGACCTATAATCATTCCTAGTCCAATGGGAACATCTGGTCTCCCTGATCAGTGATGAATGAGGCTCTTTCCAGGAACCATGTTGTTGACTGTCCTATAAAGGAGACTGAAATAAACATGCAGTCAGTTAAAATGAAAAGTGAAAAATTGTGAAATGCCAAAGGACTGGCATCAGGCAAGATCTGAGTAAAAGAAGAGCTTCTTGTAATCAAACGACAGAGCTACGTGGCTTAGGATGTCCCTGATTCCTCAGTTGCTGTTGCTGCTGAACTGAACTGAAACCTTGTGGCTGGACTGAGCCTGAAGTCCAGATCTCTCAACCTTGTCCAGTGCCTCTTACCTACCTCATTCTTGTAATCCTACGTGGAAATGCTTCAAGAGTTTGCTGACTTGCAACAGAGTGATTCAAGGTCCTGAGAAAATCCAAGAATTTAAGGCCTTCCAATCAATTGGGGTCACCAACATTTTCTTTACAGCTAACTAATCAAGTAATCAATATTTGCAGATCATTCTAAATTCATTGTCTCTTTTAATCACTCAAATCAGACTCTCAAGCATGGCAGTCACTAACGACAATGGGGCCATTGTGCCCATGGCATATAGCTAGCACATCTGAAGAACTGGACTTTTAATTTTACTTAATTAATTTTATTAACATTGATTTTTTTTTTTTTCCGGGTGGGGGACTTACATCCCCAATCCTTTTTATTTTTCATTTTGAGACAGGGTCTTTCTAACTTGCTGAGGGTCTAAGTTGCTGAGGCTGGCCTTGAACTTGTGGTCTTCCCGCTCAGCCTCCTGAGTTGCTGGGATTACAGGTGTGTGCCACCACATTCAGCAGCTTTAAATTTTAGAACTGGCACAACACAGTTATTAGAAAATCTTTAAGAACATTTGATATAATTTGGGAACATGAATCTCCTGTTTGAACTGTCCGTTTTATAAAATCTAAATGCAGATCAAATAGTTCCACTGAAAACTGGGCTTCTGAATCAATTAGAAATGTACTCTAAGTGTAAAGTACACACCTGGTTTGGAAGACAGTATTAAAACATAAAATATCTTATTGATAATTTTTGTATTGCTTACATGTAGAAATGATAGTATTTTGGATATACTGGGCTAAATACAGAATATTACTAAAAATCATCTCACCCAGATTTCTTTTTCTTCTTGAATGTGGTCACTAGCAAAATTAAAATGTTAAGTGTGGCTCTCATTCTCTTTTTGTCAACCAGTGCCAGATTGATTATCTGCAGTGTCCCTAGTGCTCTGCTTCCCATAGGCAGTAACCATGGAGTCTGTGATGTTACCATCCTGTGTGGTGGGTGGGGGGATGGACTTCTTGTGATGGGATGGCAAATAAACAGGTAAACATAAACAGCATGAATTCAGATTGTGATAAAATAGGAAGCAGTTATGCAGGGTGATGCCTGAGTAATTGGGGTGGAAAGGCTATGTTTACAGAGTGTGTCAAAGAAAATCTCCCTAAATAAAGTTGAACTGACATCCAAAGGATGAGGAGATGCTGGGAAGCATCATGGAAGTTTTCTCTAAAGAGAAGACCTTTGGTTAGGGCCCTGTAGAATGGTTTTGTTTTAACTCCTGTTCAGAAAGACATCTTCAGCTACTGGGTCAAACATAGGATGTGGAGAAAGCTCTTGGCATGAGATCAGGCCTGGCAACTCAGAAGTGAAGATCAGCTGGGCCAGGGGCCAGGCAGTCAGTGAGCACATGGGGCTAGAGTCTGTTGGCAGATTCTTCATCCTGGAGCCAGCTGGATGTTGAGGTTTGGAAATGTGACAGGTGACTCTTCCTTAACAAACAAAACACTTCCATTTTGACAACAAAAAGTATAGTAGGTTTTTAATTGTAGTGCTTTGGGTGGGCCTAGCTCCACTATGCTGCCAGCCTTGAAGAGTGTCCCAATGTACCTGGGAAGATACTGTTCATCTACACATGCAGGCCTCAGCAGAGACTTGCAAGGGGATTGAGAATCAGCATTTGTTGTGAGCACTCATGATTTGACCCATCTGTTTTGAGTGGCCACATCAGTGGGTGCAGGGAGCTGGTAAGACACCACACCTGACTGGCTAGCATAAGTTGAAATGGGACCAACAAAAATGATGAGTGGCAGCAGAGTCCTGAATGGGACTCTCCACTTACCTAGAGTTGGTCCTGTCTTGTTTCATAAGAGACAGTGTGTGTAATGATTGATCCCAGGGTTTCTGGTGGCAGGTCCTGTCTGAATTCTTGTTTTGCTAATAATTAGCAGTGGAAACATGGGCAAAGAATGCAACCTTTCTGAAACCAGTTTCCTCTTCTATTATGATGTCATTTGCCATAAGGGGTCTCATGAGGATTAAATTGCCCCATAAATTTTAGCTGTTTTTATTATTATTGATATCATGTTCATTTTTCCTCTTTTTAAAAAAATTACTGTGTAAAAAGCAAAGTCAGATGTGATCACATTGGGCCATAGCTCAGAGGTTAGCATTTAGAGATCTTTATCTGACTCTATCAAGTGAGATGGCTCTACTAACACATCACTCGGGAAAAATAACATAATCTTGGCTCTTTGGGGCAGCAGACTTTGGCAGACTCATGGAAATCACAGCTTTCCTCTTAAATTATTCTCACATTTCCAATTCTAACAATTTATAGTAAAAGAAACCTATGAAGATTTGTGTTTAAAATAAGCAACTTGGAAGAAGGAGAATTAAAGAGAGGTGTCTTCACCTGAATCATTTTGTTGACAGCGTCTACCACATAGAACATCTTAACATTTAGTTTCTCTTTGGTTCTTAGTCAACTTAAGGATGTAGACATTGTGCCAGATGAGGACTGGGGGTGGTGTAAAAAGCATTTGTTTGAGTTCATTTTTACTTTTTGTTAAAGAATAAGTCGATTATTGTGTATGATGTAGTGAGAAAAGCACATATTTAATTGAAAGTGAGTTTATAGCCCAGCTATACACATTCTTATAAGTAGCCTGGGACACTTTGTTCATTAGCTTTTGTGAATTTCAGTTTCTTTTTCTGGAAAATGCCAATAACATCCAACCTCTTGAGAGGATTAAAGACTATTGAGGTAGAGTGTCTGGGACCTGTTGTGATTCTTTGTGTAAATCCAGTGACATTGGTTGCAGTATTTTCACATCTCAAGATAGCATGTTGAATTGTGCTCATGGGTTTGCAATGACACTGACAAGGATGACAGGGAAATCAGAATTCTGTGCTGAGGTAGGTCAGGTCATAACTGGAGGAAAGTCATTTAAGCAGAACACAAAGAAGTCAGGGTTCTAATTATTCCTTATATTACAGTGTTTTTGTTTTTCCTGATTTCTTTTTCATAATATCTATATCACTTGATGAATGTGGTTGAGAACTTCTGAGTGTTCTCAGAACCCTGTTCCTGACATTATCTCAGTGTCCTCAAATATTTTAAACATATCTTGAGATAAAAGCAATGATTTAAAACTTGGATTTAGAACACAGTTGAAAAACGCATCCCAACATTGCAGTGATATATGGGATGGCTAATACGACCTCACCAAAGGCTGCCTGTCCTCTGAAACTCAGAATCTCTGCTTTGCACCTGGAATGTTTGTCCAAGATACATGGTGGTTACTAGGTGTGTGCATGTTTATGTGTGGCTGAGGGAATAAAGCCCACAAATGCCAATCCATGACTAATAGCAGTAGAATTTCAGTTTGATGAGGGCTATTATTAATTTATGCTTCATTTCAATTTCACACATTAATTAAGTGTTCATTGCATGCCTACCATATAGGGATAATGACTATTTCCTTGTAGGCCTATATTACAAATCAACAGTTCATTGTCACATTTAGGAAGGCAAACATTTGTTTTAAATAGCACTTTTTCTTCTCTTGCCTATGCATATGGGGGTTATTAATCTATATTGTTTCAATTACTCATAAAAGCAAGCATCAAGTAAATGTCAGACTAAAATGGTGGAGGGACAGTGGTTAAAGGCAGACCTGAGAGGAGTAGACCTTTTTTTTTATCACAAACACATTGTAAGCCTGCTTGGATTCGAGTTTCTCATTTGTAAGATGAAGGAGTTGAACTAGACAGTTGCGAAGATTCCTGCCCACAAAGCAAAGAATCTATGTCAGAAAAGAGGTTGCCAGTTGAGGTAGACCATAGGCCCTTGTTACCTGGTGGTAATGGTAGCCAGGATTCTCCTGAAACATAGGAAAAATGGGAGATAGATTTCTCCTACTGGCACCCTGTACATGTGTGTGTCTGTGTGTGTGAGTACAGAGAAAATGGCGGGAAGAGAGATTGTGAGGAATTGACTTAGTCTGTGGAAGCCAATAAGTCCTATGATCTGCCTTCTACAAATTGGAGACTCAGGAAAGCTAGTGGTATAATTCCATTCCAAGCCCATAGGTCTGAGAACCAGGGAAGCCACCAATATAAGTTCCAGTGTCAGGGTAGAAGCCCAATATCCCAGCTTAAGCAGGCAGAGAAAGGAGGAAACCTCCTTTCTTCTGCTTTTTGGCCTTCTTCTGATCATCAGTAAATTGAATGGTGCCAACGCACATTGAAAAGGAAAATCCTGTCTCCCGAGTCCATGGGTTTGCATGCTGATCTCAATCCAGAAACACCCTCACAGTTTAACTCAGAGGTCATGTTTAATCTGGACACTGTGTAGCCACCAGTGAAGCCCCACATCATGTACAACCACAAGAAAGGGACCTAAATAGAATAAGTTATACTCATTGCATGTATAATATGTCAAAATGCACTGTTCTTTTCATGTATATCTAAAAAGAACAAATGAGAGAGAGAGAGAGAGAGAGAGAGAGAGAGAGAGAGAGAGAGAGAGAGAGAGAGAGAGAGAGAGAGAGAGAAGGGGAGGGGAGAACATGCTTGGGAAGAATGATATCCCAAAACTATTCCACCTGGGCACCACAAGTCACTAGTTATATGGTTTGGGATCCAGAAGCAGACTCCATCATGTGGGTTATTGAGGGAACATTAGAGACAGGTGGAAGAGACAGAGGAAAAATGTTTTAAGATGTGTAGAGAATTAAGGATCCTGCCATCAGGGTGTTTACCCTGTGCTGCTGTGTTGGCTTCTCTTGGTCTTAATCCTTGTATCTCCCTGTAGGTGTGTCAGAGAAAGGAGCTGTCTCTCCAGAAGTCCTTCCAAAAGGCAATCATCATAGATTTTTTATTGGTGGAAACTGGCCAAAAAGCCTAACAGATTTCTTACAGTGCTGACTGGGAGACAAAAACTCTCACAAATCAATGGTATTCTGAAGAGTGTGCAGTAGCTCAGAAGTGAAAAATGACTTCATTGTTGTCACCTACAATGTGTCCCCTCAATAATGATTTTTAAAGACCTACTTACAAATAGGTTATTTATTGGATACATTGCCTAGGAGAGATCAACTCACCATTCCAACCTCATGGGAATGTGCTCTTGAAAAATCTCTCTTCTTGCTATAGAGGCAAACATACTTCTAGTGGTTTTACAGATTTCATTAAATTTAATTAATTGCAGGTGAACTCACCCTTTTTTTAAACTCCAAGTGTGTCCCTTGCCCTGTCAATAAACATAGTAGTGGTCCCTGACTTACAGTGGTTCCATATATATTTAATTTACAGTGGTGCAAAAGTGATACATGTTCAGTAGAAACCATATTTCTGTTTTGAATTTTGATCTCTTCCTGATCTAGCAATATGTAGTATTGCTCTTTCTCAGAGCTGGGCAGCAGTGAGCCACAACTTTCTGTCACCTGCACAATCACCAGGGGAAGCAACTGATACCCCATACTGTGTTGTTAAGCCAGCATCTTCAGCAGACAGTGCATATTAAATGCATTTCCTTTTATGATATTTTCAATTTATGATAGGTTTATTGGGATGTAATCCCATTGTAAATCAAGGAGCATCCATATGTGACAATTTTGTGGCAAGAATGGTGGTGATATTGGAAAAGAGCTATTTTCTACCAAACACCTATTATGTGCCTTGCACTTTTGTTCACAATGAAATAAGAAAACAAATAATCAGGTAAGTTCAGTCACTTGGGCAGGGTCACATAGCATGTGTTGCTTCCTAGAATTAAATCTAGAACCATCTAGTTTTGTGCAACCCACAAAACCATCTAGTTTTGTGCAACTACCACAACATGTATTATGAAAACCATTCATCACTGCAGGTTAAGTCTTCAACACAAAGGAACATTAGTTCTGCTTCTGCATGGCTTTTGATCCTTTCAGTCTGGGTCGCATGTAGTCTTAGTAAATAGAGTCTCCAAGGGTAAAGAGCTAATCCATTTTCTTCTGAGTCTTACTGTAAATATAGGGTGACCTTTCCACGCCCCCCCCCCCCCCGAGGCTAGAAACAGCTGTTGATGCACTTTGGATGTACAGCTTTCCCGAACAGTTCTTTTTTTTTTTTTTTTAATTTAGTTTTTAATTTTTTACAGACTGCATTTTGATTCATTGTACACAAATGGGGTACATCATTTCGTTTCTATGGTTGTACACAATGTAGGTTCATACCATTTGTGAAACCATGCATGTACATAGAGTAATGAACAGTTCTTTAGCTTAGAATTGGGTTCTCATTTTCTGTATTGTTAACCAACTTTGGACAATACAATGTAGTGGTAAAAGCATGCTGAAACTTTCAAAAGGTTGCCTCATAAAACATTGTCGAGCAAGAAGAGATGAAGGGCGGTCATCTGCTGCTAGGATATGCCCTTTAATATGTTATCATAACTCCTTTATTGGGCTGTTAGCACCTCCAGGGAGGGACCAGCCTTTTAGTTAATACCAACAATTAACTAAATTGTCTTTCTTGACCCAAGAAGTCAGAGGCGTGTTGATAGATTCACTGATACAACACCAGTGCCTAGCAGTGTCTGGCACCTAAAATGTGCTAAATAAATGTGTATTGAATCAAATTGATTCATAAGCTTAGTAAGGAACAATTATATCAAAAAAGTGTTGTGAAAGACCAGTCCTAGGAGTTAGGCCAGCTGATGCAAGGCTTTGAATGCCAGTCTTAGATTTCATAGAGACCTGTTCTACTCTTCATGTATTAACAGATAAATTAATTAGTTCAGCAAATACCTATTGCACATCTGTTATCAGCCAGGCAATTTACCAAATGCCAGGGACACAGACATCTCTTCCTTCTAGGGCTGTATGCTTCACGAAAAATCCTGATAAGTCAATAGTTAAAATGCCTTTAATGATGGTTATAGTAGAGATAAGCCTAGGGTGGTCTGGAAGTACCTTACAAGGAAAGGCTCTGTCACCAGGCATGTGCTAGGATCAAAGAATTTACATATGGGGGCCCTCTGACAAAAGCTTGGAGATATAATAAATGAGGGTCAGACCTTACAGAAGTCAGTCAAGGGATAACCCCTAATAAGGGGTTTCATTTGTCAAGATACGAAAAAAAAATGAGGGTCTAAGTTAGGGTGATGGCTAGGAAATGTTACAAAGGATCAGATCTGATCCATCTCACAGACTACCAGTTCTCCATAGTCATTGGTAAGGGTCAATTGAAAAGGTTTTTGACATCTTTTTTGCAATCTTATTACTCATTTACTTTATTGTAGACATCATTATGTATATAGCCTACTTGTTTTCATAATCATAACTGGGGTAAACTCCAGTGTTCACTGGAATCGCTCCGCAGAAAGCCTAGAAATCCAATCCAACAGAGGAGCATCATGGCCTGCCCTCAGGAGTTCTGCATTAGCACAACTTTCCTTGGTTCTAGTCTTCATCTTAGGGCCACTACTAGTTACTCCATAAGAAAAACTAGCTGGAAAACTTGTTTTCCAAAAACAAACAATGAGCCAGGTACGGTGGCACATGCCTGTAATCTCAGTGGCTCAGAAGGCTGAGGCAGGAGGATTGGGAGTTCGAAGCCAGCCTCAGCAGCTTAGTGAGGCCATAAGCAACACAGTGAGACCCTGATTCTAAATAAAATATTAAAAAGGGCTGGGGGTGTGGCTCAGTGATTCAATGCCCCTGGGTTCAATCCCTGCTACATAAATAAATGAAAAAAAAAAAAAAAAAACCTAACCATAGCTATAATTTTTGTGTTTTGTGATCTGGATGCCCATTCTTAGAGGTTAATACAACTCAGAAGCTTCGAGGTTGTTTTCTCTTGTTTGAAGCAGGACATTTCTCTCAAGAGATGGTCTACTTAGGAGGATGGAAAGAAGGTGGTCCAGAACAGTCTTGCTGCTTGACCCCACTCCTCAGCCTTAGAGGTATCTTTCTGGGGGTCAAATCACGAACCCACTTTCACTGCTAAGCTCCCACCTATGAAAATTGAAAGCAAAGAAGGAACAGGCTGGATAGCATAAACCTCCTGATTTCTAGTTCCTTTATAAAACTTTGGCCTTCATTGTCACACTCTGGTCAATTGAGTCTGAATTCAGACCTGCAGCTCTTGGGCTAGTAAAAGAAGTAAATTTCTTGGTTGGCATATGTTGGCACCCAACACATCACCATGGTGGCAGAGTGGATATTGATGTGAATCAGCTCACTTAGTCTTCAGATTCTGTGATCTTGCCCATTTTACAAACAGAGGTTAAACAGTGTGCATGAGGTTACCCTGCTGTGGATAAACAAGTATTCTCAACAACAGGTTCCTTGGACTCTAGAACCCAACCCTTTATCAGCAACCATCAAAACTATCTTTGACTCATCTTGTCAGTTCAGTCTAGTTCAGAGCAGCTGGGTAACCAAGGATTTTAGTTACTAGTTTGTTTTTTGTTTTTTAATTAGGAAAATTTTCAGGTCTTGAACTTTATGTGCTCTTAAATTACAACTCAGAAGGTGCCCTTGAGGGAAGAAGTATTTCTGTCATCACTGCCCAGGCTGTGCCTAACAATTCTTTTGCCTGTTTCAAGTTTTTTATTTTTTATTCATCAGACAACTCTTTTGTCATTTGCAGACTAAATGAGTCTTTTAAGCCATTTAAAAATGCTTCCAGTTGAGTAACTGAGTATCTCTCCAAATTGTAAGCATTAGATCAGCTTTAACTAATCTCTAGGCACAGAAATATTATAGTGACTAACGGGAGAGAAAGAAGATGTTCCCCTCACCCAGTATCAGCAGGGAGATATTTCAGAAAGGTATCAGTTTGGGCTGTGGAAAATAACCTGGGCATGGATTAACTTTATCAGGCTTCTTGTTTCAGATTTCTTCTCTTGAACCATTTGATCAAGTCCCTTAATTCCACTGTGGCTCATTCTCCCCACTGGTAACAGGATGATTCTTTTGTCCGAAAGTTTGGTGATATAAAGAAAGCAGTAGGTAGAAGTATTTTAATTTTCTCCCTTTTCCAGAGTCTGGGAAATCTTTTCAAGTTTTATTTTTTATTTTTACAGACTGCATTTTGATTCATTGTATAAAAATGGGGTACATTATTTCGTTTCTGTGGTTGTACATGATGTAGATTCATACCATTCATGCAATCAGACATGTACATAGGGTAATGATGTCTCTCATTCCACCATCTTTCATACCCCCTTCCCTCTCATTTTCCTCTATGTAAAGTTCCTCCATTCTTCTCTCTTGTACTTGTTTTTTGTTTGTTTGTTTTTCCCATTTCCCTTACATGTTTAGTGGCTGAAAAACAACTGGACTACCAATTGTTCTTTTACTGAAAGAGTAGGTAGTGACATCACTAACTCTCAAAATCTTTATGGGTTGCCTGCTCTGGGCAAGGCATGGCATGGCTGCTGTGGAGGTGCTGGTGAAACTCAAAGAATGGGACTCTGGCTTCCTGGATGGCCATGAGATCTAGGCATAATCCTCAAATGCCCTCTAGCCTGTAGTCTCAGTTTTCATTCTTTGATTCTTTCAGTCTCATTCTGAGCTGCTAAATATAATAATGAAAGAAAGTGTCTAAGCAGTGTGCCCAGCAGTTGCTAGAATTTCGATGACCCTTTCTCCGGTCGCCAAAGCTTGGTAGGGTTGCTGGGAACTGTGGTCAAGGCCAGCTCTCAGTCCAGTGCTGAGGTTCCCAATGTGCCAGGGTGGAACTCTTTGGGGGTGGGGTGGGGATGGAGAGAATTGGTGACACACCCCTTCCCCAGGGGTGTAGTAAGCAAATCACATTTTCATGAACATGGACACATCAGACTCCAGGGTAAGCCATCCAAAACCCTCAGTACGAAGGAAGGAGGCTCCGTGGTTAGAAATGTGCCGCTTCTGGGTCCTTAGACTGAGAAAGTGTCAGGTTCGATGACAGTGATGAAAATGTGTTTTCTCTCTCCCTCCTGGAGCCGAAGCAGCCCTGGGGCTCCCATAATTGACTGTGCTGGGTGTAGATTACACATTCAGGGAGCGGCAGGCCCAGTGAAGTGACTTGGCACTCATCTCTGCGACACACACGGAGACCTCCGGGAAGCTGGGAGCTGGGGCACAGCTTGCCCTCCCGTGGGGCTGGCTGGAGCTGGAGCCGGCGCACTCATTCATCAGGCCCACGTGCAGAGTTTCATGTGCTCTGCCCTGCAAGTTTTGTCAAGCACCACCTCGACCGTGGTTTCTGAGGTGAAGGAGTAGCACTCAAATTGAGAAAACATTTGGTTTGCCTCAGGCAACTGGATTTAGGGGAAAAAAATGCCAACCCTTTTCCCGTTTGCCCAGGGATTTTGGATGGCATTTTTCCCTGAGACTGAAAGGCATGCTTCTCCCCCACCCTTGACCAAAGTAGCTGTTTGCTAAATATTTCAGAGAGTGATGATAGTGTTTAAGAGCTGCCACAATCCCAGTATTTTTGGTTACAAAACTGCCCTGCTATCCCTGCCAATAGAAGGTTAGAGTTCAGAAAGAAGAGACATATAGTGGAGACCGGCATCAGACACCTTCCCCAAAGCTGGCCTGCCTCTTTTTTCTCTGCTAATTGGGGCCGCATCCATTCTCCATCCAGTCTGCTCCTTTTCAGTGACTTAGGACTACTTGTTTATTTATGGATTTTGAGCACGTTTTAAGGTTTAAAAATGAGGGTTAACTTCAAGAGAACATGGAGCACTTGTGCTGGTTTTATACATCCCCCTAAAAGTTACATATTTATCTTATTGCAGCAGGAAAAAAAAAAAAAAAAAAAAGACATTGACTTTTACGCAGTCTCACTTGATTCATTGAGGGAGAGCTTGCCAACATAACTATGGGTAGTTTCTTGATTTCCAAGATTTTCAATCCTGACAATGACAAGATTTAAAGACTAGAAAAATTTAAAAACTGAAGCTGCCAAGCATATTTAGAATGCCTCTCATGAAAAGGGATAGAACTAAGTGAACAAAATTAAAAAGTGAAGTTACCCAGTTCTGAATGGACGTGCTCAAACCATCCCTCCTCAGCTTTCCTACTGTGATTAAAATCATAGCAGTAGGGTCCATAGAATTTAGAAACAAAAACTATTGCCAGTTATGTTTAAATAGCTAGGAAAATGAGACAGTATGTACAGTGGAGCCGAACTATTCACAGGTTTTTCTCTCATATGAATGTAACTCTCATGAGCATCGTTTGTGTCTATAGAATTAAGAGATATTTTGTTACAAGATGCTGAGACACACTTTTTTAAAAAAAATTTTTAGTTGTAGATGAATGCAATACCTTTATCTTTATTTATTTTTGTGTGGTGCTGAGGATCGAACCCAGTGCCTCACACGTACTAGGCAAGTGCTCTACCACTGAACTACAACCCCAGCCCCTGACATACTTTTTTGATATTTAACAGATCACTCTGTTCTCTGCTTGGAGAAATAGAGAATAACTGCACTTTCCTTTGCCAGCATTTGCCTCTTTTTATATTAATCTCAGCTGAATGGAACAATTCCTCCACTCTGCACCAAATAATGCTCTTCTTTGTATTCTCTTGATACACAACTTGAGGACATCCAATTTTTACAAACACAGATCTGGGAATATCTCGAATGATTTACGCACAGAGTTGCAGGATTAGTCAAAAAGAACCAAAAACCAAAGCTTTGTTTTAAGGTAAAATTGTTGGTCTTGCAGTTTTCTACAACTTCTACAATGCTAAGGGCAGAGTGAGATGTAACATATAGTTACTTCAGGTGTTGAATGGATTTTATTAATCACTTTGCCTTACATTTCAAATTGCTTACAGGATGATTATCTAAAATACATAAATACATTTAGAATGAAGTCATGCCACTGTTTCTAATGCAGTAGTAATCTTCATCCCAGAGTGAAGCTGGAGGAGTTGCATGCTGTCTCAATTCAGTCTCTGCATTAAGAGATTGCATTTAATCAAACCTGTGAACTTAACCCCAGGTGGCACTCAGACAGTAGAATTAGTTTTAGGTACTTTAGAATTCCATTTCCTTTAAACACTTGTACAATCGAAATTGTTTTCAAATTTGCTCTCATTTCTTAAATTAATTGTCCTGAAGTTTAAAATTTAAAAACCTGAAATGCAAGTTAGAAAATGGAAGAATCTTTGGATATAATCCTGCCATTCCACAAGTATTTGATAAATTTACATCACTAGCTTTTACTGTTAATACCCCAGACCTGCTTCACGTTCTGGCATGCTCTCACGTCCCTTCCTCTCCTCCCTTCTCCTCCTCTCCCCCCTCCTTTTTCTCTTCCTCCTCCTTCTCTCCCTACCTTATTCTCCTTTCTTACTTTCTCTCTTTTTTAACCCTCTGGAAAGCATCTTGGCATGAGTAGGAATAAAGGAGGTATTTTCTCCTCAAAGGACAAATTAAACTGTTCCAAAAGACAAATGTATTTGAGACAAACAAAAAATAAGTGACCCATCTTCAGTAGATTTTAAGGAAGTTGAGTGACAAGATTAATAAAAAAAATTAACTGGAATTCTTTTGAAATTATCTTTCCTAGAAAGATTTAAAATAAAAAATCTTCCTTGCAAATTGAGAGAAAACTACTGCTTATGGGTATTGTTACTAGTGGCCAGCATAGACAGTCTTAAGTGTTTTAAAATATTTAACATTTTATTAAATATTTATATTGTTATATTATAATATTAATATGTTTTATTAAATATTAATATTTAATATTAAAATATTAAAATTAAAGGCTTAAAATATTTAATATTCAAATGTTAATGAAATATGCCCTAATTTTTTCTTCTCAGTCTGACACTTCTTTCGGTTTAGCTTTAAGAGTTGGTTTCCAATCATTTCCTTGCTCTTTTGTAATTGATAAATTTATATTTCTTCTATTTTGTGCTTTGATTGTGGACAGCCATTGACCACTCCAGTGCTGGCAATGTCTTTCATTAGTTTGTGAGGAAGCATCACTCAGCATCATGAGATTGACTTTATTCAGGCCTGTGCTCCTTCACTTCATGACATGACTTCCAGTCATATCCCTCGTTCTTGGCTCATGTCAATACCCACTTTACTTTCCTATTTTTATTCATTTTAGTTGTAAACACTGTTTCTCATTGCTTCTGAAATTTAGGCTTGTAAGGTTGAGGAAATGACTCTATCTTAAACAACAAAAATCTGCCCTGGAATGGGTTTCAAGCAGGGGTCAAACAAATTATTGGGTCAATAATATATTAAAAACATGGAATCATATGTGGAAAGAACATATCTTTCATTAATAATTTTACATGCTGTTCATTGCTAGTAATATAATTATTCTTGTACAATCAAAATTGCACTCTGTTATGGAAATACAAAATATCCTATTATAATTTTTATAGCTTTAATTCTAGACTTCTGGGACTATATTTATATACCCCTTACTAATTAAAATGTCCTGCTATGTTTCTTTTAGAAACTAAACTCTTAGACATGGCTACTAAGCAACTGAATTAATACAGTGTAAAACAAGCCATTCATCTATACCTTCTTATTGAGGGCCTATTGCCGACCATTGCTTTTGGTACTGTGGGTACTAAATTCTGGTTTCTTTCCCATCAAGGCAGTGGAGAGGCAATCAATTAAAATATGGAGTACTAAATACCATAAGAGCCTGCATTTGTACAGCACATTTGACCCCCCTTATCAATAATGCCATTTTACAAATGTAGATATAGAATACCAAGATTTTTTATGTGATTTTCTGAAAGTGGCCAAGCTAGCTAGTTGTTGGGGTGCTCTCCCAAGACTTTGGGCTGTGCACTGCCCATCCATGGTATAGACTAGCCTGGCTGGACCCCTCTGGATATAGAGAGCATCATGCTGCTTTGGCATATGTAAAGAACACACACTGGATATTTTAGATATAGTGCTAGAAATGATGACTTTGCTTTTAAAAGCCTGATAATGTTCACTGTTTTGTAAGATTCATCAAACAATAGGTGCGAGACCTAATTTAATGTTTACGGTTTTGTAAGATTAGTCCAATGACGGTATTATTTCCCTTTTTCATAGAGTTTCAGAGGTGCTAAGGTCCAAGATCAAAGGATTCAGGATCTATGTCTTCTGATTTTTAGTACAGTGTTCTACACCTGCTGATACACTAAATTGTATTTTATGCCTTATGTTGCAATGTTTAATGCTTGGGACCCTCTCTGCCCTTCCCTTTTTATTTCTCTGTTATTTACATGACATTGCACCTATGATTTTTACTGCATAATTGAAAGGATGGAATGTGTACCAAATGCCCACTAAACCCACTTACTATGGCTCACATCACAAGGCCAGCACCACTGGACAAGGGAGTCCCTTGGGCCTCATGTTTTAAAAGGCCCTGCTTCATTCCTCTTTCAGCTGAGTTTGTCTCTGTCATTTGAAGAATTGGTGCAATTGTGGGGACATATTCATTCTGAATTTTTGGCCCCTTCTAAATTATATTCCAGGTACTCTGGAGTCCAGAATTTGTTGACGAGGTGGCTAGGAGTGGGCTTCCAGGACATCTGTGTGGACCTCCCTCTTTATCCACTAGAGGGCGGAATGCAATGTCAGTACACCTGAGGGATTGCTGTAGGGGTCTGTGGCCCACAGATCAGCTACAGACAAAAATACACAAATCCACAATCATTTTAGATCTTTTGCATTAGCTATCAAGTTGCTTATGGCATTTTCTTTGGGATCTTTATTCAACAATTTCCTTATTGTTAAAGATTTTGACCACTTTACCTAAGCTTTCCCTTCTCCATAATCACGCTCTATCTACTCATGTTACTTACTTTTTTGTATTGTTTAACAGTATAAAAGCCTATTATATAATCTTCTATTTATTTACATGTTTATGCTCTGATTTCCACTAGAATGGAAACTGTGTTAGTTAGGGCAGAAAATTGATTATTGTTTCATTGCCATTCTTTAGCATCCTGAATAATACCTACCACATAGTAGCCAGCTGATATTTTTAAAACAAAACTGATAGGGAATACAGTTTCCTGCATTCATTGTATGTAACTGTTTTTCCCTTTCACACATCATCTTAGAAGTAGAAAAACACAACAAAACAAAACAAAACAAAAAAACCCAACAAGGCAACCAATGAAAAATGTAAATATTCAGTAGTATATAAATAATAAATTGTGTAAGGGGAGAATATGACCTTAATTCTCTGAAATTGACTAATGTAATAACAATAATGCTGTGAGTTTTTCCATTAACATATAGCAAGACTAAATTGATGACACACAGTTTGAAACTTTAGCTCTCAGAGAAGGCCTACTAAATATAAAACTTTATGGTAGAGTTCAATTTTTCGGTTTGGCCTATATTGACTCCCATAACAATGTTCCAAATGTACATGCAGTATTTATTTTACAACTTCCTTCTAAATGACCTTTCAAAAATTATGATTCCCTGTATTCCTTACCAGATGTGTTCTTTAATATCAACCCTTGATGTTTGCAGTTATTAAATAGGTTCAAAATGCCTGTTCCAAGCAAATCAAGTAAAAGTCTCCTAGCAAATAAAACATAATGCTTTATTTTGTTCATAAGTAGGTATCTAAGTGGAATTCAAACAATTATGTTTTTTCTTAAAAAGACTGACAACATAATGTCAATATTTAGTAACTCATAAGTTACTAGATGGAGCAAAATTTAATGTTTAAACACATACTTTTGCTAGATTTAAAATTTTTTTTCACTGGTTAATTCTGACTGTTTACCAGAGTTTTAGAAAATTTCTGGGATATGTTGCCTTCTGATTTGGGGGCTTAGGAGCTGCATGTTAGTAATAAATGTCTTCATCAATCCTTTTCCATGGCAAACATTTCTAATTGTGCACTGAACTCATACATTTTTTACTTTTAGTCAAGGTAACTCTATTTTGTTTTCAGTCAGAGAAGAAATATTTTCATGTTCATTTTCTTAATGTTGTCAAAGATAATAAAAAAGATAGAAAATGCAAAAACTTTTGTTTTCTGGCAACTGTTTCATTCAGATTACTAAATGGTAATATAATTCACTTGTCTCCTTTCTAAATACTAATCTTGCATCTTCATAGAATGATTTCAGGTGGTGTATCAGCTGGAGCATTAACCTCACCTCTCTATTGCTTTGAATAAACTTTTCATTCCCAATCAAACCAGAGAATGGGACTATGTAGGCAAAATTTCAAAGCAAGGAAAAGGAAACTAGAGGACATATTTAGTTTATCTCCTCTTGTTTTACAGAAAAAAAAAAAAAAAAAGAAGCTCACAGAGATCACATAGAATCACATAGGATGTAAAATCTAAGATAACAGAATCCCCCAAATTCCAACTCCATTATTAATACATAATGACATATTGTATATGTCATTGTTTATTTAATTAATCCCTGTCTGTATAAAATTCAGGTTATTTACAAGTTTTAATTCCAGCTAGCAATGCTTCAGTACATAACTTTGTATATTCACATGTGCAAATAAATATGTAGGATAAACTCCTAAATGTTGAAATTACCTCTTTTGTTGTTTTTGAAGGTATTATCCATTTATTCTCCACAGACTTGTACGGATTTATATTCCCCTTACCATTATGTGAGCATGACTATTTTCCAGTGCCATCACTAGTAGTATGTTATCAACATTTAGATTATTTCCATCTGAAAGGTGAAAATGGCATCTCAGTTTAGTGGTTTGCTTTTGTTTTAATATATATTAGTCAGCCTTATATCACTATAAATGTCACTATAACAGAATATCTGATACAGACTATTTACAAAGGAAAAGAGGTTCATTTAGCACACAGTTTTGGAAGTTCCAAGTCCAAGATCTTTTGACCTTATTGGTTTGCCCTCTGAGAGGGTGGCCAATGGTGGCATTTGAGGGCAGGATCACATGTAGGAGTAAGTGGTCACATCTCAAATGGAAGACATAAAGAATAGGGTTCCATGGTCTGTTTCCAGGTAATACCCTCAATTTGCCCAAGGACCTCTCACTAGGCCCACCTCTTAAAAGTCCTACTACCTCCCAAAACCATCACCTTTAGGGGGGACATAGACAGTATTTAGACCATAGAGACATGTAAGGTATTAGACACATTTTTAACATGATTTATCATTCATGAAATTTTTGTACTTCTAATCTTTTTCCATTTTCCTGGTTATTTGTTTCCTTATTGATTATAGATTTTTTAAAAAAAAATATATTAGGGGGATGAACTTTTGTCCATTGTAGGAGCTATAAACTTTTCTGTATGTCTTTCACCTTACTTTTGAGTTTTTGCCATGCCAAATACATTGTTTTTTAAAGTATATAGATTTCCAGATTTTGATAGACCTTTATTTTTTATTCATTTATTTATATGTGGTGCTGAGAATCAAACCCAGTGCCTCACACATGCTAGGCTCTACCACTGAGCCACAACTCCAACTCTACATTATTTTTTGTGTGATTAAATTTATCAATTTTTCTAAAAGACCTTTTAAATTTATATTATGCTTAAATAAAAACAGAAAAAAACCTTTTCCAGTCTTAACATTATTTTTGAAAACCTCCCCTGTTTTTTATGCTATTTTTATGGTTTTATTTGTTAACTTTTTATATTTAAATCTTTGATCCCTATATAATGGGTTCTGACTGAGATGTGAGAAATGCTTCAAATTTATTTATTTTTCCCCACTGGTTTTTCTACCACCATGCTTTATTTAGTGAGTTGTTTTTCCTCACTAATTTAGGTTAGCACCATTATTATATACTATCTTTTTATATGTTTTGGGTCCATTTTATTCCATTGTGATATATATAGACATTTGCTGTCGGTAAGTTTTAATCATTAACTTCAATATATCTTAATATTTAAAGAACTGATTTCCTCCTCCACCTCACTCCTGGATATATTTTTATGGTGATGCCAGAATTTGTTTCCCATTTGTATTGGGAAAACTTATGTATTCATATGATAACATCTTGTTTTTCTTCTGTTGCTCATAGATTGCCTGCCTCAGGTATAATACCACCAAGTTGGTAAATTCTAAAATAATGAGGCACAAGTTCATCTGAGATTGAGGTGGGCAGTCTTCCCACAATTATAAATCAATGTGTTTTGCTTGGCAAGTGAAATCTGATAGAAAGGTCATCCTTAGGCAAAGGGTCCTGAGCAGTATATCCACAGTGTTCACTTGGGCCAAGAAGGGAGGCGAGTGCAGGGAGCAGAGCACAAGTTTCCCTAAAACCTTGTAGCACGTGCATGTTGAAATTAATGGAGGATAGACGTGATTTCAGAAGTACTGTATTTTCAGTTTGGGTTGACTGTAGTTCCTTAATGTGTGAGAAATGGAATTTCTAGAAGTTAAATCAGTGAAGGAAAGTGCACCATTGTTCTCTTCTCCAGGACTGACCGTAGTTGTATGGAAATGAGTTTTACATGTTTTTTTTTTCTGTGCAACAAACTTCTTGGCAAGAAATAAAATCTGTATAATACATTACCTCTGAGTTTTGCTTAAAGAGCTCAAGAATAGGCATATGGATAATAGCTTAAAATATAAATATGGTCTTTCCAGTTGTAGAAACCTTCTGATCCAAGAACTACTTTTCCTGTTCTCCAAAAAATATACAGCTGTAGACATACCCATAAAGCACCAAGACAAAAATACATGGTATTTGACTCCTAAAAAACAAAAAAAAAAAGAAAGAAAGAAAGAAAGAAAAAAAGCCACTGGCCTTTTTTTTCTTTTTTTGGAGTACTACTGCCCTGTGATCAGACAGAGTGACTTGCAGTCAAATCCAGATGCCAAGTTGCTGTGTCACCTTCTAGCCACTAAACCCTGTAACTAAGCATTTTTGTTTGGTAAAATTACAGAAGAGATGCTGTTTGGTAAGATATTTTGTTCTATTTTAGTAGCTATAGTTTGTCTAGGAAAATGGCTGTCACTGGGTTTTCTCATACTTATCCCATTTGTCTATTTGTGTATGTGCCTGGGGAGAAGTGCATACTTACAGTGTCAGTCTAGAAACAATTATCCACTCCCATCCCAGTATACACTGTCCTGATTTCTAGGCATTTCTTTATTGAGTCCACACTAGGGGAGGTTTGATAGTTTTTGGTTTGTGGATCCATATAGGTTGACAGTGTGAAATTTATGAAGGCTCCATTGGTAAAGGTCAGTGCTAATATCACATTAGTTTTGAAAATAGTTATATCTAGACAGATCTGCAGACATCTTTTACTCAAATGCAAGTATGAATTGGTTCAATCTTGCCAGGAGGAGACCTACAGACCATAATATAAGGGTTGTGAATATAAATTGCACAGTTGAATTTGTCATAAATGGTATAAGTAATCCAGTGATAGGGTCTGTGTCAGATGTCATTTATGGAAATAATTATGTTTTTACAAAATGGAAAAAGGTGAAATACTTGCTAAATTTGCCTGGTCAAATATAAGTCCTTCGAAGAAAAAGGCAATTCTTAACTCATTTATATATTTCCAGTACCGTGCCTGGCAAGTAATGCTTATGAAACCAATGAATAATACTCATTCTATAGAAAGATTGTTTGAAACAAAGAGATTAAAATGTTTCCTGGAAATAGATTATGTCCATGAATGCCCCTACTTGCTGCTCTACCTTAAGAAGAATACCTTAACTGAGGATGGAATCCTGCGGCACTTAACCACTGAGCCACATCCCCAGCCTTTTTCTTTGGGGTGGGGTGAGGTGGGGGGGTGCTGCCAGGGATTGAATCAGGGGCAGTTAACCACTGAGCCACATCCCCAGTCCTATTTCGTATTTTATTTCGAGACAGAGTCTCACTGAGTTGCTTAGCACCTTGCTTTTGCTGAGGTTGGCTTTGAACTTGTAATCCTCCTGCCTCAGCCTCCTGAGCTATTGGAATTACATCCCCAAAGTCCTTTTTATATTTTGTTTTAAGACA
This sequence comes from Sciurus vulgaris, assembly GCF_902686455.1. Classification (NCBI taxonomy): domain Eukaryota; kingdom Metazoa; phylum Chordata; class Mammalia; order Rodentia; family Sciuridae; genus Sciurus; species Sciurus vulgaris. Next base: position 11,992,046 of record NC_136476.1, on the reverse strand, counting down.
GGGTCTTGCTAAGTTGTTTAGGGCCTTACTTGCTGATTCTGGCTTTGAACTTGGAATCCTTCTGCCTCAGCCTCCTGAGCCGCTAGGATTGAAGGCATGCACCACTGCCCCTGGTGCATCAGTGTTTCTTTAAAACTCTCCAGGTGTCAATGTTGACAGTCAATGAATTATAAGCGAATCTTTTACAGAGAAATTCTAAAGATCAAAACCATTCAAGAGGGGTGGGGATGTAGCTCAGTAGTAGAGTGCTTGCCCAACATGTACAAGGCCCTGGGTTTAACTGCCCGCACCACCAGCACCTTAAAAAAAATAAAAATAAAAAATAAAAAAGTTTTTAAATTGTTCATGAAACAGAGAAAAAAAAAAAATGTCCCAAGAAATCAGGTAATACTTTAGAAGTAAGCTGCTTTCTCTTATTTATGAATAATTTTTATATACTAAGGACATACTCCTTTTTTATGGTACAAATATTTTCTTCACTTTCTTGACTTTTCCACAGGGTGGTTCTTTCACAGACATGTTTTTAACTCTTACACAGTGAAATCTTCCAATTTATTAATCTAGTTTTGTCTTCTTGTGGTTTCTCTTATTTTTACCCAAAGACTAACAACTACCCCTCCCTCCCAATTAAAAGGACTTCTGGACATGTTCTTAACTAAAATAATGAATAAAATATAAAAATATAAAAAATATGAAGGATACCTTAGTGACCCTTCTTCTCTAGCATGTTAGTGAGCTTTGTGTTGCTGTGACCAAAACACCTAACAAAAACAACTGAAAGCAGGAAGGATTTATCTTTGATCCCAGTTTCAGAGAATTCAGTCCCTAGGCAGCTGACTCCAAGGGAGAAACATTATGGTAGAAGGGAACTGCAGAGGAAAGCTGCTCAGCTCATGCCAGTGGGGAAGGACAGAGACAGAATGGAAGAGAGAGAAGCGGAGAGGTGCCAGGGACGAAGTGTAAACCCCAAACCAAAGGCATGCCCCTCGTGATCTACTTCCTCCAGCCACACCCTACCTACCTAGAGTTACCACCCTATACAGTAATCCTTTCAAATGATGACTCCATCAAATGGATTAATCCACTCATAATCTAATCTTTTCATCTCTGCACATTCTTGCGTTGTTTCACACATGAGCTTTTGGGGGATACCTTATATTGAAACCATAACATTGAGCAATTCTTCAATCAAGAGATGTTTTGAAATCTTTACTGGATGAGTAAATGCAGAATTACAGCTGTTGACTACAAAACCCCTTCCACCTCAATTTTGAATTCCTTTGTGGAGATTAGGGAGAAATGGTTGAATAGAATATTTCAGGGCATTGTAACTAAGTCAGCTATCAGCAGGAAAGATAAAGCAAAGTAACATTTAAGAACAAATTGAGGAATTTAACCAGGGCTTACACTGCCCATGAGGTGCTCCTTTGAAACTACACAGTGCTTATTTTTGTGTTGTTGTAATGAAGACCTGTTTTTAAATACACCCCCAAATAAATACTCCTACAATTAGATTGCATTTTATTAAATATTAAATACATTTCCCAATTAATTTATTTAAACAAATGTTATGGCTAAATTTTCTCAAATGTAGCAGGTTAATTTTTAGAATTGGCAGGGAGCTTGTCGTTCAGGAAATTGCATTACTTTTCTAATTCTGTGCTAGACTTAAGACTAGGGTTTGATTTTCTGAATCCCCAAATAGTGCTTTTCCACCATACTGTGTTATAGAAGGCTGTTTTTTAAAAAGTGTCATCCTGGGGCATTTAGTTCCAGGACTTTTTTTTTTTTTTTTAAGTTAGAGTACAGTGGTTATACATAGTACATTATACATAGTAGTTGGGTTCATTTTGACAAAAGCATACATGCATGGAATTTGTTTCTAATCCCCATCCTCCCCTCTTTGCCTGTTCTCCTTTCTCCCCATATTCTCCTTCATCTACTCTACTGATCCACTCATTTATTTATTTTTAATTGGCACTTTATATATACATAAAGGTGAAATTCCCTTTGGTGATGTGATTTTATTAAATTCATTCCATATTTTCTGCCCTTTCCCACACAGGATGTTTTTAAAATTTGATGTATGATCACAAAACAACATTTAAAAATTTGATGTAAATTAGGTCAGGGACATGTGACCTATACTTATATAGGAAAAGTTCAGCCTGGTTTTGTCCGTAAAGTTTTACTGGAACACAGTCATACCAATTCATTTGTGTCTTGTCTACAGTGGCATCAGAGACCATATGACCTGCAAAATCTAAAATATTTAGTCTTTGATACTTCACACAAGAAGTTTGCCAACTCTTAATATAAAGTAATAATGGAAAAATACCTTTAAAAAGTTAACATTGTCATTTTGTAATAAATTTTAAGTAACATGCTTTCTGAAAAAGTTAGAAGTCTGGCTTCTTATTGAGATTTATAAATGATCTGGCTATAAAGGACTAAAATGCCTGCTTTCTTTAAAAATGAATAAGGGCTGGGTTTGTAGGGAATCGTTGAGCTCTTGGACTCTGAGATTCTGGTTGCCATGATGAAGCCTGTGACCTTGTCAGCATTGACTGTAGACAGGAAACGCCTCAGCCTGTCACTTCTGTTTTGTTGCGATGTTACCTGAACTCACCAAATGCACTACTTCTTGGCAGGTGGAGTGGATCCAGCAACAAGTGGTGAAAAAACGAACAAAGAGGGACTATGACCTCAGCCGTGCCCAGTCTACTTACTTCAACGATCCCAAGTGGCCGAGCATGTGGTATATGGTAAGCCCTACAAAGTCTGGCCTGGGGCAGAGTCATTCGGTTTTGTGTTGTATGGGGAAAAATCTCTTGGCATTGGGTCAACAAAGAGATAGTGACCAGGGACTTTTTCCTGTTTTAAGACTCACCATATGAAATTGGTTAATGGCATAGAATGTTTTCTGAATCTTGTTTGAACTTAACCCTTTGGGTCTAAGAAGAAAGGGAAGAAAGCTCCAATTCATAGAAATTGTGTTCGAATGTAATGTAGCAAGTTTCTATGTTTGGACCTGCAGATAGAAAAATATACTAAGGTACAAGTCACCCTCAGATCTATCTATAATTGTGTTCATTTTTTAACACATTTATCCCTCCTTGAAACCAGTCTGGTTAATGACTATTGGTGCTTGGAAATAATTGAAATGATTCTGCTAATAAGAATCCCTACTTATATCATCTAATGTGTGTTCTATCCCTACAGATACTAGTATTTAAAACTAGACCTTGAAAAAAAGATAGTTGGAAAGTGTTGGGTCTTTAAAAATTTTATTGGTTCTCTTTAGTTGTACATGAGAGTAGAATTCATTTTGATATAATGAGACAAGCATGGATTATATCTTATTCTAATTAGGACCCCAATCTTGTCAATGTACATGATGGTACATGAGACTCATTGTGGCTTCCTCATGTATGTATATAGGAAATTATGTAAGATTCATTCCACTGTCTTTCCTATTCCTGTCCCCCCTCCCTTTCCCTTATTTCCCTTTGTCTAATCCACTGAATAGAAATTTCTGCCCCCTTAATTGTGAGGGTTAGCATCCACATATCAGAGTAAACATTCAACCTTTGGAAAGCATTTGACTTGTAACTAGTTCAGTGGTTTAACTAAAAGATGTTTCCCTCAGGGCAACTTGCTTAACATGCTGAGAAGAGTGATCCCATCTGTTCACTTCACATTGCCTCCTTTGAAAATAAGCTTATCTAGTCTTAAGAGTTTTTAGCTTCATAATTATTGAGAAATGGGTTTAAATATATTATATTATATTATATTATATTATATTATATTATATCATCATCATCATCATCATCACTGGCAATTGAACCCAGGGTACTTTACCACTGAGCTACATCCCCAGCCCTTTTTATTTTTTATTTTGAGACAGCATCTCACTAAACTCCTGAGGCTCAACTTGAACTTGAAATTCTCCTGTCTCAGCCTCCTGAGACACTGGGATTATAGACATGCACTATCATGCCCAGCCCATCCATTACTTACTCTTAATCATGAGATTCAAATGTTATCAAAAAAAAAAAAAACTATTTACTTTTCTCTTTCTTGAAAATTTGTATTGCTAAACATTATATTTTCCACTATACAATGTTGTTTTTTTTTTTTTAAATAAACCCTATCCCTCACTGTACAAAATGTCTCTAAACTAATGAAAGGACCTGAATCCTTAGCATTTTCCATTCCTACCTCATGATTTCCTGGATCCTAGCCTTCCATTCCTTCTGCCTGGGGTGCTCTCCCTGCCCTTGCCCACCTCCTTGGATCAGGATCCTCCCACCCTTCAGAGACCACACCCAACACTGACTCCTCCCCAAAGTCCCTCCACATCCTCATCTGTCATCATTTTCCCTTCCCCTGGGGTAATGGGTCCTCCAATCCTGCTGTTCTTGGAATTCATCACTTGGCACTTTGTATTCTACATACTAATATTGTTCTTCATTTGCTTCTGCTAGATCAGAGTCACTTGAGGTCATCTGCATATCTGTCCTTCTTTATAAGCCCCCTAAAACCTAACAACCCTTTCAATGCTGGGTGTTTGTGCTAATTTGGAGGTAAATTTGGAGGTGGGGGGATATGACTAGTATTTTTCCCAAGTACCCTTTTCTTGCTCTTACATAGAAGTGGAAGGTTGTGGAAATATTTTAGACTCCAAACAATTTTATACAGAAAACTCTATCATGTCTGAGGGGAAAAAAGTAAGGAGTCATAAAGCTGAGTTCAAAGGGAAGTGGGAATTGAGACATCATTTGATAGGAGTCACCTGAGGGGATAATAAAACATGACAGCTTATTAGCTCTAACCAAGGAGGAGTGAAACACAAGGGAAGGCTTGGAGCAAGTGTTGGCAGGAGCTAAGGAGCTTTGTCTGCACTGACAAAATAATAAGAATATAATGGTATTAGGAAATAGGGTGGAGACAGAAGTGCCTCTGCACCCATTTATATGACCAGGATGAGGGAGACCTTTCTTACCTCACATTTTTCCTCATAGGAAAGAGCCAAGTTGCTGTCTGCATGTGCCCCCTGGATGGTTGGGGATGTTGGTACTTGTCCTTGACCCCTTCATCATGTTAGCAAGGCATGCTGAACTCTAGGAGCAGCCCTGGCCAAGACTTAGCATCTCAGTTAGCCTGGTGACTAAAGAGTCCAGTTCTTGTCTCCCAGAGAAAGGATGAGAGAAGAGCTTTCACTGGGTCATTGGAATATGTTTTTCAACACAAATTAGATGATAATAATTCAAATAGATAACAGTTATTGAACAGTTATGTTGTTCTAGGCAATGTGCTAAGCACTTTATGTGTATTTTTCTAAGTAACCAAATGTGTGCATTAATATTGGCCCTGTTACAAAAATGTGGAATCTGAGACTCAGGAGGTTTATGGAACTTACCTAACATCACCTAGCTGGGAAATGAGAGAAATGAGATGCCAAAGCAGGGACATTGATCCCAAAGTCCAGTGAGTGAGATGGCATCCTATCCCTGTCTTTTCTACTGTTTACTAGCCCCGTGAGGCAGACATTAGTCCTGCCTATCAGGAATTTCTACTCTATCCATAGAGAAGTTACTGAAATACAAGCAAACTTGTAGGTGCCACAGAGGATGAATGTGGATCTTGGGGACATTCAAAAGACTTTAAATAGATTTTCATTAAATGATTTCTTTACCCTTAACAAAAAGGGATGGAGCCAGATGTGGTGGTACATGTCTCTAATTCCAGTGACTCTAGAGACTGAGGCAGGAGAAGCACAAGTTCAAGTTCAGTCTGGGCAACTTAGTAAGACCCTGTCCCAAAATAAAAAATAAAAGTGACCTGGGGTATAGCTCAGTGGTAAAGTGTCCCTGGTTTTAGTCCATAGCAAAGAGGTGGGGGCAGAATGGGAAATGGATTACATACCTTACGTTTATCTGTCAGAAATACTCTCACAGAACACGAGCTGAAACTGGAAACCTGGATGCAAATCCCCATTACTTCACTTAGTAAATCTATCATTAAGATGGTTAAACTCACATCAACTATGACAAAAGACTTTCTAGCTGTTGTGACTGAGTTATCTATTGCCACAATACAAAACATCACAGAACTTATTTTTTTAAAACAGCTATTATTTAATGGATTCTGTGGGCCAGGAGTTCCAACAGCCCAGTGATGGTGGCATTTCTTTGATCTGTGATTTCTGGGGCTGAAACTGAAACCTGAGAGTGGGGAAGATCCACTGCCAATGTCACCTGGTCACGTGGTCTGCAAATTAGTTTCTCTCCACCTGGGCCTCACCACAGGGCTTGAATGTCTACTTGAGAAGTCACCATCTCCAGGCAAGGGATCTGAGAGGTGGTGGTGGAAGAAATGCTGCTGTATTTTGTGATCTCACCTCAGAGAGCCACTTGTGTTGTTTTCTGTGAGTCATACAAGTCAGTGCTGATTCTGTGTGAAAGGGGACTATACGAGGGTGTGTGTACTAGGAGGTAAGAATCACTTGCAGCCCTTTTAGAGGCTGGCTACCACAGCTAAATGAAATTTTGTGTGAGAAGATTTTAGCACAGAACCTGACACTAGAGTACCTTCAACAAATCATAATTGTGGCTATTGTTATTCTTTGACATCTTCACTGAAATACATGCTGGTTTTTTTTGTATGCGTGGGTGGAACTGGGGATGGAATTCAGGGCCTTGCTTATGCTAGGCGAGTACTCTATCACTGAGCTACAACCCTTGTTTTCTATTTTATTTTATTTTATCTTATTTTATTTTGAGACAGGATCTCAGTGAGTTGCACAAACTAACCTCAAACTGGCCATCTTCTGAGTAGCTAGGATTACAGGTGCACACCATCACACCCGACCATGCCGTTATGTTTTTATTTGTACTTTCAGTTGCTACTAGTCAAAGAAGTTTGAGAGTCCATGTCCAGTGGGCACTCTTTGGAGCATTCTTTGATGACACATTATTGACATAACTGAGCCACAGTGTTCCTTTCCTTCTTCTTTCTCTGAGCCCTGGGTTTCTGAGGACTACTTGGCCAATCTCCATAGGGTTTGGCCTCCAACTTGTGAGCCTGGGCCTGTTCCTGTCATTATGTATTTGCCACAGGAGAATGGAGATTAAGGAATGGCATGAAGTGTGCCTGAGTGTCTCTTTTAATTAATTTAAAATCTTTGCTCATGTCACTCCTCCTCTTGGAAAATGATGTGCAAAACCATTATGTGTAGCCTTGAGGCTTTGTAATTGTTCCTCTGTCCTGGCATATAGTGCTCCAGGAGTTTGAGGGCCCTGTCCTAGAAGTACAACTCATTTTTCCTTGCATCTAAAAGCTACTTCCACATCTGTCCTTTGTCAGGCAAGACACCAGCACTGGGGGTTTAGAAAGACACATGATTTCTGCCTCCTAAGATCCATAAAGCAGATAAGGAGTAGATAAAGCATCAAAGAAAGCTTAACAGTCAAGCAGCTTTCCCCCCAAATCTCCCCCAGAATCATGTGCCTTTATCCAGCCACTGGTGTTTGGGCATTGGCTGTAGTTTTTGTTTGCAGGTCTGGTTCTTTCTTTTTTGGTATTGAGTAGAGGCAGTAGGAGTTTATCAGAACTCTGTGGGTGATTTTTAATGTCAGTAGGTGGCAAATGTTCAATAAATGGTAATTGCATAAAAGGATGAGTAAATCTATGATTACCTCCATAGTAGAGAAAATAATTGCTCACATTAAATGAGCACTCAGTATGTGTGAAGTGTTTTGCCAGAGTCTGTCATGTGATGTTTTAGTGCCAGTGTTCAGTGAGTCAGGAACTTTTGTCTTCATTCTTATAGATGAGGAAATTAAAGCATGTTAAAGTTAAGTTACTTGCCCAAGGTCACACCATTCAGAAAGGGCAGACACCAGTGTTTGAACTGGTTCACTCTGCATTCAGAAACCTTAGGTTCCAATTTCTGCATCTGTGGTTTTTGAACTATCAGGCATCAGAGTCATCTGGAGAACTTGCTTCTTTTTATTTATTTATTTATTTTTTATTTTTACAGACTGCATTTTGATTCACTGTACACAAATGGGGTATAACTTCTTTATTTCTATGGTTGTACACGATGTAAATTCACACCATTTGTGTAATCATGCATGTACATAGGGCAATGATCATTAGTCTGTCTCATTCTACCATCTTTCATACCCCTGCCTCCTCCCCACTCTCATTTCCCTCTACATAATCCAAAGTTCCTCCATTCTTCTCTTACCCCCACCCCCATTATGTATCATCATCCACTTATCAGAGCTTAAAATAGATTGCCACCCACCCTCCATCCTACCCCCAGCACTGAGTCTTGGAATCTGAATTTCTGATAAGTTCCCCATTGAGCCAATGCTGGGGTCCAGGAACCCTTTTGAGAACCCACTGCTCTGCCATACTTTAAACACAAGGTTATGTGAGCACATTATGATGTACCTCCCAATTATCAGATGGGAGAAGAAGAGCTTTTAAACTTATGGTACATTTTAAAATACATTTGGTCAGTTTAACTTTTTCTTGCTGACAACATTTTCTATTTGGAAAGTTGGCAGCTTTAATGTGAGGAGATATTTTCACTTTACTTATACTAATTGAAAATACCCTTGGCTTATGTATTCTTTCAAGCAACTCCAGAGACGAGAGATATCTGACAGGAAATGTCAGGAGGATTTGGTCCAGTCTTTGGAAATGCATTGCAATAGAACTAGTTGGTTTCAGTGGAACCTAGATGATGCAATGAACCATTTTTACAAGAGTAAAGAAAATTCACTTTGATTCTAGAGATGGCAAGGTTAAGGAAGACTTTTTCTTATGGAACTAGGAATGCCAATTGATCAAGGTCAAGGAGTGTGATATTTAAAAATTATTATGAAGTATTTAGGCATACAAAGTTTAAAGAATACCACAAATGCCATCCAACCACCTCAAAAATCTAAGGAATAGAGCATTATCCATTTAATTAGGGCCCCCTGGGATCACTATTCTAATAGTGACTTCCCTCTAGAGTCATCATAGATGATGAATTTTGTTCACATCGAAGGAGTTCTCCTTTGTTGGAGATATGCTTCTCTTTGTGGAAGGGGTTAACCAATAGAAAATAGTTTTACATTTTTGGAAATTATCATAAAAGACTTTCTTACATGGAATTCAACAGTTGGACTATTGATGAACAGACCTAAGAAAACAACTTGAAAAAGAAACTGGAATGAAGATTTAAGTTTAATAGAAAAGTTCTTTTATTTCTATAATCATATAGATATTTTATTGCTCAAGGAAATTGGTATAGCATTATATGACATTTCTTGTCGAATGTTTAAGAACTAATAATGATTTTGGAGAAGCCCATAGTAAATAACTTCATTTTCTTCTACTTCAAAGACGAATGCAACTCAAAAGAAAAAAAAATGGGAAGAAGGAAAAAGGAAAGGTGGATTAATTAATACTAAGTTATAGTTAGGCAGGAAAAAGAATTTATGGTGTTCCGTTGCACAATAGGGCACAATTACCTAAGGATAATGTACTGTATATTTCCAGAAAACTAGAAGAAAGGATTTGGAATGTTTTCACCACACAGAAATGATAGAAGTGCGAGGATGAATTGAAACATCACATGGTACCCAGTAAATATGTAGTTTTTATGTGCATCTAAAAAATAAAATTTGAAAAAAGAAAGAAGCAAGGAAATACTCTGCAATATCATCATTTGACTCTCAGACACTAATAGTTAACTGGTACTCTTGACTCACCCTCCTAGCAGTCAAAATTTCTGTGATGAATATTGGGTGGCCTATTTAATATGCATCATTTCAAGACAGACCGTAACAAATGGACTCTTTTTTTTTTTTTTTTTTTTTTATGCACTACCTCAGATTTTATGAAAGCTCTCTGGGTGGTTTTACTGAGGGAGAAAAAAAATCTTATTTGTCGATCAGCAGAGTGAAAATTAGCTGAGTTCATTTATGTATGTGGGGCATATCTGCCAAAAACGATGAACTAGCTAGGATAGTAATTGCGAAAAATGATTTTAAGCCACATGGTTCTTTCTCAGCCAACTGGATGGTGTTCAGTACTCAAAGAGTTTGAGGCATTGCTGTTTCTGTGGTTGGCACACATTTTCCTAATGATTTATACTGTCATTTGACTCTAATAAAATCTGGTGGAGTTTGTGGCATTATTGTCCTGGCAGCTTGGAAATCATCCTTTTAAGACACCTCATTGAGCTGTTTTAATTGAAAATGCAACATGGTGGAAGTCTGCAACCATGTGGCACATTCTGGTGCAAGCAAGAGGCCTATGAGAAAGGACAAACTCCAATTAGACAGCAAGTGATATACTGGTATTTGCTATGAACGAGTTCTGCCACCTCTACAAAGGTATTTTACTTCTGTCAACTGTCGGTTTTTAGAAAAAATGAGAAATCCAGATCAATGGTTTCTGAAGGACATTCCTACTATTCACCTGGTCAATTGTACTGGATATTGAGTCTAAGAAGAGCACACACCATCAATGGATCCATGTCTTGCTCTCTAGCTAAGAGCTACCCCATGAGGTTATAACTGTTTTGTTGAGCTTTCAATAGAATACTGCTTCAAACTCAGTATGTCTCTGTGTTGGAGGTCCCCAAGACCACCCGCACATTTGGTGAATCACTAGGAGGGCTCACATGACTCATCATGTAGTCATATTTATGGCTGTGATTTATGTCAGTGAAAGGATACAAAGCGAAATCAGCAGAAAGGAAAGGAACATGGGGCAAAGCCCAGAGGAAACCAGGCTCAAACTTCCAAGAGACTTCTCTGAGCAAAGTTGCATAGAAAGCACTTAATTCCCCGGGCACTGAAGTGTGACAATACATGTGAAATCTTGTCTACTAGGGAAGTTTACTTGAGACTAAGTGCCTCAAGTTGTTATGGAGATGATGACCAAATAGGCACCCTTTGCTTCCTGTGCACCAAAACCCCATACTCCCTGGGGGAAAGCAGGTGTTGCACCACGAGCCATATTGTTTGCCTGAAGAGTTTAGGTGCAGTAAGCCCTTCTTATTAGGGAATGGTGGGAACCCTCTCAAAATCCAACTTTCCAGGTGCCAGCCCAAGGCCAACCTTGCAAGCAGATTTTTCAGAGGATATCAGTCTCAGGCCTGCAACTCTTTTCTCCACTTTCCCAAACCAAATAAATGCATGATCCTGGATTTGTTCATTTTCACTCTGAGTAGATAGAAACTTGGATATCATCCTTGATTCTTCCTTTAAAGCAATCTACCTAGCAAAAGCCATTCTACCTCTTCAGATTTTTGCCATCTTTCCTTCCCCACCACCACTGCCTAGTCTATACCACTGCTGTCTCTCAGTTAGACTATTGCAAAAGCTGCTCACCTGTCTCCCAATTTCTACATTTGAATTCTTCCAGTCTATTCTCCATACAGTTATTGGATTGATCATTAAAACCCCAAACCAACCAACCAAGGAAAACCTCCCCACATAGTCACTTCCCTTTGCTTAGCACTTCTAAATGACTTTCTATCATTTTGACAATCCAGACCATTTCCTTCAAGTCCTCACATGGTTTGTTCCCTGCCTACCTCTCCAAACACATCTTGCAGAATTTTCTGCCTCACTTTCTGACTTCAACCTTCAGGCTTCATTTTTCTTCCTGGAACATGTCAAGTTCATTTTCCCCACAGATTCTTTGTACTGCCTGGATGTTCCTCCTGTGCTCCTTCCTGGGTTCATTCTGTCACTCCCTTGAGATTGCCCTAATCACTTTCCCAGATCCTCCACTGCATTCATCAAATCACCACCCTCATCTCTTTTGCCCTTAATACAATTAAGAATCTTTTCATCTCTTTGCGATCATGTGATAACTGTACTTCCATTAGATAAATCCCATGCAGGAAGGAACCATGGAAGAAAACCATCCTGCAATCCTCAGTGCCTCAGACCATTCCTGATATATAATAGACCCCTATAAATATTTATTAAATGAATGATTAAATGGATCAATGAGACAAGAATAAGTAAAAGATTATTTGTACTTGTGTTTGTATCATACTATATTTTCAGTTTATATTATCTTTAGTAAATTCCCAGTAAAAGCAGAAAAGGGTATTTTATGAGTTTTGTGTGTGTATGTGTGTGTGTGTGTGAAGAAATTGTGTATTTATGATTTTCTTTGGAAGTGTTTTTTCTGATATCTTGAATTTGCTCCTGTGTCCCTCAAATGTCCTTATTTTCTGGTCCTTATGCCTGGAACATTACTTCTGCCATGCTTTCCTCTCATTACAGAGACTATTTCTGTAACTTTAGGTCTGTGATCAGGATGGCAGTTTAGTCTGTCAATACCTGCAAATATTGCAGCCACTTCAACAAGATTCATGCATATATGCTCAAACACAACAAAGTCTTCTTTTATTGTGTTCTCTTACCAATGCAGATGACTTCTCTAGGTAGAGGAAGTCAAATGCTTTTGTAATAAGTTTCTCCCATTGACTTTCTACCCACCCTATGTTTCATCAGAGGTAGTAATCATAATGTTCAATGGAACATACTAGGAAGCCACCCCCATTATGGCATTTTGAAAATCTCTATTACTTTCTTGAAGAATTTAGACTGGTGAGAGTCTCAAACACTGACTCAAGGATATTTAGAATGCCTTTAAGGCCTCACCTGGCCTTACAGTGGAAGACTGAGCAGGAACGATAGCACCTTTAAAAAACTTTCAATTCACATAATCATAAAATAACTCAAAATTTTTTAAAAAAGGAAAGGCATGCTTATATTTCCAAGAAAAAGCAAATTTGGATTTCAGGTAGGATCCATATGTATTCTAGAGTCTGGAAAGTCCCAGTTGCCCATTGAGATGTCTGTGAGGCACATTTTATTCATATGCATGCATACATTCATTTTATATTTGGCAAAGGCTTATTTTCTTCCTAGCAACTACAATGTTCCTAATACCAAGGATAAAAGAGTGAATGAGATGGCCATATTGTCTTCTATAATGAAGCTTATGGGGGACGTTTTATGGATAGGAGTTTGGGCTACTTTAATCAATTTGCCTCATCATTTGATGCTGGTCCATTGAGGTTACATAGCAGAACCTTAAGTGATACTCTCTGATTAACTTATGATGATTATGGTAATTGGGATTTCATTGTCCCACATGATGGGAGTGATGGAAGTGGGTATGTTAGGAATGTTAAGTGAGTCTATAAATAGCTAGTCAAAGTGCTTCCAGAAAAGGCCAATAATTAATGACCCACTTGGAAGAAATCATTTTTGGTAACATTTATTCCTGCCAATGCAACCTTTTATGAATATTCTTGAGCCAGCTATAATTTATTCCATACTGGTAATTTATCTTCTTAGATTTGCTTTCAAATCTGTGTGGGTAATTTGGCTCATGAGGCCCCACTATATACTATAATGAGTGGGTTTGTTAACAGAAATGAAGTTGTTTTTATCAAGATTTTAGCTGAGACTTTTCTTTAATTAATAACTCATTTTCTGTTGGATAGTAGATAGGATTGACCCTTGAACTCACTTAATCTGTGGTTGTCTTCGTGAATATGTTGATTCAGGTTTTGTTATCAAACAGTTTCTCTGAATTCCTCATTTTTTTCACCCTGTATTGGGGTTAGTTCTAGTGATCAAGGCACATCTTTTTGGCATATTGTAACTTATCTCTTAACTTATTATGCTAATAAGCAGGGTTCTTTCAGTAAGTGCTCAATTTCTATTATCTAAAGTGAGGAGAGGTCATTTCGATTTCATCATATTCCAAATTCAGAGAACTGCTTTTGGCTATGCCTAGAAGGTAAGGGTGGCTTCAAATGTCCCATGATGAAAATTCAGATTCTAAAATCTCATGAGACCAAGGCATCTGAAATGCTTCTTTTCTTTTATTTTGGTTGGCAGTGAACTTGACCAGGAAATTAATGGAGGAATAGCAATGATTTTTTAACAATCCAGTGATAAGAAGACTCAAAAAGAAGAAAATGCATAAATTGCCTGGGGAAGAGAAAGTAATAATTATCTCTACATAGACCACACTTGCACATCTATGTGACCTTTCTAGTTTTCCCATTGTAAGAAATCCTCGGTAGGCTGCCTTAGCCTAAGATGGAATTCTGTGTTAGTGGTGGATAGTCCAGTTTCCTAATGGTGCAGGCTGAGAGGGCTCCCACACACTAGAGTCAAATTACAGTGAGACAAGTAGCAGAAAACTGCCCACTCCTGGAACAAGATTTGATTACTTAATTGCATAGTTTCAAATCAAAATTGGGTTCAGAATATTGTATTAACTTTTGATGGTAGATGATGTAGACGAAGTAGAAGAATGCATTGGCTGATTATTCTTTCTTTGATTAGAAGAGAAGAACCTGGTAAAAATCCCAGTTTCTTTCTTTTTTGCTAAAAAAAAATGGGTCAGTTTGTCTGAATAGCATCCATTCAAATATTGGTACAAGATCTACAGAATAATCTTAAAAGATGACTTGGAAGAAATGTAGCTTTTTATTTTTATTTTATTTTTTTTTTGTCTTTTCTTTTTCAGTTTCCTGGTAAGTTCAATTTGACCCTTGTAAAATGGCTACTGATATACAATTTCTGATCCAGACATCCTAAATTAGCATGTCTGAAGCTAAGCGAAGAAAATAATGCCTGGGTAGCATAGAACTGTGCTTTCCTAATGATCTCTTTGCATGGTTTCCTCAAACTTAGTTAAATTAGTGTCTTGAAAACTTGGTGTTTGGGTTCATTACTAGTGATAGAGAAATTATTCTTATCTTTCGGTGAACTGAAAGGAACTCAGCAGGATTCTCAACAGTAGGACGTTAAGCCTAGCTGGTTTACATAAATGTCTTTAGCTCATTTCTGTGCTGTTGAAATCTTTTGTAAGCCCATTCTCACTTTCTTCTGTGCCTATATCCCAGGCCCTTCTGCTTCAACATCCATGCTGTACAAGCACGCCAAAACAAACACTACATGATTTTGCTGTCTGTGCTTATTTTGAATCAGGTCGTCTTTAGTAAGATAGAACACCAAATTAGAGAAATAAGCCTGAAACCTAACTCAGTCTAACTCCTGAATGTGTGCTCAGTATCCACCTTGTATGTTTTCAGTAACCAAAAATCCACTCGACTCAGAGGGCTCTTTCTGCAGTGAGGAATTTCAGAAATGTGTCACCTGGTCTAAATTCCAGGTTGAGGATCATATCTGATCCTTATTTCATGTACTTGTACTGAAAACATTATAGAACATTTTTGGAAAATTTAAAATAAAAGTCAGGAGAATAACATAATCAACACCCATGTCTTCATCACCATCTTTAATAATTATCAACTTAAGGCCAGTGCTCTTTATATATTACACAATCCAGTCTAACTATCTTAAAGCCAATAGCATACTTCATCACTGCATGTTCTAGTATATATTGCTGTAAAAACATCCTTTTTTAATAAAACCATAGTATCATTATCACATGTAAAAATTTAATAATAATTTATTTATATGTTCAGATATCCAGTGTTGAAATTTTCCCTACTGCTTCATAATTTTTTCTTTATAATTTATTTGATTCAGATTAGATAAGGCTCATGCATTGTGACTGATCGATATATTTCTTAAATCTCTTGTATTGTATGGCTTCCTTACCATATTTTTTTCCTTTGAAATTTTTCATCAAAGAATCTAGGTTATTTCAAGTCTTTTGATCTGGATTTTGCTGGTGGCATTTTTGTACTATCGTTTAGGAGTTCTATCCCTACCATTATCAATAAATTGGTAGGTAGGAAGAATGGAAGGCTGCAGTTCAAGGTCAATGTTATTTCTGAAAAGAGTTAGGGAAGACCACTCCCTAGTTAATATGTATATTTCTGTCTGGAAGAACAACAGGTTACCTAGTCTATCTTTGTCATTTTGGCAGCTACCATTGCTTAAATTCTTTACTTTTTCATTAAAGTTTACCACATGGGGATATTCTCTTTCTGTGATTCCTTCCTCATTTGCTGACTAGAATACCTTGATAAAGAGGAATTTCTCACCAATGATTGGAACAAGTCTGACATTGTAACTAAAGGAAAAGCAAGATTAATCCTCAGTTCTTTTCATTGTATTTATTAGGGGTTTACTTCCATAGCATTCACCAAAGACCACCAATGATTTTTTTTCCTAATTTCATTACAAATTCATAGGGTAGACGTATTTAATGCACTTTATTTCATTGAAGTGATAAACCTTATTCTTGCTTAAATTGTTACATCTCTGGCTAGTTAGAGCTCATCAATTTGACTTCCAGGTACTTTTGAGGTAATTCAGTATTTTTTTCTTCTGATATGACAATTTGCTTCCTATTCTGTATTTCCTGCTCCAGGTCTGGAATCAAATGTTTCTCCAAAGACCCCTTGTTTCTTAATTTTTTGAAATTGGGACAACAGTATGAATGCTGAGATTCTCAATGCTATTGGTTTAGTCATTAGGACTTTATAGTAGACAAAGTTAGGCCTATGCATTTTTCATATATAAAATAGGAAATGGGTCTATACATACATTTTCAGTTTAAAATCAATTACACAACATTTTAAAAATTATCCTCATCAATTTTACATCTGCATCTTTTTCCCATGTGAAAATCCAGTTCTTAGTGATATCAGTATCGTCACTCTTTGATTTCATCTCTCCTTGTATGTACCACACTATCCCAGAATAACAATATTATGACAGGTACTGTGATGACTGCAAATAATTTATTATAGTTCTTAAAAATATACCCCATACATGTCACAGGGTCAAATTGATTATTCAGATTATTTCAAATATTTCACTCTCTTTAGACTTTTTTTGTGGTGGCTGAGGATCAAACCCAGGACCTCACATAAGCTAGGCAAATGCTTTTACTACCAAGATATGCTCCCAGCTCCCTCTGCAAATATTTGTAAATGACTCTCATGTAGCCCCAGTATCTTTTCAAGGTCAATCTTTTTTGTTTTTACTGTTCTTCAAAAAGAAAAAAAAAAAAACAAAACTGTTTGGGGCTGGAGGTGTAGCTCAGTGGTAGAACACTTGTCTAGCATGGTGGTTTTTTTTTTTTTTTTTTTTTTTGTAATAAATCCTCATCACCAAAACATACAAATAAACAAAACTCCCAAAACCAAAAACAATTCACATTACATATTACATGATTTTTACATTTTACTCTATCATTATAGTTTATTATACTTTAAATTTTTTTTTTCTCTTCAACATGTTTGGGTTTATGTTCTCTATACTGTCATTGCAGGTTAGAAAATATCCCTAAGATGTGCTTGGCTGTAGTTTGTACAGGCAATAGATGGAGGGTAGCAAAACCATCTGTTTCAGCAACCTGATATGCTGGCAATATATATTCTATTATGAATGAATGAAATTAACTCCACAAGGTCCATGCACAATAGCCTATAATTATTTTCCCTAATGTGCCTACATTAGAAAACTCTGTTAAACTTGCCATTCATTATTAATTTAAAAGATGAGGTGAGGCAGAATTAGAAACATTTCTAATTGTAGAATTCTCCAAGAAAATGAAAGATTAAAGAGATCTGCAATGTTGAATCCTGATTCATTCAAGACAAGTGACAGGGAATGTGCAGTGAACAAATCATTTAAACTTGTGGTGCACACTAATGAGCATTGAATTTGTTCTGCTCTCCCAGGACTTAAGAACTAGGAGTTACTACAGACTGTTCAATAAAGGCATTAATTTAATATGTAACAGGAGGGAAAATGAAGGAAGAAACAAGAAATTGTAAGTCCCACAGGAAAAAAAGTAAACTGATAATGATTTTATTCACTCAACAGTTTATTGAGCTTCTCTTATGTATCAGACATAAGTTACCCTGCTAGAGACCACAGATATGAAAAGGTTAGGTATTTTGCCCATAAGCAGGTCACAATCACACTGGCTGACAACTGGATGCATTGTTTGATCCAGGAGTGATACAGGTCTCTAGGAACCCAGTTCTTTATGCCAGTCATTGTAATTCTGATCCTTCCAGTTGCTGGGTTGATTCTCAAACAAGCCTTCTGTTCATGATTACAAGACAGATGCTGTCAGTAGTTCCTACTTCAAGTTTAATAGGAAAAATGAGAGCCTTTGCCTTGGTATGCCAAGAAAAATTCTTGGCATCAGGTACGTAACTTTCTTTTTTGTCTCTCCTTACCTGTTTCTGTGTCCTATTCTTATTTCCTGATCACCGAGCCTTGACTGTCTTGCTGGACACTTATGGGAAAGTGTAGTTTAGAAGGAGAATAGTATGTAAGAGAGAGGAAGAATCCTCAGAGTTGCCTGGTCCAACAGAAGTATTTAGGCAAGAGTGAGTATCTTTGTCATGTCACAATGTTCCATGGTCAGAGGGAAGGCAGCTGTTGATGAAAAGCCCTCATCAGACAGCTTTCCAGAAGAGACAGCTGGCAATGCCTTTGCCAGAGCATGCTCTGAGCTGGTCAAAAGGGTGGTGGGTGGTCTTCAGACTCTGACTTGGCTTCTATTTGACACTTGGTGCTGCTGGATACAATTGTCTCTGCCTGAATTTTTGACCAGTGTATCATTCTGGCATGAGTTCTATGCTCCATATCCTTGGAGACTTAACCTTTAGATAATTTTTTTTTTAAATTGTGGGTTTCCCCTGCTAAAGGTTGTTTTATAAATTTGAAAGTTATAGACAAGTTAAAAGAATAGTATAATGAATACTTATGTTTCATTCACTGGATTTGTCAAGAGTGAACATTTTCTTTGTGTACACACACACAAACACACACACATGCACACACACACACACACACACACACACACACAGAGTTTTTCCACCTGAATTCTGAAAGTACATTTCAGGCATTGTGAAAATGCAGGCCTAAATGAATACCATCCTTATTTCAAGAAGAGCAATGATGATTTTATCAAATTTACAACCATATTCAAATTGTCATGTGATATTTTTGGTAAATCTATCTCTTTTTATCCAGAACTTAGGATTATACTTTGCCATTATTTATTTTATCTCCTTAGTTCCTTTTATCTAGAAGCTCCCCTGTCTTATTGGGGACATGGGAGCTTGGGGAGGGTAGGGATATCATCTTTCATGTTGATGACTTTGATCTGGCTATACTTAAACAGTTAGTGGAATAAATCTCATTTTGGATTTGCTTGATGATTTTTTTCAAGACTGGACGAAAACATTTTTGGCACACTAACTACTCAGGTAAGACTGTACCCTTTTCAGTGCTTCATATCAGATGGTATAATATTAGAAGTCCCATTTCTTGGTGAGGTTAAAACTTATTTACTTGGTTGGTTGAGGTGATATCTGGTAGATTTCTAAATTACAAAGGTAAAGTTTTTTTTTTTTTATTTTTTTGCGGTACTGGGGCTCGAACTCAGGGCCTTGTGCTTGCGAGGCAAGCATTCTACCAGCTGAGCTATCAAAAGTGGGAAGTGATATTCAAGATGTGTGAATATCTGTTCTTTGTCAGCCTTTTCCCAATGTGTTATAGTCTATTGATGGTTCCTGTCCAAATTAATCATTACATCAGTGGCTGCAAAATTATTTCCTAACTCTATAGTTCCTCTTCATTCCCTTCCTTTGTAAATATCATATGAACTCATGGATTCTTTTGCAAATGTAAAGATTCATTACTGACATTATTCTTCTTTGTTTCTTAAACTGTCCAAATTCTCATGAGTGGAACACCTTTTAAGAGGGCTCCTGAGTCCTTTTGAGAAGACCCCATCAGTTTTTTAGCACTTCCTTTTCATGGCACAATAAAATGTTTGCTTTGTATTTTTTCCATCACATAAAAAAAAGTAGAAATAGAAATAGAAAATAGAAATAGCTATTTCTCCAATAGGTGGTTTATTTTGTGGAGGAATAGTATTAAAAGCCAAGATATTAGGGGTAATGCTGTCATTTATTCTAAGCCCATTTTCAGTGGACAGAGCTAAGAATACAATTGTTCCTCAGTGTTCTTGGAGATTGATTCCAGGATTCAGAGAGACCAAAATCCCCAAATGTTTTAGTCCCTTATATAAAATAATATAGTATCTGCATATAACCTATGTACATCCTTGTGTGTACTTTAAATCTTCCCTAGGTTACTCATAATTCCTAATACAATGTAAATAATATGCAAATAATTGTTGTACTGCATTAGGGAATAATAACAAGATGAAAAGTTTGTGCCTGTTCAGAACAGACATAGTTTGGGGGATTTTTTTCCCAAATATTTTTAATTTGGGGTTGATTGAATTCACTAATGCAGAAGCCTCAAATTTGGAGGGGCAACTGTCCCACTCTATATTTATCCAAAAGAACTAAAATCAGCACTCTGTAGTAATACAGGCAAAGCAATGTTTATAGCAGCACATATTACAATAACCAAGTCATGGAGCCAGTCCAGATGCCCATCAATGGATGAATGGATAAAGAAAATATGGTATATATATACAATGGAGTTCTATTCAGCCAAAAAGAAAAATGAGATTATGGCATTTGCAGGAAAGTAGAACTTGAGAATATTATGTTAAGCAAAATAAGCCAAATTCAGAAAACGAAGGGTCATATATTTTCTCTCATATGTGGAAGTTAGAGAGGAAGTTAGGGAGGAAAAGATGGTAAGTAGATCTCATGAAAATCAAAGGGAGATCAGTAGAGTAGAGGAAGGGAATTGGGGACGGAAGAAAGGAGACAGGTACTAGGGAAACAAAACTGACCAAATTATATTGTTATATTTTGTGTATGTACAAATATATAACATTGAATCCAACTGTTGTATAATTGTAATGTGTCAATAGAATTTTTAAGAAGAATGTATAGGTACCTAGGTGCAGTGACCCAGACCTGTAATCCCAGTGGGGTGGGAGGCTGTGGCAGGAGGAGTTCAAAGCCAACCTTAGCAATTTAGTAAGGCCCTAACGAACTCAGCAAGACCTAGTCTCTAAATAAAATTTAAAGCAGGCTGGGGATGTGGCTCAGTGGTTAAGCACTCCTGGGTTCAATCCCCAGGGCAAAAAAAAAAGAAAAGAAAAGAAGAATGTATAGGTTAAACCCATTCTTTTAAAGGAAGTTTTATTTACTTTTGTTTGTTTATAATCTTTGGGGTATTGTAATCTACCAGTTTAATGTTTGCTCTGCTCTTTCTTCCCTTCTACTGAAAAACAAGGTGTCACAGAATAAAATGGGAAAGGGGTATACACAGTTTTTTTGCTAGTCTACTGAAAGCTATTTGGAATGCTAAAACTCCAGTTTAGTGTGTACTTCCACTTTTTCCACTTTGCAAACCTCTGTCCTAAGTCAACAGAGAAAAGACACCTCTGTGAGACATTCGAATCATTTGAACCATGATTGTCTGTGAAGTATTTATAATAGTTACCTTAAAGAGCCTGCTAATTGAATAGAGAAGATAGTAGATACTTGGAAAGCTCTTGTAAAATATGTATGTAGGCCTGGGGGGTTGCAGCTCTAGGCAGCTCTCCCTAGTGCTGAATTTAATTATGTTAACATTATTCCTTTCATTGCTGAATGGAAAAATAAATGTGGCTCAGATTACAGGAGCAGTGTTACCCTTCAGTAGGAATATGCTGTTGTAAGAATTAGGAGTTGCTGTAGAGGAAGTTCAGTGTCCTCACCACCTTGTAAATGAAGATATGCCACTGTTTGGAGAGCTACTTTTCTGGAATTATTATTTTTTCTTTCAGAAGAAATTCTGTTGTTTGCTATCAAATCAAATTTTTGGTTAGATTCTTGAAAGAATTCGACTTTTTTTAATTTGTAAGAAAAACACTTTCAATGAGATTTGCTAGTGTAGGGTGAAACTGACTTTTCTTGCTCATTACACTCCAGGGTCTGGAGAAAACCTTGCAGGGTCGAAAAGGCAATCATCTATGTAGGTTCCTTTATTGAGTGGCCAGTCAAACGTATTATGCAATCTTTCTTTTCTGAAGTCTCTACTATGCACCACTGTAGAAGAAGGTCTGGATGTTTTATTGGCAAAATGTTTCATTTTCCTTGCAAGCAACTTTGTAGATTTTATACTAGCATACATCTTCAAAGCACAATGAAAGCAAAGATGTCAGGTAGACTCAGATCATTATTTTTACTCAGTCTGGAAGGAACGATATTAAAGCAGTCTTTTAGTAGCAATCTGAATTGATTTTGCTGATTGTCAGAGTTTGAGATTGGTTCTGCTTTGTGTGGTGAGTGCATTTGTTTGTCTGTGGGTGCATCATAGTAATAGCATATCACACTCTTTACTCCTGTGGGGTTGTTTTGCCATTGGAAATTTTTTGTCTTTAATTTTTTATTCGAAATGTGAAAATGTTCTTTGGTTTCTTTTTTAATTTTAAATGGTGATAGTTCTGGAACCTCCATTTTTCTCCAACTTGCCCTTTAAAGGCTGGAGTTTATTGCTTGATACCAATGAAAGCCTCTATTCAGAATGAACTTTCCAGGATCAATGAATAAAAACTCAGCTCAATAATAGCAAAATTGTAAAAAACTGAGGGGATAAACACAATAACAGTTCTCTTTTAATGTCATCCATGGTCTCCTTTTTAAAAATTTTCTTCATTTAAAATTTTCAGCTATTATTATAATTTCTAATTATATTGTGAACATTATTTGTCAATTTACTTATTCTTATACTCCACTCTGAACATAAACCTTGTGAAGTCAGGTCATTTTTTCTCAGTCCCTGATGTAGACTCATCATTAGGTATTGGATGGAAAATAAAATTCATACACACACCCAAATGAGTAAATAAATGCTTTTCTAAAATTTTTATTTATGTTTTTTTAGATATACATGCAAGTAGAGTGTATTTTGACATATTTATACAAACATGGAGTATATCTTCTTTTTTTATTGTAAACAAATGGGATGCATGTTGTTTTTCTCTGTTTGTACATGGAGTAAAGGCATATCATTTGTGTAATCATAAATTAACATAGGGTAATGTTGTTTGATTCATTCTGTTATTTTTTCCCTCCCCCCACCCCTCCCACCCCTCTTTTCCCCCTATACAGTCCTTCCTTCCTCCATTCTTGCCCCCTCCCTAAACATAACCCTAACTCTAACACTAACCCCTTCCACCCCCATCCGCTTATCAGCGAGATCATTCATCCTTTGGTTTTTTGAGATTGGCTTATCTCACTTAGCATGATATTCTCCAATTTCATCCATTTGCCTGCAAATGCCATAATTTTATCATTCTTTATGACTGAGTAATATTCCATTGCATATATATACCACAGTTTCTTTATCCACTCATCAATTGAAGGGCATCTAGGTTGGTTCCACAATCTGGTTATTGTGAATTGAGCAGCTATGAACATTGATGTGGCTGTATCTCTGTAGTATGCTGATTTTAAGTCCTTTGGGTATAGGCCAAGGAGTGGGATAGCTGGGTCAAATGGTGGTTCCATTCCAAGCTTTCTGAGGAATCTCCATACTGCTTTCCAGAGTGACTGTACTAATTTGAGTATATCTTCTTCTAGTTAGGATCCCAGTCTTGGGTTGTACATGATGTGGAGATTCATTGTGGTGTATTCATATATATATATATTTATATATATGAATATATATATTCACATATATATATTCATATATATAAATATATATATACACACACACAGAGGAAAATTGTAAATAAGTGTTTTGACAGTTAACAGATATAGCAACTTTTCAGAAATTGAGTCAGTAGCCACATAAATCTAGAGAGAGACTAAAAAAAAAAAAAAAACTTGGAAAGACCCATTTGAAATTCCACATCCTCTCTATTTTTATATATCACTTCAATGCAATAATGAATATTTCTTTAAGGGTGGCTCCTTGAGTGCCTTTTTTATGACAGAAAAATTAAGGGAACCACTATTAATGCTGCAAACCATGTTGAGTGTGAGCAGGTTGAACTTGTATTCTACTAGGGAAGTTGTGTTGGTTCTTAGTCTTGGGAAGTACAGGGCTCTCAAATCATCACATGAGCATCAGTGGAACACACACCCCACACTGTTGTGCACACTCAATTCTCTCTTCCTCTCCTGTCCCTTTGTGTCCCCTTCTTTCCTTAGTGTGACACCTTGTGACTTGGCTCTGATTTAAATATCCTTTGAGTACATCGCATTTATCAGTTGCTGTTAGTTTGAGGGCTTGATTTCGCAAACTTAAAGTGGTCTTTACTGTTCAGAAGTTCCATGGTGTCTGAGAAAGTGGTGCAGCCTTCAATAAGAATTTGACAGAAATTGATATGTAAACCTGCCTGTATTATTTTTCTCTTTCTTTGTCTCTCTTTCTGACTAATTATTCATCTGTCCATCCACACTTGTAAAAGATAATGATTAAGTTGTCAAACCCTGACTGCAGAATGATTGAAGGTTGGGAAAGATAGTATATAGGCATATTCCCGTTTTTTATTGTTCATTTAATGAAAAGATAGTTTTTTTCCCCTAAGAATTGCTCCTCTGCCATTATGTTCCATAAGAATATTGTCATTACTGAAATAATATACATACATAACATGACATTAATCAAATCATATTCAGATATTTTCAAACGATGTTCAAACATCCCTTCTTCAACCTTGTGAGTGTCTCCAACATTAGAAAAGGTCATTTTCAAATTTAACCCTTATCTCTGACCCTGAACAAAACTCAACTCAAAGTGGATCAAGGATCTAGAGAGCATAGAAGAAACCCTGCACCTGTTAGACAAACACGTAGGCCCAGTATTCCAACATGTTAGCTTAGAAACTGACTTCCTTAATAAGACTCCAAAAGTGGAAGACGTAAAATCAAGAATCAACAAATGGAATGGTATTCAACTAAAAAGCTTCTTCACAACAAAGGAAACAATCAAGAATGTGAAGAGAGAGTGTATAGAATGGGAGAAAATCTTTGCCACTGCAACATCAGAGAGAGTATTAATTTCCAGAATATATGAAGAACTCAAAAAATTTAACACCAAAAAAACAAATAACCCAATCAATAAATGGGCTAAGGAACTGAACAGACACTTCACCAAAGAAATATGATCAGTTAACACATACATGAAAAAATGTTCAACATGTCTAGCAATTAGAGAAATGCAAATTAAACTACACTGAGATTCTCTCTCACTCCAGGCAGAATGGCAATTATCAAGAATACAAGTAATAATAAATGTTGGCAAGGATGTTGGGAAAAGTTTGCACTCATACATTGTTGGTGGAATTGTAAATTGGCACAACCACTATGGAAAGCAGTATGGAGATTCCTTGGGGGTGGGTAACTAGGAATGGAACTACCATTTGACCCAGCTATCCCACTCCTTGGTTTATACCCAAAGGACTTAAAATCAGCACACTAAAATGACACAGCCACATCAGTGTTCATAACAGCACAATTCATAATAGCTAAGCTATGGAGACAAACTAGGTGTCCTTCAGTAGATGGATGAATAAAGAAAATGTTTACATACACAATGTAATTTTACTCAGCCATAAAGATGAATGAAATCACGGCATTTGGTGGTAAATGGTTGGAACTGGAAAATATATGCTAAGTGAAATAAGCCAATCCCAAAAAACCAAAGGCTGAATGTTTTAATCATGGAGGTAGCCGACAATAAGGGGTGGGTGGATAGTAGTTCAGTGGATTAGACAAAGGAAAATGAAGGGAAGGAAGTGGGAATAGGAAAAGGAAAGATATAACTTTCCTATGTATGTATATGAATGCACCGTGATCACAAAAATTAATTTAAAAAACAATAATAACTATGGGTAAATGGCAGAAAGATCAATAGAGAAAAGATAGCAGGGGATTGGGGAAGGGAGGGAAAGAAAAGGTACTAGGGTCTGAATTAGTGTAAGATATATTCCATGCTCATATAATTATGTCGAAATGGATTCTACTGTTATGTGTAACTAAAAAGAACCAATGAAAGAGAGAGAGAGAGAGAGAGAGAGAGAGAGAGAGAGAGAGAGAGAGAGAGAGAGAGAGAGAGAGAGGTTGTTTTTATTTAAAATTCTTTTGTGACTTTGACAAAAATAAAAGTAGTAAGACTATTGAGTTATGAAGCCAGTTGGTTGTGCTTTTCCCAAACATACTGCATTCTGCTCATTTTAAAGAAAGGAAAACATTGTCCATTCTATTAGCACCACTTCAGAACCCTTGGTGAATAAACAAAGCAGGAGTTTCTGAGCAGATTTATGTAGAGGGGATCAAGAGGATGAAGTGTTCTGTGCAAGCAGAATTTGGTAAACAATATAATTTAAAAATTACATATTAGAAATGAATGAAGGTTGATTCCTGCTAATGTTACCATAATTATTAAAATAATGCAACTCCATAGCTTCTAAAATGCATTTTCATGAGCTTCAGCATAGCAATTGTTTCATGGCTTGTAGGCACATAAGGAAAACATTTTAATTGAGATCATCCCTAAGCAAGCACCATTTACTAATTTACAAGTTGCATTATCTGAGGAGATAGTGGTATATTAAGAAATATCTGGCTCTTGATTCATAACCAAGAAGATAAACTAAGTTTCTCTTCAATTCTTAGAAGAATTTGCTGCACAACTAGAAGGGAAGACAATATTCAAATTGAGCTATTTACAGGAAACCAGAATAGAGTTGAGAAATGTTCACTTTTATCTTGCCCTGAGTTCTTCCAAAGAAAACAGTCTCCTGAACACCTCAGCTCCTCTCCTGCCAGAAGAAATACCTCACAGGGCTGTAATGGGGTAATAGCTCACCTGCACCACGTCACATCTCTTCTGACTTTTTTTTTTTTTTTTTTTTTAGTACCAGAGATTGAACCCAGGGGTGCTTAACCACTGAGCACTTTTTTAAATTTTGAGACAGGGTCTTGCTAAGTTGCCTAGGGACTCATTAAGTTCCTAAGGCTGGCTTTGAACTTGCGATCCTCTGCCTCAAACTCCTGAGCTGCTGGAATTACAGGTCTGCACCACTGCACCTGCCTCTTCAAACTTCTCATGCCAACAGTATTGAACACTGTTAGTGGCACATTAGAATAATCAGCCCTCCCTAATGAAGTCATCTTCTCTCATGTGATTTCCTTGAGGGCTTTAGTCTCTGCATATTTTCTGTGTTCTTTCATGAATCCTTTCATTGGCAGTTGAAGCCAGTGCCCTCTCATGAGTCAATATGCAGAACATGAAGGTTTCTTGATCTTATTTGTATCTTTTCTGTTATCTGCATCATTTGTCTTGACTATGTCAGTTGTCCTCTTTGATGCTTTACTTTAGAATTCACTTCTGCCTTCTTTCTTAAAATTCTCTGTTAGTCAGGGTTCTCCAAAGAAAGAGAGGCAATTTGTGTGTGTGTGTGTGTGTGTGTGTGTGTGTGTGTGTGTGTGTGTGTGTGCGCGCACGCGCACATGCGGGTATGTGTGTTGATGGATAGGTAGATGGGTGATAGATTGATTTAGCATGAGTGATTGATCATGTAATTGTGGAGGTAGAGAAGTTTCTTGACCTGCGTCTGCAAGCTGGAGGCCTAGGAAAGCCAATGGTGTCATTCCACTCCGTGTCTGGAAAGCCCTCAAACCACAGGAGCCAACATTGTAAGTTGTAGGCTAAGTCCGAAGGCCCAAGAATCAAGCCCTGATGTCCAAGGGCACAGAAAGGTGGATGTGCCAGCTCAAGCAGAAAGCAAATTCACCCTCTTCTGACTTTTTGTTATGTGGGGGTCCTCAATGGGTCGGACCATGCTTGACCGTGTTGGTGAAGGCAGCCCTTCTTTGCTCAGTCTGTCTGTTTAAATGCTAATCTCTTCTGGAAACATCCTCAGAGACACACCAAAAAATAATATTTACCAGCTGTCTGGGCATCCCTCAACCCAGTCAAGTTGACACATAAAATCAATCATCACACCCCTTAAAATAAAAATAAATTCCTGACTTCTTGGGTATTTTTACTGTGAACTCTAAAGATTAAAAAAAATTTTTTTTATTTGTTCTTTTTAGTTACACGTAATGGTAGAATATATTTTGACATATCATACATACATGGGGTATAACTTCCCTTTATTGTGTTTGTACGTGATGTGGAGTTACAATGATCTTGTATTCATATATGAACATAGGAAAGTTATGTACAATTCATTCTACTGTCTTTCCCATTCCCAACCCCCTTCCTTCATCCCATTTCCTCCTGTCCAATCTGGTGAACCTCCATCCCCCACTCCCACCAGCCTATTGTGAACCAGCACCTGCATATCAGAGAGAACATTTGGCCTTTGGTTTTTCAGGATTGGCTTATTTCTTTCCACCTTCTAAGGTCTTCTTCAATTTCTTTCTTCAGTGTTCTGCCGTTTTCATTGTAGAGGTCTTTCACCTCTTTTGTTAGATTGATTCCCAAATTTTTTTTTTTTTTTTGAGGCTATTGTGAATTGAGTCGTTTTCCCAATTTCTATTTCAGTTGATTCATCACTGATATATAGGAATACAATTGATTTATGGGTGTTAATTTTATTTCCTCCTACTTTGCTGAATTCATTTATGAGAACTCTAAAGATTTAAGAAGGTATAACACAGGCTGCTTTGCATGTGCCTTTTAATTTCACTGGGAAGATAACACACTATCTAGCCAGAGCTTACTGATGTGAGAATTGCTAGGAGGTGAGCAAAAATGTACCAGACTTTCCATGAAAGAAATATCCTGCTGGATGCAGGGGATATGAGTAGGCTTTGTCATCACATATTTGACACATTGAAGTGTCCCTGTGGCTTTTCTTCCTCACTTGTGCAGCCAGCATTTCTCTTCTAGATAATCTGTATCAACCTGATGGGACTATTTTCTCTTAACTTTCTGAATCAGTTTGCTTCCCTCAAACTGATCATTTCATATGTTGGTTACCTTTTGCTGTATAATAAACATTCCTGTGTACCTCTCCCGTCTTATCTATTTCTACTTTTCTCATCTTCCACTTTACCTCTTTCACCCTGCACCCTTCAGCAATACTGTTATAGGCAACTCTTCTGTTGCTGTAACCAAAAGACCTGTCAAGGACAATTTTGAAGAGGAAAAGTTTATTTGGGGCTCATGGTTTCAGAGGTCTCAGTCCATAGATGGCTGACTTCATTCCTCAGGGTCCAAGACCAGGCAGAACATCATGGTGCAAAGGTGTGGTAGAGGGAAGCAGCTCAAGACATCACACCAGGAAGCCGAGAGAGAGCTCTGCTCAACAAGGGCAGAAGCATGCCCCATGGATCCACCTCCTCCAACCACACCCTACCTGCTTACAGTTACCACTCAGGGATTAATGTACTGATGGGTTGAAATTCTCATAACCCAATTATTTCACTTCTAAACCTTCTTGCATTGTCTCACACAGGAGCTTTGGGACCACATATCTAAACCATAATAAGTACTGAATTTTTAAAAAAATTTCTGTTAACTCTCAGTCTCTCTTTGATTAGTGCATACCTTTTCCAAGATAGAACACATCCTCTTCATCCCCCACTGACTGCTGTTTGAGTCAAGTCATATTTGGCAATTTAGGTTCAAGTCTGTTTTCTCTCAGCCTTCTCACGCTTTCCCCTAACTAGGTTCCGTATTCCCACAGTACCCTGACAACCCTATTATAAGGCCTAGCATGTGTTTTATAATTGCTTGTTTTTCTGTGACATGGACTAGACTTAAAGTTCTTGACAACATGGACAGCATCATGGCCAGTAGAGTGACCTGCATGTTGTAAGTGAGAAGAAGAAATTACAATAGAGAAGGAAGCAGTGGTTTCAAAGTCATATTGCTAAAACTTGATTTTGTTTTTGTACCTGAGGTATTTGAGAATGATGTGGACTTGGCAGGTGCAGAGGGCTATAAATAGATGTAAACGCTAAGTTTGTTTAGTGCGAAAAAATGCCCACTAAATTTTAGAGATGCTAGTTACCTTTTAGTGTCAAGGCCAAGTGAAAAAACTGAAACCAGTTATCCAAACACTTAGTATGAGACGTGTAAAGATTCTTTAAAGGAGATAGACATGTTTGTTGGCTTACTATATTTCTTTATTGGTTTTGTTAAGTACCTTTAAGAATGCAAGTTTCTAATTCAAGAGGGGTCAGATTTGGAAAGATTCAGAGAATCACAAAATGGGAACTGTCCACTTAATCTAAAGACCATCTAGCTGTTCTTTGCCAGCTTCACTTTAATTTCTTGATCCTCCATTATAATAGAATTTGGGTAGTGGAGTTATTCTGTTTTCTTCTGCATAGGCATATCTTGTATACCACAGTCTTGTTCTTCCAACATCCACTTCATTTTGGTGTTTCCTTGGTATTATGTGGGACAAGCCGAACATCTTGTACCTTGAGAAATGATCCTTTGTCAAAACTGTGTTGTAGTAGGTAGAAACCATGCTTCTAGCAGAACTGAAATACTGGTGTCAGTGTATGAAGTAAAACAGGATGATTCATGGGAGGCATGAATCCAAAAGGCAATTGGAACTGTTCTTTCTTCGAATACCCCAACCCTAGTCTCCATACCCCAACCCAGCCCAAGACCCTGAATATAAAATAGCAGGTCATCACTGCTGTCCTTCACAGACAGATCAATTGCCCTTTCAAGTTCATCTCACCTAACTCTCCCGACAATGAGGAAAATCATCTTGTTCTTTTATAATAAACTATCTCTCCTTTTTATTTTCTCAACTAAGGTTTTCTTCCCCAGACTATCAGGAGCACTGATAACTTCCATGCATGTGCTGTCATCAGCCACAGCACAGTCACACCAACAGCAGCTCCTTGTTTTGTATTTTGTCTTCTCTCATCTTTATAACTATTCTCTGTGTGCAAAAAACAGATGAATTTTAGGGTTTTAGGTGGTTGTACAAAATCTTGCAGCTGGAAAGAAGTAGAGGTGGCATTAAAAACTCTCCTCCGCTTTCTCTTAGCTCAAGTCAGCTGCTATTCTGGAGTTGGTACAGAATAGAGGACACAGACACAAACCCAAATAAATACAGTTTTCTCATACTAGACAAAGGTGTCAAAAGCATGCAATGGAGAAAAGATAGCCTCTTCAATAAATGGTACTAGGAAAACTGGAAATCCATATGCAACAGAATGAAACTAAACCCCTATCTCTCACCCTGCACAAAACTCAACTCAAAATGGAGTTAGTGTCATTGAAACATACTAGCTTCCTTGGAATTTTGGCATAATCCGCAAACTGAATAATTATCTTCAGATCTGTTTTGGTCAGGGCCATTTTTGTGATCTGAAGTTCACCAAACTGACCTGTAGATGTAGTAGTAGAAACTTAGAACATAACCAAGCTTAGTATAGATTATCAAGAACCTGTACACATCTACAATTTTGGAGACCCAGGGTCTGTGTTCCATAGAACTGATGGAGAGCCCATCAGGTAAGGTCTTCCTCACAAAGGCTCAGAGGCTTCACAAGAGTTTAGATAACCTTGAGAAAAAAAGATTTAAAATGTCTTTTGTAAACATATACGAAAAGCAATAAAATAATTGTCTGAAAACACCAAGGGACTGCTAAACTTAGGTGCTTCCCAGTGGTTCCCAAGTACTGAGAAGCAAAAATCAGATCTCATCATAAATGGAGCAGGACTAACCATAGTGGGCTGCTTCTAGGGCTGTACTGGTCCCACCTTCTAACAGCTCATGGACACTTTTTGTTGCACATTCAGGAGTTTTGTGATTGTGATTGGTTTACAACTAGTTGTGAGGTGAGTATTTACACCATGGCAGTTCATAAACACTACCAGAGGCCTTTTTTTTTTTTTTAAAGACTAGATTTACTAGCATATCATCAGTCATTGAATAAAGAAGTGAATTTCCCCATATTGAGAGTAGTCAAATAAAAACTTGGTGGTTTTCCTAAGAGATGTATTGCCAAAAAAAAGAAAAAGAAAGAAAGAAAAAAAAAAAGAATAAGGGGAAAAAATATCTCTAAGGTCTTATCTAACTGTATTGCACTTTATCACTTGAAAGCACTGATCACTCTGCTAAAGCCAGTGGAGTTTCTGTTATTTGATTGATGGAACTGTGTTTACCGACATCTACTCCTTATCCTCTCCTAATCTCATCATTTGAATGTTTGATCCTACTCTAAGCCCTTTCTGTTTCCAATTTTTTAAAATACTTTTTTTAGATGTTGATAGACCTATATTTTATTCATTTATTTATATGTGGTACCAAGAATCAAACCCAATACTTCACACATGCTAGGTAAATGCTCTACCATTGAGCCACAGCCCCAAATTTTTGCCAAAGAATTTCCATACTCCCATGCCCTGGTGTCAGATGGCTTGAGTGTGAATTCTAATCCCACTGTTGACCAAGCATTCGGATTCCAGGTTACATAGGTTGATTAAGTCTCATTTTCTTTATATGTTAAAAGCATATGATAAAAAAAAAAAAGCATATGATAAAAACACCTCTTTCAAATGATTGTTCTAAGTCTTCAATGATGCTGTCCACATACACTGATTAGTGAAACTCTTGGCTATGGTAAGGACCTAGTCGATGTTAGTTATATTTTTACATATTTGGAAGCCCAGGTCACTGTAAATATGTTAATAATTAATATCAATGCTATTTTTTATCTCTCTTAAACTCCAAATTGTATGAGGAATTTGAAATATGCATATTTATTTATTTATTTATTTACTAAATTGACTTGTTCTGTGTCTTAAATTGTATCTGGAACAGATTTTTGTGTATGTAGTGCTATTTTCTTACTAATATCGCACAGTCAGAGATGCAGTCTTATGAGCCACCATATAATAATGAACAACAGATGTTTTCAAAGTTAGCAGGTTACTGACAGCATACATAATGGCAGTTCAAGGGCTGGGGGTGTGCAGCTCAGAGGTACAGTGCTTGCATTGCATGCAGAAAGCCCTGAGTTTGATCTGCAGCACCCCTTCTCCCTGCCACCCCTGCCAAAGGGCTGTTCGCTGAAAGTCCTCAGACTCAGAACTTACAGAAGTTTAAAAAGAATGATGTTGAAAATTCCCCCCTCCCCTTAGTCTGAATAAAATGATGGTGAGAACATAACAGGTGTTTATTTTGAGAATAAACTGTTCTTTCATTGAGCAAACACTGTGATATGTTTATGAAGACATGAGAGATGTGGACTCACCCATAGTGATTTGCAAAATAACTCGTAACCCTGGTATGGAAAAAGTCAGTTTCCTGAACTTACAGAACCAACTCTGTAAAACTGCATTCCTAAAAGGAATAAAAGCTTTTATGGGTAAGAAAGTGGGAGACCTTGTTGGCAGCATTGTTTCTGCAGGATATTTTGTTTTTCACTCCTTGTGTTGTTTCTGAATACTTCATCTTCTAGACATAGACCATCACTGAAATATAACACATTATTCAGAATTGAAGGTGCATACATTTACTATATTTATCTTGCATATCCTGTGCACATATATATATATTTTTTCATTGTCAATGTTCTTTGTGGGGCTGTATATATGGTGACACAGTTTCAGCCACCAGCATTTAGTTCCAGCCCCAGCAGACATTTCTCAATGTGGCTGATCACAAATGAGATAATCATGGCCCGTGTGGGTTCCTCTATCTTTGGATGGCTGCCATCACATGGATTCCTGGCAAGTGAATAAGGTCCAGTTTAAAGACCATTGTAATCAGTTGAGGAAATGATGAATTCACTCCTGTCTTTGGTCAGTGTTGGGTGACATCAGTACTTTCTGTAACCTTTCTTCTCTAAATATCTTGGTTATGTGAGACAACTATATTAGAAACACATTTGGAAGCCTGGAACACTGGAAATGTGTTTAAAAATCTAAGGTTCTGCCAGGTGCAGTGGCATATACTTATAATCCCAACGACTCTCAAGGTTGAGGTAGGAGGATCACAAGTTCAAGGCCAGCCTCAGCAACTTAATGAGACTCTGTCTCAAAATAAAAAATAAATAGGATACAACTGTGGTAGAGCTACACTGGGTTCAATCTTAGCACCAAAAAACAAAGGTTCCTCGAGCATTTAGTGTTCTGATTTAAGAGTCCTCTGACGTAGTACTCATTTGCAAGAAGCATTCTAGGCTTTGATTAACTCTTTACCTTTGATATGTGGGCTACCTTCTATATAAGAGTAGCTAAATGAATTCATCAATTAGAATTTCCTCTGCTTCCCCTCCCACTAATACCATGAGTGGTGGATGTGTTTAAAAAAAAAAAAAAGTGGTACCAGAATATTTAATGGTAAAATCAGATTCAATAGAAGCAGAGGTGGAAAAAGGAAAGCTAGTTACTTCACTTTTAACACACATGTTTTCCAGACGCTGGCTTTCTTCAGTTTTCATAATTATAATTTCAGGCAGCACCCCTCCACCCCAGGACAGTTATCGCATTTGTGGGTTACCCATTTCCTGTGCATTTCCTTCCTCCAGCCCACCTCTTGGCCACATTAACATTACTCCATGTCACAATTGATACCACAGGTGGACACAGCAGGTTTTGAAAAGAAAATGAAATGGAAACCTGTCAAGGTTGCTTTATATTAAACTATAATATTTGGTGAGGAGAGGCCACACTCTTGGCCAGAGTCAGACTTCTGAAAAAAGTAGGTATTTCAGAAATCGGCACCATTTTTTTATGATCTTTCTATTAACAAAGCAGTAGCTGGCCAAGTGTCTCTGAAGAGATGAGAGCAGTCATTATAATGGCAGCTTTGAACTTGGAAAAAAGTTGAGGATATGCCCTCTTTTCTGGTCTGTAATTAACCAATGTTTCTGAAATCCTAGGTTAGACTTAATTTCATTCAGTCAGGGAGATAAAATTCATACACAAGGTTCAACCATCAATAACTCTTCAGCAGAATTCAGCAAGTATTGGTTGAATTGTGTAAAGTGGTGTGTATGCATGCACGCATTTGTGCACACACGTGTGTGTTCCTAAGTTCAGGGAAGAGGAAAAGCTGAAATAGTCAAAGAAAGCTTTGTAGGAGGAGGTAGGTCCAGAGCTGTGTCCAGAAAACTGGAGGAAGGAGGGGAAAGGAACTCAGATCAATAGAGTAAATAATAAAGTGTGTCAGGATCAGAAGTCAGGGCATGGGAAAAACATGCAAATGTCCATAAAAATCTTAAGTCCTTATTCCCCATGAAATCGATGTCTCTCTTGAATACATGGGTACCCTGTTTCTTAAAATGAGTCCTTTATTCAAATGGATTAATAGTCTTCAACAAGACACTGTCTCATTTAGGGTATAAATTAGTGAACAAATTCATGTTAAAGATCATTGGAGGCATCTGTCATTCCCAGTCAGCATTTGATTTGTGGGGAAAAGGTTTGGAAAGAAGGGAGCTTCTCTTGAGGGTGTACCTAGAATCAAAGCCCAATCATGACCAGCAAAGTCCTGAGTGATCCAGCCTCGCCTCCCTTTCGAGGTTGCTTTCTTCTGTACTATTCTTTCCAGGAGTACTCACTTTCTTTCTCCCTTAGCTCTTGTCCACATTACAGCCTTTAAACTTGCTGCACTGCCTATAGAATGCTTACCCCCAGGTTCTGGAGCAAACCAGCTTTTTCTCATCAGTCTTACACCAACTCACATTTCACTTTCTCAAAGACTGAATTTTTTTTTTTTTTCTGACCACACCTAAAGTATGCTGAGACTTCTAAGCATTCACCATATCACCCTCTTTACTGTAAAACCAAGGTTACTTTTTTTGTTTCTTTATATTCTGTCTTCTCCCCTTAGGACAAGGACCTCAGGTACCTTGTTTGAAGCCATACCCTGTTTGTAGTAGGCACTTAATAAATTGTGTGTTGAATACATCAGTAGCAGTGGGGTCTCCATCATATTTAGAGCATAGGAAGCTGGACATTTGTTTCCATTCCCTAAATGCTGAACTGTTTGTTACAAAGCCGGAGGAAAGGAGTGAATGGCTATAGTCCTGGGGTGGCTGGTGTTGCTATGGCATCATGGAGCAGCACATTTCTTTTCCTTTATTCCCCTCTGCAGTCTTAAGGATCTGGAAAGCAGCACCCCTCAGAAGGGAGATTTCAAAGAGATGGACTTTAAAGGAACAATGGTGTGGGTTGGACAATTGCTAGTAAATTACATCAGGAAAAGCTGCAGGCTTAATTTCCTTTTCAGTATGTTGGTACATCGTAGCCATCGCAGAGTGACTTTTCTGCATGTTGAGCCAGGGTTCCATGTTTTACAGCCTGCCCCTTGAATCCCTCATATGCATTTTCTTGTGTAGAGCACCTTTCTGGACTTTGGCACTATTTTTTTCCCTTCTTAAAGTAGCACTGTCTATCCCTATAAATTATGGTAGAGTCACCATTGTTTATTTAGTCAAAGGAGAACCTGTTATTTTTTCTCATTCATGGGTTTATCATAGTAACGCACCTCTGGCTAACTGTACAAAAGATATCTGAACCTGTTATTTTTTCTCATTCATGGGTTTATCATAGTAACGCACCTCTGGCTAACTGTACAAAAGATATCTGATATCAGTTGTAGCTGAATTGGCTCTTAGGTGCCTGGCTAAGAAACTATAAAGTATATGTTCTTCAGTTACCTGGTTTGGGTTTATAAATGAAATTCTACAATGACTATGTCTCATTAATACATGCTAACAATGAATGATATATTCATTATTATGTTGTTGAGATGTACTTTATTTTTATGATTTTCCAAAGGATGTATGGTACCAGAACAGATCACAGCTGCTGGCAGATTTCTTACTTGCTTTTCCCACATCTATCTTTCCTGTCTTCCCCAGTTATCAGGCTGGGGGTCCTGCTTCTTTGCTAACAGGCAATCTACCACATTGCTATTAGTTTAATGCAGTATCTTAACAAATGGGTAATTCCCCTGTCTCTTCACGATTTAATAATCTGCAATGTCCTTTTCCTTCTTCAGCACTGCAGTGACAACACACATCCCTGCCAATCAGATATGAATATTGAAGGAGCCTGGAAGAGAGGCTACACAGGAAAGAACATTGTGGTGACCATCCTGGACGATGGCATTGAGAGAACCCATCCTGATCTGATGCAAAACTATGTGAGTGTTTGCTGTGGTTGGAAATCTCCCCTCCTCAGAAGGAGGACTCATGTTAGGATTATCAGAAAGGGGGATTGCTACTGAACCATGTAGCAACAGATACAATAGGCTGTGTTTTACTTCTTTCTTGTAAAAAGTGAGGAGTTCTTAAAGTCCAGGAAACATGAGTTAACAGTTTTCCACTTTTGGGTGCCCTTGATACTGTGACCTACAAAAAGAAAGTAATAAGGGGAGCAGAAACTTCACCACCAACACCATCTGCTACCAGCAACACCTGCTCTTCTCAACCATCCAACCAACCAGCCAGGTGACACTTTTTGTTTCTTTTATGGAAAAAAGTAGACTTAGAATTGTTCTCAAGTTATTTTGCTGGTATCTTTCTTTCTGTACCTCTCTCTCTCTCTTTTTTTTTTTTAATTTTTAGTTGTAAATGGACACAATACATTTATTTTATTTATTTTTATGTGGTGCCGAGGATCAAACCCAGTGCCTCAACAAGTGCCAGGCAAGCACTCTACCACTGAGCCACAACTGCAGCCCTACTACCTCTCCTTTTTTAAGGATAGTAGTGATTAGCCTCCCACTAGTCTGTAGGAATCATCAATCTCCATTCTTAGGGAGGAACTGCAGATTCATTTAGTTCTCCTTTGAACAAAAGAGATGAGTGACAGCAGGCTGTCCTCACCCTGCATCTAAGCACATTAAGATAAACTTGCCCCTCTCCACAGCACAGAATTTTGAAGCTTAAAAGGAACTGCAGTTTATTCTCCACATTTGATGGGTGAAGAAAATGAGCTCTAAAGACTGAAGGGAGTAATCCAAGGTCAGATACAAAATCAGAACTATGGCTGCCTATGCTTCAGCAGAGATGTCTTTCTTGTTACATGCAAGGAGGATTTTGCTGTGTGCTACTGCTCCCCGCCTGCAGACAACTGCATTTGATTACATATGAAAAGCCTTCACTTAATTGTGATTGCAATCTTTATGTTTGTCAATTTTCACCTCGAAAGAAAATTTTCTAAAATTACCTGTATAATTAGCAGTGCTGGTTCTCTTTGAGTTCTTATGTTGGAGCTGGAGGGGAGTAGAGAAAGCATATTAGAGGAGGTAACAGAAGACCTGGGTTCCAGCTTTTGTTTGGTTCATTCGAGAACAGGGTAGAAATTAAGCTGTTTGAGTCCTCTGTTTTCTTATAAGTAAAATTGTTATATTAGATTCACTGCAGAATCCTTCATGCTGTAGTGGCTACAAAGAGGGGCAACAGGGTCCCCTTTGTACAGGAAGCAAAAGCTTACCAGCTTCACACTTAATATATTTTCCTGAATTCCCTCAAACATTTCAAATTCTATGCACTAAAAGTTATTTTCAGAAACATGAACCTTTGATAAATACAGAAAACAAAGATTTTTGCAAACATTGAAATTAGGAATCATGGTAGGGCATAAGAAAATTTAAAACATCTTAAAATAAGCTGTCTATGATGATGTAAATTTGAACAATGGTAATGATCCAGTAAATTCTTTATAGTATCTGGAAAATTTTCCTAGGCATTTTTAAAAACAAACAAATAAATCTAACTTCCATTTTGGAGGTTCTGTTTCCTCATTTTGTAAACTTAGCATAAGAAAACTTTATTCATCATTTTGGTTGGTCCAAAAGCCATTAAGCATTAGGAAAAGTCTGAATTGCAGGCTCTTTTACAGGAGATACAATATCTGATCCCAGATGAATGTTTAATAGGGGTCCCAAGGTACTTAACAGAATAAATATCTAATATTGATTTTTTAGTTGGCTCGCCAATTACATATGAATAAATTTTGTCTTCTAACCTCCTTAATTATGAAAAAGAAGTTGCAAGTTCAAGAATTCAAGTAAGGACTAGGGAATGAATCTGGAGAATAAATCACTTTGCTTCCAGGTATTTGAGGAGTACTTAGTGGAGAAGGACATATTTGAAAAATACATATTTCACGACCCAGGTCATCCCAGGTAGACTGGGAACAGTGCTGGCATAATGGAGGCGGGATCTCCTTGGTCTGTTTTGAACACTTCTTCACCTTAAGGGGGAAAATACAGCACTGATAATTATTAAACCAGCAGACCCTCCCTAAGGCATCCTGACTCCAGCGAACCATGAGTTATAAGTTAACCTAATTACTCTCTAGCAGAAATGTATTTAAGATTGTGTGAGCCCGTAGGTCAGTGGCTAATTAATGACTGTCCATTTCCTTTCTCTCGTTCTCTCCTCTATGGCCACAGGATGCCCTGGCAAGTTGTGATGTGAATGGGAATGACCTGGACCCAATGCCTCGTTATGATGCAAGCAATGAGAACAAGTAAGGCTCAAGTGAGGGGTGGTTGCAAGGAGTTAGGTTTTCTGCTCATGCTAAGGGAAGTATTTTCTTCAAAATCCTTGTTAACCAATGGGCCTAATTTACTGTAAAATAAATAAGTGTCCAGCAAAGTTTCTGAGTAAGAAAAAGGAGTGGTTCACAAATTAAGAAAGGTTGCAGAGAGAGCTCTGGGGAATGGCTCAGCGTTTCCATATCTTGAAAATGGAAGTGGAAGACATCTCCCTCACCTCCCTCACCCCATATGTTTAAAGATAGGAGTGCTAAAGGGAGAGGCAAAAGTGCCCCCCAGAAGAGTTACTTGATTCTATTAAATTCAATAAATTTGATTGGCTATTGCATGTGAGGCCATTGTCAGGGGCTTTATTATTTTGTTTCTCCTTTGCTCTCTTCTCTGTGATTAGCTTTTCCACTAATATGTAAGGAACATCTAGAAGAACTGTTGCCATCTGGGGAATGCATTACCTTTCTTATGTCCCTCCGCAGCCAAGAGGCACAGTTCCACTTTCCAGTTCCTATAGTAGTTTTTAGTGAATGCAAATGAAATGGTACATCCATTTGATGATAGATTATTTTAACATTCCTCAGTAAGTAAGCGGGATTGGTTTTTCTTATTTATAATGACCCAGATTCTTTAAAAGATCACTTGGTATTTCTACTCACTATATCACATTAATTAACATTCTCCCCGCCCTCCCTTTACTGAAAAGCTCCTCTAGGCTAATGCTGTGATTTAGATATTTTCATATGAATGTTTATTTACATGTTTTAGGTTGGGATCGCAAAAGTTGCAAGGAAAACAGTCCTGCTCATTTATTATGTGCTATTTGCAATCTCTTTTTTTTTCTCTAGGGGAAACGTTCTCAGCTAGTCATATTTAAGTAAGTCAATAAATTTAGATAAAAGCATATGACCTAGAAAAATTGTGACTGTGCATTTGGTTTTATTTCCATCTACAAAGAAGGCTCAACAAAGTAGCTGTAGAAATATGCTGTTTGTTCATATTAACAACCAAATTAATATGACAGAATGATTCTGTGGTGAAAGCTTTAATATACAAATTCATATCAACTTTTCCAGAAGTTCCAAACAAAAAGAGAATGTGACTAAATTAAACTGAATATTTTTCTTTCAGACCTGATTGTTATTGTTTAGATCATAATGTTGAGTGAATTTTCCATAAGGGGTTAGAGTTTCAGACAACAGGAGCTGATGTTTTTTATCCTAATTTACAAACTAACATGAAACAATGAAGAAGAGACTTAAATCACTTAGTAAAAGGCACTAATGGTTTACATGCGTGGGAATATGGAAAATATCTACCTACCCTCTCAATTTTGCTGTGAATCTAAAACTTCTCAAAAAATAGTGTTAAAAAAGATAGCACTGATAAATCTCAATATATCCAGTTTGTTCTGCTGTCATGCAACATATGCATTCCTAATAAGCACTCCTAAAAACAATAGCCTCTGCAAAATCCTAAAACAGTGATGAAAACATTGAGTTGGAATCTAATACTCAAAAACATTGTCAGTCTCTCTCTCTCTCTCTCTCTCTCTCTCTCTCTCTCTCATACACACACACACACACACACACACACACACACACACACACACGCGACAGGGATCTAATAAAATGGTAGCCTGGTAGCCCAGTTTTATATATATTAAGTAGTTAAGAAATATATTAAAACTACTTTAAAGGTGGCCCTTAACCTTGAACAAGAACCTGAAGTGTGCCTCTGGAAGTGTATGCTCATTATTCCTATTCCTACTCCCATTTGTCTTCTATCCTGTGTTCAAGAGAAAAAGAGTTACAGAAAGAGAGATCAACGTGAAAACCAAGAATAAAAGACACAGAATAGACAGGAAAAAATAAATAAAACAGGCAGAGAGAAAGAGGGGAAAGTTAAGCAGAATGGAGGGCATTGCCTCCCACCCCAGGATGGCCCTTGTCAGAAGAATGGCAGCTTGTCAGTTATTATAGGAAGTGGGAGAGGGTTATCAGAGAGCATGGAGAAGTTGCAGTACCAGAAGTGGCTAAGTGTGGACTGTTGTACCTCTAAGGCATATAGCTCTTTGTGTTTTATGTACTCCTACCTGGCTCAGTTCATCTGGTTGTGTTTTCTGCATTCACCTAGAGTTTCTGTGACAAAATCCTATCTAAACAAATGCGAATTTCACATGTTTCTGAATTTTCCTGACATATCAATCATGTTGGAAGAAATTGGTGTTCTTAAAGCAAACATTATAGCAGAATTGTGTTATATCCATTCGCTAAATTTACAACATTAATAATTTTATAGTCAAAAGAGAAGCAGGAAAACTAAGAAAGTCTAGATCATGTTAATACCTAATGTAATCCTTGTGCAGGATTTCTATGAAGGGACAGGTAGAAACCCAAGACCAATATGCTGATCCCTGGAACTAGTTGAACCTGAATCCATGTGTGGTCACTGATGGTGACAACTATTCTCTGAGGGTGCATCTGATCTGGCTAACCTCTCTAACCATGATGCCTACGTGTAGACATTCTTTGAGTACCAACTTTGATGGCTTTTTATACCCTTTTAAAACTGTGTTCTTTGTGAGGATTCCTTTAAAACTTGGCCACTCCCCAAGACCTTTGTTCATGAAGAATCCCTGAGGTCATGCTCTCTCCAGGGTATTCTAGTGTGTCCTGTTTTGACCCATTCTAAGCACTCTTCATGGTTCACTGAGTGCAGAGGGAGTTTGATGGAAGATCCCAGCATTGTTCCAGATGTGTGCTTAGGCTTGTAGTCTTGACAGTGAAATATGGCATTTTTTAACCAGCATTCCCTACCTCTGTTTTATGGGAAGTCAGCTGTCTCCTGGGGTATCAGATGTCCCGTTAGCTCCTTTCAGTCGTTCTGTCTGAATTTTTTTTTTTTCCCTTGACTGACCAAAAGCATGTATTCAGGCTTTTCTGGTTAAAATATCCCCTCTGCTTTTGAGGCCACATTGATAGACATGACTGATGGATCTGTCTTTAAGCATGGATTCATAAATGGATAATTCTGTTTGGATAGAATTCACATAACATTAAGAATTCGGAGTGGGTTTATAATTTGGAAGAATTGACTTTTAGCTCTGGATCTCTTTGAGTGATTTGCTTTATCATCTTTCCATCTAACTACTTTGGGCTTTGGTATTTTTTAAATCTCTAAAATGGTATAATAATACTTAAATCTAAAGAATAACAATAAAATGTGTAGAACCCCAAGATGAGTACATAATAGGTAGTAGATAATTATAGCTGTTATCATTGTAATTATGTGTTCTGCTCATATATCTAATTCTTTATAATCAGTTAAAAATTATAATTATCTCAAAATATGTGTGCATATGAACATTTCAAATCTAAATTAAGACTTGGAAGTCTTTTTATTTCTAGGGTTAGAAGTTTAGATTTTTCTGTTTAAGAGCTGGAAGGTGTGACTCATTCAGTTCACAGTCTGTTTTTTCCCGCCTCCCTCCTTGAAGTATGAGTGCTTAAATCTGAAATAAGATGGTGAAGGTGAGAAATCTCTAATCATCATTGGAATAAAGAAGTTGAGGCATATGCTATGCAAATGTCTGCTCATTGTTCTGTCAGACAAGTGGCTTCAGAGTGTATTTGGAATTTTTTTTTTTTTTTTTTTTGCGGTGCTGGGGATCGAACCCAGGGCCTTGTGCTTGCAAGGCAAGCACTCTACCAACTGAGCTATCTCCCCAGCCCTTATTTGGAATCTTCATGCTTGGATGTATTTGTTCATTCATTCAACTGGTATTCATTGAGACCTTGCCGTGTGAGTGACTGTGTGCCAAGTGCTTGGGTACAGTATGAAATGATACAGGTTACTGATGGGTTGAACTGGGAGATGGCAGTAAGAAACTCTCATGCCGGAAGGATTTTTGGTGCTTATGGAGAATATACAGTATATCCTCAAAACCTCATGCAAATTATCTCTCTCAGGCTGGCATGATTACATTTCTGGTGCCAAAGTTTTGGGTGATGGAAATACTTCTGAAGTATTGAAGTTATAAAAATTTTTTCTTGTCATTTTTTGAAATCCCAATAACTTGAGGTATATCAGAACCTAATAACTGATGTTAAAGAAATAATATTAGGAGAGGAGACCCTGAAGCCCTGCCTTCTGAGTTAACTTTGTATTCTTGTGGGATTAAAATAGAAAATACTTACCTATAAACAAAACTGTTTCCTGACATCTCATACCACTATTCCATGTCTGATAAATGAATTATTGATGTCTGAGTTAGATTATCCCTCCCCTAGGTTGTTCCCTGGTAAATGTTCTCTCTGATTAAGTCATAGAAACATATTTGATAGAAGATGAAAACACTGCACTATATTTTGGATAGGTAGCCCCCAAATCCAATTCCTTTTAAAAGTAAACCAACCTCTAAATTAAACACTCATTTTCTAAAAGGAATGATTTTTTTTCTTTTGTTTCTTATTTCTGTTTTCAAGGAAGATTTAACCAAGGTAGCTGGAAATACATTTCCTATTTTTTTTTAATCTTTTGCACATCATTTCTGGTTTTAAGAATGTCGTCATGTTGCAGAAACTATTGTGTGCATGGCTTTCTTTTTCTTATTTCTGCAGATGACAGTTTTTTCCAGAGATTGTGTTCCAAAGAAAAGCCAACGAATGTAGCCAATATTTTCTGATTATTTCAGTGCTAAGGGGAAAAAAAAAAAACCCAAACCATAATATCTATGACCTTAACAGGTAGAAAGTGTTATTTTTCATACTCAGGATTTGACCAAATATATTAAGATGAAGTTATCCGATAGCATAGTAGGACAGATAAAACCTACCAAAGAAAAGTAGGATCATTATCAAAATTTAATTTATTTTTCCAAATATTT
Organism: Sciurus vulgaris; assembly: GCF_902686455.1. Taxonomy (NCBI): domain Eukaryota; kingdom Metazoa; phylum Chordata; class Mammalia; order Rodentia; family Sciuridae; genus Sciurus; species Sciurus vulgaris. The sequence goes on along the minus strand of NC_136476.1, from coordinate 11,947,741 downwards.
TTAAAACCTTTTTTCCTGAATGCTTTTGCAAAATAATATCTCCAGTATATAGACTTTGTAGTAGTTATGTGGTCATTGATTATCAAGTGAATTTTATGTAACATCAACTATAAAAATATTACTGGAAGATTAACATATACAAATGAGGCAGTTGTGAAAATTATCTTACACTTTTTATATACAGCTGTCACAGTTAGTTCCAGCTACTATCACAAAGTATCTTCGACTGGATGATTTATAAACAATAGAAATTTAGTGCTCCGTTCCAGAAGCTGGGAAGCCCAAGAACAAGAGAGCAGTAGATTCAGTATCTCCCTTCTTGGTGTCAGACGGAACAACAAGCTCTCTCAGATCTCTTTTATAAAGACATTAACTCCATTCCCAAGGACTGTACCCTCAAGACCTCGTCACTGCTGGAAGGCACCTCCTCTTAATACCAACCTACTGGGAATTAGATTTCAACATGTGAAGTTTGGTAGGATACAGAAATTCAGACCATAGTAAGGGCCATAGATTTTATTTTCATGAAAGAACCTGCAACAAATATTTAAGAAAAGTCACCTAAGTTTGTGATGCAAAATGAAGTAAGTAACATTTTGGGTTGTTTTCTACCTTCTGGGATGTGGCCTCAAATGGAAAGTTGCAGTACTCCTAGGCAGAGTCTTCTCCCAGACCTGAGGACAGCCATCCCTGCCTTCACCTCAGCAGACATTAGCGTCAAGGTCTGGTGATCCCTCCCTTTCCATCCATTCACACTGGCCATGATGTTGATCTTTCCCCTTTCTCTGACCTGCTTTCTTGTCTCTGGTCTCATCCCCTCCTGTTGCCTGAATAATATTTCTGAACCACAATAAGAACATTCAAATTCTTTTGAACCTTGATACATGTTAAAAATACAGAACCCTTCATAACCCACCTCCTCCTCATGATTAACTCTGCTCTATCCTGTTTCCACTCCTCCTCCTTCTCTCACCTCACTCATCAGTCTATGTGCCACCATCTGCCCCTGGAGAATTCTTCCTCTGCCTCCATCCTTGTGTCACTTTCCCTGTGACTCATCCTGCCTGATAGGAGCTGGGTATTCCTCCAAGGAATTTTCACAATACCAGCAAATTTATTCTTTTATGGAATTTTTCCTACTTTAGGTGGGATCATGTTTACCAATGTAGGAAATTAAAGGCAAGGAAAGATAATGAGAAGACAATTTTCAATTACTTTGGATATAATAATATATCCATTTGGTCTTTCTTTAGAATAATTACAAGAGTTCTCAACTTGAATTGCTCCTCTAGGTGAATTAGCAAAATGTATCCCAATCGAAGTCACTGATCTATTAAATGATTTTGTGTATAGAGGGCCTTTGTGCTGTAATTTTTTTTCTGACTTCCACTCTTTGTGCCCCAGAAAACTGAGCTTTAGGGACAAAATTTGTGGACTCTCTGGCCTCTCATTAAATTTGGCTAATAGAAGTCTCAGGTAGATCAGTGGAGATGAAGGAGAGTGAAGAAGGGGTATTTTCCAGTTCTCCCCATGCTGAGTCACTGGAGTCAGCTGCATCCCTGAATTTCATAATTCCTTTCAGGTAGCCCTAGGGTGACCCTTAGAGCTGCTTTTCCTAGATACCAGTAACCACATCAGTAAAAAGAATGCTACAGTATTCGCTGTTGATTCCCCATACCCTGCCTGTCTCTTTACATAATAAGTCCCTGTAATAAACACATTACCCATTTTAAAGGAACCCAAGGTTCCAAAATAGGTCCTCAACTGACACAGTTATGTTTGTTTTTTAGCCTGGTATCTTTGGTAGAGTAGAAGAGAAAAGTTCAGATACCTGTGAGAACAAAAATAACAAAGTTCATGGGAATTGTCTAAATGGCTATATATTCTTGAATGAAAGCTGAATAGATGTACAGAATGGTTCTTTAACCTCAAATTCCTGTATACCTGTTACATGAAGTATAAGTATTCAACCTCTTTCAACAACACATTAATTATTCTAGAACTCATAGTCATGATAATGCAACCTTCACACTCTTTTGTTCTCCTCTTTGTTGATTGCACTGTTTTCTCCTCCAGGATTTGAGGACTTGGTCTCTTGGGGCTCTCAGTAACAGTTTGATGAAGAGTCTGATTGATGCTATAAGTTAAAATGAAGTTTTGGTATAATTTATGCAAACCTCCTGTACTGTTGACATGAATAATTGATAGTTGCTTGAATTTAAATTTCTTATTAAAAAAAAAAAAACAAACTCACAAGTTCCTAGGACCTCTAAAGCAGATGGAAATTGCAATAAGGGAAAGAGGTAAGTATCCTTTTTAAATAATGGATTAAGCATTTGAGCAGATTTTCCAGACAGGTGTATTTATTTATCTTTCTCTTTTAAGCTTCTCCTCTAACCTCCCTTTTGGATCCTTATATTTTCTCTTGTATCCTTCTATCCTGAAATATGTAAAATTTGAAGCATGAAGACTTTGAGAGGTCAGTCTTAGCAGTGTATTTCGATGTTTTTACCAATATTATAGGAAGCACCCAAGAACTCTCTAAGTTGGTCAGCTAGCAGTCATGTTAGATGCTGAACAGGAAGACAACTTAAGGGGAAAAGAACCTTTGTTTTATTTATTTCACTCCCTGTACAACAAACAGAAAAAGAAAATGCTGAGTAAATGCTAAAACACTAAAACTTCAAGCCTGCAGACTGTTCATTTAATATTATTGAGATATTATTTAGATATGGGTTTCTCCTTCCTTCATATCAAGCATCTTCTGAGTTAAAGGACTAAATTTTGAATTTTGTCCTTATAAACTAATAGAGATGTCATAATTTTCATATACATCAATTCACTTTATTATAATAGAAACTTCTTATCCCAGTGTACTCAAGTATTTGTGTGTCTGTGTGTGTGTGTGTGTGTGTGTGTGTGTGTGTGGTAGAGTAGTGGGAGGCCTGCATTTTAACTACAATCCTTAAAAAATGGTAAAAGTCTAGAAAATGTCCTTATTAGTCAATGCATATTTTAATTAATTGTCATATCAGGTGACCAAAGAAGGAAGGTGAGTGTAGTACTAACAATGGTCTGCTTTTAGAAGAGACCTGGATAGTAGCCCTAGCCTTTTTGTCCTTTTTTGTTGGTGACCTTGGGTGAATCTTCTTCTCAGTGTCTTAATGTACCTGTTTAACTCCAACAACCAAAAATCTGTAAACGTGTTTCAACTTGACTCTATCTGGATGCAATGTAAGCATAAAATAATAAAATAGCATATCTTTATAATGTCTAATTTACGGTTCTCAACAACTCACATTCAGAGAGAAATCTAGAGAGGTTAATGGCACGGAGTGGCAAGGTCAGAATTTCTACTCATTTGTTCCCCTGCTATCTTTTTACCTGTATAGCTAAATTAATCTGTGGTCAAGTAGACAAAATTAATTTGTTGGCTGAGCAAGAGCTTCAATATGTTTGCTACCTATGAAAAACCATCATCACCAGAATGCTGAAGCATTATTCCTATAAACCTTTAATAGTCTGGCTTTACTAAGAGCTAGTACTCTAGCTCTGTTTCTAGCTTTGGGCTCTGTTTCTCCAAAGAGAGGGGATTTGTCTGCAAAGGTTGCTAACATCGTATATACCTGTACCTTTGAACAAGCAACACAGATCATTTAGTACAGTAAAGGATTATATAACTCCAAGTCTACAATGGTATTCATTCAGAGGAAATAAATGAAAGCCATCCAAATGATCCCAGATGTTACTTATTCAGATCTCACAAGGAGTCAGCTATTAGCACTTGCAGAGACTCAAAGGCAGACACAGAACTGAGAAAAGCTATGTAGTAAGAAAAAGAAAAGGGAAGGAAGGAAGGAAGGAAGAAAGAAAGGAAGGAAAGAAGGGAGGGAGGGAGAGAAGGCGGGCAGGCTTCAGAATTGGTCTGATTAGAAATTGACATAACTCCCCTATGTTCATATATGAACACATGACTAGTGTAATGCCACATCACATAAAACCACAAAAATTGAAGTAACACTCCATGTATTTATGATATGTAAAAATGCAGTCTACTATAATTTATAACTAAAAAGAACAAATAAAAAAGAAATTGATACGGCTAAGCTCGATCTTGGGTCTCTGTTGTCAAACACTTTTCCTGGTATATATTAACAGGATTTTTTGTTTTTAATTAAACTGAGTATCAGGTGGTCATAATATAAGTCAAAGGTTTTTGGAAACTATCAAAATGCCACAGGTATGGACATTGATTAATATTATTATTATAGGTGAAAATAAATAATTAGATAAAGTAGACAGGATAAATAATAGATAATTAGATAAAGAAAACAGGTTGTTTTAACCTTTCTTTCTTTGGACATATGGACTCTGAGGTTGGAATCACAAGTAAAAATCATTTTCCTCATGTTTTTGCACTTAAGTGACAATCTTTGTAAGTGCTCTGGAAATGTGGACTGTGAAAAAACAGTTTCTCTGTAGGCGGAGAAGCCCAGGAGAACCCTGTGGGAATAAGAAACCTCTTACCCTAAGAAAGAAATGAGATCATGAAGCTCCTTCTGACTTTGGGGACTTGTGGAGGACTGTTCTGCCTGTAAAGCACCTAAAAGAGCTCCAAAGAATTCAGAAGGGTACTAGAGTACTTGTGATTTCCCTACAGATTCTCCTGAATCCCTTCTTTCTCTATACTCATCACAAGCTGCCATCTCATGAATTTTATAAATGAATGACCTTTGTTAGAACAGTTTACCTCTTCCTATTTTTAGATATCCATACACTGTCTGCATATAATTTACATATGCTAGTAAATGCATTTGAATTTGCATGAATTGCAGATAAAATACCTTGTGGTAACATCCTTGGCTGAGATTAGCTGACTGTTACAGATTTTGAATGACCTTCCTGGCCTTGATTGGCATTCTCTTCTTCTGAGGTTCAGCCTCATAGGATCACACCCCCTCCTTCACCTGTCCCAATTACAAATGTTGACTCTAATTTCCTCCTCAATGATCCAGCCCTACATGTATTGTCTCTTATCCCTTTCTTTTTCCACCTTTCTGATATCCTGATCGCTGCATAAGCACTAGTAATATGTCATCAGGAGAAAGAAGCACATGTTTGTCTCCAGCAGTTGGCCCAATCTCAACATCAGTTGTTAATTGTTATTTGTACTCGGTGACCTGATTGAAATTCATATTGGATGGCAGTTTCAATTGACCTGGGTTGTTAATTTTATTGGATATCAGTCTCTTCATGAAGTTTAGTTTACTTATTTTTCCTTCCTGAATGAATGGCAAGTTTCTTTAAGACTTCCAAAGCAGTGGAAAATAGTCAATACTGTACTTAAATAAAAACACCTGATTGTTTTGTTCTGTTTCTTATCCAGCCATCTCTTGCATCACATACAGAGTAATTGGAGGTGTTGGGCAGTAGAGCATCTCAGGGGAATTGAGTATGAACTGAAGAGATTGAAGAATCAAGGGCCTTGACTTAATTGAAATTTCATTCCAAAGGGGCAGAACCTGTCCCCCAAAGTGAGGAACAATCTCAGAAGCAAACCCATTAGCAAGGGTGCTTTTTGCTTTATCGTCCCTACTTTGAAGCACAACAATCATGGACAGGAGTGGCCCCTATCATTATGGCTAGTTTTTTCCACAACAGAGATGCCATAATGCCTGTGGCTTAACTCTTGTATAGATTGAATTAATATGAAATTGCTTAGCCCTCTGTGGGGAGTAATACCGGTGACATTGTTATGGTAGAACCACATCCCACAACACAGAGGTACGAGAACAATACCCATTTCACTGGTGTATTTGTGTATGCATTCGTAGTTGTTGAAATCTTTGTAGGCTAAATGCAAATAAGAAATGATTTGAGTAAGCCATTACAAATTGCATTAAAGTTTTTTCTTTCATATTTTGTTTGTATTTTTTTTAACATCGGTTCATTCCATTTATGCTCATCCAATTTTCTCATTGTGTTTCTATGAATTTCTTTTAGAATTCTCAATGTAAAACCTATTACAATGATAAGGGATGGTAACTCATGTATAATTCATGCTGGTTGAAACAAAATGCCCATAATTTTTTTATATAGCTATTATGTCATGTTTTTTCCTTGTCTTTAGTTAGGGATCTGTTATTTTAAGAAAGTAGTTTGTTAAGGATAGTGTCCATCTCAAATTCACGAAATATTTTTCTTAAAAGATTTATGTATTTCTGAAATCTATATGGATAGTACATATTCATAAATTTCTATGACATATATTTGGAGTAAAACAGGAAAATGTGTGTGGAGGAGGAAGAGGGAGGCTTAAGTAACTGCTAGATAAATTGTTTAATAAAACTGAATAATCCCTTTATAAAGTAAGAGAATATATTGAGCAATACCCTATAAAATTGGGTCTGTGCTGATACATGGACAGACACCACATTGTGGTACTTGAAAAGTTATTGTTATGTTGTTACAATTTTTAGAACTCATTATACATAAGCTTCTTATTTGGCTCTCCTGTGAGCAGTTCTGTAGCTCTTGAAAAACTTGGTGTATGATTTGGGGAAAGGAGTGGTGAAGAACTTTGTCCCCCAATGAAACTGGCTGTTTTTGCCTTTAGCTATAAACTGAGCAAAGTCTAAATAGAGTTCAGCAGGGTCAGAATATGTTCTTTATAAGAAAATGAGGGAAAAAAAGAGCAAGTTTCTGGTTCCCTTGAATGGCATTATTCCTTCCAGGCCATCTTAGACTGATCTCCTCTTAGAGAATCAACTACTCTCCAGTATGGCAACTGAAAATACTGAATACCACACCATCAGCTTCCCTTGCCATAGTCTGGTGTATAGGCCATGTGCTCTAGATTCTACATCAATAGCACCTCCTACCAGTTGAGCATTCCTGATCTGAAAATCCAAAATCTGAAATACTTACAAAAATCCCAGACTTTTTGAGAACCATATGAGGCCACAAGTAGAAAATCTGAAACTGTATTATGCACAGAATTAAAACAGTGTATAAAAATTACCTTGTATGTAGTATATAATATATAATTTGTATATAATGTTTCTGTGACACATAAATTTAATTTTTAGACTTGGGTTTCATTCTGAAGATACATAAGTGCCTTATGTATGTGCAAATATGCCAAATTCAAAAATATATATATTCAAAATTTGAAATATTTCTGGGTCCTAAAGATTTTTGTGTATTTCTTCCTATATTATACTATTAAAGATTTTTGTGTATTCCTTCCACTAATATACCATTAAAGGTCAGGTAAACTCTCACTTACTTGCATTCTCTTCCTCTCAACAGACCTTTCTTCATAGATTAGCTCTGTTCTTCTTGATCCTTAGCCTTTACTTGGTTGTTCAGTGTTGCTGACATTACGAGCTTCCCAATATCCTCTGTGTGTGTGTGTGTGTGTGTGTGTGTGTGTGTGTGTGTGTGTGTCCTTTTTTGTTTTTCTCTATACTGGGGATTAAATCCAGGGATGCTCTACAGGGTCTCACTTAACTGCCAAGGGTGGCCTTGAATTCCTCCTCTCTCAGCCTCCCAAGTCACTGGGATTACAGGTGTGTGCCACCATGCCCAACCCGATATCCTTTTAATTAACTACTTTTCTACTTAACTCAGTTGATTATAGCAAAGAATCCAAAGTCAAATGTCTTTAACAGTGCCCCGTGTTTTCAGAGGAAGAAAGTGAAAATGAAGAAGGTAGGTTCACATAGCTATGAAAGTGAATTTAGCTTCTGAACTCAAGTTCCTTATATCACCTTAGGTTGTCTGATTGGGGCCAGACACTCAATACTATTTTTGTAAGCAATGGGGAAGTTTTAATTCAGTAAAGCAAAAGTAGCTATTTCCCTTTTAAAAAATCAAAATCACAATCTTTTATAAATTATAATTTATTTATGGTTCCTTTTGGATTCATATTTGAAATAAAAAGTACTTTTTGTACAAAATAAAACAAATAATTGTAAACTTATGTGTCAAGCCATAGAAATATTTTGTAGAGAAGTTATCACTGTAGGATAAATCAAGAGTCTTTTTAGAAAATGACTGATCAAAGAGAATAAGCAATACTGAAACAACATCTTCAATGACTGACAGTGCCTTTATTAGTGAGCTCCTTTCAAGTTCGTGAACAAGGGACATTTTCTTACTTAGTTATTTTATTTTCTTTTCGGTAAAGAGGTAAAGGAAGGAAATACTTTCCCTGCAGCTTCTCCTTTATCTAAAACTCAAATCTGAAAGTATTGCCATCTTCAAATTTGTGTTAGTCAACTTTGTGTCTCTACAAAACACCTGAGATAAACAACTTAAAAGGAAGAAAGATTTATTTTGGCTCATGGTTTCAGAGGTTTTAGTCCATGGTTACTTGACCCTGTTGCTTTTGGGCCTGTGGCAAGGCAGTTGGCAGAGGAGGTCTGTTCACTTGATGGTGGCCAGAAAGCAAAAGTGAAAGAGGCAGAGGAAGGGGCCTAACCTCCCAGTGACCTAACTTCCTTTCAGTAGGCCCTTCTCTTAATGGCTCCACCACCTTTCTGTAACACCACAGGATGGAAACCAAGCCATCAACCCATGACAGTTGGGGACATTTAAGATCCAAACCCTAATAAAACGTTTCATGACCAAGTCCAGACTCTTTAGGCATATGTGTGGAATTTACAATATGTTCACTAACTGTTTAGCCTCACTACTTAATCCTTTCTACATTACGTTCAAGTTTTAACTGATCTTTTGGTAACTGCCTGAAAATGTATCTTTTATTCATGCTACATACTGGTGAATGGTAATGGTTATATTGTTATTCTACCATGTTTGGAGATTTTTCAGTATAATAATATAAGGTATTATCTTGGTATGCATTTTCATTATTACTAATATAACCTAGTTGGAAGGTGAGTATTGCAACTTCCCTGCTCTGGGAAGAATTATTGCCTGCTTCCTTTTCTTTCTTTCTTACTTTTTTTTTTTTTTTTTGGAAACAGCATCTCACTAAGTTTCTGAGCCTGGCCTTGAATTTGGGATCCTCCTGCCTCAGTCTCCTGAGTCACTGGGATTTATAGGCATATGCTACCATGCCTGACTCCTTTTCACTTCTTGAACAAATAAGGGAAAGAAGAAAGTCCATGAAATGCAAAGTATTCAATATTTTTTTTAGTTGTAGATGGAAACAGTACCTTATTTTATTTATTTTTTTTGTGGTGCTGAGATTTGAACCCAATGCCTCACACTTAATAGGCAAGCTCTCTACCATTAAGCCACAACCCTAGCCCCAAAGTATTCAGATTTTATGGTGAAGAATCTAAAACTCATGAAAGAAATAAGTTTAAAGTGAATATTAATTTATTCTTATTCTTATGATTCCCATTATTGTATGAAAGTGCCTTAATTACCATTTTTGTTCTTTTGTTTTTATTTATCTTAAACACCTCTACATAAAGATTTCAACCAGAAAAACCTGTATATATCTTGCAGTGTTTTCTCTAGCTAGAATTAAGAAGCAACCCTTATTGCCAGTTTATATAGGAACTCTTGAATAAAGTATCATATTAACTCAATCAGATGGTCGTGTTCCTTGAGAGATTTGGAATGAAGGTGTGTAAAAATGGCTTGTAATCTCTTCCCTTGCAGTGCATTCCTTCAGAAGGACCAGTGGTAATAGCTTCAGAGGGGTTGGACTAAATGGCATTAGTGAAATGAGAAGTCTGAGGTTTTAAGCCCAAACAATCTTCTGAGTTTCTCTATTGCAAAAGGGTTGTCAAACTATGTAGGGATAAAAATTGGTAAAGAAATGCCTTTTTAAGGTGCTTCCATATATTAAGAGATAGACTTTCCCTTGGACTTAAAAAAAAAAAAAAAAAAAAAAAAGACTGTAAATTACATAGAAAGAAAATGTTGTAAGTTACCTCAGGCTGTGTTCATTACTATTGATTGATTCTTATTCTTAGGCATCTAAAAGGAAATTATGAATTAATTAACCTTTGATTTTGAGGGTTTTTTGTTTGTTTCAGGTATTATATGCTGGCTTTGCTTGAAAGAAGGAGCCATATCAGTAGCATAAGCTTTAAAAAACTGTTTTCACTAAGTAATTTTAAGATGAAAAGGTAAAAGTGGGGCATGCACAGATAATCATTGATTAGTAAAACTTTTCAAGTAATTCATTGAGAGATTTGAATTCTAGCCAAAAATCAACCAATTTCGCTCTGTATCTATTTTTGCTGTTTTTGTTTTTGTTATTTTTGTGTGTGTGGTTCTGTGGGTGTGTGTGTGTATAGTGTGTCTCATGTCACATCCAACTAAATATATTTGGGGACAGTTTTTTTTTTTTAATGAAAGAGGATGCTTTAACTTATTTTTATATCTTTATCAATTTCCTTATTGTATATTTTTTATTTATTGTCTCTTTATGTTGATCTAAAAATTGAAGTTAACCCACTTTAATAGCATAAGTAGAAAAGATGAAACTACTCAAATATATTGGACCAACTTCAGATGTAGTAGTTAGATGTTATTTTAACAATTTTAGATTTAAATGTTAGAAATAAGGATCATAAATGAGTTGCATTTACTAAAATGATAGTATTTGAGGTCAGACATTTCTGCATGTATTTTATCTTCTCTTAATATGAGGAGATTAGAATTAATGAGGTGAGAAATAGATATGGTGATATTTCTAAATTGGGGTTGCAGCTAGAAACCAGGAAGTGAGTCTGAACAGGATAGGTCTGAACATGAAAATCTGATATGGAGAAAGAAGCTCAAAGGTTATAGAAATAACATTGGGCAAGTCTGGTTGCCACTGGGGGACTTAATTACCTCCTGAGAAAATAGCCATTTGCAGTTTGCTGTGAGAATTGCAGGTAGTGTATTCTAAATTTTCAGAATACCATGGTTCTACTACCCCTGTGATAACTCAGGGTATTAGAGCTAACTTGGAGGTTTTATCTTCAGATGAACCTAGTGACAGAGCGCCAACTTAAATAAATTGTTGACATTTTTCATTCTGTTACTTTTTTGGGGGAAATTATTTTCACCTAATTTGGAATATTTGTGTTTTAAATATGCAAACAGTGGAAATGATACCTAGATTTGTGGTGTGTGTGTGTGTGTGTGTGTATTTATTTTGGTGCAGGGAGGACCCTGATATTCTCTTGGAAAAACTGAATCTATCTAAGAGCTATGGGGACCATCTTCACTGTGTGACAACTGGTTATTTCAATGGTCTTTTCAAGCTCTGATTTTTCAAAGGAGTTTCAAAAAATAGAATAATCCTTCCAAATCTCTTCCAAAAACTGGGTCATGGTCTACTCCTTCTCTGGAAATCACATTTCTTCCTTCATGCATATACTAAGAGTATGTAGAAAAGGGACATGATCATAAGTTTTGAAAGTGGTTCCTGGATTTGAAATTTTCACTTTTTATTATAAAAATTGTTTATTGGATTTACAGCAATTTGTCCTTCAAGGGATGATGAACAAAACTCCTAAGAATACCATAATTATCGTGACCATGAAGAAGAGTTACAACTGTGAAACAGTGGGGAATTGTTTGTTCCCTTAGACAGCTCAGTGTTCCTGAGTTTAAACCATGCTGCCTATCCAGATATAAGAGAAAAGTTTTAAAACAGTGATTATTGCAACATTCTTGTTCAAAAATTTGATCTACCTTGTTTTCACCAGTTGGTGACTGGTTTCCATGGAAATGAAAATGGAATAAGCATTCCTCATTTTAGATTCTCAGCTGCCCCATGCCAACTGAGAACTGTAAATGCCATTTGGTTAACAGTGAGGATCAAGAATTCTTCTGTTTTAAAGTGGTAGAGGGAGAGGAAAAGAAAACGTTTGCCAGGTCATTTCACTTTTTTTCTTTGAAAAGAATACTGCTTTATGATTGTCTGAGCTAGCAACAGACAAGTATTGGACACATGCAAAGTCTAACAGTGTCTCCCCTGATTAATCAATCTAAGTCATTTTTCCACTCTCCACCAAGTTTCTGCTTCACTGTCATCTAACTGGCCTGTGATGCTCTTCCTGGTTCTCCATTTGCTTCCCCTGTAGTGGGCACTGAACAGGAAAGCGGTCCAAGTGTTGGGAGGAGGCTGTTCCATCATTTCAGTCATCAATGGCCTGAAGTGGGAGGACTGTCAGTGAAGGAACTTCAGAGTGGGAGGTCAAATTAGAAAAAATTCTCACTTCTAAGAGAATTTTAGTTAATTTTCCATAGGATTTTCCATTTCTGAGATTGTCATTTATAACTACTACATTTACCGGAACTATTCCCTAGTAAGGAGAAAGAAAAATACTATAAATAAAATGCTTTAACATAAAGTGGTTAGGCATCCAGTTCTTGTCTTGTTTTATGACTGACCATTTCAATCAACATGAAAACTAAAATAAAACCTTCGTCAAGTTCTTGCATAAATGTTTCATATTTGATATTTATATACTAGATCAAGAAGGAACCTGACTGTGGTTCCTAAATACCATGCAGTGAGGTTCTGTGAACACGTTTCTCTCTGCCCCTGTGTCGAGCCTGGGTGGAGAAAAGCAGACATTGCCACGTTGGCTGCCCCTGTGTCTCTAACATGTGTTCTCACACCTAGCCACAGCAGGTAGTATGTCATTTAAAGAAATACGATATTCACTGCTAGACTTAGAAAACTGCAGGAGAACTTCAAGGGAAATCTTGCTGAGCATGCAATCCATCCTCACCTTGTATACGCAGGGGAATATTACTTTGAAAATGCTTCTCACATCAACAACTCGTGCTTCCTAGTGACTTGAGAAACAAGCCTTTAGGATATGAAAAGGGGCTTGTCTAGAGGACACACTAGAGATCAAGTTACTTCTTTGATGAGAGTCACTCCATCCGTCACCATTTCTGCTCCCTTAAGAGAGGGCTGCAGGCCATGCCAGGTGTGGTGGCACACGACTGTATTCCCAGTGACTTTGAAGGTTGAGGCAGGAGGATTGGGAGTTTAAAACTAGCCTCAGCAAATTAGTGAGGGCCTAAGCAACTCAGCGAGGCCCTGTCTCTAAGTAAAACACAAAAAAGGACTGGGGAATGTGTCTTAGTGGTTAAGTGCCCCTGAGTTCAGTCCCCATTATCAATAACAGAGAGAGAGAGAGAGAGAGAGAGAGAGAGAGGACAGCAAATTCCATGTTCTCTTACCTGAGCCACACATAGCTGGGTGATTTGGATAGACATTGGAGAAGGGACTCATTATTGGGATAAATAGATACTAAGGGGGGAAAAAAAAACCATTAGAGCTGAATCTATTTAAATTGAAGCCCAAATCTTATTACAAATGTAGCAAATGGTGCTTTATTTTGAACAATGAAAGTAAAATTATGAAACTACATGTCATTTATTATCTAACGGAGCATGCCACTATAGTCATTCTTACATCAAACAAAAATGAATCATGTTTAAAGTTGTAGTTTTTTTCTGTAATATGATGAAATTTGAATTTTAGTAGGGTTGTAAACAGACACAGTTTGTAAAATCTTTATGGGTTGTTCCAAGGACCATTTGGAATCATTTTATTGAAAAATCATTCTCATTTAAAGCCACTGTCACGTCGCTATCCTGGTTGATTTTCTCTCTTCTGTTTTTACTGATCTCACACTTCCGATCCTTTTTCAGTATGATTTTGAGAGTGACTGAAGCTGTTCTCAAATATTTCCGTTCATTGTATAAAATTCTTTGGCTTTTGAAAGTTCATTAAGCTGTTGATTCGTTTGTTTTGGCTTGTATTGTTTGCATTTTATGTTTTCAGAGATGCAAAGTTATGCCCCAAAGAGGACAGGAATGCTCGAGCCAGCACTAATTTCATTAGTGGTTATATTATCCTCTCGTGCTGGGGATCAAACCCAGGGCCTCCCTCAGGCTCATACACACTCTGCCCCTGACTGACACCCCCAGGCTAGTAATGTTATTCTTGATTAGATTCTTTTACCTGCTCTCCTAAAAAACCTAATAATTGTAGTACCCTGTTAAAAAGAACCTGTGGACTCTGATCCAGATACCTTCAATGTAACGTCTTCTGAGTATTTGTCTCAGGAAATGTCTCAAAACACCATTACTTTGTTCAGACCCTAGTGTGTATGTGCCTACAGATATATGCATTTTTCTCCTTAAATATATTGTTCATTTACTGTTGCAGAATTCTTAGGGCTTGGCCTCACGAGATCTGGTTCAAATTCTTTCAAAGTAAGCTGGTTGTATTCACTTGGGAAAATCACTTAACTTATAAGAATCAATTTCTTTATACATGAAGTGGGGATAAAAATGTGAGTAGTGCAAAATCATTAGGGAGACCAAGTAAAATTAAATATGAGGATGTAGGTGAGACTATCCGGTGAATAATAGATAGATGAGAATACCTGGCAAAATAATCCATAAGAGATACTACATTTATTTGATGTCTAAATTGAAGATTACATTTACCGAGTTGATTAATTTACATTTACTGTTTTATTCAGTATCAATATCAAGTCATAGCAAGGGGAGGTAGAAGAAGTAGAACGTATGTTTTTTGGTACCAACAAGATACAGGTGGCGATGGCTATAGTTACGCTCCATGCCTAGAAGCTGTAGGTCAAGGGAATGTATATTAGGATCAAATTCTCCCAGTGACCATCTAGCTGAGAATGTTTTTGACATTTTCAAAGTGTTAAGAAAAAGAATATGTGTCAGAGACCATGTGGCCACATAAAACCTATAATATTTACTACATGGCCCATTATAGAAAGTATTTGCCTATTCCTCAACTCTTGCTAGTAACATCATAATAAAACCTGTATGTTATTTCTAAATGAAATATGATGTATATACTAATCATCAAGTTGATAATTAGAGATGATGATAAATTCTATGTTGTTTTTTAATTTTTTTATCTTTTTCATACATGTGTATGGGGTAAAAATGTCTGCCTCATTCTACCATCCTTCCCATGACCACCACCACACCCCTCCCCTCACTCCCCTCTGCATGATCCAAAATTCCTTCATTCTTCCCTACCTAACCCCCAGTATTGATCAGCATTTGCTTATCAGAGAAAACATTTGGCATTTGGGTTCTTGGAATTGGCTTATTTCACTTAGCATAATATTCTCTAGTTCCATCCATTTACCTGCAAATGCCATAATTTCATTATTCTGTAAGACTGAGTAATATTCCACTGTGTATATATACCACATTTTCTTTTATCCATTCATCTGTTGAAAGGCATCTAGTTTGATTCCATACTTTAGCTATTGTGAATTGAGCTTGTATAAACATTGATGTGGCTATGTCATTGTAGTATGCTGATTTTAAGTCCTTTGCATATAAACCAAGGAGTGGGATAACTGGGTTGTATGGTTGTTTCATTCCAAGTTTTCTTAAGAATCTCCATACTGCTTTCCAGAGTGGTTGCACCAATCCATAGTCCCAACAGCACTGTATGAGTATACTTTTCCCCCACATCTTTGCCAACACTTATTATTGCTTATATTCTTGATAATTGCCATTTTGACTAGAGTGAGATGAAATCTTATAGTTTTGATTTGCATTTCTCTAATTGCAAGAGATGATGAACATGTTTTCATATGATTGTCAATTGATTGAATTTCTTCTTCTGTGAAGTGTCTGTTTAGTTCTTTAGCCCATTTGTTGATTGGGTTATTTGGTTTTTTGGTGGTAAGTTTTTTGAGTTCTTTGTATATCCTGGAGATTATTGCTCTATCTGAGGTGCGTGTGGCAAAGATTTTTCCATTTCTGTAGGCTCTCTCTTCATGTTTTTGCTTCCTTTGCTGAGAAAAAGCTTTTTAGTTTGAATTCATCCCATTTAATGATTCTTAATTTTATTTCTTGCACTTTAGTAGTTGTGTTAAGGAAGTCAGGTCCTAAGCTGACATGATGAAGATTTGTAGTTGCGGGGCCTCTGTTCTAGTGCCTAAGTCTTTGATCCACTTTGAATTGATTTTTTTGTGTAGAGTGAGAGATAGATGTTTAATTTCAATTGGTTATATATGGATTTCCAGTTTTCCCAGCGCCATTTGTTGAATAGACAGTCTTTTGGCCAATGTATATTTTTGGCACCTTTGTCTAGTATGAGATAACCATATTTATGTGGGTTTGTCTCTGTGTCTTCTATTCTGTACCATTGGTCTACATTTCTATTTTGGTGCCAATACCATGCCATTTTTGTTATTATTGCTCTGTAGTATAGTTTTACTTCAAGTAGTGTGATGTCTCTTGCTTCACTTTTCTTGCTAAGGATTGCCTTTGCTATTCTGGGTCTCTTATTTTTCCAAATGAATTTCATGATTGCTTTTTTGAGTTTAATGAATAATTCATTGGGATTTTAATAGGAATTGCATTGAATCTGTACAACACTTTTAGTAATATGGCCATTTTGACAATATTAATTCTGCCTATCCAGGAACATGGGAGATCTTTCCATCTTCTAGGGTTTTCTTCAATTTCTTTCTTTAGTGTTCTGTAGTTCTCATTGTAGAGGTCTTTCACCTCTTTTGTTAAATTGATTCCCAAGTATTTTATTTATTTATTTATTTTTGAGGCTATTGTGAATGGAGTGGTTTTCCTAATGTCTCTTTCAGAGCTTTAATTATGAATAGAAATGCATTAGATTTATGCATATTGATTTTATATCCTGCTACTTTGCTGAATTCATTTATTAGTTCTAGAATGTTTTCTAGTGGAGATTTTTGAATCCTCTAAATATAGAATTATGTCATTGGCAAATAGTGATAGCTTGAGTTCTTCTTTTCCTTACTCATATCCCTTTAATTTCTTTTGTTTGTCTGATTGCTTTTACCAGAATTTCAAGGACTATGTTGAATAGAAGTGATGAAAGAGGGCATCCCTATCTTATTCCAATTTTTAGAGGGAATTCTTTCATTTTTTCTCCATTTGGGCCTTGGGCTTAGCTTAAATAACTTTTACAATGTGGAGATTTATCCTTGTTATTCCTAGTTTCTCTAGTGTTTTGAACATGAAGAAGTGCTGTATTTTGTCAAATACTTTTTTCTGCATCTATTGGGATAATCATATGATTCTTGTCTTTAAATCTATTGATGTGATATATTACATTTATTGATTTCCATATGTAGAACCAACCTTGCATCCCAGGGATGATCATGGTGCACTATCTTTTTAATATGTTTTTGTATGTGATTTTCCAGAATTTTATTGAGAATTTTTGTGTCTATGTTCATCAGGGAAAGTCTTCTCTCCTTGACGTGTCTTTGTCTGGTTTTGGTATCAGGGTGATACTAGCCTCTTGGAATGAGTTTGAAAGGGTTCCCTTCTTTTTTATTTCATGGAATAATTTGAGGAGTATTGGTGCTAATTCTTCTTTGAAGGTCTTGTAGAACTGGGCTGAGAATCCATCTGGTCCTGGGCTTTTCTTGGTTGGTAGGCTTTTGATGGCATCTTCTATTTCACTGCTTGAAATTTATCTGTTTAAATTGTATATATTCTCCTGCATCAGTTTGGTTAGATCATATGTCTCCTGAAATTTGTTGATGTGTTTGAGTTTTTCTGTTTCATTGGAATATAAATTTTTAAAAATATTTCCTAATTATCTTCTGTGTTTTAGTAGAGTCTATTGTGATATTTCTGTTTTCATCACGAATTTTAATAATTTGAATTTTCTCTCTCTTTCTCTTTGTTGGTGTGACTAAGGGGTTATCAATTTTTTATTTATATTTTCAAAGATCAAACTTTTTTGTCAAATTTTTAATTGTTTCTTGTGTTTCAATTTCATTGACTCCAGCTCTGATTTTTAATTATTAACTGTCTTCTGCTGCTTTTGGTGCTGATGTGTTCTTTTTTTTTTTTTTTTTTTTTTTTCCCCTAGGGCTTTGAGATGTAATGTTAGATCATTTATTTGTTGACTTTTTATTCTTTTAATGGATTAGCTCACTGCAATGAACTTTATTCATAGCACTGCCTTCATAGGGTCCCAGAGATTTTGATATGTTGTAGCAGTATTCTCATTTACCTGTAATTATTTTTTTATTTCCTCCTTGATTTTTTCTTTTATCTGTTCATCATTCAATAGCATGCTAATTAACCTCCAGGTCTTAGAGTAGATTCTATTTTTTTTTTTTTTTATCGTTGATTTCTAGTTTCATTCCATAATGATCTGATAGGATGCAGGGTAGTATATCTATTTTTTTTTTCTGAGAACTGTTTTGTGGCATACCATATGATCTATTTTAGACAAGGATCCATGTGCTGCTGAGAACACAGTGTATTTCCTCAAGGATGGATGAATTTCTCTATACGTGTTCATTAAGTCTAACTCATTGATAGTATTATTTAATGCTGTGGTTTCTTTGTTTAGTTTTTGTTTGGAAAATCTATCCAGTGGTGAGTGAGGTGTGTTACACTCACCTAGTATTATTGTGCTGTGGTCTATTTGATTCTTGAAATTGAGAAGGGGTTGTTTGATGTATGTAGATGTTCCATTGTTTGGGGCTTATGTATTCATGGTTGTTATGTCTTTTTGGTGTATGATTCCCCGAAGCATCCCTTCTGACTTTTGAAATCCACTTTGTCTGATATGAGAATGGAAACCCCTGCTTGTTTATGCAGTTCATGTGAGTAATATGTTTTTTTCCGACCTTTCACCTTCGGTCTGTGGATGTCTTTTCCTAGGAGGTGAATCTCTTGAAGACAGTATGTTGTTGGGCCTTTTTTTAAAAAATCCAATCTGCCAGTCTATATCTTTTGATTGATGAGTTTAGGCAATTAACATTCAGGATTATTATTGAGATATGATTTGTGTTTCCATTTATGTTGGTTTATTTTTGGTTTTAACTTGACTCAGTTTCTCCTTTGATTGATCTTTCCTTTAGTGTAGTTCCTCCTTTTGCTAGTTTCCATTGTTGGTTTTCGTTTCCTCCCCATGGAATATTTTGTTGAGAATGTTTTGTAGTGCAGGCTTTCTAGTTGTGAATTCTTTTAACTTTCGTTTGTCATGCAAGATTTTTATTTCATCTTCAAATCTGAGACTTTGTTTTGCTGGATATAAAATTCTTGATTGGCATTCATTTTCTTTCAGAGCTTGATATATGTTATTCTAGGACCTCCTGGCATTGAGGGTCCGGATTGAGAAATCAGCTGAGATCTGAATTGGTTTCCCTGTATATGTAATTTGATTTTTATTTCTCACAGCCTTTAAAATTCTGTTTATTCTTAATGTTAGTCATTCTATGATAATCTGCCTTTGTGTGGGCCTGCTGTAATTTTGTACACTTGGGATCCTGTTAGCCTCTTATAGTTGTTTCCATTTCATTCTTTATATTTGGGAAGTTTTCTGATATTATGTCACTGAACAGATTGTGCATTTCTTTGGTTTGTATCTCCATGCCTTTGTCTATTCTGGTAAATCTTAAATTTGTGTAATCCAATATTTCTTGGAAGTTCTGTTCATGTTTTCTTACCATTTTCTGTGTGGTCATCTTTATTTTCATGTGTGTATATTTTGTCTTCATTGTCTGAGGTTCTGTCTTCCAAGTGGTCTAGCCTGTTGGTGATACTTTTCATTGAATTTTTAATTTGGTTTTTTGGTTCCTTCATTTTGAGGATTTCTTCTTGATTTCTTTTTATAATCTCTGCCTCTGTATTGAAGTGATCTTTCACATCTGTATTTTCTCTCAAGTACCATCCTTTATTTCGAAGATGAATCCAACTATGTATTTTCTAAACTCCTCCTCTGATATTTCTTCTACTGTATTGTCTGTGAATTCTATTGTTTGAACATCTGGGTTTGTTTGAGGCACTTTGTTCCCTTGTTTTTTCATGTTGTTTGTGTGTCTTCTCATCTGGTGGTACGGAGCTGAGGCAGTAAAGATTCTCCCCTATAATCTTATAGTGTCCCTGAAGGCTTTTGGTACCTCACTTTTAAGGGGGAGACTGATATTAACAGCACCCAATGCAAACAATATACCACCTTAAACCAAATGACTTCTATTAAGGCGTTTACAGTTTTGTCACAATAAACAGATGCAAAGTGTTCAGTTATTGTCCACAATACCAACAGTGAGTTTGCTAAAAGGGTTTATGGTTTCAAATGATGGACAATGAAGAAACAAGTAATGTAAGATGTGATGTTTATGAGGGAGAGGGAGAGGGAGAGGGAGAGAAGATAGAGGTAAAAATTTCTAGTAAGAGTGAGGGAGGAATTAATAGAGGTTGGCTGTTAGTATGAGAGAAAGGAGAAAGAGAGTCCAGGGAGACAAGGAGGTGAGACAAAAAAATATATACAAATCTCTTTTTAAAAAAGTAAAAATATAAGAATACACAACAAAACTGTAATATAATATTCGGACATCCCATTCCTCAATAAATTGATGAATGAAAAATATTTGAATTCCGAGATGGTAAGAGGTGTGAGAGAGAGGGAGAAAAAAGAAAAAAAAAAGGAAGGAAAGTCTCAATGGAAAATTGAAGGACTGCTTCTGTTGGCTTTCAAAATTTTTCTCAGCCTTTTCTGCTGATAGGTGGGGTTGTGTGAACTTTGGTGTTAGCTCCAGTCCAGTGGGTGTCAGACTGGTTGGGTGGGTGAGCCAATAGGAAGATGCCCTCATATCCTCTTGCAGTCTTCCCACTCATGTAACTGGCTCTTCTATCCCTGCATACTTCAAGACTCACTGAGTTAGAGAAAGTCCAGTTTTCTCCAGTTTCTTCAACCAGTTCTCCCGACCCCAGGGAATGGACCCTAGTCTCTGGCTTGCCAGACCCAGACTGGCCCATACGAATCTAACTGCAATATGATGGACCTGGGCTTCAACTTCCCCAGGCCCTCTCTTGCTGCAGTCCCAAGATCTCAATGCCCTTTCAACTTGCAGAGAGATCACCAGGAATGTGCTCACACAAAGGAGTGACCTTGCAAAGAGGCAGCCAGATGGCAGCCACTACCACACCAAGCTGAAAGACCTCAGATGCAACCAGACCTGCAGGTACCCTGACATATCTCCATGCCCTGACCTGTGTCCCGAGACCAAGATGGCCATGCCCTGAGACGGCAACAATGGTGGTGGTGGCAGCCACAAACCTGCAGGTTCTGGCTAGTGTCCCAAGATGGCGGCAGCTGCATATAATCAAACCTGAGGGTATAGTGACAATGGACTTCCAGGGAACAGTGGACAGCAGGAGATTCACTGGTGGTCTTCAGGCTGTTTGCAGGCTAATGGGAGTTAGGGGCAGGGTCAACACGTGGATGTCGGCCAGTGGGTGACCGTAGGTTAAAGGTGGGTGATGAGCAGGCAAGAGGTGCGCTAATGGGCAAATGTTGGATGGTAGTTGGTGATCACTGAAAGATGTCCACTCAAAAGGCAGGTGATGTGCTGGCAGATAGTGGGCTACCAAGGCAGACAAATGGGAGTAAACAGCAGGGGACAGTGGGCATCGATGACTGCCTTGCAGAGAAACAGTATTTCCTCTGCTTGTATCCTGAGTTACGGAATGAGGAATGCAGCCTCTATATAGTCCCTATAGTCTTGGATCTCCAAATTGTATATTTTGAAGGGAGGTATGCCTTAGTTATTTAGTAATTCCATAATGTTGGTATCCTTCCAATATGTGTGGACATAACTCCTTTCTTTTTCTTTTCTTTTCTTTTCTTTTTTTTTTTTTTTTTTTGGAACTGGGGATTGAACTCAAGGACACTTTACCACTGAGCTACATTTCCAGTCCTTTTTTTCCCTCTTCTTTAAAATTTTGAGACAGCATCTTGCTAAGTTGCTTAGGACCTCACTAAGTTGCTGAGACTAGCCTAAAACTTTTGATTCTTCTGCCTTAGCCTACCAGGTTGCTGGGATTACAGGCATTTGCTACTGCACCTGGCATGTGTGGACAGAACTCTGACAAACTTTATAAAGAGAATCAGGAATATCTATTGACATGGTGATGTGATAGCTCAGTGAATATAAGATACTCAGGCTTCTTGTCTGTGCTTTAGGACCTCTTGCCCAGATTGCAAAGTGACCCCAGGGCTAAGTACCTTGACTTCTCAGAACCTTAAGTATCTTACAGAAATAACTTGGTAACATCAAGGGAGCCTTGCATGAGAATTCAATAGTCACTGTTTACCTGTATTTCAACAAATAGGATTATATAATAGTTACCTATTTTCAGCCCTTGCTCCTTGCAAAGTAAGACTAATCCTTGGAAGTGTTTTGACAGTTTGCTCATGATCTGGAAGCAATCTCTAGCAGAGTGAAGTCAAACATATATAATACCACCTTTCTCTAAAATCATTAGCAGATTTTAAGCAAAGCTAGTATATTTAACCTCTTTTTATAATGCATAGGTATTGAATGGTACCTTATCTGATATTTTAGCAAAAACAAATAGCAAATTCATAGACACATTTACTATTTAATTATCATAGATGAGTGAATTATTTTCTATTATTCAGGATCTCTTAGCCAAAAATTTCACTGAAACTACATCATATCATGTTTGTTTTCCTCACTTTTGAATCCTGAGTGACTAACACATTCTTCAGCATGTGGTTGGTACTTACTTGATATTTGCTGAATGAATGATTCAGAAAAGTCAATTAATTATGAGTCAGATCATGGGTGTAGTCTCTTAAGGTGTAGTTAAAGTGGCCATTATAGTAATATTCATAAAATTGAGCTTACTATATACAGGAATACAAGTTGAAGTATTGTCTCTTTAGGGTACAGTCTAACATTTGAGTCTCTTATTTTTCTACTTTACAAATATTTTTGTAAGGTGGTTTTCAGTGTACATTGAGAAAGACAAAAATAAATGGAAAGAAATAGACCATAAAAAATAAAAATTATAATTTGATACAGGTCATTATTTCTTTCACTATCTTTATAGATCTTTTCCCAGTCTCTTAGCATATACACTCAGTCTACACTTCAAATTTCATGCTTTACTGAGTTCTAATTATGAAATTTTCTTTTAATTATGGTAATGTGAAATTATAGGAAAATCAGTTCAGGTGTTAGGAGGAAGAAGTTGTTTATATTGCATACCAAGCATTTTCACAAGCACCAAACCCCAACCGGAACAACTAGAGCAGAAATTCTTATAACATTTTGCATATAAACCTTGATTGGCACATACCTCAACACTTGATAATTATTTGAAGAAGTCTTACAATTGGTCAGTCAAACTCACAGAGCCCATTAGGTCTCTGAGGTAATTCTATACTCCTATGAGAGAAACATGACATTATCAGTAGGGAAGTATCTGCTATATTTCTTCAGAAAGAGTAATCAACAGTCCCAGAGTTATTTTGTGCTTCTCTGCTGCCTCAACCACTGCTTCCCAAGTGGCTCTTCAGTTTTGCAAGATGTGCCATATAGGTGTGTATGAGAATCACTTTGCTTTAGAAGCCACATGTTTATAGGAATAATATTTCTTGCAATTGCCTATCAATATAACTTCCAGGGCCATGCAAGAAAGGGCCCACTCTATTTCCAGGGTCAGTTCTAAGAAGGTCAAAGCAAAGACTTTATTATTTATAGTCCTGGCCACAGAGCTCCCAGTTCATGGCAATTCACTAACCAGGCCTCATTTTTACTGTAAGCAGTGTTACTTACATGCCACCTGTATCAAATATCAGTAAGAATAGAGCTAATAAGTTCAACCAAAGTGATTTTCACATAGACAAAAAGGTTTTGTCAATCTTTTACTCATAAATTTCTTTAGAAAGATTGTGAGCATCACAGCCTTGAAGTGTTCAACTTTGTATGTTCCACACTTCAAAAATGCTTAGGACACAGTTTGTGAATTACTTGGAGTGGAGAAAGGAAGGAAGGAATTCTAGTGTTAACCAAAATATTTCATGGAAGATATTGTGAGAATTTTCAATAAAATAAAAGTGACATTCCTAACAGTTCACAAATTACTTAAGAAAAATTGTTATCTTTTTCATTTTCTTGGATTGCAGTCAGAACTGTTATGGATTAGACATTAGGTGTCCTTCCAAAGCTCATATGTGAGGCATTGTAAGAAAGTTCAGATATGAAATGATTGGATTATAAGAGATTTGACCTAATCGGTACATTAATCCCTTGATTGGGGGTGTACCTTTGAGGTATATATTTTTGTGAGCTGAGCTGAGTGTCTCTCTTTGCTTCTTTGTGGCCTGACTTGCTTTCCTCTGCACCATGATGTTCTGCATCCCCTTGAGCCCCGAGGAATGGAGCTGGCTATCTATGGACTGAGACCCCTGAAACCATGCACCCCCAAATAAACATTTCCTCCTTTAATTGTTCTTGTCAGGTCTTTTGGTCACAGCCACAAAAAAAAAAAAAAAAAGAAGCTAACTAACTAAAATAAGAAAACTGACATCAGTAGAGCAGACAGATGTCCACAGGACAAAAGGGACATCACGTTAAACCCTCCAGTTCCAGGGAAGAATTGAACCTTCCACATCTGCTATTAGGAACATGTATGAGAAAATACTTGATTCACAGCTCACCACAAACAAACTTAAAAAGAATTGGCAGGAATGAGTTTTTTCTATCTAGGTATAGATAAGAGGTGAGACAGTTTCTCTTTCTTCCATTTGTTATGGAAAATGAGATTGTTTCCAAAACTCCAACTACTTGGAGTAAAAACTAGTGGATCTAAGTTTAAGAAGACTAAATAGAACCCTCTGCTAAGAGGTTAGAGAATTTGAAGAATAGAATTGTATGCTCCTTCTACACTCAAAGGAGCGACATTGTGGAACCACTTGGGAATACAGACAGGCAGAAGCAATCTTAACTCATAGAAACAAACACAAGTACCACATGGAAAACGAATCATTTCAAGACAAAAAGCATAACAGGTATAAATTTGGAGTATTTACCAGGAAGCCAAGAAAAGGAGTCCTGCTCCATCATTGTGATTGACATCGTTCATCTACAGACATCTCTTTATCCTATTGCTTTTTTGTTGATCCCAAAGATAGAGGGAAAGAAGGTTGATAAGGAGGTGGGCAACTCTCCTGGTCAGGACTGTACACATGCCTGCATGCAGGCCTGTCTTGGGATTTACAGTACTTAATCATTATTTTGGGGAAAATATCTTAAGTGAGTCAAAGAACTCACTGATTTTCTGACCAACTAAGCTATTTCTTTATTCTTTTAGACATGTATTAGTATAATTTTTATGCTCTTTTGGTTATTATTAGCTATTTAGCTATTTTTGCAGGCTGTAGTAGAAGGAAGGGGATAAAGATGTTAAAGGTTTAGGCTGGGGAGGATAAAAAAGAGGAGTTAAGAAAATACTTTTAAAGCAGTGTATTTACCACTTGATGTTCATTTTTACATTTTTGTTGTTGTCAATATTATTTGTGCTGTGCCTGAGTATCTATCTTGAATTACAGCTGATACTATAAATAACTATAATTTTTAGACTTATGATGATTATTTTACTACATTTTTTAGAAAAAAAAATATAAATTCATAAGAAGTTGCATAAACAATAGAAGTCCCTGAACCCTTTTACAGAGTTCCCCATATGATAGCTTATGTAATTGTAGTACAGGATCAAAACCAGGAAACTGACATTAATATAATATACAGAATTTATTCAGACACCAATTTTACACAGACAATACTTTTAACAAACTAAAATAAATATTCTGCTTTATTAAAAGGAAAACTTATTAGTCAGTTACATTCAATATATCCAATGCTGTTTATAGTGGTGACCTATTACTACTTAATACTATTAAATATAGTTTTCCTATTCTTTCCTTTCCTACTACATATTCAGACATTGGAGCAGTCCATGAATGCTAATTTTTATTAATGCCTTCAAATATTGTTTAACAATTCCTAAAAGCTAAAAGGAAGGTCTTGATAAGTATAAAGACTATCATAATTTGTAAATTTCATGCTTAAGATATTTTCAACATGAGGTTATCAAAGCATCTGTGAATAATCTTGATTTATTTTATACACCTATTTGTTGTTTGGAACAAATTTTTCTAACTCTGTTCCCACTATAACAAAATATGTAATGGTTTTAAGTCTTTTGAACTTTGTACAATTGCAGTCACTTGAGAAGCTATTATGTTAATTATTCACAAAAACTAATCACTGCAGAAGAAACTGATTTCATTCTGTTTTTTTTTTTATTTATTTAATTTTTTCCTAGATATGTTTCTTGAGCTTTGGTAAGCATTCCATTGAAGATAGAGTGATAATCCATTTTCAGCTATTTTCTATTCTTTTTCAAGTTTTCATCTTTATGATTCATTCTTCTAACTCAAGCTGAATAATGTACCATGGAAGTTCTACAAAATGCACTGTCAAATATCCTGTCCTCAGTACTAATGAAGGGATGAAGTTGCCTCTACTCTACTCTACAGTGGATAAGGAAGTCCTGAAATCTTGGCAGTCATTCCAGGCCTTAGGAATGAGGGCCTCAGGAATCCTGCTTGAGTGGTGGAGAATCATTCTGTAAGGGCCCAGGACACCCTGGTCTAGTCCTTGTCCTGCCACATTTTATACCTCTCAATTGCTGTCTGACATACTGCATTTTCTCATTTGTAAAATAAGAGAAATATGTTTTTCTTATTCCACAGGTTTATATAAGAATCAAATAAGGTTAAAATACTTTGAAATGGTTAATGGAAATGTGGTACATGTACACAGTGGAGTTTTGTTCAGACATAAAAAAAGAATTAAATTGTGTCACTTGCTGGAAAATGGATGAAACTTGAGAGCATTGTGTTAAGTGAAATAAACCAGACTTGGAAAGTCAAGGGTTATCTGGTTCCTCTCATATGTAGAAAGTAGAGAGGGAAAAAAAAGGGAAAGAAAGGTGGCAGGGGGATCCCATGTGCCTTTCCTCTACTCTACTGGAAGATATACTGAGGGATATAGGAAGCAAGGGAAAGGGCAAATACCTGGGGAGTGATACTGACCAAATTATATTGTGCTGTTGTGTATATGTACGAATATGCAACAATGAATCCTACTGTTATGTATGATTATAACGCACTAATTAAAAATATTGGAAAAAAAGAGAGTATGCCCTATCTCTGAAGGAGAGGAAGATGTCTGGACAGAAAAGAAGAATTTTGCCAAGTCATAGGCATAGTTGGGAATTGTAGACATTGGGCAGGACCAGAACAAACTTGTGCAGCTAGGGAATAGCTCATGAACATCTAATCAAAAGCCAGGAGAGGTTTACAATTTTAGGGGTGGTAAGGAGGTTTACCTTTATAAATTATGTTTTGATTCTTCTGAATAGCTAGTAATAGCATTAAGTTTTTTTTTTTTTCTATTCATTTTGAAAAAAAATAATACTTCAAGAATTGGAGAGAGCTCTGTAAACAAGTTGGTAATACTATAATGCAAAATATGAGCAACCATAAAATCAGTTTTGAACTCTATGTTGGAGAATGTATCCCTCTCACTTCCTCTCCTCTCTCCTAAGAGGACTTTCAAAATAGATTTAAGTAATTTTCACTTAGACTTATACTACATTAAAATTTGCAAGAAAGAAGGGGCATGCCAGATGCAGACAGGAATATCAATGGTGAAGGTAGATAGAATCCACGAAGAAGGAAAAAGAAAGTATTCTTTCTCCCACTTGCCATGGCTAGATTCCCTACATATATAAGTTGGACCTTCAGGCAGTGCCATGGTGCTATGAAGGAAGACCTCAGAATGTGTCCTAATGGCTCCATTTTCTTGCTAAGCTACTCACTAATCTTGTCATTAGCTCTGTGGCCAGAGCCCAAATAAGTTAATATTTCCTTTCACACTGACTCCTATGTAAGGATAAAAATTCACTAAGTAATATGATGAGAAGAAAAGGAGAAAGCAAATGAGGGAGAGAAGACAACCTCTTAACACTTAGCAAGATATAATAGATCCTGTGAATTTGCAACTCACCTCACCTGACTTGCATGACTTCACAATATATAGAAATGAATTAGCCCTCTCATCTGATTTTCCATCTTCTCAGTAAGGAAGCCCAAGTAGAACTTTGTGAACTCTATAATTACAATGGTTTATTATCAGGAACAGGTAATATAGTAAAAACTAGATGATCTAGATGTAGGAGACCTCGGGCAGTGGGGGGACCACAGCCTTTTGTCCTGTCATCTCTCAGCTTGTTAAAATACAGCTCTAGGATAGATAAAACTAGGTGTAGTAACTGATAAGAAAAAGCAGTAGAACAAAGATGCATAATCTTTAAGTCAGGATGCT
Source organism: Sciurus vulgaris (assembly GCF_902686455.1). Classification (NCBI taxonomy): domain Eukaryota; kingdom Metazoa; phylum Chordata; class Mammalia; order Rodentia; family Sciuridae; genus Sciurus; species Sciurus vulgaris. The sequence continues at coordinate 11,919,521 of NC_136476.1, read as the reverse complement.
CTTAAAGAGCAAACGTGGTTTATCGAGGTAAAAATAATATTAAAAAATTTTTCACATTTACTAGGACCCAGACAGTATCCCAGAATTAGAGTAGTGATTCAGAAGAAGCAGATTTAAAATCTTAGTTCGTCTACATCCACTGTACTTTTGCTGATGTCCAATCACTTTTAGTCATTGGTCTGTAATCAATTATAATCTATATAATTGAATTGTCTTCTGAAGGCTCAGAAAATATATCTCAGTAATATTGTAAGCCACCACAAAAGAGCATAGTAGATGACTAATTTTCCCGGGATTACATATTATATGGGAACTCGTGAATTAAGTTCACATTTTTAGGTCCACTTTTGTTAGCATATATTATAATGAGTACATTATTTTCTGGACTAAAAGCCACAGAATTTTTCTCACTCTGCTGAAAATACCCTAATGCTTATGTTCTGGACCAAAATGCATCTGAAACAAACACTTGTTTTGTCTTTTATATTTAATTAATAATATGACATACTTCTAGCTGCCCATCCTTGTTATTTAGTTCTAAGAAAAAATGAAACTTGTTCACACACTAGAACTTCAAACAGGTCATGATGATACTTCTGCTTCTATGATTTGTTTTAAATCAAATAAAAAATACTGGGTTCATCTAAGATATAAAAGTTTAAAAAAATGACTGACACTTTCGAGGGGTAATGATCATTATCCTCAGAAAAGCGTAGGCTGTTTGAATGTAGTTGAACTAGTTATTTGGACTCTCGATTACAGTATGCTGCAATATAATGTTTAACATATATTTTAAAACATATGAGTCAACAGAAGAGTGAGGGTTCAGGTCTGATAATTTCCATGTCTCACAGAAGTGGTCCATACATCCTGATGTAGAACAATGTACAGAGATCTTTGTAAGAAACTTTTAATAAGGAAGTAGTTACTCTGTTATTCACTCTGGAGCATTCACTATGCATTAATGATGCATGTATATGTGTAGGACTGTTTTACATTTGAAGGATAAAGAACCAAGTTAGTTATTCCATTTTTTAATAATATGGTAGAATAGATATGCAATTAAATCTCTCCTAGTACATCTTAAAACTCCTGGGAACATGCTAAAGAACTTTTTAGTGCATGATGGAGCTGGTGGGAAACAAAGAAAATGTTTCTAAGAAAGCTCAAATCTACAAGAGTAAGTGGGCACACACCTTTTCCAGGGTGAACCATCAATTCAAGCCATCTTAGAACCATATTTTAACAAGCTCAGAAATTACAAGACAAAAGCCTGTGATCTAATGAGGTAAGAGAGGTCTTCTGCATAAAACATAACTCTTAAAAAACATCTTCAGCACTTTAATAGAGGGGGACACCTATACACAGTGAAACAGGGGGCATCTTTTACTTTCTCAACCTGGGCAACAGATGGAACAAGAGGATAAATATTATGCTTTAAGAATTACAAACAGCACTCATGAAATATACACCTGTAATTCATATTACTTTTAAATATTAAAATTAGTTGAACAGGTCCTGGTTGGTTTATGATCAGTATGTGACAGAAGCAAATTTGAATCTTCTTCGGAACTATGAGCTTTCTGCTCCATCCTCAAAGAATTCACAAAGATAAAAGCTCAAGCAATATTACCTCTTAAACGAATAGTTTACCAATTACATAGGAGAAATTTCACCATGAAAATAAGCTGGCAGCAAGCATCATAACAGAATTAGAGTTGCATGTTACAGAATTATTAGATAAAATATATATTTATAAAGAAATTGAATTGAAAAATCATTTGAAAAAAGAGAATATAAGGATTAACCAAACAGATTTGAAAAACAACAGAAAGAACTTCAAAAAATGATACATACAAAAATTGAAGTGAATAACATAGGAATGGATTAAATAGCAGATTAGTTATGGCTGACGTGGGGTAAGTGAAGTACAGAATTAAAGAAGTTAAACAGACAGCAGATCAGACAGAAGGCTGGAAAAAGCCTGGAAGATCAGCCACTAAGGTAGTGTGAAAAGGTCTTAGAGATGCTACCTTGGGGTTCCAAAAGTAGGAATTTGGAAAGAATGAAAAAAGGGTCATTTTCAGATATAAGAGATAGAAATTTAAGGAATTAGACATTAAGCTACAGGCTTAGGAATTCCAAGAAAGAATTTTTAAAAATCTATACATACAACTTCTTTTTGAACCTAAAAACCAGAAAAATCAAAGAGAAAATCTTGAAAGTATTCAAAGAGAAATAAATTGTACAGGTTGCTGACTTTTTACTGGAAGCAACGAAAATTAGAAGACAGTAGTATTTGTCTGGAATCCTTTTTGTCCACTGAAAATGTTTTTCAAGAACAGTAAAATAAAATCATTTTCTTTCTTTTTTAAATATTTTTTTAGTTGTCCACAGACCTTTATTTTTTATTTAGTGATTTATATGCAGTGCCTAGAATCGAACCCATGCTTCATACATGCTAGGCGAGTGCTCTACCAATGAGCTACAACCCCAGCCCTTAGAGTTGTTTTCTGAAGCTACAAAAAGGCTTGACTACCAAAAGACTCCAAGGGGTACATTTACAAAATGTTTTCTCTTTTTTCTTTTCCTTTTCTGTTTACTTACATATTTATTTATTTTTTGTGGTTACTGAAGATTGAATCCAGGACCTTTGTGCATGTTAGGTAAACACACTACCACAGAGCAACATCCTGTCCTATAGAATATTCTGCAGAAAGAAATTAATGATGCCAGAAGGAAATCTGAGCTGCAAAAAGAAATAGGGCAAAGAATGTATTTATAAATCTAAACAAATACTGATTGTTCGGAGTAGTATCACTAATGGTAATTTCCAGGGTTAAAAAATCTAACTATGATCATAGAAAGCTCATACATGGGCATAAGAGATAGATAATCAGAGTTCACACATTTTAAAATGTCTGTCTTGTTTGGGAAAAGATAAAAAAAATATTGACGACCTTAGACTTTGCATTTTTAGATATATAAGATGAAATATCCAGGATTCTACTAAATTATAGGATACACAATGATCAAACTGGCACAGGGTTGCCAGGGGAGATTATAGAAATGAATATTACTGTATCCATAAACATAGCTCCTGTAAATGGACATATCTCTAGTTAATGACAGTTTACCTACCTTATAAAACCAACTTTTTTGGATAAAAGTCATAAGTAATAAGAACATAGAATGTTTGAAAGTACAAAAAAAAAGTAATATACAAGTTAAATATTTACCAGGTATCTTTTTGTTTTTTACTACAAGAGACAAACAGTTGCTACAGGTTCATAAATGAAATGCTGCAGGTTCACTAGGAAGATTAATAATTCCATTCTAAATAGAAAGTTGGTAGAACTGCAAAGAACACTGACAAATCCATGCAATAAACAAGCTTAATATAATAGACATATGAAGAATAATTGAAATATATATATAGCACATCTTTTTTAAGCACAAAGAATGTTTATTAACACTCTTCATGAACATGGCCATTGTATCTCACAAAATATAAAGATTGACTCAGAAATTATATTTTGTTATCAAAAGTAGTCATGATTAATGTCAAAAAAATTACTATATATATTTGAAAGTATCAAAACATACTTGTAAGTAACTCGTGGAGTAAACTACAACTGAATTTAAAAATAGAGGCCCTTGGGGTCCAGTTGCATTTGGCATTAATTAATAATAGGTATATTAGAAGAAAAGTGGACTCATTAAGGGAATTAGACATTTGAAATATAAATAACTTATACCAGGAGATAATACAATAAGAGCCTAATGAAGAATCATATTTAATAATCTCCAGGTGTGGGGGGAAAATTATATTAGTTGAGCTTGGAGCTTACAGAAGAAATCTTTCTTTTAACAACTGATCAACTTTTTGGTAGTGAAAGTTATACAACCAAATACCAGAAGGGCAAGATTATTGTGAGTGTCTGAAAATCAAATACTGTGTATGACAACAAAAGATTGCCCTAAATATGATTTTTTTTTTTGCAAATCTGGAATCACCTTTACAACACATATGACAGGAAAGTCAGTCACGAATTTGGACAAAGGCTATGAAACAGTTATTCACAAAGCAAGAAATAAAACTAACAAATATTTTAAAAGATGGTCTGCATCAATTATAATCAGGAAAGGAACAATGAGATATTGTTCATGTCAGATGGACCAGGATAAAAGATTCTGAAAAGCTCAGATCGAGGATTTATGCACACAGGGTTTATCCAGATATTTTCTCTGCTTTTCATAGTGTCATTGGCTTTGGCTTATTCTGTCTCTCACCCTCCCCTTTGGCCATGCACAAAATCTACTGTTCTATGAAATATTTTTGATACTGAAGTTTTATATGGTTTTTTCATATTCCTTTCAAATGGTGTTAAGAATTTGACAGTATATTCTGTTAACCCAGCAATTCTAGGAATTTATATTCAGGTGTGAAATTATGTATATATTCTTTTCCAAGACGGTTCCTCATATCCTTGTTCTTTTTAGTGAAAAACTGGGTAGAGTTCCAGGAATAGAGAATATGTTAAAGAGACTAAAGACATTATGGGTGTATATACATATGGACAAATACATCTATCATACATAATATACCATGTGAGAATTATGCAGTACTTAGTAACCATTTGTGTTAGTGAGCTTTGTGTAATTGTGACCAATATACCTGACAGAAACAGTTTAGAGGAAGAAAAGTTGATTTGGGTTCACAATATAATCAGTTCAGTCCATAGTCAGCTGAGTCCATTACTCTGAACCAGAGATAAGGTAGAACATTATGGCAGAAGGGCATGGCCGAAGAAAACTGATCAGTTCATGACAGCCAGGAAATGAAGGCAGACTGAGTGCAAGAAGCCAAGGATAACATAATCACCAACTCCAGCCATCTCCTACCTGCCCACAGTTACCACCCATTAATCCATTCAAATTACTAATCTGTCAAATTGATTAATCCACCGATTAGGTCAGAGTTCTCATAATCTAATCAGGTCATCTCTGAACATTCCTACATTGTCTCACACATGAGCTTCCAAGGGACACCTCACATCCAAGACATAGCACCATTAAAATTATATATAGATTAATATTTATATGAAAGAAAAAAGCAGTATATATTTTTCATGTAAATGTTTGTGCATAACTATGAGTTGCAAGCAATAACTTCTTTATAGTTATGTAGACAGTGGTTGTATCTCATGATAAATGTGGTGAGAGGCAGCTATTTTGTAAAATATAAAGCATTGAGATGGAATTTGGGGCCCTGAGTTTTAAAGTCACCATTCTGCTGACTCTCCTGCTTCAGACGTATCTCTTTATTTCTGAGGTCCTCCTAGGCATTCTCATCTTTAAAATTGAGGACTTCATTAGCATTAACAAATACTCCATAATGGTGTTTGTGCCTCTACTGCACCATGACAGACAACAGTCTTAGTATTCCTTCTCTGGACTTAGTTCTGCCTTAACATTCTTCTCAACACACTGTGTTAAGCCAGGACTTCTAAACAGATTGTGCTGTGTACCTGAACCTTCTTTACCATCCTAGGACAGGATAATCTTAGAAGTTCTTTCAGCTAGAAGATTTTTCTTATCAAGGAACAGAGTTGTGGCAAGAAATAATAGGGAGTGCCTTTCAAGGAAAAGAATTTTTCTAGCAGCCACGTTAAAAAAAAAAAAGTGACAAAAAAAGTGAAAACAAACAGGTGAGATAAATTTTCATGTTTTATTTAAAATATTTCTACAGGAAATTGATATATAACAATTATTAGTAAGATTTGTTTTTGTACAGTATCTTTTGAATCCAGTATGTGTTTAAGGCACATTCCATCCTAGATAATAAATTTTCATTGGCAATACTTCATCTGTATTTAAGTTGACAGTTTAAAAAGCATATTCTCATACCCACGTTCTTAACTTTTCTAATGCTTAAATTATTAGGTTTTTAAATTTAATTAAAATTAAATAAAATTAGAAATTGAGATGAAGCATTAGCTACATTTCACATGCCCCCAAACCACACATGGTTGATGGCTGCCATATTGGTTGCAGAAGTTTGGTGTATACAAATAAACATGTGATTTGGTCTTAGCCCTTAAGGAGATTTTCTAGTTGAGACACTGAGACATCAAAAACAAACATATCAAGAATATAATCCAAAATAGCATAATTAAGTGCTAAAAATTTGCCAAAGACAGACTAAGTACTACTTGGGTAGGAAGTTCTAGAAACATCCACAGCTGGATACTTTCTTTACCACTTTGAAGTCTGAGTGGTGGCAATGACTTGTTGAGTTTGTGAGAATGGAGTGTCTTACTTTAGAAAGTGTGTGTGTTTTGCCTGCAGGCATGGGACCCGCTGTGCTGGAGAAGTGGCAGCCGCTGCAAACAACTCGCACTGCACAGTTGGAATTGCTTTCAACGCCAAGATTGGAGGTATGGGAAACAAACTTAGATATAGACATGAGCCAGGCAACGCTTGTGCTAAATAGTTTTCAGAATCCTTTTAAAACTAAAGATGGGCATATTTTTGTATGACAGTATTCAACTCTTGCTGACAGTAAAAAGATAAAACAAACCATGTTAACATGGGTTTTTCGGTATAGTTAAGGATTGCTGATGTGATACATGAAAGGGTTGCAAACGCATCTTTTTAAAATGGGCTTTAAAAAATGTTATTTGGTAATGAAGATGGGGTCATTGATATCTGTACTGAAACTCAAAATTGGTGCCTGCTTCCAAAAGAACCAATAATAGAAACATCAGGCTATCATGTATCTACGGAAAGAAGCGTTTTGAGGTTCTCTGGTAGTAGCAGATAATACTTTTTTTTGTGTTGTATTGCTTAAGCTTTAAAAAGGGTTCCTTTAACTATAATTAAAGCAGTAAAGGATAAAATCTTTCAAAGTCCCGGAATGCACTAATACTGTTTCCATGAATGACTCCAGATTGTATCTATGTGTACACATGTATGCACAAACTCAGATACACATGTTTAGTATAAGAGTCCCATAAATGCCATTAAATCCAAGTGTTGATAAAGCAAACTCTTAACTTTCTCATTTGTAATCATCTTTGTAAGCAACGGCCATGTGCCACAGCCACATGCGAATGGGAAGAAAAGTTTATATGCAGAGCCTGGTGACTGATCATTGTGCACAGCCTGAAGGCATTCCCAAGGGGTATGCTGAAAGGTCTCCCATAAGATGAATGAACTTTCTGAAACCAAGTTGACCTCCTTGTTTCCAATGTGTCATTTGTTTCCATGTTATAAATAGAGTTGGAACTAATAATTTTATATGGCAGCTCTATCTAGGATAAAAATATGAAATATTTAGGGAACTGTAGTCTCCCCTTATCTCAGATTCCAGCGGATGTCTGAAAATGCTAAGAACTGAACCCTGCATATATTTTATCCTATATTTAGATACTAACAATAAATTTATCAATTAGGCACAGTAAGAGATTAACAATAATAACTAATAATAAAGTAGGATAATTATCACAATAAGCTGTAGCAAAAGTTATTTAAAACATGAATTATTTCTGAAATTTCCCATTTAATATCCTCAGACCTTGGTTGATGTCAAATCAGGAAAAGCAAAAGCACAGCTAAGAGGGGACTACAATATGTAACAACAGTGCTAAGAAAAGGTGAAATTACTGTGAATGTTAGTCCTTGATAAATTTGATCTTTTTCTTTCCTTTATTTCACCCTGAATTCTTAGGGTATGACAGTTTGCCAACCAGTAATTAGCTGGTGCGTGTCAGAGGGAAGGCCAGAGGGGAGCTAAGGAAAGGAAGCAAAGGATTCTCCCCGAAGGGTGATAGACCCTGGAGGCCCCTGCGCATCCCGGAGTCCAATCAGGGGCCACCTGGTGAATCTGTCTTGCGGCCCAGGACTTGTCCTCACCTACAGACTCAGATCCTAGATCCCACAATTACACTCCAGCTCAAACTCAGCACTCTTACTGACCTTGAAGGAATGAGAGGATGAACTTGTGAACTCACAGATAAACTGCTGACCTTGCTGAACAGTACTTCATTTAAAAAAATGAATGTATGGCAATGACTCAAGGATGTTCTAAACAAGAGCATTCTGAGTCATAAAGTTAACATCTCGAGCCTGAGGCATGAAGGCGTGGAGTTAAATGAGAATATGAAAACTTTCATCTGTAAAGTTGACAGAAGGATAAAATTCCTTTTTGTGAGTTTTTAGTCAGAAAACCATTACCTTCTAGGTGCAATTTAGCGACTTTTCACCCATTTTTTTCATGTACTTCATGTAAATTATAACATAGAAATTGAATTGAGGTGTTGTGTTGATACTCTCATGTTAGCATTTGCACACTCTAGTGAGATTATTTTTGGGCAGTTATGGTGTTTTTGTCAGACCTCACTGTACTAATAAAAGAGATTCATTTTAGGCTGTTAAATAAAAAGTGAGAAACCAGGCATGGTGGTGCATGCCAGCAGTTCAGGAGGCTGAGGCAGGAGAATCACAAGTTCAAGGCCAGTCTTAGCAGTTTAGTGAGTCTCTAAGCAACTTGGTGAGATCCTGTCTCAAAATAAAAAATTAAAAAATGGACTGCAGATGTGACTCAGCAGTTAAGTGCCTCTAGGTTTAGTCCCCAGCACCAAAAAATAAGAAGTAAGAAGATGAAGTATTTTCTCTGTCATTGCTTAAAAAATGGGAAGATTAAGTTTGAATATTTACATTAAATTAAAATAAGCCATCGACTACTCAGGATTCAGTACATGCAGAGCATTATCTTGAGTTTTCTGAAGCCACAAAGCTAACTACTAACAGACTTAGTCTCTATCCCATAATTTTTAAATAGACTCATTCACAACCTTCATTCTCCACAATACTTATTATCGTACATCTTCCTTTAAAAGTCCAAATCGGAATGTCATACAGTAAGTATGTGCAACTATTAGGTACCTATTAAAAATAGTTTTAAAAGACAGTCTAGAGGCAGAGAATTTGAAGGCATAACAACCAAGTGCAGTGTCTGTAGAGACACTTGGGGGGAAATTTAATGTTGGCTGGGTGTGAAATGACAACAGGACTTGTTTACATATTTTTTGTAAAAGTTATTAAATGATGAAGTATCATAACTGTCATGAAATTGAAAATAGTTCAACCTACTATTTGTATTTTTTAAATGAAGAAAATGAGGCAAAATTTTAACAGTTCTTGAGTACTGGCTATATATGTTATGTTCATTCTTTTTATTTTTTTATTTACAAGTTTTATGGTTAATTTTTTTTAGTGCAGTATACCCAACACAACCACATAATACCTAAAGCTGCCTGATTTTAGGCTTTATTATTTAGTCTCTGTTTATTGATAACCAATAAAACCTTGAAATCCTACTGGGCTAACAGTGTTTTCCTAAAGAGTAGTTTGGCATGTGAAGGTAATAATTTTAAAATAATGCAATGTCTCAATGATGATATTTAGTTGAAATTGAGGAGAAGTATATTTATGTACCAATTGGATGTTTAATTAGACTTTTATTGTTGTGAGTCTCCAAAATAAAATGAAAAAAGGAAGCCTGGCATTTGGCATATAATTTATTTCTTAGTATCTTAGTGTCTTTTTGCAAAAAAGAGTTAATAAATTTCTGTCTGATAGAAATATACTTAAATGAAGATTAATAGCTAAACATTGCTAAAACCCTGTGAGAATTATCTGAAGTGTTAAATGCATTCTCAGTTATTATTTAGCTTGTAAGTAACTTGGCAGAAAAGACATATATTAAATTCAAGTCAATTTTAAGATCAGGGGATAGTATTCAATATGGAAGAAATGAGACCAGTCTAACTTGGCATCTTTCCAGGTTTTATAAGACTGCTAAGGTTTATACCAACTAGGAATATGAGTTATTCAGTGAAAAGAAATTTTAGGAAAGGTGGATGGTTTGAGGCTGTTTGTCAGATACTCACTTAACAGCTGGATGAGAAGGGAGAGATTGTGGTTGCCATTTTAGGAATTAGAACTGGGATGGGGGGAGTGGAATAAAAAATATTTTAAAGAAGTTTTACTCATTCACATGCAATTTAACTTCCTTTCTCCCCAAAATGACTTCTACAAAGCACATCATACTTTCACAAGGGAAAACATGCTTACTTAAGTATTTACTAAAGATGTTTTCTTTTACCCCAAATGCTATAGCTGGATTCCTTGAGTATCACGTAGCAAAGGTTCTGTAACGAGCTGGTCCTCTTTTTTGTCTTAAAGGAGTACGAATGCTGGATGGAGATGTCACAGACATGGTAGAAGCGAAATCAGTTAGCTTCAATCCCCAGCATGTGCACATTTATAGTGCCAGCTGGGGACCAGATGATGATGGCAAGACTGTGGACGGACCAGCTCCCCTCACCCGGCAAGCCTTTGAAAATGGTGTCAGAATGGTAGGTTTTAAAAGCACAAAAGCTCATCCAAGGTGGTGATTCTCATATGAAGACTTTGTGGCCATCCTACCCTCCAGGTTAGAAGAATGGATGGAAATCATGATTGAAACAGTTTATAGGTTAATGGAAACAGGTGCTGTTTGTCATTTCTCTTCCTCTGGCCAAGTAAGAGCTAGAGAAATTCCTCTGATGAGAACAGAGGTGTGCTTGGATTAACTCTAAGGAAATATATTAATTAATGTGTTAATCTTGTGTTTGGAGAAGTAAATTCTTGAGACTATGAGGTTGAGTGGAGATGTTAACACTCTTCAGTTAGTGCTGATGGATCATCCAATAATAATACCTTTTGGCTGTCTACTTTTTGTCATCATGTTCCTAGTTTCACCTCTGGCTCAGGATGGTATTATTTTTCTAATGGCTCCCAATCTCTCTGACCATGCAACTTAACCCATCTTTGTTTTCCTTGATTTCACTGAAAGATTCACTGACTACAATCTTCCAAAAAATGACTACATATACATAATCTACTGCAATAAAATATTTCAAATTTCTTTAAAAATCCTGTCTTATTCAAGTTAAATAAAAGTGAGGATGTTGATACTTGTAATCATAAAAGGAGAGCTCCATCAGAAGCAGTGTCTTTTCTTATGTGTTCATAGACCTTTATGTGTTTTCAAGCATATATTGAATCCTGTTCACTGAAGGCCATCATTGATTTGGCCCTAACCATCCTTGCCTGCCTTGTCTCTTTTCACTCCTCCATCATATAAGCAAGCTGCACTCTTAGTGTCCATTAGCACATACTCCTTTCTACAATTCTGTGCTCTTTTGTCATGGTACTATACCATACCTCCAGGTCCTAACACTTTTTGCCCAAATCCTGTTTGGTCTTTAAGCCTCAACTTAAAGGTACCTCTTTCCAGAAGCTTCTCATTGCCCAAACTAGAATTAACTGTAATTGAATCTCTACTCTGTGATCCCTAGTCTTTATATTCTTTCTGATATTTTAGAGTTCTCATCTCCTATTGTGCTTTATATCACAGTTATCTCTAAGTGTATCTTCTTTGCAAAATATTTCAGTTCCTGGAGAGTGGAACTTGTTCCACACATCTTTAAGGGCTTTGCAAAACCTAGACAGTGCACCAGATTTTAGTGCGCACTCTGTAAGTGTTTGTTGAGTGAAGTTCAATTTACTGCAGATGATGCTAGCTGCAGGGTTATTATGTATTCTGCCCAGATTTGGAGCAGTGGAATGTAGTGAGTTGATTAATGTAATGTTGAAGTAGGAGTAAAAATAACAAGAAGTCTCCCACATCTTTGTGGAATTGGTCTTAGGATTTTAGTAGAAGACTATGAGTTAAGCTGTTTCCTGGTTATTCTGAAATAGACTGGAGAGGGAAATGATTTATTTTGTAGGAGCTTCCCAGATAAGTAATAGTTCATGTTTGGTTAAGACGTTGACTTTTCTAATTCTGTCAATTTTCAGCTACGTTAAAGCCCTTTTAAACTGTAAGATAATGTTTTAACTCATTGTCTAGAATTTTCCTTTCCAAGTTTCTTAATCTGATGATTTTATTACCATAGGTATGGACTACAAAATACTATTCTTGCTCTCTCTGACATCAACAGAATGATTATTTAAGTAGACCCAACTTAGTTCATATTTAATCTTCAAATTGTATTTGTATGTGGCTTATACTAAGGACCAACATGGAATTTCTCATAAATATAAAAATATTTATATTAGTAATGTACAATCTCCCGATTGTACCTGTATATATGAAAAATATGCCCTGTATCTAATAGCTGGTTTAACTAAGAGTCTGCGAGACCTGGCATTGAATCAGGTGACATGAACCAAAGGATTTCACATTTATTTTTGCTGGGGAATTTGTTGTTCCATGGAAATCTTAACAGCAAGTTTAAATGTGTAAAACAAACAGTGGAATGCTTTGGTTGAAAGGAGAGTGAAAAATGGTTAAGGTTAGGAATGAGATCGTGTGATAAAACCACTAGAACACAAAGGAAGATTATACTGAGAAATAAATAATGTGGAAAATATGTATTCATTATTAAATACAAAACTAACCTGTGCTGCTTATGATAGATCATGTACAAAAAAAATACGATGATTAACTTAATAATAGATTTTTTTTCTCACCCAATTAGGTAACAGTTGCTGGGAGTATTTTCCATACTTCTACACACATTAACAACCCAGAATCATTATACATCTGCATGCTGCTGTTTTCACCTAATGGTATCCCTTGGGCATCCTTCCAGAGCAACCCATAGGGATAGAGCTCATTTGTTTTATTTGTATCAAAATTTGGGGAGTATAGAGATACCCAAATTTTGGAGCTAAGGGCATAGCTCAGTATTAGAATGTGTGCTTAACACACACAAGGCCCTGGGCTCAATTCTCAGCAGCCCCCCAAAAAAGGGAGACAAAGGGAGGGAGAGTTGGAGGGAGAGATGCCATAATTTCTTTAATATTCCTTTGAGAATCATTCAAAGTTTAGTTCTGAACAAAAAGGCATTTAGTTTTAAAATGAACCATTAACTTTTAGAGTTGAAGAAGTAACAAAAGAAATGACTTAAATATGATTATTTCTGACTTCTAGCATTATATATCTAAATATGCAAAAACAGTGGTAACCCACTGAAATAATGTCAACCCATTAGCATTCTCATGTGTTCAATACACAGAGGCTTTCAAGTTAGGCTAAAGTCATATCCAGTACCTGTCATTTACTTCTCTCTGACCTTATATAGATCAAGTTACTTCTCGGCTTCTATTTTGTCATCAAAATTAGGGCAATAATAGCACTCACTGTGTTCAATAAAAGCATCTTTTTTTTTTTTTTTTAAAGAAAAGATCATATCCTTCAAAAAAAAACTCTTTATGCTTTTCCTCAGCCCTCCATCCTTCTCTCCTCAGCCATGTCTACCCTGCAGAGTTCTAGATGAATCCCTCCATTACCTGAAGGGGTAGATGAGAAGGGATAAGGTATGCATCATCACAGACTTTCTGACTCTGTGGTGTCATTTACTTTTTCTTCCTCTGTCCATACTTGCCTTCGATTTTACTTGCCCTTAAAAAAAGCATCTTCAATTTCATCATGATCACCTCTGGATATATAACTCATTTCAGTTATCTATGTGCATAGTCTTGAATTTAGTTTATATTTTCCCAAAGGATGTTTCTCTGAATATCTATGAATATGTAATTTAATATTTTAAGCAGTATATTAGATAGTCTTTTCCAGGAGAATGAAAACTTTTACTATTTTCTCTGTTATCAGGCATCAAGTGAGACCATAAATTTTATGTTCTTTGAGATCATTCTAGTTTATGTTTGCATATAATATATAATACACAGGAAATAGTTGAGTAAAAACTTTATACAAAGTTAGATTATGGAGTGTAAAAGAAAAATAAATAAGTAGTGTGTTGGCTGTGTGATTTAAGGCATGAAGGAATAAATGGCTGATAAAATAATTCCTTCAGTTAGCTAACTGAAAACCTGTGCAACAGTCCAAAGTCACTCTGTCCTTATCAAAGTTTAACTATGTCATCTGCAAAAATGCATGAACTAGAATTTATTTATCCCTCCTATTAAATCTAGTGAGCTCCCATTTTCTGTTCATTGTAAATAGAGGCATGAAGAAAACATCTAGGTTTTACACGTAATACTTTAAAATCCCTCCATTCTAGCAACAAGACAGAAAATCATAACTCCATCAGCTGAGGATAGGTGGAATGAATGACATAAAACTAGGGGCTGGAGGGAAGGCAGAACTGCTTCCATGGGAGGACAGGGTGTCCTCTTTGAAGAGGTGATATTTGCGACATAAATGGTAATAGGTAGTCATTTGAAGAACTGAGGGAAGAATGTTCTACACAGAAGGAGCAGAATAAAGAACCCGGATTAGGGAAAGATTTTAGTGTATTACCAAAACAGAATGTTGATTTGCACATAGGGAACAATCTGCACAGAAAGGGGTGGGAGATGGGTTGGAGGCAGGAATAAGGGTCAGCTCAGCAGTTTTTGAAACCATGGAGGGGGGTTGCATTTTACTCTGTTATAGAAATCTATTGCAGGTTTTAAATAGTAGTGCCCTGACCTGATACACAGTTTTAAAAGATCACTGCTCTGTGGACAGTTAAGTTTAGGTGCAGTGAAGGGTGTGGAGGCAACAGTGAAAGATTGAAGGACTCTGAGAGAGACTTAGGCTGGGTAGCAGCAGTGTCAAGACCACCAAGGAGATCAGGCAGCAACAGAGAGAAGCCCCAAGTATCAAGAAAGATTTTCACAGAGGTAACAAATATATTTTGCTCAGGGAGCCCAAGTATTGATTGTATCCATTCCTTCTGCTTGCTAATCAAAAAAATGTAGCAAATACTGAATTTTAAAATGCTCACTATTTGTTTACTCTGAGATAAGCATTTGACTCAATAGAATGTAACACTACTTTTGAAGACTTTAACAAAATCAGAATTGATTTGATTTATAGCCCCTTTAGAATTAATGTGCCAAAATTGCATTAGAGAAACTATGTTAAGCAAACCATATCACAGTTGACAACTTGCTCTTTCTCCCGAGAACTGCATTTTATTTGATGCTAAGGAGCTATAAAATTAAATGCAAGTATTAGAAGCATATAATTTGGGCCAGACACAATTAATGTAATAATAATAGCAGCAACATGAAGAATATTTAACATTTTGACCAATCTGTTGTTATACTAGAATCAGTCTTCTAAGCTCTAAAACAGACAATTAACTTTTCATTGTCTCAGTAATCTCCTAAGACAGTTACTGTTCTCCCCAATTTCACAGATAGGAAAAACAGAAATCCAGCACAGCTAGATATATCATAACATGGGCCTCAAAGAAATCTAAGAAACTCTTTTACATATTGTCATTTTTATTGTATTTGAAATATCTGACCTCCTGCCTTCCTGTTGCTATGGTGAATTAATTGCTCATATTCTACCTAAGGCTGCCTCCTCCATTTGTTCTCTGGACAACCCCCAACAAATGCCATCCCTCCTTATCCAGTCAAAAACCTATCTCAACCCATTATTTTTTCTTTTATCATCAAAATTTCCCTTTCAACTCTATTATTATCATCAATATACATTCATAATGTTGATTCTTCTATCTTAGAAGAATTAGCAGAGAATTCTTCTATTTTCTTATATCTCATTCCTATGACTGCCTTGTTTTTCTTCTTTCCTTTAGAATGAAATTCTATGAGGCCATTGCCCATATTTACCTGCAACAAGTTCTTTTTTTCATTATTTCTTGAAACCACTACATCAGGTCTCTGCTCCAGCAATCTGTTGAAGTTGCTTTTATCAAGTGACCTCCCCAGGCAAAACCCCCAAGTTGTGCATCTCACTTGTCCTAACAGAGGCCAACCAGTTATGTGTGGCCTCTGTTGTTGGAATAACACACATTCCAAACTTCCCAAACCCCTTTTTTGCAGTTATTAACCCTCCTTACCCTCACCTTATTGCTTATCTCCTCCATAAGAACTCCAGAGTCTCACTCTGTGTTCTTCTGTATCCCAAATACCCTGAACTGGATTAGGATACTCAACAGGCATATATTGAAGAAATAATGATTGAAGGAATGTGTGGATTACCTCTATGCCACTTTACTATGTCCTGAGTTAATTTATTTAAGAATCACGGTTGCATTGCTTTTACTTAAAATTCTGGAACTGAGTTATCAACATACATGGCAGTTAAAGTGCCCAGACTATGGATTCAGACTCTCCAGTTTGGAAACATTGGTTCTAGTACTTTCTTACATGTTCAAGCTAATTAACCTCTCTGAGGATTAGTTTGTTCCTCTATAAAATGGAGCTAACTGCGAATACTTAAAGGAGTGTTGTGAAGGTCATATGATTGATACCTATAAAATATTCAGCAATGTTCCTGAAACAGTGTCAGAATCACCACCACAAATGGGCAAGGGTAATAAAAATGAAAGAATGATTTCTCATGTAAAATATCATAAGTCTTGGTTGTTCTAAATATCTGGGTTTAATCAATTTCATATTGGTGAGTAATTCTTGTGGGAGATAATTATAGAATCTCGAGATTGTATTAATGAATGGCCTGTGTAAGTGGGAAGCAGTATCCAAGAGAGTATTATCTAAGGTGTATTACAGAAACCTCTAACTTAATAAAATGCTAAACTGCATGGAGTGAGAAACACCATTTCTTTGGTGATGTAAAAGCATATTAAAAGTCCAAAGTCCTCCAGTAAGAGGATGTGTTTAAATTTATTTAATTAAGGTTCTTAAGTTGAACCACATAGAAGTTTTTTTTTTTTTCATGACTGTTTTGAATTGCTTTTAAATTTAATTTAATTTTCATTTTTGTGGAAATGAAAATTCAGCTAAACTCGTTAGACCTTTAGAGTCAGAACATCAGAACTGGAAATAATGCTAATGGTTAAGTTGATTTTGACCAGCATTCATGTATTTCTTTACGTGGTGACACCACCATTCACCCTGTGTCCCTTCCTAAAACATGTGATTTTCTTCTCTTTCCTTATCCTAGTCATCTAATAAGTCTTGCCTGTACTGTTTCCTAAAAGTCCGTGGAATCTGCCCTCTTGTTCTCACGATTAGAACCCAATGTCTTTCATGCAAACTTCTGCAATACCATATGTCTAAAACTTTCCCAATTAAGCATCAGCTTTCAATTCCGCATGAACGTGGAAGTCAAAGAAGTATTTTTATATGCAAATCTTGTCCTTTTTTTTTTCCTTTAAAATTCATCACTGCTTTCCATGACTGACAAGGAACATTCTAGGCTTTTTAGGAGGGCACACAGGGTTTCTTAAAATTTTGCTTGGGGTCTCAGAATAGAAATTTTACAGATCATCTTGTCACATTGACATGATTCCATTTGCCATTGTGAAACTTTGACCTGGCCCCTTGGCAAAGGGCCCTGACTTCATCTTCCCAGTCAGTACTAATAGGAAAATGATTTTATTACGGAAGTAAGTCGGTTGACAGTGTTCCTGATATAGATGACTCCAGATTTGGTGACAGAATAAGAAACTAAGAGCCTAGAGTTGTCTTTGATAGACTCCATTCATTCATCAATTCCTGAGGGCATTCAGGAGACATTCACTGGGTGGTTCCAGTATTCCAGGCTCCTTGCTAGGTGGCAGGAAAGAAGAATAACACTGAGCCGTTGTCTTTTTTGGAGCTCACCATGGAATGATGAATAAATGTTCTAATGAAATGCAAGCAAGCTCCCAACATCCCTTCGCTTACAGAATCTGGTAAGAGAGAGCAGAATAAACAGCATATAAAATACAGCTCACCATGGTACAGTCTAGTTGCCTTGGAATCATCCATTCTTGTCCCATTTGGATTATTAAACTTTAATAAGACAGTGTAATTGATATTCATCAGCAAGTGTCTAACACATTGACAGCATTTCACAATTTCTTGACAGGTGTGTTGAATAATAATCTGAAGAAAAAAAGCAAAAAAAAAAAAAAAAAAAAAAAAAAAAACCTTGAAATTGAATCTTCTTTATAATCAGAGAACCTTATGTTTTTGTGACCAGTATTTTTGTTACCCTTATTATTTTATTCAAGAAATATTTCTTAAATATCCACTATATACCAAGCACTTGTTGGGCATTTGTCTTTGTCGTCATCATCATCGTTATCTTCTTTATTGGAGAAATCACATGATTCATTGTAGATATTTTAGGAGCATAGCTTATAGAGTTGTTTGTTTGTTTGTTTTGTTGTTTTATCTACAAGTATACTTTCAAGTTCAGGTCTTTTTTTTTTTTTTTTCATTTTTTGACTTTGGAAATATCAAAGCATTCAAGGGATTCACAGAAAAACAGAGCCAATGTCAAGGATAGGCAAGAAGAGTCAATGAAATCAGAATTGTTGGTCCTTGATCTCCCCATTAGGACTGACCTTCATCCCATCCTTACACTATCATATTCAGTGGTCCATATCGAAACTACCATAATTAATGGACATCTATCAGATATATCTAACTGTTGAGTCTCTTATGGACCTGATTACTGTTTTCTCTACCTAGCATCAATTACCTTTTTGATCAACAGAGTTTGGAATTGATTAGGTACTTGGAGTACTTGGTGAAAGCATAAGGTTGTTCTGCAGTCACACATTGCCTATCATATACACACATGCACACACATACATACACACATTTTCCCACCCTTAAATTAAAAGCATATGTTTACTAGAAGGGGAGAGAAGAGTATAATGAGCCTGTACAGTAAAAGCAATAATAATAATCATAATAAAATCAACTGATTTCACCCGGGAGGGATTATGTTTTTTATCTGATATGCACACAGCTGTAGCAGGATTGGTACCAGTTTGCATTTTAATAAATGACAGATTGCTGTTAAATTAGTTGATGAATGTTGTAAAACGTTGGAACGATGTATGAGTAGGCAAAGGTAGAGGTGGGAGCTTATTTACAATTGGTTCTACTTAATGAGAATTTATTTGAACTGGGATTTGTTTTAAAAGTCCTCTCTCAGGATTGAACTATACCCTGGTAGAACGCTATGTACTTAGAACTTTAGCAAAACTAAAAAGCCAAATACACCCAATATAATTTCATCCATTTTGGAAACAGATGTGTGTCTTTCATGAATACATCTGCAATTTCATGTTCTATAATCCTCTCAGTTATCTGACACCAAAGTATCTGATTTTTAGATTACTATATTAATGTGAATTATGGTGCATATTTATGGGGAATGGTGTGCTCTATTCTAATCTTATATGGTACAAAATTCTAAATTTATTACCACCTTTATTGTTTTTAATTTTAGTGTAGAAATTTATTAGTAACTGTGAATAGTTAAATTAACTTTTGCAAACCCTATTCTAAATCCCTCTGTTAAACAATTCTACTCCTGCATTAACCAGATATTAATAACTTCTTTTCTTTGGTTTTATTTTGCTCCATTTACAGTGACTGATAGGTTAACTAGTGGAGGTAGTGGCGGGTGGGTGTGGTAAATGAAGGCCCCAGATATTGGTTACTGGATGCTGAATGTTAAGAAAAGATCCAAAAGTACATAGAGATTGGATTAGGTCAAGTTAGAGTCTGTGCCATTCTGCAGTTTCTGGGTTCATACATATAGATTTCAGAAAGCTGATAGGGAGAACAGACAGATCAGTTTCCTTCCACACACCATGGCATTCATCAGAAAAGAAAGGCCACTATATCCTTAACAAGGGTAAATTGAACTGAGCTGATAATATCAAATGATTTGAAAGTGTTTATGATTTCCATAATACAGTTTTTAGTCCACTTGTCCTGTGCCTACATTCTTCATCATATGTCTGTGGGTACAATCGAACCTCATATTCAGAATTGTAGACATCATAACTCTCATGGACAGTTGAGTTAGGCATTAGAATGAGCTCACAGGGACACCCAGTTTATGGACTTATAGACTGGGTTTTGGCAAAGTAGGTAATTGACCATTAAGAAGCATGACTGTGATTCAGACTCGGTTCTATCTCCTTCCAAAGCCTGTGCTTGTTGCTACCATGTGATATTGGCTCCTGTCCATTAGGTCATATGGGCCCATTTGCACACATTCAACTGATACGTGGTCATGAAGATGACCACCGCAACAAGGAGCTGTCTTCTCCGAATTTCCAGAGAACTTAAATCCAGGTGAATGATTTGGTGCACCCTGCACTTTACTGTATTGGCTCTTTCTCTTCAAACTTGGAGGAGGCCTGAGATGGTATGGAAAGTACTGACCTTGCTCTGGCTACTTAACTGAAACAAGTTACTAAGTTGTTTTAACTTCCATTTCCCTGAGAAAAGACTATGGTAGTAATTCCTTTACGGAGCCATTATGAAGACTGAATAACATCTCACATATGAGTGCACAGCCTAGCAGCTGGTCTCCTTAGAGGAAGGGCAAGATTTGATGCATCTTTAAGGACCCCAGATTATTCACCACAGAGACTTGTAAGAAAAAATACAAACCCAATGCTGATTTTTAATGTATTTTTAAAGTATAACTTGTTTTAGTCTAAGTCAGAATTGGGTAGAAAATATAGAAGGCTGATTTTCTTGATTTCAGAAATACTATGAGATACTCCATAAGGTAAAGTTTATTGCTTTATGTGATAGAAGCCTGTGACATAATTCAAGTCCCATGGTGGATTACAGACAGGGAAAACTTGCTTACTATTTTAGAGTGGAGCTGGCAGTTGGAATGAGTTCACAGTGAGAATTCTCTAATTTAGGACTAACTTAGAGGAGAATATAAACTTTTCATTATTGCTGGAATACTCTTCTATCCTCATGTCCAAGTGCTTTCCCAAACATTTGCAGTAAATTCTTCTCATACTCTTGATGATAATAAATGTTTTTATTCTCTATGAAAGGAATTTTTCAAATTTTACTCCCTCAATATAAATTTACAGGTAATGGCATATTCTGAGAAGTTTCAAAACTGGTACTTAATTGTGGAAAAGCCCTAGCTGAGCACTGTGGTACACACCTACGATCCCAGCTACCAAGGAGAATGAGGCAGGAGGATTGTAAGTTCAAGGCCAGTGTTGGCAACTTAGCAAGATCCTATCTCAAATTTTAAAAAAAGGTAAAGGTTTTGGGATGTAGCTCACAATGTTAGAGCACCCTGGATTTAATCTCCAGTACCACCAAAACAAACAAACAAAAATGCCCTTCCAATTTCATAACCCTGGCTCTCCTGAAAGTCTGGTTTTGCTTTTTCTCTGGGATGATCCAACATGTAGAGACTTTTGGCAGGTATGAGAATGGTTTTTCTTCTCCAAAAAAATGGGAATGCTGGTAAGGCAGATATACCAAGAACAGCTGTGTTGGTGCCACAAATTATTGAATGTGATTATTTCAGAGAGCATATGACATGCACGTGTACATTTTTAGCTGCTTGGAATGAGTACTTGAGAACCCTCCTCTGCGTGCTTCTCCATCCAGCCACTGCTAATAGTCTCCACACTATGGGAAAACAGCTTGCATAGTGCTCAAAGCTTGGAGGGCTGTTACTTGTGTGTGTGAACAGAAGTATATAATAGCCTCTGTCTTTTTTAGTTTTAATTAAATTTCACTTTAAATGCATAAAACCATGAAATTTGCATACCAGTGTGGCACCATATGAGGTTTTGATACATGTATACATCATGTAATGTTTAAATCAACTTAAGTGTATCTTTTCAAACATTTCTTTATGGCAAAAACATTCAAAATCCTTTCTTCTAGGCTTTTGAGATTATTTGAGTCTTGCTGTATTAGTCAGCTTTCATTGCTGTGACAAAAATTCCTGAGAGAACTTAAAGGAGGAAAGATTTGGCTCATGGTTTCAGAGTGTTCAGTTCATGGTTGCTTGGCTTCATTACTTTTAGGTCTGTGGTCATGCAGAAAATCATGACCAACAGGAGTGTGTGCTGGCCTAAAACTGCTTACCTCATTGCAGCCAGGAAGCAGAGAGCTTGTTTTTATACAAAGCCCTCCTTCATGAGATCACAGCCTTCATGATCCAGTCACCTCCCAAAGGAGCCCACCTCAGCACTGCTGAATTGGGGCCAAGCAGTCAATGTATGAGCTTTTGGGGGACATTAAAGATCCAAGGTGTAACACTTGTTGTGACTTCTGTGAGTCAAAGGAAGATGAGGTTTGAGATAAAACAAACTTGGCCTGAAGGAACTGGCCACAGAAACTTAAAAGCGGACAATTATTTGGAAATTTTTGGTGTGGCAGAAGAGATAAGGTAGAACAGGAGGATGTTTTTGTTTTTAAAATTTTTTCTCTAACCTTTCTTGTTAAGCTGTGCTTTCCTTGTTATGTTGCTAAGTATTTTTAGGAACATCCAGTGTCACTACTACTCAGTGGAGATCAGTATTGGATAAGGCAAGATCAAGTGCATGTACAGAAAATCAGAAGGTTAATAAAAATAAAATTCTTTGCTCAAAAGTATATCTATTTGCACTAGTAAATACAGAGTTTTTTTTACCTCATAGATACCCTATTACCCTTCTGCATGAAAGACTAATTCTCTTCTGGGTATGCTGTAAAAATAAATGAAGTAAAAGAAGTCCATGCTGCTGTAATGTGCTGTCAGGGATCAAGGGCCACCCTTCTGTGTGATTTTGTGGTAAAGTGTAAGAAACTGTTAAGTAAGCCCTCAATGTCAATCCTTCTGAAGAAAGGGCATTTCTGAAAACAGGATTAATTCTACTCAGCCATCAGTGAGTTGATGCTTTCCTGAATTTACATGCCAGCAGATGTGGTAGACAAACAACTCCGTTTTTTTTTTTTTTTTTTTTTTTTTTTCTGGTTCTGAGGTTCAAACCCAGGACCCTATAAATATTAACCACACACTCTACCACTGAGCTACACCCTTAGCAGCAACTCATCTTTTCTTTCTATTTACACAATAAACATAAAACTAGCTGTTTACCAGGAGCTTGATAGTGGAGAGTTCTGCGTTTGTAGCACTGATTAGTCTTTTTGCTAGTCTTTAACCACACGACTCACCATCTCTAAAATTGAGTTAAATTCAACCTGAATTTAGTGCAATATGCTGCCCATTCATGTACTTGAACATCCATAATTGTTGTGAAAAGATCCTAAGCGTAGATTATAAATGTCATTTTAACAGTTTTTCACTTTCAGTTAAAAAATAAATTTTGATTTTAAAAAATAATTTCAAATTTGTCATTTTCCTAGGACTGTTTCCCACAATCATCACCAGCAACTGACTCCATAATCATCATTGGGCTCTCTATTTTTAAAAGTGAAGCCGATTGCGGTCGGTATGCTCGGGAAGCATATAAAATGGGTTTTTATTTGTGTATGGTAAAGTTAATATGGTTGCTAATAGCTGCATCTAATATTTTTATTGTATTATTAAAAGGTCCAAAGAACATAAAAAGATCACATACTTGCCCTAGCAATCTATTGTAAGCACAGAAAACCAGAATATGGAGCAGTCCTGTTTAGGACTAAAATGATCAGTGAATGTGAGGAGAAAAGGACGGGGTACTGTAGTCACCTCTCAGGAGAAATGGTGGGGAGGCAAAAATGAGGTGAAATGAGTCACTATTCACATACACCTTCTTCTACTTTTTAGTATTTTTTTCCCCCCTGGAGAAATAGAACATAATTACATCCATAGTTTCAATCTTTCTCATCCACCATCCTTTGATAAGCAGGTGGATGAGAAAAGACATGAGATCTTGGCTGAGCATTGGCTGAGAGTGATGGAGATGCACCCATGAATTGCTTTTGGTAAGTCAGTCTGAAGATGTTTAGTCACTCCTTCCCCGGAGTTCAATTGAAAGCCCTGACTGGGTGCAGCTTCCAAAACTGATGCCCTAAAGCAGGTACATGAAGACTGAGACAGGATCGGGGTCAGGACCCAGGGCTGAAGGAGATGCGACATCAGCAGATGTCTGAAGGATACTCTTGAGCTAGCAATGGAGAGTTTTTGGTTGGTCTTTAGCGAGCTCTTGTTTCCCATTAGGTAGCTTTTACAATCCTGGGAGTTTTGCTTGGAAACAAGAGGTATTATTAAACCATTGGCTGTACTTAAATGACCAAATAAATAAACTATAATTAATGACAGTTTGGTGTTTAAATACATAAAGTCATCCCTCTGTTTACTTTAATTATCCCAAGAGCACAATAAAGAGTAGAAGCAGCATCAAGTGAAGCCTGCATACCCTTCTCATTGGACCTTTCCAGCTGTGGAATAGATCCTAAAAACTAAGAGTCCCGTATGCTCATGTTCTGGATGAGGATGAGGGGCCTGAAGTTCAGTATCTCGTTCTAGGATTGTTCCTGGCAAAAACAGCACATTAGCTCCAGATTCCTAAACCTCACAGACAAGGTCTCTTTAGTCCTAACATCTCATGTCTGTCTCATTCCAGTCCCTTGGAAGGGAAGGTGTGGCTCACTTCATCCTCTGGGTCTAACTCAGGTTCATACTATTGATTTGCCTGCCCTTGGTCCTGTCTTCTTCAAATGAACTGATTAAAGAAACAAATATCAGAATTTCATAAGCTGTACACCAAAGATGTCTTAGTACATCTGTACCATGACTTCATTCTCTATGCACATTTCAAAGAATGCTTTCTTCACCAAGATAGACCGGTTTCCTCTCCAAGGCTTTGGAGTGGGGAGACCATCTGCTCCTAATTAGTGTTCAACTGCTGACTTTCTTTTCTTCTCTGGGTACTTTTCAGGTCACCTTTATGGTTCATGTTAATCATTTATCCTATGAATGATAATGATTTAAAAAGTCATGAAATGGGGCTGGGGAGATAGCTCATTCGGTAGAGAGCTTGCCTTGTAAGCACAAGGCCCTGGGTTTGATCCCCAGCACCAAAAAAAAAAACAAACAAAAAAAAAGTCACAAAACTCGCTTCACGAAAGCATTATTTCAGCATTCTGGAACAAACATCTTTTGTGAATGCCGAAATAGTTTGTGAAAGTGTTTTGTTTGTTCATTTTCATTTTGGGTGGACTTTTAGTTTAGTTTTCGTTATTTATTTTTGCCATTGACTGTATTTCGAGATCAGGCCTATTTCTTCCAGTGAATGTTGTTTGTGAAGGAAGATTTTGTGGTAGAAATGGAGCTTTAAAAAGATACACAGGTCTCCTCATATCTAAGCTACTGAGTTGTTAGTTGCAGGTATCCTGTGTCTCCCACTTCTGTCCCCCTTATCCCTGGAAGGACCATGGAACATGGAGAATGGAATATCCATGGAATACCCAGGAGCTGACAGAGAAATCTGTGTTCTTCAACCCCTGTGCAAAAACTGGGGAAAGGATCCACACAGGGCTTTGGTAAATTAGGCATTCGGGCTGTGCTTGGAGAACATCACAGATAAATGAAAGTTCTTCATTCTAAGGGTGTTTTATCATGTCTCCTCATGTAGACATACACACATACATAGGTTCTGTTCAGACATGAGGTCCTTACTTCTTGTCTCCATCATGTTCTGATTAAATGATGCAGGGAACATTAATGTTCCTCACCTTCCTAATTTATAAAAATCCATGTAATAATATCTACCTTGCTGGCATTACTCTACATTTTGCTCTTGATTGAGTAATAGTAGGATTCATACAAAGTTATCATTTTCTTCCTCTTTTTTGTATTGCAAGAGGTCTCCATCATTTATTTATGATTCTTTAAGAAGGTTTGCTAAGCAACATAGGAGAGGAAACTAATGTTAAAATACCAAATAAAACCTAACTTTATTGACTAAAAAATAATCACACCATTTAACAAAATAAAACTTGGCTTGGGGTGTATGATTGAATTGGTAATCCAGCATAAAGTGACCTTTTCTGACCTTCTGAGCCACAAGAAAGTTAGTTTCTTTCTACCTTTAAAACTAATGCTTATGGGGTAATATAAATTGATTTTTGCAGGGCACACATAAGAAAAAACATGCACATTTAGATACCAATGAAAAAGACTATTTAGTGTTTGATCGAATGGATCCTGCATGGATTTCACAATATACTTGCCTTAAGTTTATTAACTTTTAACTTGGCACTCAATTAAATTGAAGGATTTTTTTTTCATACAAAGCCATATTTAAATAACCATTTGCAGTCACAATATTTACCATGCTAGAAAATGTCATTATTTCCAACACTTCAGGAAATACTTTTCTTTTTATAATACTATGCCCACCTTCCTTTCTCCCTGCACACTACATAAAGATTTAATTCTTAATTTACTCTGAATTGGAGGGAAATAACCAGATTTTTTTTCTTTACCACATATGTTTTGGTTTCTGAATATTTCACCCTAATGAAAAACCCCTGTGCATCTGCAGTAAATAAATTTGTGAATTGCTAATTGTTTCAAATTAACCCCATAGATCTTTAGCAGCTGTCTTTATGGCATTTTCAGACCACAAATTCAGTCTGTGTATTTCTGGGACTTTGATCATAAATCATACACACAGGAATAAAGGTCAGATTGCCTCATGGATGGAATGATATCTGCATCTGTACTCTGTAGCCTTTGTGAGGGGCAGGACACTGTTCATCTCCTTCTCTCTTCTTGTATCCGTCAGCTCAGGCTGCCTTAACAAAATATCACAGCCTGGGCCGATAAAGCAAAAGAAATATATTGTCTCCCAGTTCTAGAGTCTGGAAGTCCAAGGTCAAGGTACCAGCAGAGCTGAGTTCTAGTGGGCCCCTCCCTGGCTTGCAAACAGGCACCTTCACAGAGGCCTCTCCTCTGTGCCCACACAGCCAGAGAGCAGTTTGGTGCCTCTCCTGTTCTTATAAGGATACCTGGCCTATCATTTTAGGCCCCACACTTACGATCTCATTTAACTTGGTTACCTCACTAGAGGCCCTGCCTAGAAATGCAGTCATATTGGGTCTTAGGGTGTCTACATATGAGTTTTGGGAGCACAATTTATTCTGTAGCACTCTTAAAGGACTGTGCCAAATGTCTCCCCTTCAACCCTTCAGGTTTTCTCTCTACAAGTTCTGGGCTAGAAGAACCATGGCTTCTGTCTATGGAGTCCCAGTCCACTGGCTTCTGGCAGGACATGACCCATGGGGTACACTGGAAAGAAATAGGTATAGGAGGAGGGATTGAGGTCTCAGTCCATGTGCTGCCCACCTTCCTGCAGGGCCAACATGGGATAGTGTATCCCTGACCAACTCCTGGTAGTCCCTCTGTCTCCAGCCCTGGACCCTCTTATCTCCTCATGTCCCTTCAGGCCTGGAGATGTTTAGTGACACACCCTGTCCTTGGGGGCTTTCCTGCTCCATGGTAAAGTGATTCTCTTGAACTGCCCCTTTAATACCAGGATGTCTCCTCTGGAAGGAACATTTTCAGAGCAGCAATGACCAACTCTTCTGGCTTCCCAGAACTCTCTCAACCCTGTGGGTCCCCAAAGGACCCCTTAGCAGTGTTCCTCCATAGTGATTTTATCTGTAGGTGCTGCCAGAATAGAATAACCAGTCTTTATACTTCCAAGGCAGCCCACTAGACTTGGAATTCCCAGGGAAATTTTGGTTTGGAAGCTATGTCCTGTGATGCTAAGGAAAAGGCATATATCTTTTATCATTCTAATTCTCCCACCAAGTCTGCAGTGAGCTTGGGGCTGGTCAGCTCTTAGATCCTCATGCCAAGCTTTAATAAAGACACAGGAAATTTGGCTGAAAAACAGAACAATAACCACTAGCCCTCTTTTTGCCTCAGCGAAGTCTGTTGTAGGGGTTAATGAATGGCTCTGGTATTTCAAGTTTGATTCTGAAAATAGCAAACATTTCTCAGAGGCAGTTTGTTCAACTATAAAATGATGATAATATATACTTGGATTGTGCAGAATAAGGCTTGTACAGTGTTTGGTGCACATTTCTAGAAATTTTGACCTCTGCTGTTTTTAGTATGCAGTGGACCTTCTATGAGTAAAACCCCTTTCAGTCATAATGTTAAAAAAAAATACCCCCAAAGAGAGGAACCTTTGTCTGTTTATCAAAATAATACTTGGTCTTGGAAGATTGATATGAAAAGGAAAATAAAAATTTGTTCTAAAGTTACCAAACAGGATAACTTCTTTTATATTGTCACTATATGGTAGACTGGCATGTCTAATGTGCATACACACACACACACACACACACACACACACACACAATTTTTTTCTAAACTAAAAACATACTTTTCTTTTTGCATCCTTAATTTGTAACTGTATCATAAACACAAAAGTACTTTCTGAATATTTTCTTATCAAACTGCTTTTCAAAGATATTTTAATTGAATTTTATACATGGGCACACAGTCATAATTTTTACCTAGATAAATGGGTGTAATTGTATCATCTGCTCTTTTTCTTGGTTTTGTGATTCTTAATCTATCATGTTATTGTGTTGCTTAAGCTAGGTGTTTTTTTGCATGTGCTGTAACATGTGCTCTGTTGACCTGCCCAGGTAAAGCTCAGTGTGACCGTGCTTTGGGTCTGTAACACAGCCCCTCAGCACCTGGTTGAGAGGGAAGGTGTTGGTGATGAGTTGGAACATTCTTCTTTTTTCTCTGGCTGTGTTTTTCTGTCTCAGATCTAGATGTGAGTCAGTCACGTGAGTTTCTGTGCACACACCAAGGTGAGATGTACTTTCTGCTAGAGATTAACAAAGCATTCACTGAGATTCTTAGCTTATGATGGCATGGTGAGTTCTGCATTCTGCTCTGTGTCTCCTGAATATCATGATAGGAAGCTGAGGGATGGTGAACCAGATCCAGGCCCAGCATCCAGCCACCAGAGGTTCATCCCCCCCCCTTCATAGTTTCTTCCCCATTCCTGTGCAATTATATTGCATTTTCCAAGTTGAAGGACAAAATGAAATCTGTGTTCTGGTTAGTCAAATCATGTCATAAATATTCTATTCCTTGAGGATTCAAGGTCAGAGAGAGTTTGTCATGGATACTCCAGATTCTTTATCATCTCTTTTGCTTTGGCTCTTTTCCCAGAAGTTCCAAGACAACATCTTAAATACTTTCCTTACACCTGTGGCAAGAAATTCAGGGCCTTGAAGGAAGAAAGAGACTCAGCCATCAACAGCTATGTGACTTTGGTTCTTACATCCTAACTATAAAATGATGCATTTGGCCTAGATGTCCTCCAGTATGCCCTCTGGTTTTAAAATGATCAAACTTACTTAGGATTTCAGCTGCAGCTATTCCCAGAAATACTCCTTATTTTGGCTTATTTCTGTTTTCTCCTGAAAACACCATCTTATAGAACCGGAGTTGCTTTACTTCATACATCTGCATTCTACTTTACTTCCATTCTTTAAATATTTAGGACCTTAAGAGAACCTTTTAACTATTTTATTTTAAGTTACCAAGTTTTGATATACAGAATGTTGCAGAATGTAACTCTGTCTTCTAGCATTGTACGAAAAAGTTAACATATCTGGTTGAAGAAGGTATCTGTGGGCAAATATGTTTGGAAATCACATTATGCTGTACACCATTCTTGAAATTTTTGAAATGAGCATTCAGTCATTTAAGGCTCTTAGAAGTTTTGTAATAAAGATGGTTACTTAACAATAACTCGGGGATTCTAAAACATACGTAAACTTGAAATCCTTTACTCTAATAGTGCCATTAGCATGTAATCAGCATCCACACCATGCACAGGGGAGGTAGGCTCTAGAAAGAATTGCATAATGATACCCAATTCTGCTGCTCACCGACAATGGGATTTAGCATAAATGCATAAGCTCTCCACAACTCGTGCTCCTCAAATATAAAGCAAGGGTTCGTAATCATACTGGATATGAAGATTTAAAGCAATATTATGTGACTAAGGGGGTTACAACCAATAACATTCCAATTCTGGGGACTATCTGGCTATCAACTTCAGCCTACTATATAGGTAACCTTAGGAACACTACTTAACTTCTGTACCCCAATTCCTCATTTGTAGAATGGGAACAAAAATGGCACCAATCATATAGGGTTGTTGAAAGAATTCAATCCAATTCATGTAAAGCATTTTGAAGGGCTGGGGATGTGGCTCAGTGGTAAAGTGTTGGCCTGGCATGCATGAGACCCTGGGTTCAAATCCCCCAGCACCAAAAAAAAAAAAAAAAAAATTTAGAATTTTTTTCAGTCCATAAATTGTAAAATTGTAGCCATTATTAGTATATTCATTGGTGTTTTGGGTACTTTCATGACTGTTTTAGTTTATTTAAATAAGCCCTCTTACCCCCTCTGAATGCCATTAAAATACAGTGTATATTACTCACATCTTGCAAACATCTGATTTTGCCCTGTTGTTTCTGATCTTCTCTTCATCTAGACCTGTGGTTCTCAGCTTTTCACACCATCATTTAGCTCTCTCTCTTTGTCAACAGGGACGGAGAGGCCTTGGCTCTGTGTTTGTCTGGGCATCTGGCAATGGTGGAAGGAGCAAAGACCACTGCTCCTGTGATGGCTACACCAATAGCATCTATACCATCTCCATCAGCAGCACAGCAGAAAGTGGAAAGAAACCTTGGTACCTGGAAGAGTGTTCGTCTACACTAGCCACAACCTACAGCAGTGGAGAATCCTATGACAAGAAAATAGTATGTGACATTTGCATGTCTCTCATGGTCTGTTTTTTTTCATTTTCACTTTGAAATGCAAATAACCATAAATATATATGTACAAGTAGTATATAGGAATAGCAGGTCAGATTAGCTGGTGATACTCAACACAAGTCATTGTAAATATTGCCATTATGTTACTGATTCATCAAAAATACTTGTCTCTATCATTATAGTCAAAGTTTTAATGTAACCTTGGACTTCATAAGCATCAGTTTTATTGAGGAGAAATAATTGGTCCACATTTACATTGTGAATTAGTAGCAGGGCAACTAAAATCAGCATGACTCATCTCAGTGCCCTATTCCTGACTTTTAACCTTAGCTGACTTCTTTGGTGTCTAAGTATAGCTAATTTGAAAGTATGTACGAAGTATAGGAGGAAACATAGAACCAATCTTTTGCAGATACCAAGGGATGACTTGTGTTTATTTAACTTGAACTATGACTATCAAAAAAAAAGGTGTTGTGCTTTCTGCTTTTTTTTTTTTTTTTTTTTTTTTTTTTTGTGCTAGGGAGTGAACCTAGGTGCGCTTAACCACTGAGCCACATCCCCAGCCCATTTTTTTTTTTTTTTATTTTGAGGCAGGCTCTCACTAAATTGCTTAGGGCCTCACTAAGTTGCTGAGGCTGGCTTTTAACTTGCCATCCTCCTGCTTCAGACTCCTGAGCCACTGCAGTTATAGTCATGTGACAAAAAGAAGCTTTTCTAAGACTGCAGCACACAGTCTGGATGGAGAAGAACAGAAGTCCCACAAGATGAACATGTCCTGTTTTCTAGGCAAACTGCAAAAAGATTAAGTGTTCAGGTTGCTGGTTCAGTCTACATAAGTTTCTCTCACTCTTCAGCCAATGACCAGTTGGTAACTTTGAACAAATTACTTGGTCTTTCTGTCTCAAAGACATTCTTTATAAAATGGGTATTTATCCATGTACAGCTCAGAGAGTTGTAAGATAATGAGGAAGTGAATAGAAGTGCATGGCTCAGTGCCCAACCTATTGGTGGTTAAGGAAGTGCTGACTTTTGGAGTGCCTAGCACTGTGCTGGCAATTCTAAATATCATATACCTTTGTGCTTGGTTCTTTTCCTGATTGTGGTTTTGTAAACTCTCAGGATTTGTCTTTCCAAAGTGGAATGATCTGCTGTACCTAACACTTCTCAGCATTTAACCAAGACCCGCTTTCAGATCTTGCAGATTCCTGCAGGTGCAGCATACAGGAAAGAAGAGAATAGGGCACTACAGGTTGAGCCCCCTAATCCCCAAATCCAAAATACTCCAAATTCTAAAACTTTTTGAGCACTGACATGACACCACAAGTGGAAAACTCCACACCATGAAATTTTGTTTGATGCATAAAATCAAAGTATGTTATATAATTACCTTCAAGCTATGTGTGTGAAGTGTACAAGAAACATAAAAGTGTAAAGTGTACAAGAAACATTTTGTGGTAGACACGGCTCCCATACCCAATATATCTCGTTGTGTATATGTAAATTGTCCAAAATCTTAAAAAATCCACTATCCTATGCACTTCCAGTCCAAGCATTTAGGATAACGAATACTTAACCTGTACCCCTTCATGTAAATTGTGTGTGTGTGTGTATGTGTGTGTGTGTTACTGAGGATTGAACCTAGAGGTGTTCTACTACCAAACTACAGCCCCGGCCTTTTTTTTTTTTTTTTTTTTTTTTAGTCAAGTCTCCATGACATTACCTAGGCTGGCTTTGCACTTGTGATTCCTTGCCTCAGCCTCCTGAATTACTTATATTAAAGGCATGTACCACCTAACCTTCTTATACTTCTTAATCCATATGTATTTACTTTCTCTTGACTCCTGCTTATTATATGATTTTTTTATACTTGATTTCTCAGCTACTTTTTATCACCTTATTTAGTCACATTTTGTAGGTTAAGTAGAAAATGCCTACCCATGTACATGACTCCATCTTTCCTTAATTCCTCCACATGATTGGATTTAAAAATATACACGATGGCCTGAGGATGCAGCTCAGTGGTAGAGCAACTTGTCTAATAAGTAAAAGGCCCTGGGTTTGATCCCCTGTCTAAGAAAAAAAATAATAATAATAATAACAAAAATATGTGCAAATCCAACTGTCATTCATCAGTAAGAATAACTCCAAAAGTAAAAATGCAGAGATTTAACCCCATGGAACCATACCACCGAGCTACATTCCCAACCCTTTCTTTTTATTTTTTATTTTTAGACAAGGTCTCACTAAATTGCTGAGGCTGGCTCAAACTCACAATCCTCCTGCCTCAGCCTCCCAAGTCTCTGGGATTATAGGCATGCACCACTGTCTGGATAAGTTTCTGATTTTGTTAATTGAAAAACTATACTTCTGTGAGATTTTGCCTTCATTATAGAAATGCAATTGTCTGGAATTAGCTCTTTCGACTCTGCCTTGTAACTCATAGTCAGTGTTCACTGATGCTGAATGGCGCTTGTCATTTCCTGTGAAATAGAGGTGATACCAGCACCAACCTCAGAGATTTCCCAGAGGTAGTAGGACACTGAGGATAATGACGTGCTGAGCATGGAAGCTCTTTAAGCATCAGGCACTATTACCTGAGTCAGTAGCCTGCTGGCACCCTGGGAGTGTAGGCTGGTCATTTTTCCAGCTGCTGTTAACAGAGGTGCTTGTTGTACCTCCTTTTTTCCAACCTAAGAAATACTGTGCTCTGTTCCACCCACTCCATAAAGAAAGGCACTTTGATCGTGAACATGTTAACAGTTTGAACATGAGTGGAGCTGGCAGCAACATCAGCCTTTTATGGTCTAGCTGACCCCTTTTCCTTCTAGATGTCAGAATGATGAATAATCCTGCGTTACGCCTGGGACCTTGCTTCCACCAGGCTTTGAACCTAGACGCCTGTGGTCCCTGGGTGATGCCCACATCCTGTTAGTGGCATCTGTGATTGAGTGCTACAGGAATGGCAGTGTCTTCCTTTGTACTGGGCTCCCTTCCCTGAGCCATTCATTTCCTTTTGTCATTTGCAGCCTCTCCAGAAGAGTGCGGTTGTCATTCTTCATTCATACAGCACCTTTGTGATTTGAACCAAGACAGTCACAGAGGATCTGAGGAGAGAGGAAAGAACTCCTCTCAGCTTCTGGGAAAGTACTTTTGTCAAATAAATTGTACTTGTCCTGGAAAAAATGCTTTTTCACGGTTTGCAAGCAGGGAAATCTTGTCCCAGGTTTTGAAACATAGCACGGTCTCTGTCCCTGGGTTTCCTGCCATTACCGTTAGCACAACACTGGACATTTGTATGATGTTCTTGCTTTCATGCATTTGAATTGTTGGTGGCCCTGTGGCTCATTCCAGCAAGCGAAGCATCCAAAATATAGTTTATTATAATAATAAGCATTTTTAAAGGCTAGATAAAAACCATTGGTAATTACTAGTTATTTTAAAGCCATGATGTGAAATCATATTTTATTAACTCACATATACACATCGTATTCCATATCTCATGCATAGCACATTTTTAGTTATATTGACATCATAAATATCACTCTTTGCCCTTCAAATATGTGCATGGTACTATGTACATCACGTACATTATCTCATTGTATCCTTAAAACCTCATGGAGAAGGATTACCATGCCCACTCTACTGATAAGAAAAATTAACACTTAAAAAAGTTAAAAAAAAAGGGGGGGGGGCAGGGGAACACCCAACTAGAAAGTGGTAGAGCACCCAGTTCCCATTCAGGATGGACCCCCAAAGCCATCTTGTAAATCAGTGTGTGCCATTCCTTTGATACTTTCAATGACACCTAGAGGGTCTATATGAATTACAATTTTCTTACCTGTTTCATGTCCTTTCCACAGTGGTTAAAAAAAAAAAAAAAAAAACATTTAGAATATATAGATGTATTTTCTACTCAGTCCTTTGTTTTTGAACTTCATGCCTTTACCACTTTCATGACTCCCTCAATCAGACCTCTTGCAAAATCTAAGGCACAGCATTAGCACCAAGCTCCTGAGCTGGCACCTTTCAGGTGACGTTCAGACCAAGGGCTTCCATCCTGTGCCCTCTGTTAGGAGCATCCTGTCCCCAGACACCACGTCCTTTTTATCTCTTCTCAGATTTCACTTCAGAGAGGATTTTCTTCCTTCCCTTCCCTAAAATAGCATCAGTCCCTCTTCCTCCCTCTTCTCCTTTTTCCTGTTCAATTTTCCTTCTAGTGCACTGAGAGCTACCTAACATGATCATATGCATTTTCTTATTTGTTGTCTGTTTTTCGTGCTGGAGTGAGAATTACTTGGGGATGAAGACTTTTTGCTCCTCTCCAAAGTGTGAGCCCAATAAATATTTGTGCATGATTACCAGACATTTGGAAGGGTGGGAACTTCACCAGTTGTCTATGTAGACACAAGTACAGGGAGGCACTCTTGTTTTTTTTTTTTTTTTCAGAGAACCCTTCAGTTGGCAGATTGATAGAAGGTAATTGATATTTGACAGGATATTTAGCATTGGAAATAGACAGGAATCCTACTGTACAATAAAGCTGCATGTCACCCTCCTTAATGTCAAAGAGCATTCAGATTCCACCTGCAAGCTCCCCCTTTCTCCCAAGTTCTATCTTCTGGATAAATCTTTCCTCTTTTCTCAGTCACTCCCATCATTAAATTTTCTCTTTCTTTTGGGACTTGTTCAGCCTTTGACATTTCCCCTTAGTCATTTGTCTTGGTGATTAGGATGTGGGTCCGTCGTAGTCCTCCAGGAGGGGTTCTGCGAGCCAGAGTTTAAAGCTTGTATGTACTGCTCAACCCTCTTCCAGTGTGATTTCATTTATTTGTGTTCACAACAAACCTTCTGCCTGGTATTTCAGGGTTGTCCTGAATGACCAGGATTATCTTGTTGCTTTTAATGTGGGTAAGCAGAGACACTTTTTTTCAGAAACACCTTCTCCCTCTACCAAATGCTGTCACCATTTGCCTCATATCACCCTCTATCACCTCTACTTCTCTTGTTTGAATTAGCAAACGCCGTTATTTTTTAGAAGTAAAAGACTAGCAAATCCAAATGTACTTAGTGTGTTTGGAAATTTGATCCACATTCTGTTAAGAACACTAAAAAGTGAAAAAGAGACCCTATTTCTGACAACTTCTGGTTTTAACTGTGCCCTGAAGGAGCATTGCTATACCCACTTGCTAACTTGGGCTGGGCCTCAAGGCCCGATCAGCCACTGCTACTGCTGCTCTGGCTCTGTTGCTTTGTTCTCATGGGGGACTATACACTGAAACTCAGCTTTTTCTTCTGCCGCCATTTCACATGTTAGTATCTTCACCACTTACATGCCCTTTGGTTGCTCTGTGTTCTCAGGCAAGTTACATAGCCTCTCTCCCCCTCCATTTTCTTTGCTGGTAAATATAATACCTTCCTTGCAAAGTTTCTGTGGGTTTGTATGTACTCCTGGACACCGCTTCACTTGCTACATGTTGTTTATAGTGATAGTTTTAGGAGAAGCAGTGACATAGCAATAGTAAGTGTGTAAACAATGCTATATAGTTTAACCCCTGAGTTGTATATATAGAGGTACACACAAAATTTTTGTAGGATGATTACAAGTTTCTGTGAGTTTTGTTGAGATAGACAAGAAAGACATAACCTTAACATATTTCCTAAAGAGTGGCAATGTTTAAAGCTTAGAGTTTAAAGCTTAACTTAAAATGAGTAAAAAGCAGATGGATTTTAGCAATTCATCTTAGCAAATATTGTGCTTTTCTTGGTGCATGGAACTGAGCTGAACATTAGGGAAATATGACAATGATATGAGATAGGATCCCCTTACGTGATAGCAACCTCACATTTATAAGCAAAACCTTAAGCTTACATACACTTCACACTCTCAACCTCTCTTAGCGACAGGGAAATGAGGTTTTGCACTGACTTGTCATTCATGATTGAATTCCACACCATTGTGGACACAAAAAGCATTTGTTTGTCTTTGTTCCTTTTTATGTAAATCCACTTCTACTCCTTTATTCATTGAAAAGAGTTAAGATCCAGCTTCTGCCCTTCTCCCCTATAATGGTGTCTGAAACGACTTTCCTGGCACATGTCTAATCCAAATCAAAATCAACACCAGAAGCAGATTCAGCCTAACAGACAGCAGAATCATTCCATGTTTTAAAAATATGTGTTCAGTTGCTCTTTTAACAGATAGGAGACAATGTGTCCCCTTCCATAGAAAAACGTATCACAGGACATCGGGGAGAGAAACCCCTCCTCCGGGGGGTTGCTGTCAAGGCCTATCACTTAGGGCCAAAGTCATTCTGCACTGTGATTCCCCAGAGAATGGCATGGACAGCTTACAATCAAAAATCCAATCAGCTCAAATAATGAAATGTGACATATTAGGAAATAAGATCTTAGGATGAGAAAAAGTGTTGGTGGAGGAGGAGGTTGACTGGACCTGAACAGCACCCTCTTCTCACCAAGTAAAGATCACATCCTAACTTTGTGGAGTCCAATAAACCATCTGCTACTGATCCTGAGAGGCTGAAAATCTAATTTGCTGATCGGGCCAGCTTTGATCTGGCTCAGGGCCTGATATCCTCTCCAGCTTCCTTCCCTCCAGTGGACACAGATGATATTTTCTTGAGCAATCTGAGAGGCAATTTGGAGACAAATTCTGTTTCTGATTTGGGTAGTGAATTGAGGGAATTTGGAGCATGCAAGATGTGCCACCAGGATCAAGACCAACTTCTGAAACATTCTTTAGAACATCTGACATTAAAGTGCTTTATTATCTGGCTTTGCACATAGAATCTCTGGACTCCCTGCCCCACATTGTGAGCCAAACATCTAACACAACTTTCCTTTTAATGACACTGTCAGGTTCTGCTTGCATGTGTTGTGATTAATGGGGTTACCTCATGTACTTCCAGTTTGGGGAATATCATTGTTCTTCAAGATGGCATTCTTCTTGGTGGTCTTTTACCTTTTCTTTCTAAAAATGGACATACAAATTCTCTGATACTGTGACTTCTCTTAATGATGAAAACTTCAACATAGAATTTCCCAGTAATTTACAACTAATTATCTCCTCCACTGACAGTAACTTCCTCTTGAGATGCTTCAACTGGAATGTCCACTTAAAACACATGAGAAGGGAGTAAGGATGTTTGGATTCATTTTCCCCCATACCTTTTAACCTCCTCCCTTTCCATCACCTACCTACTCCACCACTTTCCCACCCCTACTTCCTACTCTCATGTACCATTTAGTTCAAGTGATTGAAAAAAAATATATAGCACAATAGTGACTTGGAATTCCCCAGACCTGCCTATGTGACTAGCATTTGACACCTCATTGGTGTTTATACATAAAAGTCCTAAACAGCTTTTTATTTAAGTCTATGTTATGTATATCTATACCTAATGACTCTACAAGGATAAGGCATATTCTTGTTGCAAACCTGACATAAAATTTTCATTGTTCATGTTTGGCTGGAGGTAGTTATTTATTAGACTCAAAAATGCTACGCACACTTGGAGTGTTTATTCTGGATTTGTTTCTGTGTGTTGAAAATGTCTGGTGCAGCTGAAGAATAAGTCAGGAGAGCCAAGTGGGGAAATAGCATGAAAAATCTTGAATCCAGGCACAAGTCATTGAAAAGAAAAAAAATAATAATAATAAAGCATGGACAAAGGAATGTGACCACGGGTGAGATAAAATGAGAGGAATGCAGGCAAGTCCATCTCTCAACTGCAGCGACTCTGGAGGCTAGAAAATAAAGCTGCAGATTCACCCATAATTTCCAATGAAGTAGAAATACCTTTTTAATGATCCGGCAATTCTGCTTCTGGATATATATTTGAAGGAATTGAAAATAGGGCCTTGAAAAGATTTTTGTACACATGTGTAAATTCTGTAGCACTGTTCACTCCAAGTGTTCATGGATAGATGAATGGATAGAGAATCTGGCACAATGGCATATTATTCAGCCTTGCAAAGGAAGGAAATCCTGTTGTATGCTTCCATATGGATAAACCTCGAGAACACTGAACTAAGTGAAATTCTTCAATGAGGAAAAGATGAATATCATGTGATTCTACTTGTATGTAGTACCTAGAACAATCAAACACATAAAAACAGAAAGTCAAACAGTGATTGCCAGGGAATAAGGGGAGAGTCAAGGAAGACTTGTTCCATGGGTAGAGTTCATTCATGCAAGATGAGAAAGGTCTAGAGATATTGTACAGCAAGACAGATACAGTTAACTGTATAATACCTTACACATAAAAATTACTAGGAGGATGAATTTTTGTTATGTGTTTTTTAACACAACAAAAATTCTTTCTTGAAGTCAATAATTGAAAGTACAGAAAACTTATTAACAGAGTCAGTAAACTCTGTCCATCCACACCACGATATCCATGTGGTTCTATAAATTTTGGTTCTTTCTACAACTTCTTTTATGCTGGTACTCCTGTCTGTGTCACACAGATAATCTGGTAGCATTGGAGGTGACAAAAGAAACAAAAAATAGTAAAAACAGGTGGTCTCCTGTGAAACTGAATGAAACAGAATGGCAGTCTAGAATGGTAACAGATAACGGAAGACAGCCTCTGGAACAGAGAAGAAACTTCTGAGGGGAGGGGGGCTCAC
The DNA here is from genome assembly GCF_902686455.1 of Sciurus vulgaris. Classification (NCBI taxonomy): domain Eukaryota; kingdom Metazoa; phylum Chordata; class Mammalia; order Rodentia; family Sciuridae; genus Sciurus; species Sciurus vulgaris. The sequence goes on along the minus strand of NC_136476.1, from coordinate 11,880,278 downwards.
TTTTAGGGAGTTGTATAGCAAACCAAATTTAATTCATCTTCTCATTCCTCTTAAAAGAAACACCTGGGGAGGAAAGGGCTTTGTTTTCCGTTGCCTCTATCCCCCTTTACCTTTCTGCTGACATATTTTCTTATCTGTAATAAGTAGTAGCATACTTCTCTTATTGCTGAAGAAAGATTTACTAATTTTGTCACTAATGATGGCAGTGAATCCAGGTACTCACCTCACAAGCCTTGTGCCTTCTCAGCGAACATGCTATTAGTCCCAAGCAATCAAAGACAGATTCTTGTCCGAAAGAAAGGATTTGAGAACTCTTAAATGTATTACAATGGTTTCCAAAAAAGGTCTTCTCTAATATTTAATTTCTCTTATTAAAGGAGAACTTTAATTTTCTTTCTTAATGAGACCTTAATGGAACTAAGGTTGAGAACCATTGCCCTTGCTGGATGATAATATTATTCGGCCACAGCTGAAGTGAACTGGATTCAATCCAAGAAAATAAAAATGATCTGGTTCTCACATTTTGATTAAAAAATAAAAATAGAGGAATAGGTTATCTCTTTCTATAACAGACAAGCACACGCTTCATGCTGTAATTGCATATGAAGTGCAGTAGGCTGTCCTGTTGTATCTATGTGAAGTGTTTGAGGAAATCTTGGTTTGACCTTGCAATATGTCTATGAATTCTAGAAAGTTTCACAACCAAAGTTTCCTTCTATCGCAGAGTTTAGCTCTTAACTTGAAACTTACAGCTCTCTCAGGGTAATGGTTTGGAAAAGGTGAGTGCTATATAGTTTTATTTCTTAGCCTCCCAATGCCAAGCTCAGTAGCTGTTAATTCAGCATATTTAATTATTTTAAAATATTGGGGTAATGAAAGAACTTTGGTTTTTACCAGAGCTAGGATGAAATATATGAGATGCCTACAGTTTAAAATGAATGGAGATACTCGTAAGATCTTAGCATTTCTAGCGATAGGCCACCCTTAGTCCTGATTCTGACTTTAGATTTACACAGGCGATTCTGTGGAAGCAATATGGAACAAGGAATTGAAAACAAATCTTTTAACACCCCTCCATTTCACTTTTGTGAGTAAATTTCCTTCTTCTTGCATATGACTTACACTGATCTCAGAAGTCTAAGTTTTTCACTTCTGTCTTTTAGATCACGACGGATCTAAGGCAGCGATGCACGGACAATCACACCGGAACATCGGCCTCAGCCCCCATGGCTGCGGGCATCATTGCGCTGGCCCTGGAAGCCAAGTAAGCCTTGATCTCTCTATGTATTCACTGGTGATACCCCTAATCTCCAAGGAAATTAGTCCTTCCCATGTATACAGCCCATAGCATAACAATCCAGAAGATAGTCTTCCCAACCCCACCTTAAAAACATCAATGATTTGGGCTTTATAAACATTTCCCTATATTAAGAATGTAAGTGGGGTTTTGTTTGTTTGTTTGTTTTTGGTCTTTTTATATGTTTAAAAACTCAAACTGTGTAATTACTTTATTATGGAGTCATTGTATGAGCATGCCAATTGGCTCCAACCATCTTGTCCTGCTGAGGATTTTATTCTAGTCTGGGAATGTTCCTGTGAGTGTCAGAGAGGTTAGGTTGGCCCACTCACATCCCTCTCTCCATATCACAGTGAGGCAGCACAGATTCCATGACAACAGTACTGTCACAGACCAACTCTGGAGTACAGACTGTCAAGGCCATATGCCAGGAGCCCAGGGACAAGGACAACCCACTTATCTCAAATCCTGTTTAATATATCAAAATCTGTACCTAAAGATTACTTTGAAACGTTCCCTTAAGCTATTGTAATAGGCTCATCTCCTCCTTATCTAAAAACAAATAGGTTAGTTTGTCGTAGATTTTTGAAAACCTACTGCAGATCTAAAATCTCTTGTCCTCAATTTTTAAACCCAAAATGCTCAGGAAACTGAAAATTCTTTTACAAATTTAACACCCAAATTCATTGGATGGTGAACTTGCCCCAAACTGATTTCAAGCTATTTATGGTCTTTACTCATTCCATTTATTGTGAAAATTTCTATTTTCACTGCAGAAATATTCACATATTTATGAGGTGCTGGCTCAGACCCTGCTGGAGGTTTTGTGTAAAATATGCTATGAACACCCATCTCTAAAAAAATGTTGAGTTCCAAACACATCTGGTCCAAGGATTTTAAAAAAGGGATTGAGGGCCTGTTCTCTGAGGCGCTCCCTGTAGGAAGATCTCAGAAAAAAGAACTGGAGTAATGACATCAACTTTTTTCCAAAAATAGTCGCACAAGCTTTTCCTAGGGAGGAGTAGAAAGATTTGTTTGTCTGTTCGCCTCTGAGGTACAGCAATAGCAGATGACAGGGAAGAAATCCAGGCTAGTAAAGAGGCTCAGGTACTGGATTAAGAATGGGCTGGTTCATCCCCCCAGCACAAGCAGCATCCCATCATTTATAGCTGCCATTCTGTAAGGCAGGGAGCCTATGCTAAGGCAGTTTGTCCTTAATATATATGGATGCAATAGATTGCTAAGTCATTTAAATCCTTGGGCTGAACCGCACGCAGAGCCCAGACTCTGGATATGATGCTGTATCTCTGGGTGGCCTCCCACATAAGCCTTGTCATGGGAGATATCCAAGCCCCTGTGAGCGTTTGGATTTCTTTCTTTTTGACAAGGTTAAATATGAAATCATTGAAAACATATTATATCTTTTAAGGTGTTAAAAGTTTGGGTTTAGCAAGGAACTGGCACTTCTTTGAAATTCTCACTTTACAACTTTTCACTGGAGTGTTCTGGCAGAATTCTCAACTTTAAGTGTCTGTGTTTTTAATTTGGTGGACTCTAAATAGGATTTTTGAAAAAACATTGTTTTCTTTCTGAAATTCTAGGTTGCTTTTCTGGAACTTTTTCCTATCCCCAAAATCTTGAAGCAGAAAAAAATCAGGAATCTTGCTATCCCCTACCCCCACCCGCCAAAGGCTATGATCTCAGCCTCAAATTTGGCACCCTGACACTGTAACTGGTGCTACACAGAATCAGATAATGCTTGGTTCTTTGAGATGTTACTGTAACACTGTTATTTTCAACAACAGTTCCTTTAAGCACTATTTAAACTGAAATGCAGAATCCTAACTTTAAACCTGAGCAGCCCACTCAGTGAGATAAAGTCACTTTGGGGCTGGGCAACACAAAGACTGCAACTGTTCTCTTTTCTTTTGCACATGGAGCATTTTTCAAGATTTACTTTTGCCAAAACTGTAATGGGTGAAACGAAGTTCTCCAATACAGGTTACCTGGAAAATCCACTGTATCTTAAGATTTTAACAATCCAGTTCAATCATGGGTCTAAAATAGATGATAAACAATCAGATAAAATGAGAAAGGATATACCTTTCCTGTAGCACTATTGTTTTGACCTACAAGCTAATCTGTGCCTGTAAGTGCAGATGAAAATTACAGAAAAGAGGTCTAAATACCATTAAGAGTGGATCAAGTGTTGCTATCAAACCAGCAGCAAAATAAGGAGTAGGCTGCAGCTTCAGTGAAAATTACCTAAAACTAAGAAATTGTAGAGAAGAGCTCAAATAATAGTGCACTGAGGCTGCAGTTGTTCTAAAACTAAGCCTCACACATGCACATAACCACCATCTCTTCACCAGCCCCAATCCTTGCAGTCTCCTCTTACACTACTTCTTCTCAACAATACTTGAACCTTGGTATTTTGAGATTTGTTCTTTACTATCTCAAGCTGAAGAACCAGATCTTCAAGATACTCCCTTGTAAGGGGAGAGGAGAAAAAGCTGCAGGAGGCAGAATTATGGCCCAGGGGAAACTGCCCTGCTCTCCAGGTAGCACAGCCTGCTCACACAAGCATTGGCTGAGTAACTGGATGGGCTGTGCCTTCAGATGACAAGCTGCAAACAGAGCCTGCTGTTCCCTATTTAATGTCATGGTCTTGCACTATAAGGATAGATGTACCATTTCTCTGAATGTCCCTAGATTGCAGTATTTACTCAGTCATAAGGACATCAGGGAAAATACCACACTCTGAGCATCCCCCAGCCTACTTCCTTCATGTTCCCCAATTGCTTGCCTGCATCAGGAGACTTGCCTGGATTCGTAGGACTGTGAGTCATGTTATGGATGCTACTTCAGCCTGTGGCCTCTCCGCCATTCTTAAACCTTCTCAGGAAATTAAGGGCAGAGACAACAAATACAAAACGTAGAATCAGATAAGCTTAAACTGTCCAGATCTCTTATCTAACTTAATAATGTTTGATCATGAAATAACTTTGCTATGACAGCCCATAGGACTCCCAGGACATTCTTTTCCTACAAGGTATATAGCAAACTACATTGCAGTAAGCTCCACTGTAATATACTCCCAGATTCTTGAATGAAAATAATCCACCCCCTCTCCATGGGTTCTGCACTTATGAATTGAACAAACCGTGGTTGAAAATATTTGAGAAAAAGATTACATCTGTACAGAGCATGTACAGACATTTATTTCTTGTCATTATTCCCTAAATAATGCATTATAACAACTATTTACATACCAATTATGTTGTAGTAGGCATTATGAATAATCTAAAGATGATTTAAGGTATATGGGAGGATGTGCATAGGTTGTTTGCAAATACTACACCATTTAATATTAGAGACTTGAGCATCTGTGGACTTTGGTATTTGTGAGGGGTCCTGGAACAAATACCCCACAGGTACTGAGGGGTGACTGTGTCTGTTCTGTTTCCAAGAGTATACCATTCTAGCTCCTAATCTTTTCTTGCTAGGTATGAGCCTCTTTGGTTTGGGTTGTCGTAAACTCTATGGTCATCTCTGACAATCTTATGAATCTTACCTTAGGGTAAATTGGGTGATTTTTTCTTGTTCCCAAAGACACTTCTAGATATCATAAACAATTTCAAAATAAATGAAAATACGGTCATCTTTAAAAAAAAAAAAAAGAGAGGGAAATAACTATTTTTGTGTTGGAGAGCCCTCAACATGTATTTATCAGTTCAGAAGTCTTATACTTTCAATTTTTTTATTTTGTGTATTTTTTAAAAGTAATTTTCTGATTTTTTTAGCTGAGTGATTAGGGAACATGTAATTGCTGATTACAAGAGAGTTAACTGCCATCTGGGCCATTGCTAGTTAAAATGATGTCTTTTTATACATTAAAACTCAAAAAGCTCAAATAAAATGAGTATGTGAGGAAACAAGTATCTTACAGAAGAAAGTACTGATAGATGAGTACACTAATTTTAGGTTAGCAGCCTAGGAGAATACCAAGTCACACTTGTAAGGAGCTTTGCATCTAGCTACTGGTAAATGTCATCAGTACTCTAGACCTGTGGAAAAGAAAACAAAAAAGGAGTTTACTAGCATCTGATGTTTCACATAAATGGTTTATGAAGTTGAAATAACTGACATTCATTAAAGTAGAGTGCTCCGAATAACTATGTTTTGCTGAAAATCTTTCCGACCTAAGTCTACAATTATTAGCAAAGAAAAAACATTTTAATGGAGTCTTTTATAGGTTAAAATGTCAATATTAACTCGGGAAATTCAAATTTTAAATTCCCCAAAGCAACCTTTTTGCCTTGAATTGCAAAGGGTCTTTTATTGGAAATTTGAAGGATGTATATTCAGCAACCTAAAGCTGTTTCTCTACATAGTGCATGATAAACAAAGGTCAGAGTCAGATGGAAACTTCTAAAAGTATTTAGGACATAGATGGGTATTGGTAGAAAGAACTTCCAGAAATCCTTGGTTTTGGCAATCCAGTTTTCCTCAAATTTCCCATCTAAGCGGTCACAGGAATATGGTGCTTTGAGAAAACCCAATATATCTAGTTCTAAATTTAGAAAATGAGAAAATAGAGATGGCAGTTATTATTCTATACTAGAAATATACCTGGTACATATTAAACATGAGCTGCCCTGGTACCCTGTGTACACACACACACACATACACACACACACACGCACACAGACTACCTGGAACAGGTAGGCTCATCTGCTTTTTCTTTGTTCCTTTTACAATTGTCCCAGTACCACTAGTAGTTTATAGAATGTACCATTTATATATACATCTAAAAGACACATAGTATATAAAACATGAAATATAATTCTAGATCACTCAGACAATTTCTTATTATATTATAGACATATTTGTATGTAATATCTTCCAAAGAAACTTAAACTCTTTTGGAAATAGGATTATATCTTATAATCTTTATTTAATGTATACATCAAATATATTAAGTACTAGAAAACATTAAGGCATCGTGGTATATGTTAGGTGAATGCAAGGGAATCGCTTTACCATGGAGCAGGAAAGCCCCCAAGGACAGGGTGTGTCACTAAACATCTCCAGGCCTGAAGGGAAATGAGGAGATAAGAGGGCCCAGGGCTGGAGACAGAGGGACTACCAGGAGTTGGTCAGGGATACACTATCCCATGTTGGCCCTGCAGGAAAGTGGGCAGCACATGGACTGAGACCTCAATCCCCTCCTCCCATACCTGTTTCTTTCCAGTGTACACCATGGGCCAAGTCCTGCCAGAAGCCAGTAGTCTGGGAGTCCATAGACAGAGGCCATGGACGTCAGTGTTCCATAGCACAGAACTTGTGGAGAGAAGACCTGAAGAGTTGAAGGGGAGACATCTGGCACAGTACTATAGGAGTGCTACAGAATAAATTGCGTTCCCCAAAATTCATGTAGGCACCCTAGGGCCCAATATAACTGCATTTTTAGGCAGGGCATAATTCAAATATTTGTTTAGAAAAAGTATTACTTGCCATCAAAGAATCTAATAATCTCATTAGGAAAACAAACATTTGCTAGCAAATATACACAAATTATTTAAGAAAGCCAATGAAAGAATCTTAGAGGAAAGGTCGTGGAGGGTACAGGACTTGGTGGAAAATAGAAATGATGATCTTTGATGATTCAAATTGGAACATGGTTCTATCGCAAGCATTTGTATATCCTCTGGGACACCCAAACATGATGTTCTTAACAAGGTCTGTTCTCAAGCCTTGTGTTTTCAACAAAGAAACTGCATCCTGTAGAAGTTAACGGAAATACTCAGTTTTATGTATGAATTATTTTTGCCTTTGAGGTCCTATGATACATGTTAGTGACTTGTCCCTGTGCTAGTTCATCCCTCTCTTGTTGACTTGTCATTTACTAGAGCTGGACTTCACAATGCTTTCCCTCTCTCAGCTTCCAAGAGAAGTCCCTCTACCTCCTGTCCTTAGTGGAAGAGGTCATTGCCAGACATGGAAAGGTCAAAGTGCAGAATGTTGAAGTATTGCACCAAAGGATGATTCATACCATATGCTGCTCATTTAAGAGAAAAAAAAATTGAAAATCTTTTCTCAAGAAATCAACAATTTTTTGCACCTAAAAGATGCAGGTATATAAATTTAATGCAGTCCTGATTGATCAACCACTATATATCTTTGCTTCGCCTTTCTTTACCACCTTTCTTACTAATGAAGATTTCCAATGCAGAAAAATATAAGGAAGTGTCCCAAATATTTGTAATACGGTTATTATAAGATGTTAGTACTTGGGACAGTTGAGAGGACGTCTGCAGTTTTTAACAAATTAGTTCAGCGTTAAAGTAACTTACTGATGGGACTTCAGGGTTTTAGAATAGAGCATGACCAAGGAACATGACAGAAGGATTTGATAATCACAAACTTTTCTAAATGTTGGCATTAGCCTCTTAAGATTGATATCTTGTAAACCAATCTTATCTTCTTTTTTAGTTGTCCTTTTAATTAAAAACACATTTCAGTATAAAATGTTCCATTTAAGAATTTTCCCAAGGGCCACATTCAACTGTATGAAATGTTTCAGTGGGCGGGGAGCACAAATGTGTTTGGTTATGGAGGTAAAATTGCAGAGGATATTCCAGGCCTTTCCTTTTAGGAGCATTTTGTTTATTTCAATTAGAACTTATAAAGGACAAGCACAGTAAGAAATTCAGGCGCAAGTGCCCAGATTCAGTGCAGTCACAGGGTGAAGAGCAGGTACTGTCCCAGCCTCCCTTCTGCACACTCCTAGACTTTCTTGTGTATTGCAATGTTGGCTTAGAATTTGGCCAAGATTCCTGACATGGAGTGTTGGGATATACAGCGTGAAAAGGTTGAGGAGGAGTAAAAGGTAATCCTGGAGGAGAGTTAAAAAGGAGGGTTGTTGGGTAAAAACAGCACACATTTCAACTTGAGACCAAGCGGACAGAGAAGGGATGTACTGTCCTGGATTATTCCCTATAGTGAAGTAATTGTAACCAGACCCACAGAGCAGTTACCACGGGCCTTCTGCCAGGACTGTGCATGAAAATAGCTTTGTTATGTCTACATACACACAGACAATACAGTCTGTCCTCTAGCACTTTTCAAGTTCAAATTATGTAGAAGCCAATTTTCCCTGGACTCGACTTTGTACCTTAAGTAATGGTTTCAAAACAGGATGGCTTCCAAAGGTGTCCATTATGACTGGAGAAGCTCTGATCAACAGGCTCATTCACCTTGAATTATCCTGGGGATTGGCCAGAGTTTTCCATTTCCTTCTCTCGATGAGGAAACTGAGAAACATGTGAGAGAGTAGAGCCACTCAGCAGCTGCACTGAGGAGTGAAAGTTCTTAGGGAACTGTTATCTGCCTCTTTTTGCTTAGCTCTATTTTTTTAAACTAGATTATTCACTGAAAACATGTTATTCTTATTATTGTAATAATAAAGATAGTTTTTAAGAAGAATAGTTCTTAGTCCTGTTGCAATCACCAGATATTTTTCCTTGTGTCGCTGGCCAAATATCATTTTCAAAGTGTCAAATATTAGAAATGTCTCATGGTATAAATATCCAATTTGTGTGGGAGGAGGCAGATGAACAATTTGGAAAGCTAGTGGAATAGTTCAAGAGAGATTCGGGAAGCCTGGTGGAAGCAATGGTAATGAATAGAGAAGTGGGGAGATTTGATGGACATTCTGCAAGTGGAGCCAACAGGGAATGAATTAGGTATGTGCCTTGGGGAAAAAGAAAAAAATCAAGACTGAGGTCTAGTTTCTTGGCTGAACATGGATGAATTGTGACACCATTTATAGAAATACATACCCTTTCTTCTTTCCCAAGGGATTCTGGGAATTAGAAGCAGCATGAAAACCTGGTGGGACAAGATCCCTAGTCAAATATGCCTTACAACAGGAACTGTAGCAAATGTCTCAGACAGTTATCAGTGGTGCTTTGGTAGGTCAGCTTCCCCAGCAATGGATTCATCCTCAGAAAATGTCTATCACTGCCATCATGAATGCTCTAAATGACTAAGACAGTTTACATTTTTTAAAAGGCAAAAGAAGATAAAGAATGTGGACTTAATATGCATTCTTCTTCTTCCTCTTCTTCTTCTGCTTCTATGTCCTTTAATACCAATTGAGTGGTAACAGCAAATTAACCTCCGTGCAGGTGTCCAGTAAGCTTAGACAATCTACCAATCAGTGAGTTTAAAAGAAGTTGTAAAATTTAGTATTTCAGTTTTGTCCCTGAGAGCTTATGGATTTTGCTGGTTGCCAGGAAATTTTTGTGCTTGATGATCCTCTGGTTACATCTCAAATACTATCAAATATCATTTTTCTTGCTAAGAAAAAGAGAACATGACTTTTTGTTCAGGGGCCATTACTTTCACATCATAGCCTGCTACTTTATCACTTCAGTCAAGGCACATTAAAAGACTTTGTCCATAATGACTCATGTGATAGTTTCATCAAATATTACTGTCTTCATATTCAAAGAATCCCAGATATATCCCTAAGCTCTATATTGAAATCCAGTTAAAATTCAAGTCTGTTTACATGCCAAATGTTCTTAGACTGAGTTTTGAGTCTATCTGACTCGGGCCTATATTGTCTTGACCTATAATTACTTTTACTTCTAGGACATTTTTGTCCTATAAAAGTTAAAATTTTTGTGTCATTTGCTCTAAAGAAAATAATTGTTCCTAATGACACCAGAATCTAGTTTTAGTAGTTAGCTGATATCAGCATTACTTTTTTCCTCTTCTTAAAAAATTGTAATCGTCATGCATTTTGCCATCGGAATGGAAGAAAGACTAAATTAGAGAGATGTAACTGACAGATTGAAAAGCATGTCATCTCACTAACATGTCAGATTTATTCCTCCTGACATCAACAAGTCAGTGATGGCATTTGATGTGTTGAAAGCTCCAAGCAACACATTCACCAGGACATAAACTGTGATACCTGGAATAGAACATGCAGCACCAAAAGAAAGATATTTTATGTTTACAAGGTTGTGTGATTTCTTACCATCTTAGGTTAAGTTTTAATATCCTAACTGTGGGTGATTCTGAATCTTACTAAGTAACCATATATGTGACTCAGACGCAAGAAAGTCTTTGCATATTCTAAATGCCGGCAGTGTCATTCTTAACCAAAATGATCACAGTACATCAGACTGCAATGTCCTATGTATGAGACAGATGATTCTTCCTGCCACTGGCCCCAGATGAGTCTGGAAATATTGCCCAGTGCAAAAAGACAAATAAAAGATAAAACGATGACCAAAAAACAAACAAATAGCAGTCCACTTTCACTGAATGTTTGCCATGGTCCAAATTCTGAGCTGCATGCTTACCTCAGTAATCTTCACTTAATTCTCAAAGCCGTGCTCCAAGGTACATACATTACAATCATACTACTGATGGAGAAAGTGAGGCTTAGAAATTCAGAGACAGTCAGTGATAGATCAGAGGTTGAACTCAAAACAATGTGACATGAGCACCCACCACGCTACTACATTATCACCTTTCTATTTTAAGAGCAGATGGGTGCCGTGGACTATATAAGGGCCATGAGTTTTGAAAAGGGAGATAAAATTCTGAGCAGGGATGATTTAGGGAGATTTTACAGAACAGGATGAATTTGAGCTATACTGCAAAGATTCTGTTTTCAACTTTAGTGTTCATGAGTCACTATGGGATCTCATTTTAAAATGCCTATTTTGAAGTTCTCAAAATAATTCAAGTGATGCAACTGCAGGTGATTGATCCATAAATCATCAGAAACCTCTCTAGACTAAACTGTCATTAAGAGTCAGTTAGTTTCAGTACCAAGAGTAATTGGTACATAGTAGACAATTGTGTGTGTGTGTGTGTGTGTGTGTTTGTGTGTAAAATACAGAATGAATGAAAGAAACTCTTTCTATAATTATTCAGAAGTTTGCATAGGTATTCGTTCAGGTATATGGGTTATAGCACGAAAAAGTTCAGTTTTAACTTAAAGTTGATTGATTCCTTCAAGAAATATTTATTGAATTGTGCTTATTACTATAATTTCTTTATTTTGAAACAGACATTTTTTTCATATGTCTGAAATTAACATATCTTACAAGTCCTGGTTGCAGATCTGGAGCATCATAATTTGATGCAATTCAGGATGTGCCTGATGCTGTGCTAAGAACTAGACATACATCTGAAACATGCATGGTCCATGCCAGAGCTGCCAGGGAGGGCAGAGCAACTTGAACACATGTGTAGGAGAGGCCTTGAACCTGGCTCCAGTAGCACCCATGTTGCAGTTAATTGAGGGCACCGATTAAAGGTAATTATATCTAATATGGAAGAAGAAATGAAGCAGTATGGTATCGCAGTGAAGGGCAATAGCCGATAATGGTAGGAAAGAATGTGTAATGACAAGAAAGGATAAGGCAAAGCCATCAATGAAATGATAGCAGTTTTGGTCATAAAGGTGATCTAACATATCCTTGGTTTATGTGAGTTTTTCTGAGTTCTTATTTGATGGAGACATTCAACCACATTTCACCTTTTTTATCCAACAGTGCTGGCAGTCATGACGAAGCTTTAGAATAGAAAGCCAAATGATAAAGAGGAAACCCCAAAAGATCTATGTTTTTTCTTTTATTTTCCTACAACACATTTCAAAACATGCGTGTATATGATTGAAAACAGGCTGAAAATTGGCATCACTTCAAAGACTAAAGCTATGTGTTGAGTCATCAAGAATACACTTAAAAACTTTATTTTTCTATCTTCAGTAGGCACTTCAGTTTATCTGCAATATTTGGTACCCAACCAGGGAATGTTGGGATGAAGGAAGAAACTGAGTGAAATCCAGTGTAGGGAGTTGTGTTCTCTTAACAGCTGTTGGAGGAATCTGCTTCTTGTTTATTTTTGGGAAACCTTTACAAATGACTCTCAAGAATGTTTTTGAGAGCTTCCGGAAGAAAGTATGATATAGACATGATCATATTCACCCTGCCGAATTCTTCCTACTGCTCTGAATTTAGGTGCCAGGGGAGTTGACATTTAATAGTCTCATTTCTAAAGCAGATGTATTCAATTTTACAATTTTCATTGTGCTAATACCCTCAATTACATGGGCTCCCATACATGGAATGTAAAATAATTCTTATCAGTTTGTTTGAGGAATCATAACACTGGAAATCTGCCCAGAGCCCATCTGGTCTGTGGAGGTGCTATTCGGTGAGAGCATTCAGTGATCATAGGCAAAGGACAAGAACAATGATAACAGAATATAGACTGTTTTTAAAATATATCTTTTAGGTTTTTAAAAATATTTTTGAAATGACTTATTTTGAAGATATATTCCATTTTTATTTAAAGACTTTCATATTAATATGACTATCCTTATTTGGTAAAATTAAAAGGAACCAATCTCATGTTGATTCCCACATTGAAAAACAATGTGCTAAGTCTTTGAAATTTGGAAGATTTTGAGATCATTTTACATCCTAGTGATGCTTGCAAACATCCCCTCACTACATTTGCCACTAACATCTTGGGAACAAATAAATATTTATTTAACACTGGTAGATGCCTGTAAAAGAGTTCCATGGCCAACAATTTCACTAACAATGGAACATTTTTAAAAATTAGATTATTGTAACCAAAATAATACATGCTCTTTGTTAAATATATATATGTATACATGTAAACCATACAGACACATAAATAATAAAAGTTTCCACATATAGTCAAATTTCATCAGCTTCCATATGCATAAGTAGTATAATAATGCCTGATATGATGATTGTAAATATTCTTAATATAAATGATGTATTTATTATGAAATATTTCATACTTTATTATCTTTAATTTGAGTGTTGCTTTTCCTTTGGTTCCTGTTTATTTTGTTGTCCCTCTTCCCATTAGTATTTACTTTTCAATTTTTTAAGCTAAACTATGCTTTATCTATCCTAAAGAAAAGCAAGATTAGATCAAAGAAGGTCTCAGGTCTTTCTCAGTGTTCTCTGTTCAATTATTAGAAACTGAATATTTAGGAATTTCTCAATTATAAGAACTAAAATTCAAATCAAATGTCTGAATTGTGTTTCAAAGTCACTCAAAAAAATAGCAATGCTATAAATCCTCTACAAACCACCTCATACTCTTCCGTGTTACTATTTACTACAGTATGTAAATACTGAATATATTACTCCTTCTACATAGTTATTGCAAATATATGATCAATTTATTATTTGCTTTTAAATTTTCTTCATCCTGTTTCAGTATAAGAAACTTACTTTTTAATTACTCATTCAGTCAAATATATATGTCCTTTTTGAATTCTTCAATTAGATGGTCATATTTGATCTTTCAGTATCTCCTGGATAATCTTAAGTATTCTGATGAAAACTATCTGTGCTCCCCTAAAATTGACCCACATATATATGTGAAGCAAGGAGTTATTTGCTCTACTTTGGGGAAATCCATGAACCCAGATAAAAAAGTGTAAGTTTATAAAGTCCATTTCTATCTCAAAATCTATTAATTTACAACTTATGCTTTCATCTAGTGTTTTCTCATTTCATTTTTCACCATCAGTGTTTAACCAACTAAAATTATTTTGGTGTGAAGATCTAAATTTAATTTTCATAGGACCATTGGCCCAGTGTCCTTTGTTAAGCAACTCATCTCCTCCAGTAACAATTTGTTTTTCATTCTTTAAGTTTTTACATTTATAGAGATCTCATTTAGCATTTTGTGTTCTACTATTTTGTTTTAGCATGACATAATCACTTCACATTTTAAGTATTTTGCTGAACTTTTTTTTCTTTTTTGGGGGTGGTACTAGGGATTGAACCTGGGATGCTCTACCAGTGAGCTTCATCCCCAGCTCTTTTTATATTTATGTATTTGTTTATTCAGAAACAGTATGGCTACATTGCTGAGGCTGGCTGCAAATCTGTAATCTTCCTTCTTCAACTTCCCAAGTTACAGGAATTACAGACATGCATCCAAAAAACAGGTGTCCACTGTTTTTTTTTTTTTTTTTTTTTTTTTTCCTTAATATTCACTATGGTAAATTTATATACATAGGTAGAACAGCTTGGTCAGTTTCATCCCACCATTCCTCCCTTCCCCCCCCGCCCACCCTCAATTCTCTTCCTCTATTCTACTGACCTCTCTTATATTTTCATGGGAATTCCCCTTCCCCTTCTTGGAATTTTTTTGTTTGTTTGTTTGTTTTTCTTCTTTTGGTCTAACTTCCACATATGAGAGAAAACATTCAACCCCTAAATTTCTGGGTCTAGCTTATTTCACTTAGCTTGATGTTCTCCAATTTAATCCATCTACCAGCAAGTGACACAATTTCAGTCTTCTTGATGGTTAAGTAAAATTCTATTGTGTATGTATGCCACATTTTCTTTATCCATTTGTCTGTTGAAAGGTATTTGGACTGGTTCCACAACTTGACTATTGTGAATTGTGCTCCTAAAAATATTGATGTGATTGTGTCCCTATAATATGCTGATTTTAGAGCTTTTGGATATATTCCAAGGAGTAGATAGCTGGGTCTTATGGTGGTTCCAGTTCTAGTTTTTTGAGGAATATTTATACTACTTTCCAGAGTGGTCATACTAATTTCTAGTCCCATCAACAATGTGTAAATATTTCCTTTCTCTGCACATTCTCACCAGCATTCATTATCATTTATATTCTCAGTAATTGCCATTCTGACTAGAATGAAATGAAATCTCAGTGCAGTTTTGATTTGCATTCTCCTGATTGCTGGAAATGTTGAACATTTTTCATGTTTGTTAACCATTTGTATTTATTCTTTTGAGAAATGTTCTTTTGCCCACTGATCGATTGTATTATTTGTTTTGTGTGTATGTGTGTTAAGTTTTTTGAGTTCTTTGTGTATTCTTGGTATTAATCCCCTTTCTGAGGAGCAGATGGCAAAGATCTTCTCCCATTCTGTAGTTTCTCTCTTTACACCTCTATTGTTTTCTTTGCTGTGCAGATGTTTGATTTGATGTTTTCCCACTTGTTGATTCTTGGTTTTATTTCTTGTGCTTTAGGAGTCTTGTTAAGGAAGTCAGTACCTGTTCCATTATGTTGGAGTATTGAGCCTACATTTTCTTCTAGCAGCTGCAGAGTTGCTGGCCCAATTCCTAGGTCTTTGAACCACTTTGATTTGACTTTTGTGCAGGATGAGAGGAAGGGATCAAGTTTCATTCTCCTACATATACCTATCCGGTTTTCCCAGCATCATTTGTTTGAAAGACTACCTTTGCTCCAATGTGTGTTTTGGCATCTTTGTCAAGTATCAGATGGTTTTATCTATGTGGATTCATCTATGTGACTTCTATTCTGTTCCATTGGTCTTCATGTCTTTTGGTGCCAACACCATCGTGTTTTTGTTAAAATAGCTCTGTAGTGTGACTTGAGGTCTGCCTCCAGCCTTGCTCTTCTGCTCAGGAAAGCTTTGGCTATTCTGGGTCATTTATTCTTCCAAATGAATTTTAGAACTGTTTTTCTAATTCTTTGAAGAATGTCATTGGGATTTTGTTGGGAATTGCATTGAATCTGTATAACACTTTTGGAAGTATGTCCATTTTGATGATACTAATTCTATCTGAGAACATGGGAGGTCTTTCCATCTTCTAAGGTCTTCTTCAATTTCTTTCTTCAGTTTTCTGATTTAACTCAAGGTTTCTTGTATGTTTTGTTTAGGTTATTGTAGATGGGATGTTTTCCTAATTCTTTGTTGTTAGTTGTGGAGGTGGTGGTTCTTTTTAGTTACACATGACAGTAGAATCCATTTTGACATTATTATACAAGCATGGAATATATCTTGTTCTGATTCAGACCCCAGTACTCTCTTTCCCCTTCTCTCTCCCCACCCCCTACTACATCCCCTTTATTTATCTTTTTGCCATTTTCCCATAGTTATTACATTTTAATCAATTTCTTATGGATGTACACAATGGCACAATTCTCTATAGTATATTCACATATGCCCATAGGAATGTTATGACAGATTCATTTTACTGTCTTCCCTTTTCCTATCCTCCCTTCCTTCCCTTCATTCCCTTTTCTCTACTCTATGAAACTTCTCTTCTTATAAACTTCTAAATCCTTATTGTGGGTTAGCTTCCACATATCAGAGAAAACATTTGACCTTTGGTTTGGGGGATTAGCTTATTTCACTTAGCATGTTAGTCTCAAAATCTATCCATTCACTGGCAAATGCCATAATTTTGTTCTTCTTTATCACTAAGTAACACTCCATTATATATTTATATATATACCACATTTTCTTTATCTATTCAACTGGTGAAGGACAACTAGGTTGGTTCCATTGCTTATCTATTGTGAATTTGATCTGCTCTGAACATTGATGTGGTTGCATCATTATAGTATGCTGATTTTAAATCCTTTGGATACATACCAAGGTGCGGAATACTGGGTCAAATGGTGGTTCCATTCCTAGATTTTAAGGAATCTCCATATGGCTTTTCAGAGTAGTTGTATTATTTTACAGTCCCACCAACAATGCATGAGTGTACTCTTTTCCCACATCCTCACCACTAATTATTTTTACTTGTATTCTTGATAATTGCCATTCTGACTGGAGTGAGATGGACTCTCAGTTTAGTTTTAATTTGTATTTCTCTAATTGCTGGAGATGTTGAATATTTTTTCATGTATTTGTTGACCAGTCATATTTGTTCTTTTGAGAAGTGTCTGTTTAGTTCCTTTGTCCATTTATTGATTGGGCTATTTGGTTTTATTTTTTTGTGTGTGTGTGTGGTTGTTGTTGTTTTGTTTTTATTGTTTTTTGGTGCTAACTCTTTTGAGTTCTTTGTGTATCCTGTATATTAATACTCTATGTGAGGTGTAGGTGGCAAAGATTTTCTTCCATTCTGTAGGCTCTCTCTTCACACTCTTTTTTTTTTTTTTTTGTTAACTTTTATTTATTTATTTATTTATCTTTTAATTTTTTACAGACTGCATTTTGATTCATTGTACACAAATGGGGTACATAATTTCATTTCTATGGTTGTACACAATGTAGATTCATACATTCGTGTAATCATACATGTACATAGGGCAATGATGTCTGTCTCATTCCACCATTTTTTATACCCCCTCCCTCTCATTTCCTCCTACATAATCTAAAGTTCCCCCATTCTTCTCTCCCTCCCTCTTCACACTCTTGTTTCCTTTGCTATGAGAAGCTTTTCAGTTTAATGCCATCCTATTTATTGATTTTTTTTTTTTTTTAATTTTACTTCTTGTGCTTCAGGAGTCTTGTTAAGGAGGTCAGTTCCTGAGCTGATATGTTGGACTGGTGGGCCTACATTATCTTCCATCACATGCAGGATTTCTGGTCTAATTCATAGTTCTTTGATTCACTTTGAGTTTTGAGTTTTGTGCAGGTGAGAGATAGGGTTTAAATTTCATTCAATTACGTATGGATTTCCAGTTTTCTCAGCACCATTTGTTGAAGAGGCTATTTTTTCTCTAATGTATGTTTTTGGCACCTTTGTATAGTATGAGATAACTGTATTTTGGTGGATTTATCTCTTTGTATTTTAGTCTACCCCATTGGTCTTCATGCCTGTTTTGGTGCCAATTCCATCCAGTTTTTGTAACTATAGCTCTGTAGTATAATTTAAGGTCTGGTATTGTGATGCCTTCTGCTTTACTTTTCTTGATAAGGATTGCTTTGACTATGCTAGGCCTTTTATTTTTCCAAGTGAATTTCATGACTACTTTTTCTATTTCTATGAAGAACAGCATTGGAATTTTGATGGGAATCACATTGAAACTGTAGACTGCTTTGAGTACTTACGACCATTTTGACAATATTAATTCTGCCTATCCAAGAATATGAAAAGGGGCTGGGGATATAGCTCAGTTGGTAGAGTGCTTGCCTTGCAAGCACAAGACCCTGGGTTCAATCCCCAGCACTGCAAAAAAAAAAAAAAAACAAACAAGAATATGAAAGGTCTTTGTATCTTCTAAAGTTTTGTTCAGTTTCTTTCTTTAGTATTTTGTAGTTTTCATTGCTGAGGTCTTTCACCTCTTTTGTTAGATTGATTCCCATCTTTTTTTTTTTTTTTTTTTTTTTCTTTTTTGGGGGTTACTATTGTGAATGGGATAGTTTTCCTGATTTCTCTTTCAGCTGATTCCTCATTGGACTATAGGAATACAATTGACCTATGGGTGTAAACATTCTTACCTGTTCATTTTCCATATGAAATTTAGAACCATTCTGTTGTGTTCCACAAACAATTCCAATGAAAATTTATAGCAATTATGTTCATCTTGTCTTCTTTACTACAACTGGTTTTCCCATTCAAGAAAATCTATCTCTGAATTATTCAGATCTTTTATTGGCATAATAAAAGTATTGGGCTTTTCTTTAGTTCTATATTTTTGGCTTAGACTTCAGTTTTGAAATATAAATATTTGTTTGCTTTGCTATTTCCATGATGCCTTAAACTGGTTATTTCTTATTTGTAACAAACCTGTTAGTTTCTGTTTATTTTTCTCATCTTAGCCTCTTTGATTCCCATTGTTATAACTGATTACTTTGCTTTGTTTTTTTTTTTTTTTCCAGAACATATGGCATTTGACAATAGTAATATCTTTCTCTGTTCATGTGTGATGAGTACTTTTCATGTTGATTCATATTGTAAAGTAGTACAACCTGGTTATCCTGGCTTCAGGTTTTGGAATCAGGCTGACTTAAGTTCCAATTCCGCCTCTACCATTACTACCCAGGTAGCCTTGACCAAGTGAAAATCATATTTTACCTTCTGCAACTTCAATTACTCCATCAGAAATTTGTCACTAACTTAGAATCAAAGGATTGTTACTTGGATTAAATGAGTTTGGGTATGTGGAAAGTACTAAAAATATGTACACCATTATCATCACAATATTACTTCCTTTACGTTAGCTAGTTCTCTGCTTGTATTGATGAATTAAATTTAGTTTTAAATATGCTATTGGTTTAGTTTTAACCCATTTCATTTATGTCTTTCAGTTTATTTTCCTGAGTGAGATTTATAAATTACTCTTTCTTTTACTGGAACTATCTGTGTGTGTGTGTGTGTGTGTGTGTTTGTGTGTGTGCACGCACATGCTTTCTTATTATAGTAGCCAGCTAACACTAATTATGAACTCACAGTATATAAATGGCATCCTTTAAAGTATACTTTATGATTCATTTTATTTAATCTCCACTTATAAAGCAGCAGAGGTAATAAATGGAGAGTCCAGCTTCTTAACCAGTTAATTTGACCTTGAAACTGATCTCTGTGTCTGCAAGTTTTTGTTTAATCAGGCAATGTTAAATTCATAAATGAAATTATGGAATTTTGTAATTTATCTTTTCTCTAGAGCCCCTTGGGACCGCTGTTCTTCTGTTTGAAGAAAAAAATGCCTGACCCCAATGTCTTTTTTAGAGGTGCTTCTTTGATAAATTGTATCAATTTAATTTTAAAATTTATAGTCACTAGAACTATGCCCAATTCATAAGATATCCAAACTTATTAGCCAATTATTATTAAAGTACTATTTAATCCTATTAATATATCTTGTATTGGCTTTTATGAGTGCCTTAATACTTAGGATTTATTTCATGGTTTTTAAAATTTTATTGATCAGATTTGCTATTATTTTTCTAAGCATCAGTTCTTGGATTTCTTGATCAGTTATGTTATTTTTCCATTGACCTTTTTTAATTTTCATTAACTTTTTTACTTTCCTTAGAATGATTCTTTAGTTTTTTCTTTTTTACAAATCTCATTAGTTGAATAATGGCTCATTTTTATTTACTTTTGCATTAACATGGTTTTGTGTGACTTTACTTCTGACCACAGTTCTATTTGACTCTGCTTATTTTCAAATTATGTTTCAGCTTCCTCTTTGACAGAATGACAATTGTGAGAAGCACTTTTAAGTGTTTAACATACTTCGTTGCAAAGGAAATTGATCATTTCCTTTTTTTTTTACTGCAGTATCATCTAGTAACAAGTTTAGATAATCAACAACATTCATAGTTGTTTTTCCTAAGTACAATTATCGAGGTTCCCTTTTTGTCTCAATGTCTTCAAATTTTCTTTCAAACTCTTTTATCAATCCATAAATTCTTTTGAAAAATGCCTTTTTATAGGGCATGTATTTCAATTTTAAGTTGTATCTATTACATAAACAAACCCTCTATATTCTTTCCCTTGAAATGAATGCATTAAATTATCTAAGCACTGTTGTGGTTCCCTCAGTAACTTCTTTTTTCTTACTCTTTGATTTATTCATCCTGATGCACAAATGTCAAGCTGTTAAATATTTATTTTAGAGAGCATCTCTATCTTTCAAGTAAATTCAACTTATTTGTCATTTTAAGTGGTTTTTGTCTAGAACATTTTTTGGTTTGCAACTAATTCTACCATCCATGCATCTTTTTTGTAATTTTGTAAAGAAATCTATGTTTTTTATTTAGTTTCTAGTTTTTATATTTTTACAAAGTTGGAAATAAGCAAAGTGAATACTTTAAAATATATATCATAGGATAAAGTCTCCCTTTTGACTTATTGCTACATAAATTTCACTTACATTTTCTTTAATTCCCTCACCTACTTATTTCCCCATCTCCAATATCATAACCTGGATTTATGCAACAGACTAAAGTTAATTCACTTTTGCCATTATTTTTCTTTTCTTCTGAAAAGAATTCTGTTAAAACAATTGTTAATTCTTAACTCTATCTTAAGTTTATTATAGAGTCATCAGTAAGTCTTTCCTAACAACTTATATTCTAGGGCTTTAACTTTGAACTATTTATTTATAGGCTAAAATAAACCTTTCTGTTGTTTGCTTATGTTATTTGGGTTCTTGGAGCTGGTGTTTGCAGAAAAGTAAGTTAGTGTATTTTCTCAGCCCTGCAAATACACATCTCTGCATTCACTAATGAAACACAATGAACTTATGAAATTCTTTGGTCCATTTCCTATCGATAGCTGAAACTATTCTTCATTGTCTCCTAAAATTAGTTTTGCAGAGAATCTTGAGCCAGAAGTCCTGCATTGTTTAGGTTTTTTAAAATTCTTGAACAGAAGCTTTCAGGATAATTTTTCTTTGCATTTGTACTGAAAATGTATATATCTTATGAGTCATCTGAGGACCCAACTCTTTTTTTGGTTTGTTTTTTTCAGTAATGGGAATTGAACCTAGGGGTGCTCTACCATTGGGCCACATCCCTAGCCTTTTTATTTTTTTTATTTAGACAGGGTCTTACTACATTGATAAGAGTCTTCCTAACTTGATAAGGCTGGCCTTTAACTTGCGATCCTCCTATCTCAGCCTCCCAAGTCACTGGAATTGCAGGCATGCACCACTGTACCCAGCCCAACTCTTTCTTTAATTAATATTTCTTGGAACATATTGAGTCATTTTCACCCACTCTGTACATTTTTATTCAGGTGTGACTTTGGTTCCTGGCTAAGTCTACCATGGGGCTTCAGAGCCTGGTCTGTAGATGGCAGACGTGGCTTCTCTGTTTTGGTTCTTCCTAGGTTTATAGCTTTGGGAAAGATGTTTAGTATTTCTAAGCCTCAGTTTCTACATGTCTAAAAAAGAAAATAATGATATAAGAAGCTTTCCCTAGAGTTCACTTCGTGTGTACAAGGTGAAGCACCACTGGAGCATCTGGTAGATGTGAAGAGTCTGTGATTATTAGTCTTCAGCCTCAGAGAACTAAGCTGGTATTCTGAAATTGGATTTCTATTTTCTGTCCTCCAAATCTGTCAGCTTGTCTTTCCTTGTCATCTCTTTCCTAAAAAGTATGCAGGAAGCTCTCACCTTTGTTTTTCACATCATTTAACTCAATTGTACACAGTATCAATTCTACTGTATCATGTTAGTATCACTTGACTCTGATGTAAACTATTCTCTTACTAATACTGCTCTATGCTTCTTGCTGTCTTTCACTTCACTTTATTGATTGATTCCCTCTTGTGCACTGTTTTTCATAAGCTCCATATTATTACTGTTTTTCTCCTCCATACTCTTTTTCTTTCCCTTTGCCTCTTTTTTGCTGCTTCTTATATTTACTTTTTATGTTTCTTTTTCTTTATTTTTCCTTCTTTTTCTTTTTCCTTTATTTCCATTATTTATTTTTGTTTTTAATTATTCATTCTCAATGAGAAACAAGTATGATGCTTTTGTTTTTCCATTACCATCTGTATTAGTCAACTTCCTGTTACTATAACATAATGCTGGAGGTAATTATAGAGAGAAAAGGCTTATTTTGTCTCGTAGTTGTGGGGGTTCTAATCCTTGATCAACTAATCTCTTGTTTTGGACTTGTAGTGAGGCAGCACATGGTGAAACGTATCATGGTAGTAGCACATGGTAGGGCAAAAATGCTTGCCCCATGGCCAGGAAGCAAAAGAGAGTGTGAGAGACAGAGAGAAGAAGGGGAAGGGGGACCACAATCCCCTTCAAAAGCATACCAAGACCACCAGTGATCTAAGGAATTCCCAGTAGGCCCACCTCCTAAAGATTCCACCACCTCCCAGTAGCATTACCCTGGAGACCAAGGCTTTAACACAGGTGTCTTTGAAGGACCTTCAAGCTCCAAACCATAGCAGCCTCCAGGTACAGACCTACTCAAATCTGCCACTGAGGGTAGGAGTGAGAGACAAAACTCCAGACCAGTCCTGAGCCCCTGAGAGAGCTCTAGCTAACACGACTGTGCTGGGTGAGGAGAGCATCAGTTCATACCCCAAACCAGCAGTTCAATAGCCACTGTCTGCAAGCACTGCTATCCTGACTCTTCCCTTGATGGACCCGAGGTGGTGGAGTGGGTACAGCAAGGTTCTGCAGTCAGACAGTCTGAGCCAGTTTCAGCTTTTGCTCATCGTGTGAATCTAACCATACACAATAATCTTTCCGTACTTTGATGTCCTTATTTTTGAAATGAAAGCAGTAACAGCACCTGTCTCAGTGTCTTTTCCTGAGGAATAAATGAAAAAATGAATGTAAAGTACTTCTTCTAGTACTGAACACACAGTGAACATTTACTGCATGCCATCTGTTACTCTGTACTTTGGAAGATGCATCTTTTAGGGAATGTATTCATTAACAAGAAAGATTTGGTTCATACGACAAATCAACAAATCAGCGATCAAGATACAATGTTGATTCAGTAGCTCAAGACTATAAAGGCCAAAGCTTAGATTCTTTCCTTGATTTTTTGTTAAAGGCAGCTGCAGTTCCAGCCATCATGTCTACATTCCAGGCAAAAGATCAAGGAAAGAATGGTAGAAATGCTCAATAGATAACTTATTATTTGGAACTTTGTTTCATATTCACCCCTCACTCTCAGGGAGTTTAGAAAGACATAGATTTGGCACCCCAATATATACATAGTAGAGGAAAACGAAAGTTAAAAATTATTTTCTTATGCCAGTCTCATTGGTGTGGGGTTCTATATAATGTCTCCAAATGTTTTATAGTAGATTTCTATTAATCTTCATTAATCCTTTCCTGTGTGTGTACATTATATAATTTTTTCAATATTATTTATAGTCATCTATGTCTAATAACTAGAAAGACTGCCAGATTTTATAAAATGAGGCAGAAGTTTCTAACATAGTCATAATATCATTTACTTCAAATTCTAGAATCTAAAATGCATGGTGATTTATAACAAAGTTTAAAATTAAAACTGAACATTCAAAAAGCTTTTTTCAAAATATACTTCTTAATGAGCCTGTAGGAAAATATTATTTTAATCTTTTAAATTTTATTCCTTTAAATCCACTGGGATAATAGGCGAGCACCACCGTGCCCAGTTGGAAGAACTCTTGATGAGGGGTATTTGTTTTCTTTTTTAATATACAAGCTAGAGATTGCACTTATAAACTTAATAAGAAACACTACACAAAATTTCACTCTTAGAACATGTCCTGCTTCTTCTAAATCATATCAGGCCTGTGAAATGCTTTGCACTGCTCAGAACTGGCATGTAATACAAGCACAAGGTAGTAAGGGTGTCATTGTCTATCCTACTTTTATGACTGTTAATAAGAAATGGTTAAGGGCAATTTTAACAGAGATTCATTGAAGAGAAGAATTACCAAGCCAGGCTATGAGCCACATCATAATGAGCCCACAGCATGCCAAGTGACAAATTCATTAACAATAATGGTATAAAATAGTACAATCATAGTATGACATATAGTATATGTTTTAGTCAGCTTTTTTGTTGCTCTGACCAAAAGACCTGACGAGAACAATTACAGGAGAAAAAGTTTTATTTGAGGCTCTTAGTTTCAGAGGGCTCAGTCCATAGCCAGCTAACTCTATTCTTCGGGGCTGAAGTGAGGCAGAACATCATGGCGGAAGAGAGCAGCAGAGGAAAGAAGCTCAGGATGTGGCATCAGGAAGCAGAGAGAGCACTCTATTCAACAAGAACAAAATGTATACTCTATAGGCATGTCCACAGTGACCCACCTCATCCATCCACACCCTACCTGCCTATAGTTACCACCCAGCTAATCCTTTCCAGTGGATTAATGCACTGATTAGGCTAAGGCTCTCATAGCTCAGTCATTTCATCTCTAAACTTCCTTGCATTGTCTTACACATGAGCTTTTGGGGGACACTTTCTATCTAACCATAACAGTCTACATATCAAATATGTTATAAAAATAATATGATTTTCTTAATTTGGTATTTTTTTGTTCATCTTTGATAGGATGTTCAAAAGTTAGGACTTTAGAACTTACAATCTATAGTAAGAAATCTCCTGAATAACACAGTAGATATAAACCAACCAACTAGCCAGGCACAGTGGCGCATGCCTGTAATCCCAGTGGCTTGGCAGCAGGAGGATCATGAGTTCAAAGCCAGCCTCAGCAACTTAGTAGGCCCTAAGCAATTCAGTGAGACCCTGTCTCTAAATAAAATACAAAAAATGGGTGGGGGATGAGGCTCAGTGGTTAAGCACCCCTGGGTTCAATTCCCAGTTCCGGGGGAAAAAAAAAAAACAACTGAGCTTAGAAGCAGGGTTTATATACAAAGATTGCGGGACACTGAGAAAATGGCATCCCATATTCAGCTTATTTATCCACTATTCAAAGAAAGACCTGTGAAGTGCTGTGTGTGACCCTTATCACCTTTATAGATCCATTCTGGAAACAGCATTACCCGGTGATTGATAGCTGAAGTTCAGCCACCAGGTCCTGCAGATTTGGACTCTGACTCTACCCCTTATTACCTCTTTGTACTTGAGCGACTGCATGTAATTCAAGGCCTCAGTTTTGTCTCTGTGAAATGAGAATAACAGTATTTCCTATATCATATCATTTTCAAGATTATACAACAATACTGCATTTAAAACATATTGTGCTTGGCTCTGGCACATGCCTACTAAATGTGGGTTATTATTACAAGGTCAGTAAAAGAGGCGAAACTTCTTAACCAGAGATGATTACATGTATTAAACCCCCCTCCCCACAAAGTCGTGTTCATTTCATTGCTTTGAAAGGCCACATGCAGGTACACAGCTCTTGCAAACACTTAGAAATGTTACTTTTTGGGTGATTGTTGCAGTTGAAAGGAATTGTCAATAAATCCAGGAAGAAATTTGAGGGGTCTGTAGCAGAACACCATGTGGCTCATTACAGGGTGGTGGCCAGAAGGCTCAGGTTGAAAGATACTACTCTTTCCCTCCAGACTGTTAGATTTTTTGATCTCTCAACTGTTGCTTGCCCTAAAATTGTTGGTGCTCAGTCTTCTCATTCTTGAAAAGAGGGGTCTTGGTTTTCCTCTGCCAGTGGAGTGTGAGCCCAGGTATCTGGGGTGGGGGTGGGGGAGAGCTGTAGAGAGTCCTGCAGTACTGTTGTGGATGTGCCATTCCCAGCAAAGGGTACTCAGCCTTTCCTCTAAGTTTTTGCTCTATATATTGTTACCAAAATGATCCATTACCACATCTTTGATAGTTTGACTCAATCTTCAGCCCCTACATCATCCCTGTGAACAAGTAAGAGGCAGTGCAGGACCCTAGTTGGATCCCCAGTACTGAAAAGAAAAAAAAAAATCAACGAAGTAAGATGAAAATTACACTTCCCCATAAGCAAGAGTCCTCTTGAGATACTGGAAATATCTAAACTATGTGTGCCACAATTAACCTATGATGCTTCCTGAGCTAGTTATCTTCCTACAGGTGGAAACACCACTGATTCCAAACCCATTGACTTCCCATATTATCTTCCTAATTTATTTTGAGAAAATTATCTTCCTTAATTATTTTCAGAAAATTTTCAAATTAGATCATTTTCAAAGTTGTGTGCATTATGAAATGTCAGAGGAAAGTTCTTCTTTCCATGTGTAGTTTCAATTTCCTGATGCCAGTTTCTTCCTTCTAATTACAAGCACTCCAAGAAGAACTAGGTTGTGCAACTCAGCATGGGGACAAGTAATTCTTATTTCTTCAGGCTGAGTTGAATATAGGAGACTTCCTGAATTTGCCAGAATACAACTATCTAAGGTACAAGATAAGTGTTCCCTGTTCTATTATTTTTATATGTTAGCACAAAGGTTCCCTAGGAGCAATATACATCTCTCTGTGGTCAGAACACTGTGGTAGATATTTCTGAAGGAATCTTGCCCTGGGGATAAGTAATGTGGAAATGTACTTTCTTTCTTTTTGTCCTAAAGGGTAAGACTTATAATATGGGTGTTTCAACTGTGTGTTAACATTAATTTTAAATCACTAGGTTGATTTAGATATAGTTGTCAAATTCAAGTGTACCTTTTGTTGTCCTGCTATTCATTCATGGGGGAAAACAGCATACGTTCCTTTGGGAGGATGTGAACATCACATCTGAGGCACAGTCCAAGCATCTTATGTTGAGGCCAGCATTCAGAATTATCCCTATACTCATTTTCTCATTTTCCTGACAGCAATGCACTGAGTCTTCTGAATTATGAATTCAGGATTAGTCAGCTCAGGACTCAATCATGCTGTTTGTTTTAGAAACAAAACTTCTCTTTCTTCTGGGGTTCACCATTCACCTCCCTTCCTTTCTTGAGAGTTTCATGCCCTACCAGCTTCTAAAATTGGTTCTTAAATGAGTGTTGTATCCATGCAAAATGAAAATAATTCTGTTTTCATTGTTGTCATATTATTAAAATTCAATGGTTATGTTTTAATTTCCTAAATATAAGTTCTTTTGCTAATGCAACCTTACAAAATAATCTAGAGCCAATTTTATCCCCTCTGAAAACTTTGAAAATGGCAGTACGCTTCATTTATCTTTAGTCTGAGAGCATAACAAAAAGGTATCAGATCAGAATTCAATAGCTCTTTTCTTTCTCTGTTTTCTTTATATTCAAACCACCAAATAAAAGCTTTGGCTATCAGTTTATCAAAATGTTGTGCTGGTATCTCTTAATAACTCATCAGGTACCAGGCACTATGTTAAGTAATTGGCATTGCTTTAACTGATTCAATCAGTACAATAAAGTAGACTTAATATCCATATTCTAAGTGAGGAAATTAAGACTATGAGTGGTTAATTTCACATAGAAAATGAAGCAGGAAGAATCTGATCACCTGGCCCCCTCTTATTAGATCACCCTACAAATCACATAATCTTATAAGTGTGATGGGATGAAAAAAAGTAGTAGAAAGTACTGTATAGGCTTCACCATGAAAATTGGCTATAATTATACAAGTTTTCTTGCAGCCTGGGAGATCCCAGTGTCCATACATGAGCACATGAGGCAGACACAGAGAGTAATTTCTTCCTCTCCCCCAATGTTCTATGGCCCATCCATGCAAATACTCCTAAAAGGAAGGTGATATTTGAGAAACTAAAGGACCATGCAGGTTGTATTGCTAATGACCATAATTCTTAGTGAGGCAAAAGATTGTCACATCTCAAAGTTCAAGACTGAATTGAATAAGTATTCTGATGAGAATTACATGGATACGTTGAATCAAATGCCTTCTAGAAAATACATATTCCTTGAAAGAGAACAAAATTTCTGTGTATGTGTATTGAATTCATTTTCTGTATATTTATGACCAGCATTAGGTTTTCCAGCAAGCATGTCTCCCGTTCAGTTATTGTCTTGTGCTCTCCAGGGCTAACAACCATAAGAACTAGGTAACTAGGTATCCAGTGACTTAGCATAACAACTACATATTACAAATTAAGTGCACCCCCATAGTTGTCTATGCTGAGGAGTCCAACTACAGGTTCTGTACCACAGTCTGTTCCTCGAAGAATAGTGAAAATGGGGACTGGATTTCAGTGGAGATTTTCCCATTTCCCATGTGTATATATAAAGAAGGTTGAACATTGCTGAGTTTTTTAGTAAAATTGCAAGTCATTTGCCTAGTTCTGATTGAACAAGGAATGTTCCAGAGGCTTTCCATTTTGACTTTAGCTAACTCTCAATTTCCAGTAATGATGCAGACTTACACCAAGTACAACAGTGCCCTAATGGGCAGCCATTTTGTTGAGGAAGCTGAACACACTCACCCTTTTAAACACTGAGTTAACACTGACTTCAGTCCTGTTATTTCTTCAATTTAAGGTTACATTTTCTTCCTCCCTCAGACTAATGTCACTTCTCCATCTTGAGAACAAAAACAGCATTTGGCATTTGGTTATCCCAAACGCAAATCTTCGACCCTTTGTTTTTAGTACTTTGCCATTTTGATTTTGTTTTTTTAATTTGCTTGTGACTCTCTGCTTCCCCCATCTTTTTTTTTTTTTGGTACAATGATTCTTACCTTGTCTTTCCCCAGTCCGTTTCTGACCTGGAGAGACGTACAGCATGTTATTGTCAGGACTTCCCGTGCGGGACATTTGAACGCTAATGACTGGAAAACCAATGCTGCTGGTTTTAAGGGTGAGAACTTCTTTCATATTCTGTCACAGGCAAAATATTTTTATTTTTCCCCCATTTTGAATGGAGAGCAGGAAATACAACTCCTCAAACGAAATTTTAAATTTTATGCTCGCAAAGAGCTTGATCTTTTAGTAACTAAAAGGCAGATTGATATTTTTTAAAATTAAAACTACATATATAAGGCAGGCTTCTTTGTCTTCCCAGATCATAGGTCAGTTTTTTAGATCAATCAACTCCCAAGTACAGTCGGCCTATGGGACTCCTAATTAGTTTATTTGTGCTGTCAATCATTATCTGAGTTGTATTTTAGCAATGTATTTTAAATTCCGTTACCTTCTATAGTAATTATTTCCTCTTAAATAATAATGGATAGATATTGTTCACATTAGTGTAGCACTGTTAGTCCATGCATTCTGTAAATTTTGTTTTGTTTTTTTTTTCAACTTCCACAAAAAGAACAAGCATATTTCTAAGAGATGTTACTTTATATAGACTAAAAATTCTCATGCAGCTTTGTTTCATTCACTCCTTATGCACCTGTGTACACGTATAACAAAATTTTTCCCATGGCTAATGCAGATTATATTTCCCTCCAATGGTCTTATTAACAGCATCCATTTTATTTATTGTCAAAGATAATACGTGTTGTAATAAAAAAAAAACACACAGATGTTCTAAGGATTAGTATAGTTTACTCAAGTTGAAGATGACTTAAATATTAATCAACTAAGTTTTAACAAGATTACTTTTTATCACACCTTTAATTTTAAACTTACTCCCAATAATTTTAATATTATAACATAGTCCCCTGTGGATAAGAACAATGTTCCATACCATAGGGAATATCTACTTAAATAAGATTCTGTTCTTCAGACTGTAGGTAATATACTGAATAATCCTGAACAAGTCATTTAATTTCAAAGGGTCCTAATTGCCCCAATTTATACATTTTGGAAGCTGAATAATATTATATACATGTGATATCTTAAATATGCTCTTAATATATCCTTAGGGAATTATGCCTAATATATGCAAATATTCATGTTGGAATATATATTTAAAAATTATTTATAAATAGCTTATAATACACTCATGATTAGCTAGACCCTATAAATATGACAGGTAACCAGTGCACATAAATAGTTCTTTAATGTTTTCACCAAAGGCTTTACTCTGTTTTTAAACAAAAGGCTGACCCTCTGCTTTTGAGTATTAGCAAACACCTCTTCCATGCTTGTAAAGGACACAATGCAGCAGTGTCCAATGAACTTTTTAATCTAAAGAGTTTTCAATACCTGGTGGGATCCCATTCTCTGAAACCTCAGTCAAATCACCTGATCCCCACAGTGCAACATCATCGGGCACCATCAAAATTTTTTGAAATTTATTGTTCTAGAAAACCCGGAATGTATCTTCCATCTTGGTTAGCTTCCACATGTGCCCAACGACTGCTGTATAAATCCATGAGGCTGTTAGGGAGCAAGGGACCAATGCAGAACCTTGGCTGGTTCAAGGCTGGAGTGAACTTCTTAGCAGAAGGTTCACAGACTAAGTACTTTGACCTCCATGAAGCTGAGGAATCAACTTTAACCCAAATAAATGTCTTAGTTTTACTTATTCCTTTTTGGCAACTTAAAAGGAGCAAATGGTTCTAATAAAACATGCAGCTCTTTTGAAAACCCCTGTTGGTTTTGGAGACGGGGAAACAGAGGATTTAGACTAAATCACCAGACCCAAACCTGAATCTGAAGGGGCCTGTACGCTGCTTCTGGCAAGGAGGAAATAGTATTTTACTATTGCACGTGGCAATATTTAGTATAATATTTCACTCTACTCTTAGATGGCTGCCAAGAGTAACAATTAAAGTTCGCTTTTTCATAGATGAATTACTCTGACTGGTCTAGGTTCCCAGTGGAATTGTTTTGTAATTTTGTTGATGGCAAGCCCCATATTTCATCTAAACATGATCATAATGAGATGAATTTTTTAAAGAGTTATTTTCTTCCCTACTCTAAACATTTCCATCCCCTCCCAAGTGTCTCACAAATAAAAGCAATTACAGCAGAGGCTAGCAGGAGAAGCAACATGCTTTGGGGAAGCAGAGAACGCAGGTCACCAGGACCAGAGGAAAAAAGCAGACTGACTTTTTATGAAATAAGAACTGAAAGAACAAAAAGACCTAATGTTTGGAAGAGGTTTGTGTAAGGAAAGCTCAGTAAGAGCTAGTCCTTTCAATTAGGTCAGCTGACTTTTGCAGGCCTTGCTGAGCAGGAATCTATGCCAGGCATTCCTCCCTTGGACAGGAGAATTTGAAAGGAGTCTGCCACCAAAAGCCAGTGCTCACAGGTGCTCGCCCCATCCCACCTAACCCAGACTGAACACTGATCAAAA
The DNA here is from genome assembly GCF_902686455.1 of Sciurus vulgaris. Taxonomy (NCBI): domain Eukaryota; kingdom Metazoa; phylum Chordata; class Mammalia; order Rodentia; family Sciuridae; genus Sciurus; species Sciurus vulgaris. Next base: position 11,848,633 of record NC_136476.1, on the reverse strand, counting down.
TGTATGCATGAAATGAATTCAGAAACACCTGTACTTCTCTGGCCTTGCTTTTGTGATCTAATGTTGAGCAATCGATTTAAAGAGTATGTAAAGAAAGGAAAAAAAAAGAAACTGATAGCAGTGATGAGGATGTTAATATCCAACAGAATTTCTTTCTCGTCTGGTAAAGCAGAAGCCACTGAGAGTAGCTACCAATTCAGTTTTGGGTTTGGAAATCAATAGATATTATCACTGACAAAGAACACCCTAAACAGCAGTCCCTGCCAAATCCAGTTTACAAAACCTCCCTATTCTTCTTCCTTCAGACATACCCACATGTCATACCTCCCAGGCAAGCAGCAAGGCTAGACAATGGGTGAACTAGACCACTGGGGGCCCTCCCGAAGGCAGGCTTGATCCAGACTCACTCACTTTGTGTGTTGTGGACCTAGAAGATGGAAGGTGTTCCCTGTTCTTGAAGCAGCTGCGGGCTTCCTGCCCAGGTTCTCATGCAGATCAGGAGACAACCTTGAAACACTGAAGAAAGGGACTCTCTGCTGACTCATCTCTTGTGTTTCTCAGAGAGGAGAGTGAGAAAACCCTAGAGTTTCACAAGACAAACAAGGAACCCAAAACTTTCTCTAGTCTTTGTGTTCTCATAGTAGCACTTTGTAAATGACCCCATGATGAGATTAGCTCACAGTGAGGGAAACCCCAAAGATGCAAACCACTATCAACATGTTTATGCTAATGGCACCTCAACCTTTAACAATGGAATTAAGTTTATTTTGTCCCACTGCTTCTTGAATAATAATAATAATCTTATAATTAAAATGTCTTTATAGCATATCAGTTTTTCAAACTAAACATAATCCAATGAACACATATTATGAAAACTGACTAAATGTCGATTTGCCTTGTTCACTTCTGAATAATTCTCACTAAATTTCAAACTACACCTTTTGATTTTATAACTCCTCTAAAGATAGTTTTATGAAAAATAAATGCAATAAATGGCATACATCAATGAAAGAATCTACTTGAAATTGTAAGTGCAAATAGGAAATTGTCTTAGATCAGATGAATAGGTCTGGTATTTTGCCACTGGAGAAATGAAGTCTAAATTCTAGTATTTTGCTACTGACCAACATGTGTAATGCCGTGACATGATTCTAGCGTTAAGCTCTTTGGGATTTTGTCAGGATTATTGCTTTTTCTCCCTTGATCCTTTCCCATTTCTTTTATGAAAAGGCTTTTCTGTTTTATTTTGCTTTGTTTTGCTTTCTGTTCTTTTTAATCCTCCCTCCATGCTTCTTAAAATGTACCGAGTAAGTATAGAAGCAACGGCTTTTTTTCATCTGGGTGGTTTTCTTCCCAGAATTTAATTGATGCTGTCCCTTCATTTATTGATATTTCCTAGCAACTTCAGTGTGCCAACCCAACTCATGTTGAAGTGAAGCCAGGACGTAGGCAGAAATGTCAGAGGCTCCATAGTGTTGCCTAGTCAGATCTGCCCTGGCATAATTCACATATGGAGACAGAAATTTATATAATGCGTATTTTTATACTTCTGAGATCTAAGGCCCAACAGTCTTCCAGATCATTTTAGAGAAAAGTATCAGTGATCCTTCTCTCATCTTCTAAAATTCAGCCCAACCTCAGCAGCAGAAGGCATCTAAGACAGAGAATACCTCTTTAGGGTCTGATGTGTACATCCAGCAACTCTATTCGGGCACACAGGATTGTGGTCCCAGAGAGCCATGCCAAAGACTTTCATTTGGGCATTCTTGATAGTCTGTGGCTCATTTTGTTTCAGGAGGAAGTTAACTCTTTGGGGGCGATCAGTAGATCCCTTTTAGTGCTTTAATATGAGTAAACTGCAAATGCACTGTCCCTCTTTCCCCATGTGCCTGGGCTGTTGCAGCCTGGTTCTGACTCCTGACCTTTGGTTCTAGTATGTGTTTATGATGATGATTGAATGCATGGACGTCAGTGCTCTAGCTTTATATCGAATTATTTGTATTTGGATTATGTGACTTAAACTCTCTTAAATCTAGGAACAGGAATAGACGTCAGATAATAAATTAGGACCTTCTGTCATCTTTACTAGGCGAAAGGAGGAAAAAAATGTCATTGAAAAATCAAAAATGACAACTCAGTGAGCGAGGGTACCACGCCTTCCATTTCACTGCCCTCCCAGACTATGTAAGTCTCTTTTTTTCTTCCAGCATGTTGCTGAAATCTCCCATCCCCACTGACTCCTTCCTCCACCAAAACTAAACTACTAGATTTTTTTTTTTTTTTAATTTCTAACTGGTTACCCACCATGGGGAAAACGATTGACAGTCTAACGTGACTTCTTAGCCTCTGAGACCTTAACTTTTAATAACCTTTATTACTTTCAATTGCCATCCATTTATTTCCATGGGTAGGGCTGGTAATTTTAAGATGTTCCAATATATTTTGAGTACCTACCTGTCTTGCTTTCAGTTGTAACACTTATTAAAAGGAATTAGAAATGCTGAAACCATTAAGCATGCCATGTGTGAATCCAAATGAGAGGTTTTGAATTGTCTTCTTTTTTGTTTTTCACGTGTATGAAGTGATTTCTAATACTCTTGTTATTTGAAGGGGTAAAGTTTCATTTTATTTTCTTATTTCATGTTCAAATAATATTTCATCTCTGCCACCTAGCACATGGATTTGCTGCTGGTAGCTGTGGTTAAAGCTCCATAATGCACCTTAATTGGTAACCTGTACATTGCATTTTTGAAGAAAGGTCAAATTGAAATGTTATTCATATGATCTGTGTCAGAGGTGGGATTAGAATCAGATGCTTGACTCTAGTTCAAACCATTTGCAAAAATACAGCGATTATTACTTGGAAAGATAGAGGGAGGTAAATTTATTTGAGTCTACCTAATAAAGTTTGCTCCCTGGAAATGCCACTGTGCCACCTGATTTTTTTTTTTTTTTTATTTGAGATTGTCTATTTTTCTTCTACCATTGTGCTCTGTGACCTGACCTTCATTCCCTATTCATTGACTTAAATTTCTTTTCTTATTTAATGGCCATTGTATATGTGAGCTTATTCTCTACCTATCAATAACAACAACAACAAAAAGATGTGAATTACACATAAATTAGGGATTTTACTTTATTTCTTTTGTCTGGTAGAGATTTACCTAAATGTCTACATGGGAACATAGGACCCCTGGCAGCAAAGCCTGTTGGATCATGGTTTAATCTAGAGTCTTATATCAACTGGTCCCATGAGAGTGTTCAAGTCAAGCCTACTAAATATGTGAAGTTTAATAATATGTCCTGCAAATAAAAAGTCTGTTTTTTTTTTTTTTGTTTTGTTTTTGTTTTTTTTTTTTTTCCTCTCTACTGGCCTTTTACTGAATGATGGTGTTAGATTTGTTGGACTTTGAGACTTTGGTTTGGTGTCCCTGTAATTTTAAACATACACTTTCACACTTGAAATCTGTCTTCGGGGCTGCATAGTAGAGCCCTTGTCTAGCATACACAAGTCCCTGGGTTCAGTCCTGAGAACTGAAAAAAAAAAAAAAAAAATCCACCCTCAGAATAGAATTTAAATGATAGTTGTACTATTTGCCTATTATTTCTCTGCTAGATATAATTAGGAGAATTATATTTGGAGTATTTTTTGTTTTGCCACAGTCTTAATAACCAAATTATATTTTCTGTGGCTTTGAGGCCAATTAAGAATTGTGCACCTTGTTTTTTGCAGAATGTGGGTAACTAATAGCCAACATAATTAGGAGCCTGAATTGAATGAAAAGTGCTTTAAAAATAGAAAACACCAAACATAAAAAGTCTTAAAAGTATATTTTCATGTGTATCTGTTTTCTTACCTGAAATAAGAATAAAGACATGGAACTATATTGTAAATAAAATATTGTTTGGGGAATTGAAAATTAAATGACCTAAAATGGGCTGCAAAAAATATGTACTAAGGACTTCATAATGAAGTTATCACTCATGTGTCCTCCAACTAATTTGTCCCACAATCTTACATGAATGTTAACACAACTATATGTAAATTTTGTTTTGCAATATGTAAATGTCACCTTAAATTCACCCTACTAAATGTCTAAAGTCATAATTAGTTTCTTCAATAGAGAAACTAGTAATAGAAATTTGAATTGATTGTAGAGTACCAACATCCTGTTGACTCTTAAGTAATTAATATGTCAAATAAAAGTTGTAAATATAAAATACAATTTTTTAGCAATATACAAGAGATTTTACATTTAAGAGAAAGTCAGTGTGTTTCTTTTTGTGTAATTACTTGAAGAAACCCAAATTACTAACTCTTACTAGGTTGGACTTCCCCAGTAATTTTTTTTTTTCTTTCTTTTTCTTTTTGGTGTCACTGGGAATTGAACTCAGGGGCTCCACACATGCTAGGCAAGCACTCTACCACTGAGCTACATCCCGCCCCCCCTTCCACAATTAAAAAAACTCTCTATTTCAGCACGTGATTTTGATTGTCCTTAATAGTAGCAAATCTTGATATTTTGTGGTGTCAATTGATATTTTAAGCAAGATAAAAGTCAGCAAGCTATAAGACAAGTGGTTACAGAGGGTAATAAGAGTACTTTTTGTCAGAAAGTATGTTGTGACTATGAAGTACTGAAATGGATTTCTTGGAACCACTGATAATTGGATTCTGAATTCAGTTCCAAAATAAGATTTGAAAAACTTAAGCCAAGACAATTTTATCTAGAGACTATTTTGAAATTTAACAATCTTTTTTTTTTTTTTTTTTTAATTTGAGATTTCCTGGTTTTTAAAACAAAAAAATCACTCTCTATAGAGGTTCAGAACTCCGGTCAAACAACCTGGGATTGAATCTCATCTTTAAAAACCAATAAACAATGTATCTGGCAATCTTCATACCTTCTTCTCAGCTTTATTCAGATGAATTTATGTACAATGAAAACACACTATTTTAATTCATAGTATAATGCATTTTTTTCTTTTCTTTTTTTTTTTTTTTTTTTTTTTTTTTTTTTTTTGGTACCAGGGATTGAACCCAGGGGCACTTAACCCCTGAACCACATGCCCAGCCCTTTTTATCTTTTATTTTGAGACAGGGTCTCACTAAGTTGTCTAGGGCCGTGCTGAATTGCTGAGGCTGGCCTCAAACTTGGGATCATCCTGTCTCAGCCACCTGAGCCACTAAGATTACAGACAGATGCCCCCCACCCAGCAATATAATGCCTTTTGTCATGTATATATACATCTTTGTAGTCACCACCATGATCAAGGTGGAGATTTCTATGACCCTAAAACAGTCTTTGGTCTTCTCCTTAGGCCCTGCCCTACATTCACACCATGCAGCCATTGGGCTACTTTCTGCCATTATACATCAGATCGCTTTTTGTAGACTTCCATATAAATGAAATTATTTGAAATTGACTTCTTTATCTCCATCTAATATTTTTAGATACACCTATGCCATTAAGTATGTCAGAAGTTAGTTCCTTTTCATTTCTAATTAATATTCCACTGTACAAATGTACCACAATTTGTATATTCCTTCACTTTTTCATGGATGACTTTCTGGTTTCCAATTTGGAGTTAATGTGAGTAAAACTGCTAAAGATAGCCATGTACAAGTCTTGGTGTAAGCAAATTATAATTTTTTTAAGACATAGGGAAAAAAAAAAAAAAAAAAAACCTCTCTAACTTGAACAGATGAACAGAGACCCCAAGGAGTGAGAGAATACTCCAGATACATAACCAGATAATAGGCCATTTCAAATAGTATGCATAGAACTTGTTCACCAAAAAGGAAGGGAATCCTCATAGGTAGAATCAAATGGCAAAGAGGAGAACAAGGAACAGAGAATCCTATAAAGAATTTAGCACCATTCCTCACTTATAGGGTACACTTAGGTAAAATTATTTATCCCTGCATCACTCTAACATAGTTAGGAATCTGTTCAGATTTTTTTATAATAAAAGTTGAACATACAGATATTGATACACATAGAGCTATGCCTGTTAAAATTGTGCATGTAGACAGAGACAGTCACAACCCCAATTAGAGCTCAGTATTTCATAGTCACATATCTCCTGCAGCTCTTCTGTTCTCATCTTTATTTTGTTTTTGCTAATTTGGATTATTTGTTTGCATTTTGTATTGTGATTTTATTTGAAGATTCTGGATCAACGTTTAACCTCCTCCTTTGTGTTTCTTTTTAGTAAACACTAAACAAGCTCAATAAGGGTTTAAAGAAAAAGCATATGATCTGCTAATGATTGTGAATTACACTCATGCCTTGGGTATAACCTGAATGAGAATCAAAAGTAAATCCAATGAGAGGGTGGAAGATGTTTGAGAATGTTAGGCTTACTCAAAGTGTGGGAAGCAAAGCTTGTCTCAAATATTGTCTTGAGTTGTTTCCTAGTCAGTTTGCAAGTACATGCATGCTTTTGATTATTGGCGTTTCCTGAGGAATTATAACTGGAGGAGATAGCTAGAGAAAAACTGCAGTTCAGGAGAAGGGGAGGAAAGGTTCCAGAATGCCATGAAAGGGCAGGTGTCATGTGATACAGAAAACAATTTAAAAGAACTTTGAGAAGCCAAGCTACTTGGGTCCTTGAGTTAGGGGTTGAAATACATTTTAGAGCCACTGTTGTGATCTGAGAAAGTCAGTTGGATAATAGTAATGACTTTCAAGCAAGTTGATTCTGGCTGCTAGTTGGGTGTCAGGAACAGTTTTGTTTCCCCAATTGATGGTGTGAATCCACTGATGTGCTCTGCAAGATGACTTGCATATAACCAGTTGACCTGTTGAAATGGATGGACATTCTCTTGTGGTGATCACTTTATATTATCTTAGTATGCAATTGTATATTTATGACCTTCAGGACTGTGACATTCAGCAAAATTTGTTATCATCTCTGGGCCTCCTTCTGAATGAGGAGGGTTTTAGAGTTAGGATATATGATCATCTTTGCTAGATCCTTTTTTTTTTTTTTTTTTTTTTTTAAGAAGAGAAAAAAATGATTTTGAAATGACTTTTTAATAAGCCCAGGGAGAAGGATATAAGCATGAGATTGCTTCTTGGCAAATGTCAAGCTAGAACTGTGCTTTGAGAAGACTGCATCAATGTCCTTTAACCAAAGTCTTCTCATCACCTGTTATCATTCATTACAACCTCAGAAAGCCACTTACCTACGACATATAAACTTCTTTCTAATATTCATTTGTAGTCTTTGTATGCACCACGCAACTTTGCAGAGAGTTAAGAAAATAAGTAATGTAATTCTGGTTCACATCCTGAATTGCTATATGACAGTTAACACAGGCACAGTCACAAAAGCATTTGAGTTTGTGATGACTTTCTCTGAAGTTTTGCATGAATATGACTTTTCTTGGCCATGAAGTCAAAGTCTTAGGAAAATGCATTGTTTTTATGAGCTCAGCAGAGGCTACAATGTAGATGCCTTCTTAATGTACTGTGTAAGATGATTGTGTTTCAAAATCTTCTGTTCATATTCTATCCTCAGACGCACCCTCACAGCCAATGTGAGAGTGTGTACCCACTTTGTTTCAGAGTTTAATACTATGCATCTTAGAAGCCTAAAATCCTCATTAAATTCCAGCCACCTGTCATTAGAGAATCAGAGGACATAGCTAAAATGTGAGAAATGTTTATGAGTATTTGCCAGAGCTCCCACAGTTGGTTGCCCAGGTTGTTGACTACATAAGAGAACCGCACTAAGGGTTAGACTGGGAGTAGAAATCTGCCCTGAAATTCACTCATCAAGCCATATGCACTAGAGTATGATAATGTTCTCCTTAAAGAGAGCAGCACCTTTCTCAAATTCATGTAGGCCCTACGTGGGTGTTCCTATTTCATAAAATTCTGATGTGATTTCTCTGAAATTGTCAAAGATACAGTTATCTTTTAAAAGGTATCCATCCAGAGATGGTTTTATTCATCTTCACCTTTACCCACTGCTTCAGTACTAACATTCACAGAACCTATTCCTGGTTAGCAAAGTAACTCAGTCTTACTAAAGTTAGAGGTTTTTTTAGCATGACTACAGTCAGATTTGTGACTGTCTTATCCCTCTTTATTGTCACTTTTCTAGAACAAGTTTGAAGTAAAATCTCAGAATTTAAATGAATGTGACTAAGCCTAAATCTATAGCTCTTTTCCCGTTCTTAGGTACATTCACCCTTTTTTGTGACCAAAAATGATTGCAGCTTCTTTAATTCAAATGTGTCATTATTTTGTATGCAGTCCAGTAGAAAGTTCATGTCTGGGGTGAAGACTCCTCATAAATATTGACATGTGCAGGACACATGAGCACAGAGCAGTGGTGGCAAGGCTGCATTTGAAGCTTTCCATGACTGACTCACAATGGTCCTCCCTACAGATCACCTTTTTAACCAAAGAAGGGAGCCCTAAGTCTGGAAGAGAATACTGTGTTTGAGGTGAATAGAAGAAAGTAATAGTGAAATTTAGTCAATATGTCCAGCAAAGACTACTGCACCCCTTCCATGTCCCAGATCAGGGACAGGGAATGTAACTGGCTGTATCTACACTGAGACTATGGTAAGTGGGTGCTATGGAAACTGGTTCAGGATCAACAACGTGACCCAAATGAACAAGAGGTGGAATGGCCTTCCTTAGCATCTTGTAAAACCTTGGAATTAGTAAAGATGGCTTAGCCCATCCTTTTTTGCAACCCAGAGAGATCTCGATATTGGTGCCAGTGTCTTTAATATAAACCAGATCTCAAGATTCAAAAAGAAATCCTGAAAATCAATCCTGCCCTTGTTTTCCCCAAGGCCACTGCATCTAGCAGGGTATAGTGACACACTAGGCCATCACTTTGCAGAATCTGCCTGGATACGTCTGCTGTCAAATAAATAGATCCATACTTTTTCCCCCTTGGATCTCAATGCAGACTCTTTATACATGTTCACATCTTGGTAGCCTTCAGCATTTCAAAGCAATTAAACTTCTATCACACATCCCAATAATGGTTTCAACAGACTTCATTTTATAGTGCAATACCAAGAAAGACAGTACATCCTGAAATTTCCAGAATCATCCTTGAGAGAGCCAAAAAGAAGGGGATTGTGATTGCTGCTGGGTGCTAACAAACAGGACTCCACGCTTTGGCACTCAGTGTCACTCTTCCATCTGTGCATGCCTGGCTAGTTTTAATAAAACCTGGCCTAAGCATGAATACAAAATAAAGTAACTTTTCCATATTAATATCTTCACACTCAGGGAAAATCCCTGATAGAAATGGCTGAAGAAGGTCATTTCTCAGCAAGAATAGGGGAAAGTGTGATGGGCCAGATGTTAAATTTTCTTTCCAAGCCCCACGAATTTCTTTCTCTACACATGATATTTTAATGAGTTTTGAAAGAAGTTTTGAAGAAAAGAGCAATTTCTATGCAAAAGACAGAAGAGTTACCTATATAACTTCCAAATGATTCCTCCACCCTGTTACATTGCAGGGTTACTCTGAGCATATGATTGATTTCAGACTTTAGTGGAAAGAAATACTGTGTGTCTTGTGGACAACCGTCATCATGGATACATATATAATAGAAAGATTCTGAAGACTTTAGCTCCGGTCCCTATGACTTTGCACAAGTACTTCTAATGTCTATGAGACTTAGTTTCTTCCACTACAAAATGTGAATAACACTATTTTGCTAATACGATTGTAATGATTATTTTAGTAGCTTACAGGTGATAAAATACATACGTAAGCTATTATTTTTACCTCCCCTTTGGAATTTCATCTGTGCATCTTGTTTGGAGTAGCACACTTGATGCATGAAAATACTTTCATTTTCCAGACTGTAGAACTAGGAAAGACACTTCAGTCCATTTTCTATGTTTCACTTCTGTACACTGAGCAGGAATTTTTACCTCAATTCAGACAAGTCCTAATGCTACCCTATCAATGCATACAACTTAACACCTTAAGTAATAATGTGCATTTGAAGAAGGAAGTATCTAAGCCTTCCACGCTTGAAGTGGGCAAACTAACATATCCACGGGTTCATTAAGCAAACTTTTATCTTCTTAAAATGTTTTTATAAAGGAAGCAAAAATATTGGGATAATTCATATAAAAAGATATTGACCTCATATTCTCTATAGCCGGCTCTTATTTCTTGTACTCCAGGTACAAGGGAAGGCATATTGGGAATCAGACCTACAGAGTCTCATGCCCTGTGTTGGAGATATTAGCCTAATCACCCAGACTTTCAAAGAGAGATGCCAACCCTAAAGAGTGGTTCTCAAAGTGGGGTCCCTAGACCCACAATATCAGCATCCTTGAAAACTTGTTTAAAGTTCAAATTGTGGGCCTTACCTCAAAACTACTGAAACTTTTATATTATATGTGTGTGTATATATATATATTTTTTATATTATATGTGTGTATATATATTTTTTTATATTATATGTGTGTGTATATATATGTGTATATACATATATACACATACATACATATACACTATCCTATATATGTATATATATACAGACACATGTTGTATATGTATATACAACATATACATATATACAATATAAATATATATACATATATATATTGAATAGTGTAATAGAACAGAGCAGTCTGTGCTTGAATAAATCCTGGGTGATTTTGATGAGAACCACTGAATTCATTCACCCTCCTTATGCAATGAATTAATTTTCTCCCTGAGCCTTTGAATAGTGCTAACAAAAGATCATCCTTAGAAGAAATGAAAAATGGTCTCTCAGAGCATGTTTTTCTTCAGTTTGCTAAGGAACTTATGAAAGGTGCTCCCAAGATACCTCATCCTTCTCAGTTGCTTAGCCCTTTACTCCCAGTCCCCCTCATTCTCCTTGCTGTCAGTCGAACCATGACCCTCTGTTTTCAAACTTTGTCTCTCTTTCCTTGGAGGAGGGGAAACGTTTCCATTATCCTACTGCTTCAGTTCTGTCCTTCCTTTCACAGCTAGTCTGAATTAGCTAAAACTTCCTGCAAACATGTTTCTACTTCCTCCTTCACCCATCCCCCGCTCGCCCTATCCCTAAGCCTCATGTCTTCTTCTAGCATTTTCTGCCCTTCATCTCCCCAGTTCACAGTTCTTTTCCCTTGCCTTTTGTGATGCAAAGATAAAACTTTTGTTCTTCTTTGACCTTTAAATTCGACTGTTCTTTCCTGACTTCTTTCAATTATAGGTATCAGCTCCTTGCTAAGGGTTTTCATTTCCACATCCAGAACAGTGACTTTACCATCTGGAATCTCTTTACAAGGCCTTCCCTCTGGCATTTAAAATCACAACTTCCAAAACAGAACTCAGAACCTAACCTCTGTAGTCAAGGAATACTACTCTGCCCATCGCCCCATGCAAGTTGACTCCCTCCTCACCTCAGTCACCTACATTGTGTGATTTGTGAAATTCCCGTGCTTCTTTCTTATTTAATCTCCTGTCTCATTGACCATTTGCAATAGTGCATGATCTCCCAAGTGTCACCATCTCAGGAACTAGTTTCCTGCTTCTGTCCTGTGCCCTTTCATATCCCATATAACCAATACCAAATCCATCTTGTTAAGAGTATCAGTTACATTTCTTGGTTTCCTGCATCAATAGCCATTCATTGCCTCCAGGTTAAATCTGGCTGCATTCCAGGCCCACAGAGCCTTCTCAAGGAAGCCACCATTCCAAATATCCTCATCTCATTATTTTCCCTTCATTAATCCAAACTATCCAAGAACTTAAGAGTCATCTCACATATTATTTCATCTGAGAGAAATATCCACTCCATATCAATGGCCTTTCCTGAAACTTTACAGAAATGTCACTATTATTATCTCTTTTTTGTTTGTTTATTTTTTTTATTTATTTATTTTAATTAAAAATTATAAATTTACATAGGGCAATGTTGTTTGATTCATTCTGTTATTTTTTCCCTTCCCCCCACCCCTCCCACCCCTCTTTTCCCTCTATACAGTCCTTCCTTCCTCCATTCTTACCACCCTCCTTATCCCTAACCCTAAACCTAACCCTAACCCTAACGCTAACCCCTCCTACCCCCCCTTATATGTGCTCATCCGCTTATCAGCGAGATCATTCGTCCTTTAGTTTTTTGAGATTGGCTTATCTCACTTAGCATGATATCCTCCAATTTCATCCATTTGCCCGCAAATGCCATAATTTTATCATTCTTCATGGTGAAGTAATATTCCATTGTATATATATGCCACAGTTTCTTTATCCATTCATCAACTGAAGGGCATCTAGGTTGGTTCCACAATCTGGCTATAGTGAATTGAGCAGCTATGAACATTGATGTGGCTGTATCTCTGTAGTATGCTGATTTTAAGTCCTTTGGGTATAGGCCATATTATTATCTCTTAAACTTAAAAAATTGACTGTCATGTAAATGAAAGGGAAAGTTCATGAAGAGCCTAACATTGTGCCTGAGCCTTAGATGGGTAAGATGTGGACTTCCTCTCAGGAAGATGATGTTATTCCCAGTGGCTGGAAATAGTTTCTCCTTCATGCTTTGTGATTATCATCTGTTATGGTAGGTGATGGTCCATGTCAGGTGAGCCAGTAGAGGTACAGATGGATGAAATTGCCAAATCTCTGGAACCACCAAGTGAAAATGCACCATTTGAACTAAATATCAACTAGATTTTTCTTTTCCTTTCTTTTATGGAAATTTAAGAAAAAAGCAAAAATAAAGGGGAATTAAATGAAGAATTTTCTAAAAATAATATGTGAATAACTCACACATAGGAAGATCTCATCATGTTGTTTGCTCAGTTTATACCAGGAAGATCCAAGCTGGAGTACTGATATATGGTCAATCTAACCCTTAATTAGCCTTTTATCAGAGACTCTTACAGTACATTTTTCATCTTGTTCTCATCTTTGTCTAGAAAATCTTAGTTTCCTAAAAATAAGAAACAAAAAAAATACAATCTGGAGATGCCCTAGGCTACACAGCAAGGTCTCTCCAAGCTGGTGAAATAGTTCTCCTAACTCTGTTCAAGAAATATCAGTTAAGTACTTCAAGAAAATTACTTCTTTATAACCATCCTGGAAGGAAATTAAAGGGGACTGGCCAGGGAAAAGAAGAAAGTAATTTGACATCTTTTTCTTTCCTTAAAATGGAAAGAGACCCTTGAGAGTAGGCAGACATATCTCTTTTTTATCTAATTCTGCAAATTCAACGAATAGTAAATATATACTTTGAATATGTAATATAATCAATTGTGTGTATTTGTAAATATGTAGATGCACATAGGTAAATGTAGAAGAATGTTTTCCTAAACTCTTACTGTTTCTTCTCTGTAATGATGAGCCCATCTGACTACCTACAGCTGCTAAGCAAACTCCTCCCAAGGGGAGCTTTGAAGTTCAGCCCCAGCAGACACCCCAGTATCTGGAAACTTTCCACAGACAAGACGTCAGTCATACTAGTGACGGCTGGCACGTTTGGATCTGGCTGGCCTTGTTACAAGAGTCTGAGACTTTAGGAAGAACAGGGAAAAATAAAAAGAAACCAAACAGCCGAATTCAAACTCCTGTATTTTTCTACCCCAAGGAAGTCTATGTTTTGCTCTACACAGCAGAAAAATAGAATAGTGACTGTCATTCTGGCTCTCTAAGATCCTTATAAGCCTTTTTAACCTAAATCTAAAAGTTTACACAACGGGGAGATACTGAAGAGAGATGGTAAGGACAGAGGCACAATGATGATTCTGGTCAGGTGTGACCTGCTGACATTAAGGGAATGAGAAGCATCACTTATATTTTCATACTTAACAGGTTACATTTTATGTTTTCAGATTTACCTGTCTATTTTTACTTTGAAAGAGCAGTTCTTAAGTATTTACATTTTGTACCGGGACATGGTGGATTAGTGCCGTGTCCCAGGCCCTCTTGGTTGTGTGCCCTCCTTCTGTCCCACACATTTGGCCCAGTTTGATTAATAGGTGCAGGAGGTGCAGGTCTCTGGTGGGAGCAGCTGTTTCAGAGCAGGTGGTTCAACACTTTGAGGATCAAAGAGCCCAGAGGTGGTAGGACCACAGCAGCTGCACACAGCTCTTTGATCTCTGGTTCATACTTTCTACCCAACCCCAGATGAAGCAGCCTCCCTCCTTCCAGGAACTGGGGTAACCACCTTTTACTCTGGTGGTTTACTAACAGGTAGATGAGCATAGCAACAACTGTATTGATGGTGAATGACATCCAACAGTCTTGGTTGGGTTTCAGTTGCCCTGCAGTCTGGTCCACCTCCTATTTATTTCCTGAGATATTTCCCACTCTCCCCATCCCTCACACCGCCCATCCTGGGGGCTGTGGTTTCACTAGTGCTCCCCAAAACTACACCCAGCTAGCTAATCACGAGACTCAGTCCCAGCCAGTGGAATGTGCTCTCTGCATCTCACCCTAACTAAATCCTACACATGCATCAGAACACAACCCAAATGTCCACTAACTGCAAGTCTTGGCTGACATCAAGAGAGTACTTAACAGCACACCAGGTTCTAGTAGGTTTCTTCAAGTCTGTTCTTTTTTACTGGTTTCTTACCCTTTTAAAGTGCTTTTTATATGTACAGTAATTACACAGTTTGGTGCTTTTAATTATTTTTCATTATATCATAAAATTATTATTGTTTCACCCCTTCGTTGACTGGAAACACAACTCATTTTCTGTTTCTTTGGACCTCATTATTGGGTTGAATACAGAGTAGATGCTTCACAAGCCAACTAAGTAATATAAAAACTAATTATATCAATTATTAGCTTATAGGTGAGTAAACCTTATCCAAATTGCTTGAGATCAGAAGTGTTTTATATTTCTGATTTTTCTTTTAACTTTTAGAATATTTGTATATATATATAATTAGTTATACTGAGGATAGACCCCAGTCTAAACAGGAAATTCATTTATGCTTCCCAGACACTTGCCCCAAAGGTAATTTTACGTGATATTTTAGTACCTCTGCATTTTTTATGGCAACCTGTCACATGAGGTCAGGTGTGGACTTTTTCCACTTGTGATATTTCAGACTTTGGAACATTTTAGATTTTAGATTTTAGGGATGTTCATCCTGTATTAGTGAAGTACATTGAAATTAGCACTTTTGAATAGCCAAGTATTGACCCTAATTTGTCAGTGGAGTTTTTTGTTTTTAATTTTTAATTTTTATTTGTTCTAATTAGTTGTACATGACAGCAGAATGCATTTCAATTTATTGTACCCAAATGGAGCACAACTTTTCATTTCTCTGGTTGTACATGATGTAGAGTCACACCATTCATGAAATCATACATGTACCTAGGGTAATGATGTTCGTCTCATTCCACCCTCTTTCCCACCCTTATGCCCCCTCCCTCACTCCCATCTGCTCAATCCAAAGTTCTTCCATTCTTCCCTTGCCCTGCCCCATGATGGCTCAGCATCCTCATATCAGAGAAAACATTTTTCAGCCAAGTTTTTGACATCAGTGATTATATGCATTTTAACAAATACACAGGTTCAGGATTTCTGTCTACCTTCTAGTTACTGGATTATTGATGTGGAGAGATGTGGGAGCTCTGCCACTCACTAGTAGCATCACATTATGCTCTCAGTTCTGCATAGAGTGAACAATCTCCTGGCTTGTTTATGAAGGGAGGGTTTCCTAGGACACAGGACTTTCAATTTTAAAATCAGGGCAGTCTTGTGCAAACCTGGACACTTAGTTCCCCTATTCCTCAGGAATGTTTTCCTCAGTGGAAGATACTGGCTGGACCTTTCTATAAATATTCAGTAATGGACAGCTGTCACTTAGTTGCATTTTTTTCCCCTTATATGCAGAATTTTAAATTTCTCCTGGGCTCCTTGTGGAGAGCTTCTATTTGCCCTTTTTTGCACCTGGATGCTGTATAACATGTCTGAGTCTGACACAGGGGCAGCAGAAAAACAACTTCAGAAAGCTCAAAAACTTATGAGAAGAAAAACTCTTGTTTGAACCAATCAACTTTTTAAATTATATGTAAGTGCTTTACTAATAGTCATTTTTAATTCATCATGATACATCAGTTCCATGTAATAGTTAACAGCAACAGCATTTCAAATAGCTGGCTCCAATAAGGAGAGTCCACTAGAAGAGAGAAATTGTACTAGATTTCCCTGGTTATAATTTCTGTTGTTTAGAAACTTCTGGTTTTTTGTTTGTTTGTTTGTTTGTTTGTTTGTTTTTTCTTTTTTCCTACTGAGCTACCTAGCTTTTCTTTAGAATTGAGTTTTTAAGGTCTCCTAGCTAAAGCTTTGCTTGAATTAACTATATCTGTTTTGAAGCTATACAGTTACTTACTTGAGTACCTAATAACCAGCTTCTCTCAGCACTTCTGGTCTTATCAGAAAAAGAAAATTTACTTGCCAGAGAATATTGCCTATTTTCCTGAGTTCTTTTGTCCATCTCACTCCAAGCAAGGAAGCCTTTGGATAACTGAATAAAAACTAGCTATCCTTCTGCTATAAGACAAAACCATTTTCCTGAGCTTATCTGCATAAAGAAGCCTATTTTTGGGGTTTCAATTGCTGTTTTCTATGTATCCAGCCATACACAGCCTTATAATCCTAAAGAAAAACATATAATGAGATGCAACTTTTCAGATCCCCTTTATTGAAGCATTCTACAAGAAATAAATTTACTTTCTGAAAAATACGCAAATAACTTTACTACAAGATCTTTATGTATATTCCTCATTTCTTCAGTACCTTTCAAATATCTGATTTGATTTTAAGTCATGACTAATGTTCAACCAGAAATGATATTTGCTGCCCCCCATTCACTGGTTTCTGCTGAAACCAGGCAGGATCCCTGTTCCCACCAATGTTAATAGCACTTTAATGTCATAGAATTTTGTATTTTGCACAGTGCTTGCATAGAGTGGATTCTGCTTGATCATCATAAAATTATTTCCAGGCTCAGGTTTTGCTTGAGCCTAGCATGAGAAATGTGCATAAACAAGACTTTTATGGCCATATCTCAACCAGTTGTTTATGGTATATTTACCATCGTTATATATTTGTGAAATATGAATATTGGCTCCATGCTTGAATAAATTTCAAGTGTTATTGATGACTTTATGGAAGTCAGTAAAAAAACAAAAACAAAAAAAAAAAAAAACAGACCTCCTACTTCCCCTTACAGTTCTTTAGTACACACTTTGTGCTACTTTGTAAATTTACTAAAATTTCTCAGTTTCATTCATTCTTTTCACAAATATTTATGGAAGCATTCCCCTAAGCCAAGTTCTACAGCCACTGGAGAGAAATAGTAACTGTGACCCTTCATGGTGTCCTTGGGACAGGCAAGACAGACTTGACTCAAATGGAAAAAAAAAAAAATCAGAATTTCTGTATTTATATATCACGTCATTTTACTGGGTGAACATTTTATACTATACAAAAAATGATTAGGCTTCCAAGCTGTTTAATGGTTATTTCCCCTATTGATATCACTTTTTGAATGAGCTATCTGCCCAACATTCATTGTATAATTATTTTCTCATTAGTATTTTCCAACAAAACAAATAACTTCTAATTTGAGTACATATATTTGATGTATTGCCAGCCCCAAAAGGGGAAAAAGGCAAAAAGAAATGTATTTGAAATTTCTCTTAGGCTGTGTATCTTGCTTGGGAACAGATAGACAATTTTGAGTATTTGAAAATACTGAAAATCTCTGTTACTGACTCAGTTGACCTTCACCAATCTAGTCCAATTTCCTCATTTATTAATATCATGTCAGTAGAATTTTCTTCTTCTTGACCTGCTGATCTGTAGTTTAGCTGTAGCTAGTCAGCTTCTTTTCTAAACATCTATTTTGAGCGTTTCATGAACAGGCCTTTTCCCTGGAGGGTAGAAATTGAATGGGAAAAGGAAACAAATTTATGGCCTTCATAAAGACTCAAGGTGCTTTTCAACTTAATTCAAGTGGTTGCTTAACAAGCAAGAAGTGCTGGTGGTATTTGATGACTTCTTTTGCTAATTAATGTCATTATGGTTGTTGGGTGGACAGTTGTTAGGGAGGAGAAGAGCCAGAGGCAGCACAGCTGAGCTGGGGCTCAGGTGCTCAGCCAAGGGCTACCCCAGGATTGCACTGACTGCCCAGAGCCCTTGCCCTCCCCTGCCTCCACTGCCTTCTCCAAACCCCCAATCAGAACTTTAATCTTATCCCTCTGAATTGAGATAAAGTGATGAGCTATGCTGCTGTAAAACTACTTCCCATTAGCATGGGGGATATTTGAATACTGAATAGAGATGGAAAGCCCAGCATAATGTCTTCGTTAAAAATTTCAGTATCCCCAAGGAAGGAAAATAATTGTAATGTGCCTGATGAGATGGTATAGGCTATGGCTAAGTGATGAGTGAGAATATCTCTGTTATATGAGTTTTAACAAAAGATCTCCTCAGTCATGTTTCCTTAGGCTTAAGCTTTTAGTTTTCTTTTTTAAAAATTGTTTTTATGTGTTAATTAACAGGCAACACTTGTATATGTTTATGAGTATAGGGTGATATTTTCGTGCATGTATTGAAATCAGAATAATCAACATTTCCACTTCCTTAGCATTTGTATATGTTGGAAGACTTTGAACTTCTCCTCTCTTCTGTTCTTCATAACTTGAAAAATAGGTCATTGTCAGCTCTGTTTGAATATCCATTCTCCACCCTCCTCTATCCTCTCTTCCACAAGCCCAAACTTGACATTCCTCTGGTATCACGCTCCTCCTGTATCACGTGGGTCCCTCTGTACCTCTTTAATAACTTTACATGATGTTAAGTAACTAAAACAACATATATAGAATTGTTCATAGCCATTACCAGCTTTTGATGAGGTTATTGATTGAGAACTTGTATTTTCTTTATTCTTCTCTGGATGTAGTTAAGATTTTTTTTTACAGTGAATATTCATTGCTTTTTAATGTCACGATTAATAAAAGATGTAAAAGTACCTTATAAAAATCCTACTTGTGTCCTTGCCATAGCACAGCAGGCTTGTTATTTTTTATTGAGTATGGCCTATCTAAGTACCTGATGGCAAAATATTGAATCCTTGCATTTATGTAGTTTTTATAAGATTTTCTCACATGGGACATATAATAGTACTTCATGAACTTAGTGATGGCAACAGTATAGACCATAATATCCCTGAACAGGGAAATTGTGGATTAGATTTTTTGTTTACTAAGAATTATGTGATTATCAAATAACATAAGTAGAGCTACTTCTTAATCCTGGCACAATTTTCCTTTTTTATGTGCTTTAATTTATATGTGCTCACATGTGCATAAAATTCTGCTAAAGTTCCCATGAAACCTGTAAGAAAATATAAGAACTAGTTCCTACCATCAAGCAGTGTAAAATGCAGTTGGAGTAAAATGACACCTACTGACAGTTAATTAACAAGTCCATCCATAGCACAGATTAAAAAGTGCAGTGCCTAATATAGTGAATGGCACACAGAAGGCACTGGAGGGAGGAAGGATGGATGGATGGATGGATGGTTGGATGGATGGATGGATGGATGGTTGGATGGATGGATGGATGGATGGATGGATGGGCAGGTGAATAACACAAAGGCAGGTGGATTGATGAATTAATTAGTTATAGAATACAAAGGAGAAAAGTTTACTGCTCACAGTTGGTTGAATTTCAGTAAACATCTTTTGACTTTTTTCTTGCTCAGAAAATAATTCAGGAAGGGCAAGATAGATCAGCTAGGCCTTTAGGTACTTTGACTCTGCATAAAGAGTAATGAAAGAATTTCAAGCCAAAGGCTCAGCATGAGCAAAAGCAGTGAGGCAGAAAGACCCAGCTCTGACTGGAAACTGCAAGAGTGGCCTTACAAACACAAAAGGTTTGATGAGCAGGTTGTCTTGAAAGGAGAATGGGACGATGTCATAGGAAATCATGAATTTCAAGCTGATGTACTTAAATAATCCATAAGCATGGGAAGCTATAAAAATTTTTGCATAAATCTAGTAATGTCATAATGAAAACTTTTTGAAGCAAAATCTGACAGAAGTATGTCTTCATCTTGAATATAATAAAGATAGGAGAGTTCAATACAAAATGGAGATGTTAAATATTCAGCTGTGATTGTAAGATATTTTCAGAAAGAACTGCACATGTAGAGTTTGCTATATTGTCATTTAAATATTCTTAATTGACATTTCTGAGCCAATTATGTCAAATTCAGCTTTAGATCAATAGATATTCTAATTGAGAACAGATTTGAAGACAAAAAGCTGGCATAAAAGTCTAGAGGCCTCCGATATCTATGCATATAGTTTAATAAATTTTTATGTGCTAGGAGAAAGATAATAATTTATGTCTTCTGGGGTATTTAACTTAATATGTCAGAAAAAATGGTATTCCTTACATGTGAGTTCTACTTGCTAAGAAATTGTCTATCATTTTCTTTAAACCTGTTAATTATTTTACCTCACAAAATCAATGATGTCATCATTTTTAAATGCAAACGATTAACAGCAAGCCCCCTGAAGGAAATAAGGTGGTTTAGAATCCATCTCTGCCACTGACAGTCTAGTCAGTCTTGGCCAGATTTCTCTTCATTCCTCAAGTTTTCTCCTCCATGAATGATGACAATAATCTCAATCTCACTAACATCTTAAGATTGTGGGAAGGCTCAAATATAAGAATACAGACAAGTACCCAGCATGTAGTCACAATTTGTAAAGGAGAGTCATACTATTAGTAATTGATGAATAATACACTTTCACCTTATTTATTTGTTTTGTTTTCAAATGTTTGCTAGAAAGAGAGCTAGGTGCCCACTGTTGTGTGTCTGGGGTCTCAGCTGAGTGACTCTGTAAGTCATCCTGTGTAGCATAGGTTGCTCCTTAACCACAGTGAAGTGACCAGCCTCTTGCCTTCTGCAGTGAGTCATCTCTATGGATTTGGACTGATGGATGCAGAAGCCATGGTGATGGAGGCGGAGAAGTGGACCACTGTTCCCCAGCAACACATGTGTGTGGAGAGCACAGACCGACAAATCAAGTAATGTTTGCAGCCCACTGACCACATGACAACACCTGAAAGACGGAGGCCAGCGTATGTCCTCCTGAGAGCCTCCTGTCACATGTGGGAGCTAAAAGCTTCTGTTTTTTCTGATGTGATAGAATGACTAGGATTCTAAGCCATTAAATGTCCATTAGCATAACCCAGGATCCTTAAAAGGAAAGCATCCCTTTCAAGGGGATTTGGGAAGCCCCTTACCAGAGGACCTTCTAAAACTTTCTACCCCATTAGTATCTCTGTTTGATGATGCAAGAAGTTGGGATACCTAA
The DNA here is from genome assembly GCF_902686455.1 of Sciurus vulgaris. Lineage (NCBI taxonomy): Eukaryota > Metazoa > Chordata > Mammalia > Rodentia > Sciuridae > Sciurus > Sciurus vulgaris. Next base: position 11,827,270 of record NC_136476.1, on the reverse strand, counting down.
AAAAAAAAAAAAAAAAAAAAAAAAACAACAACCAGTATTGAATGTTCTGGAAACTAAAGCACATACATGTAATCCTCCAGAGAGTGGTACAAAGTGTTTTAGATGAGATTGCAATTTACTAGCAACTGTAGGACCTATTCCCCAATGTTAGCTGCAGACTCAGAAGCTACATGGACCACATTTACCAAACAACTGTGTGCATTGGCTCCCAGAGACTAAATCCAAGGAAGAGCATTCCCTGTCAGTGGCTTGCTTAGTATTTGTTCTTGGCTATCTTTTCAGAGACTTTTCTCTCTAAAAAAAATATTTATGAACTTAGTTTATGTTAAAACTAGAGTCACTATAAAATTTGAGGGAATTTTCTTAGGAAACAGAAAAAAATGGACTCTCTTCTGGTAAAGAATGAGAGGAAGAAAGCAAAAGAACTGAAAAAGTATTTATTTAGTACTTATTATGTGCCAAGCCAAGTTCTAGAAAATTTAAGTATGTTTTCTTCTTAAAACTTCCTAATACATCAGGCCTGGTGGTACCCATCTATAATCCCAGCTACTCAGGAGACAGGGACAGGAGAATCACTAGATAGAGGCTAGCCTGGGCTGCTTAGTGAGACTCTGTCTAAAAAAAAAAAAAAAAAAAAAAGGAAAAGAAAAAGAAAATGAACTTTCTAATTCATATTTTACAAATGAGAAGATGAGATCAAATAAATTATTTGTTTATTTATTCACAAACATACTCATCAACTAAGCAACTGTTTCTCTTGTACTTTGTGGGTGTCAAATACTGAGCTAAAATACTAGGGAGAAAAGGGAGACTAAGAAATGTTCCCTGCCCTTGTGGCGCTTAGAGTCTAGAGAGGGAGTCAAACAAAAATATGTAGTAAGTAGATGATTACAAATTACAAGCTAATTCTGAAAATTATAAAAGGTAGGAAATGAGAGTTAGGGAGCAAATCTTGCCTATGGTTCAAAGAAGGTCTCAGAGAGGTGAAATTACAGTTTTAACCTTGAAGTGGGAAGCAGAGAAGAGTAGTACTTCAGGCAAAGTAGTGTGTGCAGATTCCTCAAGATGAGAGACTTGGATTATCCCAGAAGCTAAACTGATGCCAGGGTAGCTGGAGCCCAGTGTTCAGGGGACAGTAGCACCGGAGGACACTAAAGAGGAAAGCAGGAGCCTGTGGGAGGAAAGGGCATGCCCAGGGGTTACAGCCAAGGAGTCTGTAGACCAGGAATGTGAAGCAAAGTGTTGCTCATTCCCAGACCTCCATCATACTGCAGCACAGTGGTTCTCAGAGTGCATTCCATAGATTGCCAGCAACACTGTCTCCCAGGAACTTGTTAGAGGTGAAAATTCTTACGGCACACCCAGACCTACTCAACCAGCCTCTCTGGGACTGGGGCCCAGCCATCTGTTGTTTTAGCAAGGGGATTCCAGTGCACACCCCTGCTTGATGCCCACTCCTGTATGAAGACAGTCATTAACCCTTTGCGTGACCCACTCTTTGGGTGTCAGCACTGTAATCCTTTAATAACCAGTGGGCAGCTGCTTGCCTTATCACATGTATACTCATTGCAAACCTCCAGAGTCACTCAGCTGAGCGCTGCTGCATAGTTTGCTCACTCTTTTCTCCCTCTCTCGTGCTCTCTTGCAGGACAATTCGCCCCAACAGTGCAGTGCGCTCCATCTACAAAGCCTCAGGCTGCTCCGACAACCCCAACCACCACGTTAACTACCTAGAACACGTAGTTGTGCGCATCACCATCACCCACCCCCGGAGGGGAGACCTGGCCATCTACCTGACCTCTCCTTCAGGAACCAGATCCCAGCTTCTGGCCAACAGGTACAGTGATGGCTTCTGCCCACCCTTGTGGGGGTCATAGCAATGCTCAGCTATCCTGAACAATAGAAAGGGACCACTGCTGCTTACTCCTAGCCTGGGAGACAACTGAGGAGCCCTTAGTCGTCACGATCTCATGCTCATAAATCCGACTGGGAAACTGCCTAACATCTATAGGCAAGGGAAAATATTGGCATTTAGTAGTTGGATCATAAAAAATTACACTGTAGAAAAATCGAAGTTCACTTGGTTTTTGTTTTCATTTTTTTTTTCTTTCTTTCCTTTTTTTTTTTTTTTTTTTTTTTTTTGGTGGTGCTGGGAATTGAACCCAGGGCTTTGTGCATGCAAGGCAAGCACTCTACCAACTGAGCTATATTCCCAGCCCAGCCACTTGTTTTTTACCCTAAAAAAGAATTGCAGAACTCTTGAGATGCCCTCCATTGTCTGCTGACATTTGTTACAGATTAACTGAATTTTCTTGCCCAAGCACTAACTTTCCTAAGTTAAAGAAAATATATTTTTTAAAGCACATGTTGAAATTTTTTTTTCTGCATAGGGTCAAATAGTAAATATTTTGAGCTTCCATAGGTCTATATCTATATCCCAACAACTCAACTCTGCCATTAGAGTGCCAACCACCATAGACCATAGAAATGAATGGTTGGTGACTGTTCCAGTAAATCTTTGTTTACAGATAGACAGCAGGTCGGATTTGACCTGAGGCCTGTAATTTGCAGATCCTTGTTTTTAAGGTTGGCCCCCTTCAGTCTTTGTTGCCCTAGAGGGTACACAACTTCTCTTCTTATCCACTTTTCTTCTCGCTGTTCCCTCCCAAATATTTTACCACACGGGTAAGTAACTGGATCGTATGCAGGTTGGGATCTTGGAGAAAGAAATAAGACCAGAATGTTCTAGTGTAGATTTTTTCCTGCTTCAGTTGACTTTTGCAGTGGTTGGAAGTCTGGAAAGAAGTTGTCATAGTTGGGACTGGACAGGGAGATGTTGGAGCATCTTTCAGACCTCATCTCATGGTTCCAAAATACAAACTACAGCCCAAAGCCTAGAAGCTTCTTTAATTTGATATTTTTTTTCTCCCAAAGGAACATTTAACTGGAACAAAACCCTTATTCTCAGTAGCATGTACAGCCCAAATGATGAAAGTGAACCTTTTACGTAGATGCAACTGCCTACCCACACTCCAAGTGTGGGAGTGTCATGGCAGTGGTGATCTGTGTTAGAACTCTGACAATGAGCCAGAGGCGCAGAGAGGCCAGGGTCAATTCAAGTTTGTAGAACCAAAAGTTGGATTTACTTTTTAAAATTCCCAAACTTCATTCACTATAAGAAGTGAGAAAAAGAGCAATAGCATTTCTAGATGAGAGACTAAGCATACAGACTCTGAAATCATCAAGTGAGTTTTTTTCTGTGCTTGAACTTGCTGTTTTCTTCTTTCAAGACTAATATCTTCCATTAGGACATGGCAAAACCTGGACTTAATACTTTTAATATGAAGCGCAGCTTTGCCAGAGTAAGTATGCAGGTGCAAGGAACGTCAGGTTTCCTTCGCATCAGCTCCCTGGGCACTTCTTCCTTGCCCTCCTTCCAGTGTAGACAGAGGTCTCAGCTGCCGCCTGCCAGGTAATTGCCCCTACCTGCCTGATGCTCCTTTCCAGCAAGCAATTACGTGATTAATGGAGGTCTCACCAGCTGTTGTTACCAAAGCCACAGAAAGCCTTTATTTTTTGCTTTTTTCCCTGTGCTTTATGACTATTCCTCTGGGTTTAACTTGAAAGAGTATTCTGGTGAAACACTACAAAGTCCAAAGATTTGCTTCACATATGTGTGGCTCTTATATGCCTTGAACTCCCTCCATCATAGAAAACAGTCCCTCCACTCTTGCCGTTTGCTTGGAAAACTCAAGTCTCTTTTGCCTCTCGGGGCTCTTCCTGCATATTTTGCCTTTCCTTGTTGGCTTCCCCCAAAAAATGACATCAGTGGGGAAACTTGCAAGCAGGGGAGCTATGGATTCCATCACAGGCATGTGGAGGATTGCGAGGTCACTGGCTTCAGGCTCACATGCATTCTTCTGCATCTGACATCTGCTTTGCTCTTTGCAAAGTGTTAGATGCAAGAGTACTGCAGGATTCATATCAGATAAAGTAAGGCATCTCAAACATTTGGTGACCTGTGCTCACAGGTTTACCTTAATTTTCCCCATTAACACCACCTGGGAATAAGGTTTGCACCCAGGGTATCCCAGTCAGAAACATCTTCTTAAAGTACTGCTCTTTGTACATCCCTTAATACAGCCCTGAAAATACATAGCCATCAAAAAGAGGTAGTGACATTGGAGATTAGAGGCACTGGAGGCACCAAGAGTTGTAAAGGGTGTTATGAATTCATTTGCTTACAACTCCCCAAAACCTCTCTCTGGGCAACTGACCCTTTAAAATGTGAAACAGCTGTACCCAGTCCCATAGCCACCAGTGGCCACCTTCCCAGGCTCCCCAGTTCTTATTGTGCTTCACATTGGCAGCCTCTCTCCTACCCAGGCAGCTAGAGAAATAAAGTTTTATGGTATTCTTTCTTTCTGGCATATTCTGAAGATTTCATTTTATGAGAGGAAATCTCTAGTCAAAACCTCTCAGTCCGACCTAGTGGCAGGGAGTTCCTGTGTCCTCTCACGTTGGCCCTGATTCAAAGCACAGTCCCATAACAGGGAGCTGAGAACAGGGATCATAGAAAGAGATGGAGAGGAAGAAAAGACCTGCTTTTTGCTCCTTTAGTTACTACTTTCCCACAAGGAAAAGGTGGCTAGGTAATGTTTTAGAAGGAATTCATAAGTCAGAGTTCATTCATAAGAGCCATTATTTTAGTCAACTGTTGCACCACTGTGACCATAATACCTGACAAGAACAATTTAGAGGAGGGAGAGTTGCTTTTGGCTTGTGGTTTCAGAGGTTCAGTCCATGGTCAGGATTCCATTGCTTTGGGCCCAAGCTAAGGTCATGGTGGAAGGGCTTGATGGAGGGAAGCTGTTCTGCTCTTAGTGGCCAGGAAGCAGAGAGCAGTGAAGAAGAAGGATTTGCAGGGAAGATGAATGCTTCTGGGGGTGGCTGAGCCCAGTGACCCACCTCCTCCAGCCCTGCCCTACATGTGTACAATTACCTCTCCGTCAGTCCGTTCAAACTAGGATGGACTGATTAGGTTACAGCTCTTATGTCTAATCATTTCATCTCTGAATATTCCTGCATTAACAGAAGCTTTGGGGGGACACCTCTTGTCCAAATCCTAGCATCAATAAATGGTTTCCTTGCTGAACACTTATGTTTTATTTCACAAATTCAAGATTTCTAAGAAAATCATGTAAAGCAAGTTAAAAGTAGGAATTATAAAAGTTTAAAACCGACTTTTCCTAGCAGGGATGATCAGAGATGAAGATGTAGACTTCTACCAGCAGTCATCCCCATCTCTGTCTTATCCTTCCAGGAGGTACCACTCTGTTCTAGCAGACTTAGAATTCACCTCACTGCATGCTTAGTAGCCTAGCAGCCCGCATGGAAAACTCCCCATGGCTTTCAAAGCAGTCCTTCTGCCCCATGCCAACTGCAGAAGGAAGGGTGCGGAAAGCCAGCTGGGACCCAGGATCTGGGGGCACAGTCAGGGTTATCTCCCCTTTGTGATACAAAGAATAGAGACAGACCTTAAGGAAGGCCCAGAGAGGAGAGCCAAGATGACTGAGACTCTCCATGCCTTGTTATCTGAGACTGTGCCTCTTGTCAGAGTTGACAAAATATGCAGCCTAGTTTAGGGACCTGAAAACCTGATCGCTTTTCAGGGCTGGCTTTGCACAGGTCCTTGGTCATTTTCCTAGACAATTCAGTAAGGGATTTCTTCACAATTGTTTATCCACTCACCACAGCAATTCCTTGACAGTTTGTTTTCTGCAAAGTGTGGAACACTTTGACATGTCTGTGTGGGCCGTCTGGAGCCCCTCAGTGGCTCCCTGTCCTAGCTGATGGGCACTTGCCCGAACTCCTGTGGAGAACAGCTGTTGGAGGGAGAATGTTTACCCAAGCGTCTGCAGGTGCTAAGCACTGGAAGGCACTCAGCAGCATTCAGAAATCTAGTCCAACTTGAGCTTCTTGCCCCATTAGCCCAGCAGGCAACCTCCCCTGGCAAACCACATTGATCATTTAGTGGGTTGGAGACATGAGTCTACAGAGCCGTGCTAGAGTGGACAAATGGGTAGTTCCTTCTCTCTCCTTTATTCTCCCCTTGCCCTCCCACCCTTTCCATCCTCCTCTTGGCCTGTATATCCTGCTTAACAAAAAACCAAACAGAATATTCAGAGCAAATGGTTTATTTTGGAGGCCTTTAAGATCAGGCATGCAGAGAGAAGCAAGGGGAGTTTCAGTCCTTTGAAAACATTGAGAGCCTTTAGAGCCAGGCACAGTGGTATGCACATGTAATCCCAGTGAATCGGGAGGCTGAGGCAGGAGGATCACAAGTTTGAGGCCAGCCTTAGAAATTTAGCCAGACCCTAAGCAACTCAACAAGACCCTGTCACTAAATAAAAGGGGCTAGGGATGTAGGTCAGTGGCATCCCTAGGTTCAATCTCCAGTATCAAAAAACAAAATAAAGACAACATCTTTAGACAAGAGCAGCTCTCGATGGAAACTTTTATACTATGACATTCAAATTCTGCTTTTGTAAAAATTTTTCAAACAAAAGTTTGTCCCATCAAATTCTTCCATCAACTGTATTTTTTGGAATTAGGAAAAGTTGTCTCTTTTTTTTTTTTTTTTTTTTTTTTTCCTGCCTCAATCTCTCCTATTCTCAACTCATTCAGTTTTATATTTAGCTTAGCTCCTAGGTGCTCTGTTCCAAATTTTGACCTCCAACTAAAAGCTGAAACTTTGCCTCCCTTCCTAAATTTGATTACAGAAGAATATCTCTGATTCTGAGCGTGGTCTCGAGTAGAGAGAAGTTCTCTTTCTAGTGTCTATAATTAACTGTGTTTGAAGTGTAGTGTTCATACTTTAAACCATTGCTGTCACTGCCTTATCCAAATGTCCAACAACAGATAGTTGACTTGAATGTAAATGCCTCTGGGACTTGCAGTAAAAGCTACACTTTTACATTAAAAGTTTGACATTCCAATGAGGCTCCATGAGGAGAACCTGTTTTCTTCATTCAAAAGAAGGTACAGCCTGTGGAATTAGACAGAGCTGCAACTCTCTTGACTAAACCGATTTCTGTTTAAATTTGGAGAACTGCATGTCCTCACTTACAAAACAGATGTAACAGTATCTGCCTCATGAGGTTGGAACAAATGTTAAATAGGATAACAACAAGAAGTACCTAGCTCAGTACCTAGCAAGGTAAGCACTTAGTAAGGGGTTGTTTACACACTGCCTCTGAAAGCACCTGGTGAATGACTATCAAACACAGATGGCCGCGCCGCCATCCCAGAGATTTCTAATCCTATAGGTCTGGGGTCAGGTCTCAGGATTTGCTTTTCTAATATGCTCCCAGGAGAGAGTGAAGCCGCCTGTCCATAGATCACACCTTGGTCCAAATAAAAGCTCACCCAGCTTTTTCACACATATTTCTGTTATTTTTGTGTCATAACAAGACTTGTGAGTGATCCGCTGCTGGATGCTGTGCAAGTAATTTACAAAGGAGTCTGTAATATAAAACAGATTCTTAGATAAAAGTCATCCACTACAAAATGGAATGAAGCTTCAAGAAGATTAATACTTACATCATATGTTTACCCACAAGAAGGAATGCATTTGGGAGTTAGCGAATGACTTGATAATAATATGCAATGCATATTGAAACACAAGAAATAAATAAAAAATAAATCATTTCAGATTTTCAAGCCTCTAAGTACCTTTCTTTCAACCTTTCTTAAATAAGCAATTTAGATTAGGAAAGAGTAAAGACAAATAGTGCATTTTAAATACCTCCTATCAGAAGCAAATGATCTAAACGTTACAGAAACCAAACATCTAAAGAAAACTGAACACTCAATTACAGTTGAACCCAGTGAGTGTTTCAGGCATTCAGTAAACTGTACCTTTTGATTATAATGAAGCATTTAAAAACTTAAAAAGTAAAATAAATAGAAAAAGGAAATCTGAGGATATGTGTCTAATGTTTAATTTCATACTGATAAATACTTTTCAAGTAGCTGTGGGTGATTCTAAAATAAAGATTCACTTATAACTTTAGAAATAATTATATGATAACACATGGCTGCCAGTATTTATAAGATGCCTTGTTATTTAGTTGCTGTATCATCATAAAGGGATTTCGTAGCCTTGATACATTAGCTAGACTCTTTAAGTGAAAGGGAAAAAGCTTACAGTAATTACATGAGTTATTTCCTGAGTTAATTCCTCAAAAGGATGTACTACACTTAATGGAAGTCTTTTCTCCCAGGCTTCATTCAGAGCAATTTATTTGAAAACTGCTCTCAGGGATAGGGCTGTGGGCACCATTTTAATAACTGGGTGTGTAATTTGTGCCACCACTTGAATATATCATTTCATTCACATGATTATGAAGTCAACTTTGACAGAACCGAGTTTCGCTGTAGCAGAAGTGGATCCATGCATGGTTCATCTGCTCTGACTTTCAGCCCACTGGCTCTATTTTAATAATACCTTACCAACCCTGATAAATATTGGTATGTGCCAGGATTCCCTACTGTTGGCACAGCATAGATATTCTAACTGGGGATTCAATTTGTTAAAGGGTGACCCCACAACTACCTCCTTCACAGATGTCCATAGTTTGACACTTGATTGTTTGGGGCAAATATGTTCTTTGCAACACCTAGCTAATCTATAGGTACATTACCTTTTATTACACTCAGAGGATGCAATTTTTTTAAAAAATGGCACAATGCTTAAAATATAAAATAATCCACATATTGAATCAGAATGAAAATATGAAAGCATATATCCCCATTTGAATTATCTGTGCCTATAAAGGCTGGCTGAGACTGGAAATGTAAATGCCCATTACTTGATACCACAACAATCCATATCTGTTTCTTTCCCCAACAGCTCTTTCAGCAAAATGTAATGGTCACATTTGGCTACATTTTCATTTCTCTCTTCAACTTTTATATTCACACTAACTTAATGAACATTCCAAGTCTGTAAAGTGAAGCGACCAGGGGTGGGAAACTGCTTATCCACAGACATAGGCAAATGTAGACAAAGCCTATTTATATCTGGGCTTTGAAACACTGATTTGAATTGTGATTTGCAAATATTTCTCTTTGGCACCCAGTTTATATTTAAGTTTTTGTCCCAAATGTGATTGGAAAGTGAATGGTAGCAAGAGAGTGGTTTTCAAAGGTGGACAAGAAAGGGTGGAAGGGAGGAAACATAGGGCTGTTAATCCAGCAGTGAAATAATTGACCCGTGAGTAATTAGAAGTTGGCTGAGGCTGTGGAAACAAGGCTGCCCCTCATGTGATGGCAGCCTCGAGTCTCCTTTGTAGTTTTTGGATGTGAGGCAATGAGCCAAATGTTCTGTCTAAACTGTTTGGGAACTGCTTTTAAGTTCGGCACTCTAGGAGAGGTATTATGTGACAAGTTATTACTTCACTGCCCTCGAATGGCACCATGGCCTCAAGGAATTAGAGCGCAAGTTAGAGCTGCAGAAGGTAAGGAAGGAGTGGCTTCAAACTGGTTTTTTGCCTCTACCCATTTCCATGTCAGTATAGTTTCCCAGTACCATAGCTGGCAGGAAAGGCAACTTGGAGAAAGTTCCTCTTCCTCCATCTCTTTGACCCAGCAAACATCCATCCTAGGTTTTCAGTGAAGGAGTCTAAGCATGTAGTCCATTATATAATGGTCCAGCAATTTTTTCTTGGCCAAGTTGAGTTGTAAACCAAAAATTTAAGTAATCAACCTTTTTGTGGTTGTGCACTAGATTATAGATTCTCCCTAAAATATACCATCTTTACTCTGTGGAGAAACAATTGCAGTGGTAAAACACTCACAAGAAGAAGACACCATCTACATCCCTGTCATCATAGAGGAATGCCACCTGATCCACTTGGGCCTCAGTGAAGTATAGTTCTGTTCGAAGAGGTAACCTATATAGGTAACATACAAAAGCTCCATTAGTCTACTCTTAGATTCAAAAATTGGTGCCTATCGTTAACTCCATTAAAGAGATTAATAAAACACATTTGCATATTTCAAAGATCTGAATCATTCTCCACCAAAGGGATCTGTGCAATTTTGTTTAATTCAATCTTCTAGAATGTTTGACATAGGACAATTAAGAGAGCTGTGTAATAATTTTAACTTTCTTTCTCTCGCAGGCTCAGGAACACATAGCAGGTGATTTTCTTGTTTACTGTCTTTCTCTAGGGAATACTAGTGTCAGTTGTTCACCTACTAGCACAGTCCAAATTTATACCATTGAGCCCTTCAGCTGCAGAATTCAACTAACATTTTGGAGCCTCAAACACATTAATAAAATGACTGTAAAAAAGTAATATTTCTAATACACTTAAGTTTTAAGAAGGTTAAAGCAGGTTTTTTGGTGTTAAGAAGAGCACATATGAGCTGGGGTCGTAGCTCAGTGGTGCAGCGCTTGCCTTGCAGGTGTGAGGCACTGGGTTCAATCCTCAGCATCGCACAAAAATAAATAAATAAAATAAAGGTATGGTGTCCATCTACAACTAAAAATATTTTTTTCAAAAAAGAAGTGCACATTTCTTTCCAAAGGGAAGATGTACATAGAAGGTCAAATGGTAACAATTTACTTAGGGAACCTAAAATTAAAGCAAGGAGAGTTGATTGCATATTCTGAATAGCCACCAGCATCCAGTTGCCATGACCTTTAGCTTTCATTCCCACTGAAGAGCAGTAACTGGACGTGACTGCTCCTAAGACAGTGCTAGATATATTTTCCCTCACTGTTTGCCTCTCTGATCCTCAGCTTATTCTTACTTTGTCATTTTTTTTTCAATAAAACCATAAATATACATAATCTGAATAAAGAAAAGCACTAAAAGCTTCTGTCTCTTACCCTGTCTTTTGCTTTCGACTTGCAGGTTCCATCTTTACAGATGTCTTTGACATCTTTTGGATATTTGCGTAGTCACATCTATTAACATAGATGCCTATATAAATGATTTGCCTATTTCTCAATGTAATTGTTTTACACATTATTGACACCTCTTTACTTTTAATAAGGATTTTCTTTCACATTTTGTATTCCTCAGGAGTCCATCACAGCAAGCAGAATAATTCTAGCTATTTCAAGCAGAAAGGTATTTCATATAGGGAATTAAGAACTTAAAAAAAAAAATTGCTGGAAAGACCAATAAAGCAGGCTCTCAGCTGGGATTCCAGGCAGGACTGTTTGCACCGGATAAGAGTAGCAGGCAGTCTTGATAATGAGCCATAACTTATACATAATGCAATTCACTTTTTTAGGAGAATAATTCTGTGAGTTTTGACAAACCTAAATAGCTATATAACTACACACTCTTACTTTCAAATTAGAAAACATTTCTATCACCCTCAAAACTTGTCCAGTGCATTTCCCCATTTCCCCTCCCCAGTCCCTGGCAACTCCTGATCTGTTTCCTTACTTACAGTTTTGCTGTTTCTAGAAATTGGTATAAATGGAATCATGGTATATAGTTTTGTATCTGGTTTCTTTCACTTAGTGTAATGCTTTCGAAATTCTTTCATGTTGATGTATATATTAGTGATTCATTAGTCTTTTGTTACTGAGTAGTATTTCATTATATGACTGTTGTGTAATTTGTTTACCTATTCACCAGTTGATGGTTGTTTGAGATATTTTCAGTGTTTGGCAATTATGGACATTCACATGGAATTCTTTCTGTGGACCTATGTCTTCATTTCTTTTGGGTAAATATCTAAAAAAAGAGATCATTGAGTTTTATGGTAAATGTTTGTTTAACCTTATAAGAACTCTTAAACTGTCTTTCAGAGCCTTTGTGCCATTTTTGCATTCCCATCAATCATGTGAAGGTGTATCAGTTACTCCACATCTTCAGTGATTTTTCTGAAGTCTTGTGGGTAGAGCCTTTGCCTGATTTACCTGCTTCCCAAATAGTTATCCCTGAGATTTGCTATTGCATGGCCAGTCCCAGGTCAATTTGCTTGTGGCAGAGCAATGATATATGTGTGGACCTGCTCATTGGTTAGGTTGAGGACACAGTCAAGCCCCATGCTTAGTTTAGCTAAACACACTGGTGGATACAAAAAAGACCACCAGGAGGCCTTGAATGTACCCTCACTGAATTTGAAAGAGCATACAAAACAATGGGTTGTGGTTCTCTTTCAGGCTATTTGATCATTCCATGGAAGGATTTAAAAACTGGGAGTTCATGACCATTCATTGCTGGGGAGAACGAGCTGCTGGTGACTGGATCCTTGAAGTTTATGATACTCCCTCTCAACTGAGAAACTTCAAGACTCCAGGTAAGAACTCAGATTCTATAAATTAGTTTATTAGGCAGTATATTTATCATATATTGATATAATTATCAATACAATTATATTATATTATACAATATAATATAATATTATATTGTATAATTATATTATACAATATAATTATATAGTATAATATAATTATCTTATATTATATATATGTTTATATAAATAGTATATGGTGTATATATAAATATATTTCTATAGGTAGTATAATATGATTTATACAAATAGTATAATTATAATCTATATAAATACATATTTATATATAGTCTATAGTAATACTATACAATATATATTATATTTAAATAGTATATATATTGTATATACATAAATAGAATATATTTTGGCCAAAGAGTGTTCTATACTTGTCTTAATCTGTTTTGTGATACTACAACAAAATATCTGAGGCTGGATACTTTCCAAAAAAAAAGAGGTTTATTTAGCTCACCCTCCTGAAGTTTCAAGAACGTGGCATCAACTCCAGTGACAGCCTCATGGTGGCTGGCGCCCTGGTGGGAGAATGTGTGAAAGTGATGAACTGTGTGTGCCAAAGAGGCAAATTATATAAAGTGGCCTTGGTTTATAACAAAATTAATCACTCGAAAATTAATTCACTCCTGTGAGACCCAACCCACTAGACTAGTATTAGTCCATTCATGAGGGTGGTGCCCCCATGACCTAATTATCTTCCTCCGGGCCCCACCACCTCACCACCAACACCCTGGGTACCAGGCCTCCAGCTCATGAACCTGTGGAGGCTAACCCACATCCAAACTATAGCAATGCTCATACATCAGCATCGTCTTTCTTTCACATGATTCATTTCATGTGTGTTTTGAATTGTCTGTACATATTCCAGTTTTTAAGAATAGGTAAAAGATAATAATTTAGAATGAGAAATAAGCAGTAAATATTTAGATATAAGTATAGAACCAAACATGGCAGCTATTGATTTATGTTTCAGAATAGATGATCTACATCTCTAACCAGCTTCCCATACTTTCTTTGCCTGGAAAGCCTGTCCACCCCCTTTGGATTAAACTACATGGTCATAATTTCTGCACAAGAACAGATAGGTTTCCTTAGTTATTTCCTTTTATTTTATTTCTTTTGTTTTCTCTAAGTTTAATTTTCAGTTCAGACAAGACATTGAGCTTGGCCTACACCAGCTAATCTCATTATCACTAAAGAAAATAAATGATGATATTCTGCCCCTCATGAGCCTAAGAACCAAGGAAAAAGAAAACCTTGAGACACAAAATACCAAAATTAGAATGGTAACAAAAGTCTCTTCAAGTAGCTGTGCAGAGCCTATGAAGTTTGTTTGTAATACAAAGTAAGGAAAGTACAGGTGCAGCATTGGTGGGAGATTGTATTACCCTCGACAGAGCTCTGCAGAGCAGCTGGCTCAGAAATGAATGACCTGTTTGATAACTACCCAGCTTCCCGCCCATCCATGGGCACACCTTCAACCGTTGGGTAAAATCATCCTTTTCAATGCTCTGTCCAGTCCCTCTGCAGAACCATGCCTGGGGGAAAGTTTAGTAACTGACATCCAATACCTGCCCTCTGCAGATTACAGAATAAATTAACCCAAATATTCTACAATTGTAAGAGTGTGCACCATTCAGAATTCACTGGCTGCATGGGGCAAAGGAGGAGCTCAGCAGAACACAGGGAGAGAGCACAGGTTTCCCAGCATTCTGCCTGCTGATCCACGAAAGATGCTCATTCTGTGAGATCCATTTTTGACCATTACATTTTGTTATCTCATTTCCCCCAATTGTATGATGGGATTTCTGTGTGTCACCATAGTGGTCCCTTTATCAGGAAGGACAAAATCTGAATGGTGAATCAGAGTAAAAGTTTTATTAAAGGGCATCCATGACTACTTCATCACCAGCCTGCAGCCTGAGTATAAAGGGTGGCCAAAGTTTTATCCAGAAATCAAATGTTTGTCACCAAGACAGGGCTGGTAGAAATGACAGATTATAGACCACAGCTTCTGGACACATTGTTTCCATCATAATCTGCCTAGTTCCTAGGTCCTCCCTCTCTCCTTTCCTCCTCTTTATCATGCTACACGTATTAGTCCTGCCATGATCTTGGCACTTAGGAGGAAGGACAGCATGGTGACTGGGCTGGCTGCCCTGACCAAAGGCCATTTCCCAGTTCATCCATGGGCAGACGTCGCTGCAGGGCTCTATGTCAAGAGATCCCATAGAAGTAAATACTGTCCAAATGCATCAGTGCAGACACAAAGGGTGCATTATCTGTTGAGAATTTTAAACCATTTTAAAAACTAAAAGTGACTCCACTCTTTATTATCACCAGGCTCTAGAAATTCTGCATTCACAGCAAGACCAGACTGCTCCTAGGAGCATACTACCAATTATCCAGTCCTTGTATACAAGTCAGTAGCTATGAGTATACATCCCTCTGTCCTCAAGGAGTCTGGAGTCTACCCAGGACCTATCTGATTATCTGTGTTGAAAGCCTCTGCAGTAACTCAGATAATCTAGCCTTGGCTATTTCATAGCATTGGCTTCTCTTTATATAATCAGCATTCTGTATCCATGGTCCACACTCATGAATTCAACCACCCTTGGATTGAAAATATTTGAAAAAAAGTTTTATCTGTAGTAAACATGCACAAATTTTTTTTCTTGTCAATATTCCCTATACAATACAGTATAGCAACTATTTACATAGCATGCATATTATATTAGGTATAAGTAATCTGTAAATAGCTTGAAGTATACAGAATGATAAGTGTAGGTTGTGTGTAAATACTTTACCATTTTATATAAAGAACTTGAGCATCCATGGATTTTAGTATCTTCAGGGGAACCTAGAACCAATCACCTATGGATGCCAAAGACAACTGTACTATTTAAATGTTCATATTTAACCCCAGTCACTGCCTATCATTTTGGAGACAGGTTTTGTGTATCCTTTTTTTATCAAGCCAGAGAACATATGGGTTTATTGTATCCTTCCCTCAACCAATCTTTCATTTCAAGGTCAGTCACACCTTTGGTAAGGAACTTTTACTTTCCCATTTATGGGTATGTTTGTGTGGTGCATGTGTGTGCACTTACACATTTCTGTGGTAGTATCTATGTCACATGATCCTATGGTAGGTTTCTCCCTATCTGATTAATGACGGATATCTTTAGTAGGCTACTGAAATTCAGCTAGAGATGTGAACCCTTTCTAGTTCAATTAAATGGCAGAATCTTCCCTGAATGAAAAGGTTCCTGACTCCATACTGAGATTATATTTGTTTATTATTTCTCCCCATTTGTTTATTATATTGAGCGTTTGAGGGGTGGTTTTATGTTTTGTACATTAAACCTGTATGTGAAGTTTGCATTTATGTGTTAGAAAGTAGGATGGATTTTTCTCCTTCTCTATTTACACAGCTATTTCTTAACAGCATGTTTCAGTGTCTGTTACTGAAACTGAAAAATCTATAGAATTTAGAAAAAGTAGTAGAGGTAAAAAAAAAAAAAAATGACCAAAATATGGCAGTATTTGATGTGAATCATGACAGAGGGCCTAAGGAAATAAAATTACATAATAAGTGAAAATTAAAGAGATGAATTGCCCTGCAAGAATATCCCTCTCGGGCTTATGATGTCCTTCAGACATGGCACAAAGAGACATCATCAGTTTTGAAGCTACATTCTTCAAAGCACTGAGGAGGGTAAATTTGGGAATTCAAAATGAACCAGGTTTCAGGGTGACTGATGGATGGGATGACCTATAGTGTCCTTGTATGGTGTGCTCTGTTGGTAGACTTGAGACATTCCACAACAAAGGAAGTTTTTTCCTTCCTTGCTACCTCAAGGCAATCAGGTCATCAATTTGCAGTCATCATTCACTTCTTGCTGCTATTTAATGCATGCATTCTGAGCCTGAATAGCACCCTGATAGTGAGAAGCATGCCCATTAATGAGTCTAAAGGAAAACTGGCAATAGGCAAAACACATAATCCCACTGTACTGGCCCAATGCACACATCAGAAACAAATGACTATATCACAGAATACAGAAGATCCTTGGCTTACGATGGCTCAGCCTGATTTTTCAGCTTTATGATGGTGGGAAAGCAATGTACATTCAGGGAAAAAAATACTTAGAATTTTGATCTTTGATGCTTTCCTGGGCTCGCAATATGCAGCATGATAATTTCTCACAATGCTGAGCAGTGGCAGTAAGCCACAGTCCCACTAGCTGTGCAATCATGAGTGGAAATAACCAACGCTCCACTGTGCAATGCGCTGCCACCATTGTTTGGATGTTACATTTAGTGTTTTCACATGCCGTTGTGTCCCTGAAACACTCATCAGTGTGTGTACATGAGATATTCAACACTTTAATATTGACTTTGTGTTTAGATGATTTTGCCCAACTGTAGGCAAATATAAGTGTTCTGAGCACATTTAAGGTAGGTGATGCTAAACTGTGTTTGATGTTCTGAAGGTTAGATACATTATGCATGTTTGACTTAGAACAGTTTCAACTTATGATGGGTTGACTAGGACTTAACCCTTTCATCTTCATAAGTCAGGGAGCATCTCAATGTTTATATCTAAACATCAGGTTCCTAAACTCCTAGAAATGAATAAGAGACAGTATTGTAAAATCATCTAAGAACCCAGGATTTGGATTCAGATGTAGGTTTTAACATTAGTTTGTCCTCTACTTACCCTTTGGGAAGTTATCAACTTCTGTGCCCCAGTTTTTCCATCTGCATACTGGGAGCACTTACTTACTTACTTACTTACTTACTTCAGAGGTGCTGTGCACTTTGAATGGAATAGCATTTACAAAGCATTTAGGCCTGTGCTTATTAGCACATAGTGAGCACTTAGAAATGTTAGGTATTGATTTGATGGGTTATAGATGCTAATAGATGAAAATTCCTGACAATCGAAGGTCATCGCTGTGAGCTAGCCCTTGACCCACCTCTGACCAGGCCCAGATTCCATGTGGTAAGCCACAGTGAGAGGGGTCCTGCCTTCCTGTTGGCATGTTTCCATGTTTGTAATGGTTTTGTTTTAAATCACTTCTGCTTATACTTGATTGCTTTTGATGTGAATCTTATTAAGCTCAATGGCCTAGAGGCAGTTTCCCCCTTTTTTCTTAAACATTTTGCATTGAACACTGTAATTTTATGAAGCTAAGAAATAAATGGATAAATGAGGACCAAACTAAAATGTTTCTTATGAGCCATCCAAAGGAGGTGAGACATTTGCCTTAGGCCTCAAGGCATCCTTGACTATAATCCACTATCTTGCAGCACTGTCCAAAGGTAAGTTCTGCATTGATAGACATGGTCTGTGTACGTACTGCCCAGTATAGTGGCCACTAGGCATCTCTAGCTACTGAATATTTAAATGTGGTTATTGTCATTGGGATAGTATCCATAATGATGAATTCTTAATACTGAATGACTGATTCAGGAATTTAAGTAGAACAAAGAGTTGTTTCATTCATTTATTAACAAGTCAGATAATGCCCAAAATTTTTTAAAGCTCTGAAAAGACCCTTATCCATATAAAAATAAAGCCTTCTATAACTCTGGGATTCTCTTAAATAAGTCTAATTTGAAATTCAACCCTTAATCTAGCAATCTGAGTTATGTTTATTTCCCAGTTGACTATAAATGCTGATTAAATCAAGGCCTATCTGTAGCGGGTTCTCAGTAAATATGTGGTGTATAAATTATTAAGTAGTTAATTCTGTGAAGGGTGGGCAATGTGCATTTCTAGCCCAGTTTCTGATGCAATGACTCCTATCAACCTCCTTCCCACAAATCTACTGTTCTTTTTCTAGTGTGGGAAGGACTTCAGTGACACAGCTAAAAAGTGAATATGTGGTCATGCTGTGATTTCATTATTATTTCTCAAGGTAAATTGAAAGAATGGTCTTTGGTCCTCTATGGCACCTCCGTGCAGCCATACTCCCCAACAAACGAGTTTCCTAAGGTGGAACGTTTCCGCTACAGCCGAGTCGAAGACCCTACAGATGACTATGGTGCAGAAGATTATGCAGGTGAGCCGCTCCCAACAGCACACAGTCCAAGAAAGCTCATGCCTCATGGCACCTTGTGGAATAATTAAGATAACATAATACTGTATGATTTGATGCTAAATAATACAACATAATATAACATAATTACCCATATTCTGGTATTTTTCTTCTATTCCCCCAAATATTTGTCTGTATGTAGGTTTGTTCATATATTCAAACGTCCATATGTGTTGTCTACAAAACTATGAGTCCATACTGTGACTGCAATATTGTGTCCATAATCTGGGATACATAGTTTGTTTGATTTTTACACTATTTTAAACAAGGTTTAGATGAACATTGTTTATCAGTCTTTGTCTGTACTTCAGTTAATTCCTTTGAGTAGAGTTCTGTTTTGAGATTTATTGCATCAGAGGGAATAATCAGTTTTAGGACTTGGATTTTGTCACATTACTATCCAGACAAAATGTACCAGTCCATGCTGTGACTGGCTGTGTGAGTGTTTATTGCACTTATTCAAGCCAGGATTAAGTGAAAAGAAAGGAAAAAAAGTTTTGTTTTGTTTTTTTTTAAATAAGGGTTATTTTAAAATTTATATAGCTTTGATTGCTAGTAAATCTAAACACTTTTCCTCTGATTTCTCTGAATTAAGTTCAACATCTTATCCGTCCTTATATTTGAGGTGGCAGTAATTCTCTTATCTATTTATAAGAATTCTGTATTTTATTATATTTTGCTTGGTCTCATATTTGCTGAAAACATGCCCTCAGTTATCATTTGCTTCACAAATGTAATTTTTGTTTTGTTTTGTGGTATTTTAACAGAAAACACTAATGGAGAATTGAGTTTATAGTTTCAAATACAACACTCATGGCATTTTTTAGCATACGTTTTATCCTTTCATATTGGCTAAATATTCATGCAGTTTTTTTGTATTTCGCTTTTGGTGTTCTCTTATTTTTTGCATTTCAACATTAACTCATCTGGAAATAACTTTGGTTCATGACATACGGTGTGAATTGAAACTGTCGTTAATTACTTTCCAAATAGATTAACAACATTGGCTGAGTAATTATCCCTTCTTTTATTAGTTCATAATGCCTTTTTAATAACAATATAGTAAGTTCTTACATCAGGGTCTCTTCTGGTACCTCCTTTCTAATTCATCATTCTAATAATTCTCAAACCAATTCTACTTGAGCTGTCCCATGGACTTTCATTTCATTGTATTTTTGCTCTGTTTGGTTTTACTTTTGCAGTATTGGGGATTAAATCCTGAGCCTCACTCATGTTGGGCAAGCACTCTATCACTTAGCTACGTCCGTAGCCTTTTTTTATTTTTTATTTTGTTGTTGTTATTGTTTTGAGGAAGGATCTTGCTAAGTTACCTTGACTGGCCTCAACCTTGCAATCCTCCCACCTCAGCCTCCTGAGTAACAGAGATTACTGGTGTGTGCCACTGTGTCTGGTTCATGATTTTTGTTTGTTTGTTTTTCCTTTTAATCAGTCATTTATTGTATTTATTTATTGGCTCTGGGAATTAAACCCAGGGCCTCATACATACTAAGGACTTAACTCTACCACTGAGCTATACCCTTACCCTTAGATATATTTTAATATTTGTATAACATCTGTTTCCCATTTTCATACCAATTATTGCCCTACTGTTCTTCAGATAAATTTTTAAATGATCTGTTAAGTCTCACTTTAAAAGTCCCATTGGAATTTAATTTGACTCTATATGCAATTTAATAGGAACAGTTGTTTTTACAATAGTCTTTCCATATAAAACATAGACCATGTCCAAATTTACTGAAACCTTTTTGTTTTATGTAGTTTTCTTCCTGTTAGTACCTAAATATTTAGTTTTTGTTGCTCTAGTAATGAAAAACTTTCATGCTTTCTAACTAGTAAATGCAGATATGATGGAAATCTATAAGTTGCTGTATTTTATCTTATATCCTGCCATGTTGCTTCACATTCTCATTAATTTATGTTCTAAAGTTGATTTTCTGGAGGTGGTTCAAGTATTATAGCCATATCATGTTCAAATTATGTTTTTATATTTCTCACTATGATTCTGATTCCTGATCTGTTCCATTAGCTACCACTTCTAGGAGCATTCAGTCCTGAGCTATGATTATATATAACACCTAATGGACAATCTCTCCTAATGGAGAACTGTTTGCAAATAGAGTTGTAATACATCATTAAATAAGAAATATTTTGTTCCTGCAATTCTGGGATTTTGCTCCAGATACTAGGATAAATGTAATTATTCTCCTGAACAGAACATCTTAAATATGCATGTAGTTCCTTTTATTCTAAACAGGTAGTATCCCAGAGTCAGTAACATGCTTGGATAATTAAGAGCAACTGAGCTGATCAGAGCTAGAGTGTATTCGATTTTATCTTGCTTTGCTTTGCATTTAAAACATTATTATTTATGTTATAACTAGCAAACCATTTTGTCTTCTCTGATGGGAGAAAGTATATCCCAAAACATAAATTAGATGCAATGGTAACCTATTACTCTTTACCTGATCCAAATTTTAGTAATATTTATAATTCAAAATTTAGTAATGATAAGTTTCTGAACACACTTATACATCTTTGTGGTTTTTCTGATTGAATCTCTAACACATTGACATTGGCATTTGTGAGAAAACAAAGAAATTACTTCATTATTATCCCACATCCTACAATTCCAGACTGCATCTGGGACAGTTTAAAATGACAAAAAAAGCAATAGCAAAAGAAACTGCTATAGAGCCCTTTGGGCACTTATCAAGAATAAATTTTTTAGGGTTTTTTTTTATTATTATTCTGGAAATCATCTGGTGAAAATTTAGGGCCACCCATGACTCCTTTCCTTTGGAGCTATGATTCTTACCTTTGTTGAGAAGCCAGCCTGACTAGAGGCACATAAGGCATTATCATAACCAGATCTCTGTGCTGTTTCTTGAAATCCCAGGGACTGTGAGACCCACAGCTGACTGAACATCAACCTTCAACCCTTACATAGCACTAACAACACTCCTCAGTGTGCAGTGGGAGACGGCTTAACTGCCCCCAATTGTACTCCCTGTGGAATTTAATTTAGAGATCAAGTTAAAGCTTTGGGGAAAATAGAAATAAACAACACTGTCAAATGACTCTTGCATTCATTAGAAATGTATTTCAAGTCTGCAGTATTTTTAGTTGACTTATTTCCATTTCCATTCGGATCAAGAGATCATTTCAAGTACACGATTTTCTACTTCTAAACAATAACTCTGGCCTAGGTATTAGGACACTTCTTGATCTGAAATCTCCTAGTTATGTGATACTGGTCAAAACACTGTAACTCTTGGAAAATCAGTTTTCTCATCAGTAAAAGGAGAGAATTTAACTACCAGATTTTTTTTCTAAGTCATTCTACTCCAGGTGTAACATTTTATGTTTCTGCATGCAGTAATTGTAGAACATAATTCCATAATGACCAAAGGAGGCCAAGGTTCAACAACAGTTTGTCTCCTTTAGATTAAAGCAAGGTTCAAAACATTTCTGGTACTCTTGATCTACTATTTGCACATCTTATGCAATTATTCATTGCCAGTTAAGAATCACATGAATTTTTATTGGGAAAGAACTTAAAACTTATGAGACCAAATATCACAAAATATGGAGATCAAGGAAAAAGAAGTAAAAATTTCTATAAGCAGCCCATGCCATCAGAAAGCTTTGCATCAGTCACATTTTTCCCTTACTATACATTCTCTCTAGTTCTGTATGAAAGAATATTTAGTGAGAGAAATTAAGAACTTTCATTCCTGGGATTCTTTAAGCTAGCTCACATTTTTTTAATTTGTGTGTTATTTTCATGTGTGGGTCTGCCCATTGGCCTTTGAATAGGATGCAATTTTAAATCTATTATCTGTGCCTGAAGTACCTGCTTTGTGATCCAGGACTAGATGCTGATAAGCATGTGCCACATGCCATAATGATGTTTCTTCCTCGCCACAGTATTTTACATATATTCAGTGACTTTGGTGACCTTGGATGAGACAAGCAATCTGGTCTAGACCTTGAATAATAACCTTTTTTTTTTTTTTTTTGTCAACATCTTCTCATTTTTCTGTAAATCCTACATCTTATTGTTATGCATATTTAATTGCTATTGATTTTTTTCCAGCTGCTACAGTGGCCTTGTTCATGTGGATTCTGGAATACTTTTCATCTCCATAAGACCAGGCCAATGCCTAGAGTTTCTATTCTTGATACTTAGACACTTGAAGTTTTTCCAGTAAAAGTCAAGCTCGTCTCTGGGTTTACAACCATATTGATCATAACTCTTCCATCTTTAAGAAACTATCACTGGATAAGAAAAAAGAAAGTCCTAATCTATATCAAAGTCAAGAGAAAAATATTTTTTTTCTCTAAGTTTTGTTCTAATTTCTTTTGGGAAGGGCCCTGTGATCCTGAATGCAGTGAGGTTGGCTGTGATGGGCCAGGACCAGATCACTGCAATGACTGTTTGCACTACTACTACAAGCTGAAAAATAACACCAGGTAAGGGAGAGACCACTTTAGATCCCCAAAGCGCACCCCAGATGTGCTAATTAACAAGTGAAAATTGTATATGCATGCATGATGTTTTGAAATATGCATGCATCATGGAATAACTAAATCAAATGATTTAACATGTGTAGTCAATCGCATTCCTATCACTTTTTTGTGATGAAAACACTTAATATCTGCTCTTAGTTATTTGCAAGTATAAAATATGTTATTAATGCTAGGTATCATAATGTACAATAAATCTCTTGAACTTAATATTTCTAACCAAAGTTCGTGCTATTTCCATCCCACTAATGATATTTGATGCCCTGGCTGTATTTGCCCTTATGAACATGTCAATGCATTAGCCAAACTGCTACTTTCCCCCATTTCCCAACATCCAAGACAATCACATGGCAAAGGGGCTGGTCCCTGCTTGTTCTCACTCTTCCACTCTAGGCACTGAGGTGGACCTATACCTCTGATTCCTGGCTTCTGCCCAAGACTGTACAAATATGGGGCAGGGGAGGGGGACAGTGACTACCCTAGTGGAGCCCATCCTCTCCACCCCACCTCACATAGCCCCCTACCTTCTCCTTCAGGCAGAAACTCGCTCCAGGGAGCTGCCTTGTGGTACCTCCATACCCTACACACCCAGACAGACTCAGACATGCTCAAATTCCTCCTTTTAAGTCCATGTTGGAATTTAAATTCTTCAAGAAAAAGGCCCTTGGCTGTCTCTGTTATCTCTTAAACTTAGCAAAATGTCTGATATTTCATTGGTGCTCAGTAAATATGCATTGAATGGATAAGTAAATTGAGCCCTGTCTTTCAATTATGAACAAAGGAGTTATTTAAAAAAAATCCTCATAAGCAACATAAATTTAAATACGTTTGTTTATTTAGACAATAGAACATGACCACAAGCACCACCCCCGTGAACACACATTGGATCCATATGAGAAACAACACGGAAATAGAAGGAACCCTTATTAGAGTGACCTTTGAGCACAAAATCATGGTTCCCACATATCTTCCCTCAGAGCCACCACTACAAGTTTGCTCTTGAGACCAAGTATGTACCCATCATTCCTTGTGAGGAGCCAGACCTTCACTAGGAGAAGGTTGGGACCAAGGGTTGCCTTGTTGGGGGACTTGGTGCTGTGTAATTTCGTTATTCCTCAGTCGCCAGGCAGGAGGAAGCTTTAACTAACAGCATTGGGATTTGGTGTTGACGTTCTGACTTTGAGGCTGAGGGTGACCATTTGTTTAGCCACTCCACGAGAATGCTGAGGGCTGAGGGACTGGTGATTCAGCCATCTTTCTCATTCTACAACGCAGGATCTGTGTCTCCAGCTGCCCCCCTGGCCACTACTATGCTGACAAGAAGCGATGCCGAAAGTGTGCGCCCAACTGTGAGTCCTGCTTCGGGAGCCATGGCGATCAGTGCCTGTCCTGTAAATATGGGTACTTCCTGAATGAAGAGACCAACAGCTGCGTTATTCACTGCCCTGATGGGTCATATCAGGACACCAGTGAGTGGATTTCAAATATTTGGGTTTTAGAGAAGACATGGGATTTTTCACTTGATCGATCTTGGGAGGGATGTTCCTTCTTTATGATATCTGGTTTGCTTAATGTCAAACAGAATTCAACCAATTTATTTTAAGAGACAGCTTAGAAGCTTTGTGTGACAGTGCCTGTAACTAAGAATCCTGTATCAGAGAATCCTCGAGTCCACTCTTACATTCAGCAATTTTCTAGGAATATTCGTAAGACTCAACTCTTACAGTTATGGTTCCTGGAACAAAGGGATACAAAGTAAAATCAGCAGCAGGAAATGATGAAGTCCAGATGAAAAGAGATGCAAGCTGTTAGCCCACATCATGTACAGTAACAAAACTAGGAAGTTATACTCCATGTACATATAATATGTCAAAATACACCCTACTCTCATGTATATTTAAAAAGAACAAATAAAAAAGATGTTAAACTCATTCATTAATTTTATTGTTATTTTAAAATAGTTTTGAGGGGCTATCATTGACATCCAATAAACTCCATGGATTTACAGTGGGAAAAAAAAAAAAGAGAGAGATGCAAGCTTCCAAGAGTGGCCACCAGGAGAGCCACACAGGACACGTTTAATTCCCCCAGCAGCAGTTCGTGGCAGCACATTTGAAATGTTATCTACCAGGAAACCTCAGTAGAGACTTGGCACCCAGGGTTATTACTGGTAGCTCGTGCCTGACATGCACCGAACTTCTAGACTCCTAGAAGGAAGAAGGTGTTCACCATAAACCATTTATTAATATAAGGTTTGGACAATACAAGCCATTCTCACCAGAAGGATGGCAGCCCTCTGCAAAATCCTAATTCCAAGGTGCCAGCCATGGACCACCCTGATAAGCAGTCTTTGAAGAATAGTAGCTAGACCTGCTCTTTTCTGCACACTTGTCATTGAGGCACCTGTATGCTATCAAAGTATACTTTTTTAAAAGTTTAAAAAATGTGACTTTTGGGGCTGGGGCTGGGGCTTAGTGGTAGAGCGCTTGCCTCATACATGCAAGGCACTGGGTTCAATCCTCAGCACCACATCAAAATAAATAAATAAAGATATTGTGTCCACCTACAACTAAAAAATATTTTTTTTAAAAAAAGCATGACTTTCTTATAAATGTAGAATGAGCATGTGTCAAAGACACTTAACTCATTAATGAGGGAACATGCAAAATGACAAGTGGGTTCAAAGATGATCAGGTTGCTAGTCCACCAGGAAAGGCAAAATGAAATTCTTTTGTTGTTCAATTTTGTTTACAGAAAAATATTGAATAATTTCCTACATGGCAAGACAACTCAAATTTGGGGGAGTGTTTTTTCTAGTGGACAAAGAATATTTACAACTTCACCAGACAAAAATTAGTGCATGAACATGTAACTTTAGAGTTTGGGCCCTCTTCAACTGTAATTAGCAAACAGACAAAGCTATATTGCCCTGGAGAATTCATCTTTGGGCAGACCTGTTAGTGCTCCAGAATGTCCCCTAACATAGGCTACAGGTATCTCTTGTCTGTTTCTGAGTTCTGCATACTTTGTTTTAATAAGGATATAATGCCACAGTATTTAATGACACCGATCCATCATGTTTCTGCCCAACCTAAAAAATTAAAAAAAAAAAAAAAACAAGTTCAAAGAAACAAGAGTTGTTTTCAAAAGGGTCGACAAGAAGTCTGAAGTAGGTGCTCTTCTTAAGAAGTGAAATTTTTTTGATTCAAAGACAGGCACTTCTCTACATAGCATGTGGGGTTCCCCATTCAGAGCAATGGGTAGGGATTCCCTTGTAGTTCTTTTGTGCCCCCAAATTTGGATCATGACAGGGAAAGGAAATTTGGGGAGAAAGGAAGGGGCACAAGGGATCCACAGAAATATGAAGTATTTCTTAGGGAGAATAAAATAAAAATTCTATCAAGAAGCATGAGCCTTGGAAAAGAAAGTTGGTTCTAGAACATTATATAGCAAGAACAACAAAAAACAAAAAACCCCACACATAAAATAACTGTGACTGGGGGTGGAAATAGAACCTGAGGCATGCACTCTATCACTGAGCTACATCCTACATCACCAGTCCCCCTATAGTCTTTTTTTTAAGAGAGCCTGGGAGATGGATCAGCAAGGAAAACTGTTCAAATAATTACTTCAGCTACCACATTGTATTGATTTCAGTAGTCTGTGAATCTCTCTCCAATGTAACTGCCTTTTGTTATAGTTTTATCCTTTAAGGAGTCTATTTACATACAACATGGCGACCATGTATGAGCATGACTAATAAATACTGCCAACACATTTATAGTGCTTTATAGTTTATATCACCCTCTTGAAAAACTACATTAACTTCTCAGGACAACTGGTAGGTAGGGATCACTGTAATCTCCATTTACCAAGTGAGAGAACAGAGACCCTAAACTTGCCCGCTGCAAGTGCTAAAAGCAGAATGCAAATCTGGAACCTCTGCCTTCAGATTCTAGATGATATCCAGTATTCTCAACGGCACAGGGAGGTAAACCATATGATAACTGCCATCACCAAGGGCTTTGGGTTTCATGTTGACAGGCTAAGCCTTGATCCAATAGGACCTTGCGAGATCTGTAAAGCAGTTTTCTCTACCAAACTCTGCAGAACATCAGCATTTAAAGAGCAGATAAGAAAAGCCTATGAACAAAGCTTTCTTCAGTTCTATATACACGTGTAAATATAACACACTTGCATTTCAAAGAGGATACCAAGTTTCCAGCAAAACTTTATTCAAAGGTTACAGGACTTCCTTAACTTACCAAACCACTCTACTGTTTTTTTCACAGTAGAACGACTGCACATTTTTTTTCCAGTGTGAACCTAGGTTTGGTATTGAACAGGAAAGCCATTATTCACAGTGTATGTGTTCAAATCAAATATATTTTTATTCTGTGGAATGTAGATATCTGAAAAATAATAATATTCATGTCAATTCTACAGCAGCAGTAGAGTGCAAGCCACTATTTTAAGCAATGCAAAAAATAAGCAACCCTTGTCTCACAATCTTAAATATAGGTTCCTTTTGCTAGTACAGTTCAACAGAGTAGTCCCAAGAGCTGTGGGCATGGAGGTCTACCCATAGCTTTTCAATCCTTGCATAGCAGTGTGAAACCAACTTAATGAGTGGGATTTTCAGTTCTGGAAGTTAGGAAACCCTGCTTGGGAAAGAGAACAGGAAGAGAAATAAAAAAAAAAAAAACCTATAAACTTTTCAACTTTGAACTTGGTGGGCTGCAGTTCTCTTGTCTACAGGGTAGCAGATGAGTGTGAGGTATTTCCCTGTTCATGCCTGTATTCAGTTTGCAGAGAAGTAGTAACAAATGGTGATCCTGGCTTTCCTACAGTTCTTCTCAAGGCCACGAGCACTGTAGCATATATTATAATCATTAGAACATCTCCACATGGTTTTATGCACTCTAATTTAACAATGAATTTATAACTTTTTTCTTTTTTGTTTTTTAATAGAGAAAAGTCTTTGCCGGAAATGCAGTGAAAATTGCAAGACATGTACTGAGTCCCATAATTGTACAGAATGCAGGGATGGGTTAAGGTAAGAGAGTGGAGATCTTCATCAATAACACAGCCCTGGGAGTTTCTCAATGTAAACAAAATGTAAAATATAAGAATAAATAAGTAGGGCTGGGCTGGGGCTGTAACTCAGTGGCAGAGCACTTACCTAGCATGTGTGAGGCACCAGGTTCAATCCTTAGCAGCACATAAAATAAACAAATAAAATAAAGGCATTCTGTCCATCTACAACTATAAAAAAATTAAAGAGAATAAATAAGTAAATACATAGCCCTTTTTATCACATACCCTTGGTTCAACTCCCATTGAAGCACTCGATTGCTATTTGCATTATCTCTATCATTATATGTGAAAAATTGGGTGCCATCTTGGCTAAGGTAGGGTTATAAACTAAATAAATTCTCTGTAAAAAAGATGACTCAGATACAGGTCAATAAAAATGACCATTTGAGAGGCATTCTTCATACTTTTTGACCTGCATTGTGCCAGTCAAGGATTACTGTGCAGGTAATGCCAATGAATTATATTTAATCCCCCTGATTAATTCCTTGGATGGTGGAAAGTTATTCCCTTATCTTTATTATTTCTCTGCACATACCCAGTCATTCTCTTATCTTGGTACTTCAGGCTTGACTCCATTATGTGATGGTATGCACATTGATTTAACACAGGAGATGTTTTTCTTTAATGGATGACTTGCTCATTGCTAAAGCCAGGTAGTTGGTAGACTCCCTATGTGAAGAGTTTGCAGCTCTAATGAACTCAGCATCCTCACCTCAGGAGACGGCTGGACTAGGCCACACTGAGAGTTGGACTCTGGATTTACATAGAGTTAGAATGTCTCCCACACTGGATTCCTTTTAAGTATTGAGAGTGTTTTTTGTTTGGAGGTGAAATAGGCAGAGTGCATGCAATTTCCAGTCAGGTAATTCTTCACGTTAGTCAGTATTGGAGCATTGTTTTCATTTAGATTTATCGATTATCTGTGGCATTATTACTTTTCCCCCATAACTGTATGCATTGTTAGTTTGCTTAGCACCTTGCATCTTGACACTTTAATTTTGATAAATGTCAGACCCTTCAGCCTCATAATTCTTCTTGGAAAGCAACATAATGGCATAACAGGAAGGAATAGGGGAGACATGAACCTAAATCGCCTTCTGCTGTTTATTACTTTTGTGACCTTGGGCAAGTCACCTAACCACTCTGAGCTTCCATTTTCTCACATATAAAAAGGTGCTAATAACCCTTACTTTGCTGGATTATGGTGATAAAAAAAATAAACTGTGGTAACCTTTATGAAGTACTTATTTCAGCACCTGGTATATAATTGGTCCATGAGAAATAAAAAAGATTACTTACATTTTTTTCTTAGAGAAATTCTCTTAGGAAAATTTTATAGAGGAGGTTAAATCAGTGCACACCAATAGAAATATGAGAGCCATATATGTAATTTTAAATATGCCAGTAGCCATATTAAAAGAAGTAAAAAGATACTGGGGAAATTGTTTTCAATAAAACCTTTTATTTAACATAATATATCCAAAATATTATCATTTCAGCATGCAACCAAGATGAAAAACTATTAATGAGATATTTCGCATTCTTTTTTGTTGTCGTATTAAGTCATTAAAATCTGGCATGTATGCTCTTAAAGTACATCTCGATTCTGACAATTTTTGATACGAAATATCTGTATTTAGATGTTTTCAAATCTAGTTGAAAGAGTAGATTTTACAAAGCCAAGATATTCCAGATTTACTCAAAATTTTGCCAATAATTAAATCAAGTACAAGTTTTTCAAATTTGGACTTAAATAATTAAAATGTAGAACTCAATTCAGGAGTTCAGCCATGTCAGGAATTCTGTAGCCCCGTGGACAGCACAGATTTGAATTGGCTAGTTTATCAAAGAAGGAAGGGAAGCATTCACAGTACTGGGCTCAGTAGCCTGTGGTGGCTTCAGGGTTCTGTGGCTGCTCTCCATTGAACGACCCCTACATTCATTCCTTCACACACAGTGCAACTTTGTCTCCAGCTGAATAGATGCCAACCTCAGAAACACAGCCCTTTATCAGGCAGCTTTTTAAAAATTTTAATAAGTTTTTTGGTTTTCCCTATTTCATCCCATTAAAGGATCCATTTGATGCAGTGTCTTCTTTTATAACATTGTAGAAAGGGAAAGGGATTTCCTGTTATTGGCCTCTTAAATGACAGCTCTCTGGTCAGCAAGACAGTCTGTGAATGAAGTGCACTTTCAGTGAGCTGCCCTTCGCCTAGTTGAGGCTCCTTGTATTTTCCCAGAGGCTTCTGGGGTTGACCATTTGGCCTCCAGGGACTTGTAAATTTTTACATAGTGGCTAAGAACAAACAGGGGAACATATCTAGACATAAACTCCAGGAAAAAAATGAATTGAAATGCTAACAGGGACTGCTTGGAACTCTTTTGTTTCATCTTCTTTATTTTTGTACTTTTTCAATTTTTGAAATGAGCATAAGGAAAATAAATTCTAGTTTTTAAAATTAGTAAGATCCATATACAAAGCAGACATGTAAGATGTCAATTGGAGCAATACAAGAAGTGTAAGAATACAGAAACCATTTGATCATATTTCTATATTTCTTAAATATACATCTAAGATCATTAATTTCCTCTAATTATGCTAGTTTTTCAGTGAGTGATATTTTATATTAAATATGTTAAATTCTACATTTTTTAATATTTTTATTTTTTAATTTATTTTTATTGTAAACAAAGGGGATACATCTTGTTTCTCTGTTTGCACATGGAGTAAAGGCATACCATTTGTGTAATTATACATTTACATAGGGTAATGTTGTTTGATTCATTCTGTTATTTTTTCCCTTCCCCCCACCCCTCTTTTCTCTCTATACAGTCCCTCCTTCCTCCATTCTTGCCCCCTCCCACTCCCATTATGTGTCATCATCCGATTATCAGCAAGATCATTCTTCCTTTGGTTTTTTTGAGATTGGCTTATCTCACTTAGCATGATATTCTCCAGTTTCATCCATTTGCCTGCAAATGCCATAATTTTATTATTCTTTATGGCTGAGTAATATTCCATTGTATAAAGATACCACAGTTTCTTTATCCATTCATCAATTGAAGGGCATCTAGGTTAGTTCCACAATCTGGCTATTGTGAATTGAGCAGCTATGAACATTGATATAGCTGCTTCTCTGTAATATGCTGATTTTAAGTCCTTTGGGTATAGGCCAAGGAGTGGGATAGCTGGGTCAAATGGTGGTTCCATTCCAAGTCTCCGAAGGAATCACCAAACTGCTTTCCAAAGTAGTTGCACTAATTTACAACCCCACCAACAATGTATGAGTGTTCCTTTTTCCCCACATCCTCTCCAACACCTATTATTGCTTGTATTCTTGATAATCACCATTCTAATTGGGGTTAGATGGAATCTTAGGGTAGTTTTGATTTGCATTTCTCTTATTACTAGAGAAGTTGAACATTTTTTCAAATATCTGTTGATTGCTTGTACATCTTCTTCTGTGAACTGTCCATTTCCTTAGCCCATTTGTTGATTGGATTATTTGTAGAGTTTTTTGAGTTCTTTATATATTCTGGAGATTAGTGCTCTATCTGAAGTATGGGTGGTAAAGATTTTCTCCCACTCTGTTGGCTCTCTCTTCACATTATTGATAGTTTCCTTTGCTGAGAGAAAGCTTTTTAGTTTGAATCTATCCTAGTTATTGATTCTTGCTTTTATTTCTTGTGCTATGGGAGTCCTGTTAAGGAAGTATGATCCTGGGCCGACATGTTGAAGATTTGGACCTACTTTTTCTTCTATAAGATGAAGGGTTTCTGGTCTGATTCCAAGGTCCTTGATCCATTTTGAGTTGAGTTTTGTGCAGGGTGAGAGATAGGGGTTTAGTTTCATTCTGCTGCAAATGGATTTTCAGTTTTCCCAGCACCATTTGTTGAACAGGCTATCTTTTCTCCATTGCATATTTTTGGCACCTTTATCTCGTATGAGAAAATTGTATTTATGTGGGTTTGTGTCCATGTCCTCTATTCTGTACCATTGATCTACCTGTCTATTTTGGTACCAATACCATGCCGTTTTTGTTACTATTGCTTTGTAGTAGAGTTGAAGATCTGGTATTGCAATTCCCCCTGCTTCACTCTTCCTGCAAAGGATTGCTTTAGCTATTCTGGGTTTCTTATTCTTCCAGATGAATTTCATGATTGCTTGCTCTATTTCTGTAAGGTACATCATTGAGATTTTAATTGGAATTACATTGAATCTGTATAGCACTTTTGGTAGTATGGCCATTTTGACAATATTAATTCTGCCTATCCAAGAACATGGGAGATCTTTCCATCTTCTAAGGTTTTCTTTAATTTCTTTCTTTAGTGTTCTGTAGTTCTCATTGTAGAGGTCTTTCACCTTTTTTGTTAAATTAATTCCCAAGTATTTTATTTTTTTCGAGGCTATTGTGAATGGGGTAGTTTTCCTAACTTCTCTTTCTGAAGATTCATCACTTATGTATAAAAATGCATTGGATTTATGAGCATTGATCTTGTAACCTGCTACTTTACTGAATTCACTTATGAGTTCTAAGAGTTTTCTGGTGGAATTTCCCGGTTCCTCTAAATATACATATTTGTTTTTAATTTTAAAAATCATACTGTAGGCTGAGAAGTATCATAGCTGATGGAAATTAAGAGGGAGGAAAAAATTTACTTTCCTCATTTACATCCTGGCTATTCATTAAATACTGTCTTCTAGTACTAAATAAACAGAAATTTAAATAGATTTTTTTGATTCATTATACACAAATGGGGTACATCTTTCATTTCTCTGGTGGTACATGAAATAGAGTCACACCATTTGTGTAATCATACATGTACATAGGGTAATGATGTTTGTCTCATTGTATTATCTTTCCTTTCCCCCACCTCCTCCCCACCCCTCATTTTCCTCTTACACAATCCATTCCTTTTTCCATTCTTGCCTTCCCTGCCCCCCACCATTATGTATATCATCATCCACTCACCAGAGAAATCATTCAGCTTTTGGCTTATTTCACTTAGCATGATATTTTCCAACTCCATCCATTTACCAGCAAATGCCATAATTTTGTTCTTCTTTACGGCTGAATTATATTCCATTGCGTATATAAACCACAGTTTCTTTATTCATTCATCTATTCAAGGGCATCTCGGTCGGTTCCACAATCTAGCTATTGTGAATTGAGCCGCTCTAACCACTAATTACCCCAAGAATACAAATAACCTAATCAATAAATGGGCTAAGGAAATGAGCAGACACTTCACAGAAGAAGGTCTGCAAGCAATCAACAGATACATGAAAAAATGTTCAACATCTCTAGTAATAAGAGAAATGCAAATCAAAACCACTATAAGATTTCATCTCACCCCAATTACAATGGCAATTATCAAGAATACAAGCAACAATAGGTATTGGCAAGGATGTGGGGGAAAAGGTACACTCATACATTGCTGGTGAGATTGCATATTGGTGTACAACTCTGGAAAGCAGTTTGGTGATTCCTTCAGAGACTTGGAATGGAACCACCATTTGACCCAGCAATCCCACTCCTTGGCCTATACCCAAAGGATTTAAAATTAGCATACTACAGAGATACAGCCACATCTATGTTCATAGCAGCTCAATTCTTAAAAATTTAAATAACAGAACCAATATAAAATGTTTGAGAAAGCAGAGTCACAGGTAACTAATTTTGCTAAGTTCCTCATTATTTTTTTAAATGAATAAATCAAAAGTATTTTAGAATTCATTTGTATATATGTGTGTAGTGCCAGGATGGAACTCAGGGCCTCAAGCATGCTGAGCACATGCTCTGCCAGTGAGCTACAGCCCTAGCTCAAGAATTTTGTTCTTTGATGGAATCAATAGGAGGTTAAAATCAGAAACACTTAAAAACATAAAAGGCTACTCTCAGGAGTCTACATTGGGGTTGGGCAGGGATCCTTGTTACACTTTTATTCAGTTGTAATTCATTTTACCATGTGTTCCTACTGCATTTAGAATTATGGAACAATTTTTAAATTTGCTGTGGAGTAGGTCTGGGTATTAGGGAACTGCTGGGCATACTGTTAGGCAATGTGATTGTTTTGTCCGTCAGGCACCTTTTGAGACCTCTGGAATGTAAGATGTTGAGCAAAGTAGGAGTGGGTCTGCCAGTCTAACCAATTCAGAAGAATGTCCCCAAAGCTCAGCAGCATGTATATATGCTATAGACATCAGTCAAGGTACCAAGAGGGGAAAAGGAGGACCTAGGGCCATTTCCCCTGCTTTGAAGCTTTCCCACAATCTGCTGGTCTCTGGTGGGCTGTATTTGCTACCTGTGGAATCTGGGGAGTCATTACTGCTTTGCCTTAATACACAACAGTCTGCTTAGAACTCTGCTTATCTTTCTCCCAGCCTGCAGGGATCTCGGTGTTCTGTCACCTGCGAGGATGGACAGTACTTCAACGGCCAGGACTGCCAGCCCTGCCACCGCTTCTGTGCCACCTGTGCTGGTACCTTCTCCCCGCTCTTCCACTTATTCTCGTGTTTCTCATTTTCCTTTTGTGTGTGTGGTTGTAGTTAGCACTCACACAACCCGCCCCACGTGTTTAACATAGATGTGGAGGGGTGCATTTCTCATTTAATAATCATGCGTGTCTTCTCAGGGAAAGTCAAATCATCAGCATCCTATCCTGAGAAACTTAAGTATCATCTCTTTCCAAAGAGAGCAGATGTTTTTAGCAAGAAGATCTGATTTAAAATAGGAGGGATTCTCCCCACAAAGGAAAGTCAGGAAAACACAAATATTAAATTATGAGACTAAAAATTATAATAGATGAATGCTGTTTTCAGACTGTTACAGAAGGAGTCCATTATGCAACCTCTACTGAGGCTTTGTTTCTGCCTCTTGCATTTTTGTCTTGTGCTTACAGGAGCAGGAGCTGATGGCTGCATTAATTGCACAGAGGGCCACTACATGGAAGATGGGAGATGTGTACAGAGCTGTAGCATCAGCTACTATTTAGACCACTCTTCAGAGAATGGATACAAATCCTGCAAAAAGTAAGTGGATTTGCCACCCCGCCCCCACTGTAGCATTTAGTACCTTGGTTCCTTGTAGGACTGCCTTCAAAAATAATGGAAAAACTTAGAATTTTTAATTGTCAAAGAGAAAATTAAATTTAAGACATTCTGATTTTGATAATAAACACAACTTATCCTGTACATTATACATGAAAGGGTTTTTTAAATGATACATTTTTTCCTCTAGATGTGACACCAGTTGTTTGACATGTAATGGCCCAGGGTTCAAGAACTGTACCAGCTGCCCCAATGGGTATCTCTTAGACTTAGGAATGTGTCAAATGGGAGCCATCTGCAAGGATGGTGAGTACAACTTCTTTTTGATCTTCTGAGCTAAGTATGAGTTTTCTACTGTAAGGTCTAAACTATTTCCTTTTAAAAAAGAAATTAACAAGCATGCATCAGATAGGACATGCTGACATAGTATCTTGCTGGCATTCATTCATCTTGAACTTAACTTAATGGGTTTGTGTTTTTGCTTTTTAACTGCAAGGAGAAATCAATACCTATAATTCTACTGGCCAAGATGACTACTGTTGATTTTTAGTTAATAAACTTTATTCTTTAGAGCAGTTTTAGATTCACAGAAATATTGAGCAGTAAGTAGATTTCTCTTATATTCCCTTCCTACCCGTATGTATTGCTTCCCCCATATTACCATCTTGCAGCAGAGTGGCACATTTATTACAGCCCGTAAACCTACAAGGACACCTCATTATCATCCAAAGCTCATAGTTTCCTTTAGGATTTGTTCTTGATATTGTATATTCCACAGGATTGGACAAATATATGACATGTATCTACCATTTTGGTATCTAGCACGCAGCGCAGTTTCACTGTCCTAAAAAAATCTTCTATTTTCTACTTGTTTATTCTTCCTTTCCCCCATCTCCTAAAAATCACTCTTTTTTTTTTCTTTTTACTGTCTCCATAGATTTTCTCTTTGCAAAGTGCCATAGAGTTGGAATCACACAGTATGCCTCCCTTTCCAGTTAATTTTCTTTTTTTTTTTTTTTTTTTTTTTTCGGTGCTGGGGATTGAACTCAGGGCCTTGTACTTGCAAGGCAAGCACTCTACCGACTGAGCTATCTCCCCAACCCTCCAGTTAATTTTTGATGTATTTCTTTCCAGTCTTTTTCCATATGTACTTCTTACCCAATAATTTAAGTGCCACATACACAGAGTTCTGCATCCTGCTTTTTACACTAAGCATTATGCATAGGTGTTTTCCATGTCCTATGTTTTTACAAAGTCTTTGGAAACTTATTTTTTTTTTATTTTCAAAATTTTTATTGGTGGGCAGAACTAGAATTTGCAATTTATTTGTTGTGTGTGAGACAAACTTTTTTAAAAATCACTTTACTGAGACAAGATTGACACACAAATAGATTTAATGCAGACAATGTGGTAAGTTTGGGGCTAAGTGTGCAATCATGAAACACTTATCACAATCTATGCTATGAACATATGTATCACAATAAGACCTTTTTTGTGTATGCTAAGATCACTCTTAGCAAATTTTTCAGTAAAGGAATTAGAATTTTTAAAGGGAAATTAAATTAAATTAGTTCATCACTAAAACTTTTAATTTCCTGTAAAATACAATGCTTAAAGCCTTTAAGATTTATGCTTTTCCTCTGAAGTTTTGACATTTAAATCATTTGTACCTAAGTGTATTTTCTTGTTTCCATGTAAGTCTTTCCTCAACTCTGGGAATTTTATTTCTCTATGGCTTTGGCAATTTTGTTCCTTTTATTTTTATGTGATTCCCCTACAATAAAAGGATTTTTAGGCCAATATGGGCTTTCTGTAAGTCTTCCATGTGGAAACGCCTTTTTTAATAATAGCATAAAATTTAATCATGCAAAGACTCTAGTTTTTCTGCCACTCCTATTATTTGTATTGTATATAATTTTAACATGTAAATGACAATCAAATGATTTATGAATTCTTCATGAAGTTTGCAAGGCTAGGAGTCAATATTCCAGTCTTATTTAGAAGGGAAAACCAAGATATGATGGTAGAAAGTTCTGAACCAAAGTATTGAAGATTTTTAAATGTTTGTCCATTTTTACTTTCTTGGCACCAGTGACTCCCAAGCAAAATGCCAGAACCCTGTGCCTTCCCCACATATTCTGATTGAGATGGTTTGGGAGTAGACTGCACATAGATATTTTTAGAAACCTCTCATGTGTCTGATGCAGCCAGTTTGAAGACTACTGTCCTGCCCTGATCCCTCTGATAGGGAAATGCCAACTTCTCTCACTTCCTTAGCCTTGGTTTTACCATCTGTAAAAAAGAATGAATTTAAGTTATTCCAACTCCAACGTGTATGTGAACTTTGACCTTCATATGGTTCATGTTGAGGGTACCATAAAATCTGCCTAAGCCTGATGCAGAAAATACATCTCAGTGATATAGAAAGAAATTGTTTGGAACCAAAGATGTTTAAAGCATCTTTGGGTCATAATAAGAATAGAAGGTATGCATGTGGAACAGTCTCAGTGATAAAATCATTGCCCTAGGTTCATTCTTTGCCTTCTTTGGAATGTTCTCTCTTCTGGAAATTTTAGTGGAGGCAGAACAATCCTGTGGTTGGCAGAATGTGGACTTGGGAGTTAAAATACCATCATACCTGGACTCTAGACTTGGGGCAGGTTGTGAAATTCTCTAGGCCACATTTCCCTCATCTGCACAAAATGAACAAGATAATACTGATGACCTTGTGAGTTTATTCTACAACCCGTATTAGGGATTTCAAAAAGGCATCAGAAGGAATGGGGCATGATGGCACGGTTACATCACATGTGGCCTCATGCACAGCATCACAGGTGACTGCATCTTCATAGCTTTTCTGACATGTGATTGGTCTGGCAGGGACGGGCAGGGCCCACTCAGGTGCTGCCTTCTCAGAGTTTCTTTGCTATGGCTAATTCTAACTACACCACACTGGGATAAGAGACCTGAAGTTCTGACACCCCAGGGATTTGTAAGTATCACTTTTTAGTTACCAGCAAGTGCCTCCTTACCTCTCTACTTAAACACATGGTTCCCCTATATCTGAATAAAACCAGAATTTCTTTTCAGTCAGCAACCAAAAAACTGAGAAAGGCTTTTAGGTGGTTGACATGGGATATCCACTATAACTTGACATATTTGCCTCCAGCACTTGTACCAGGCATTTCAAGGTTTGTGATGCTTTAGCTGCTTTCACTGAACCATGGTGAGTGTGGACTAAGTTGTGCAAAATGGCAGTTTGGTAAAAGAGGGGTGTCAGGATTGTGAGCAGGAGTGGAAAATGAAGAACCAGTTAAAAGAAAGAGACCATTGGTGGCATCAAATAATGTGGCAACTACATTGAAGGAAGTGCTGTTTGTTCCCCTCCAATGTTCATATTTCCATGATTCTAAGACACTCCTTTTTTTTTTTTTTTTTTACATTTTAAAAATCTCTAAAATCAAGTGCACCTTAGAGTTCATGACAGCTTACCACTGCTTTTGACCAACAGGTTCAAAGGATTATAAGTGGTATTGCCTGAGACTTAGGCACAAAGTTTGTTAACTGCATTATGCTCATGGCTACTACTTCTTGTGTGACATTGAACAGCATCTTAAAAGAGCTTCCAAATAATGAACTGTTGCTCAATCTTCCAAGGAAAGATTATTGCATAATCACAGAAACCGGAAAGAACATCATATAACAAATACTTCTAATAAGTATAAAATTAAAATCTAATTGATAAGAGAGCATGGTGTCACAGTTTAATAAGAAGCATTATTTTCTTTGTGATACTTGAAATAATGCTGCATTATAAATCCTGTGTCTTAGATTCAATGAAATATGGCATAAATGACTATAGTCTCTGCTCCAGGTAATTCTGAAAAGAAAAATTCCTTGCTTGTGTTATTATTAATTTCTAACTTATTCTTTTTTCAATCTTTTTTTCCCTTTCACAAACGGATACCAATCACATTTACCGTTGGACTGCAATATCTCTTCTTGAAAACCAATGCTGTTGACTGAAATCACTTTGGGTGGACCAAATTTTCTCCTTGTTGACTACTCCCGAATGATCTCTTCCAACCCCCCAATCTGCCTCTCTGACCAATCAAAACCTCCTTCCATGTGTGTGCATCATGCTGCTCTCGACCTCCAATCCCCCCTCTCTTTTGCTGACTTCCGGAAAAGCAACGGAAGAGTCCTGGGCCGAAGGAGGCTTCTGTATGCTTGTGAAAAAGAACAATCTGTGCCAACGGAAGGTTCTTCAACAACTTTGCTGCAAAACGTGTACATTCCAAGGCTGAGCAGCCATCTTAGATTTCTTTGTTCCTGTAGACTTATAGATTATTCCATATTATTAAAAAGAAAAAAAAAAAGCCAAAAAAAAAAAAAAAAAAAAAAAAAAGCAAGCCACCTCTCTCTTTCTTGCTCTTTTCTCTCTCTCTCTCAAGTTTGTGCAGGGAGATGGTGAACTGTTTTGTCAGAACTTAAGTGGAAAAAAAAAAATAAACCTACAACAAGCCTACCTTTTATAACTGGGTGTTTAGTATTAAACAGCCAGAACCACAGAGACAGTATTGTATGACCAAAGTATTTGATGCCAAAATTTGACGTTAAAGTAATGATTTGATTTCCTGCCCTGGGTTTGAAGGTCCATTTTTTTTTTCCCCTTTTGCCTTTAGTTGCTTGTTTCCCCTTTGAGATACTTAAAAATATTTTTTCCAAAATATCACACAAGAGCATACACAGATCAAAATGAAACAGAAAGCTCTTGAATCAGTCATTTTTCATACTTGAGCCCACCATTGGGGGAAATGACAGGAAACTGGACCTGAGGGCAGTAAGAACATCCTACAGAGTTATATTTGGTGTTTGTCTTAGTATTTCACAGTTCAACATTGATACTTTCTACACATAATTTAGTTGGTGCATTATGTACTGGTTTTTGCATTTTACTCACTTGATAAGTCTGCTCCACTGGTTTCATCAGATTGACTTGCTGCTACTGGCTTTTCCATTGTAGATTAGGTTATTTTACACATAGTTGGTCAAATGGGATTGTTCTGTACAGTCAAATTGGCAATGGAAAGAATTCAGAGGTACAAGAAAGAGCTGAGATTGGCCCAGCTCCCCTGAAATTCAGAGTGTTAATTTTGTAGACCCTGCACAATCTCTTGGTGCTATCTAGCCATTATCCATAACGTTTTTTTTAAAGGCCATCAGAAATTCCATTTGTCATGGTGGGAAGCATTTTGGGTATGATGCAGGAAATTTATTCCTTGAGTCAAAAGTTTCTAAGAGGTCCTGTATTTTTTAAGAAATGGAATTTATTTAAATAATATTTAAGCTCGTGCTCATGTTGGCCGGGCAATGTTTTTCAATGGTGCTTATTAGAAGTTTTTTCATCTTGTCATTTTAAAAAAATAAAACTGGAAATTGAATATGGGTGGCATGGTTGTCCCCTCCTGGTTCTGTATTTTCTCACTCTTCTGTCCCTCTTTAACCAGGCCATGCACTTACACACCTGCCCACTGAATGCCATTGAGATTATCTGGGTTTTTTTGGTTTTTGGTTTTTTGGTTTGCAGGGGTGGGTTTAGAAATTTCTTCACTGGTTTTCTATGATTCCATAAACATTTAATGGAATCTAACAGACTGAATTATGAGAAAACTGCTTCATATCAGTGGTCAGAAATGAGGAAACCTGACATCTTTTTATAGTTTCTCTGTTTGGGGGAGGGCAGACCCATAATAAGTTTCTTCATTTTTCATATCAAAGCTCCATTGGTGACCTCATTTGCTTTGTGAGTGACCAGCCATCTTGCAGGTTTTAAGCTCTTGAGAGCTTTATTTCCAAGATGCCTCTGGCTTCACAGCTGAGAAGCAGAATCGTTTCAATATAGATGATCCTGGGAAGGAGCTAGGGAGTGATGCTAAGGTCCCCATCCAAGCAGCAAACTGGTAACAAGCCTGCCTTGAAAATATTCCTAGACATCAAAGTTAACTTCCAACCCAAGGTGAAAGAATAAGATGTGAATAGACTAATGACCCCCTTTCAAGCATTGTAACAATATCAAGTCATATAATAATTCATAAGTAACTAAGGAACCACCTGATCTTGCTGAACAACTTTCCTCCTTACAACACTGCAGGCCCTTCTGACACAGAAACACAGTTGATTCTGGGTATGGCATATAGTTTTTCCACTTAAAGGCACAGTCTTTAAGTGAGCAAGTGTGAATGCAAGCCTAAAGCAAGCTCAAGCAGATGGCAAAACCAGATTTGCCTGCAAGGGAATCCAGCTCATTGAACCAGCCCATACTATTTAAGGCACATGGTCACTATGATAGAAAAAAATAAAAATGATATCTGTGTTCTTAGACAAATAGCCATTGACATGAAAGCCAAGTTCACTGGGGTCCACCAGTGCCCACTCCATTTCCCACTGGCAGCAGGCGCACATCATGGAAACACCGGTTTAACTACTAGTGTGTTACTGCCTCGTTTATCTACATAACATTATTAACTAGAACATAATGCTTTCAAAGTTTAAGTTAATGTTATATATTATGTATAAATATATATATTCATAATGAGATATATGTAATGGATAGTACAAAGTTTGGAGAAATGACAAATGCGCTAAACTTCTAGAGACAAAAGTCCTATCTTCTGTTCTCTTTTGTCTTTTTCTTTTTAATTCACTAATTAAAAGTGACCCATTGTTAAATCCAAATCCACTTTACTGAAAAATACTGTACATGTGTAAAATGTTCAGTTGTTTTTTTGTAAAATATAGTAGAACGGTTGTAATTGATACTGGCCAATATCAATGTTATTCCATATTTTATTTTTTCTATTAAATTAACCTAAGTTCCTGTTTATTTGATCTGTTCATACCCACGTATAAACAACTCTGAAAGGGTAAGGTGGTGAGAAGCTCCTGTTTCCACATAGACACAGAATGTGAAAGGAAGTATGGGGATGAATGAAGCACCTGAGTAAAGTTAGAAAAGAAAGGCTAGTAGAGGTAGGGCTGAAATGGAGGGAGAAGGAAGCACAGTAGTGTAAGGACACAGGTGAGATCTGGATATTTTTAGGAATAGGCAGAGAAAAAAATCTATAAAAACTTGACATAGTGTCTATGAGATTATGCACATGTTGGTGCCCTATGTGGGAGCCATCTGGACCACACTCCCAGTCTGTGTGTGTAGGGACATGGTTGAGGGCAAGGAGGCAAGGAACATAGGAGTTATTTAAGGGAAAGATGGCCTTGTTTAATTTGCTGACATCTTGTGTAAAGTTGACGGGCTGTATCCCTGGATGCCTAGAGCATGACTTTGTCTAAAAGCCATCTCCAGTACATGCCACAGGGTGGGGTCGGACAGTAAGCTAAAAACGGAACAGAGTATTGGTCTTTGTGTCGCCTAGCCTTGAAGGTTTGATGCCCTGCCTTTTGAGAAGAGAAATAAGAAATCAATTAAAACAATAAACAAATTAAACTCCATCTAGGTTTAAAGATCTCAGAATTGAAAAGGTATAAGAGAGAGTCTGTATAGTCACAAAGTCTCAATATGGGGATAAAGAGTGATTTTGACCTCTTTGTGCTATGCAGTGTGAGAATATACAGCAAACACACGCTGATGTAAATATTTCTCTTATCAGAAAAATAGAGCAGAGGTATTTGTATTATCCTCTGTTTACGCATAAGAAAACAAATATAAGTTAATGGAGATGACATAGCTAGGCTCAAAATAATAATAATAATAATAATAAAATGTTAACAGTAAGACAATAAAATGTAGGAGACACTATGCTGTTAAGTTCACAACAGGCAAAGATTCCTTGGACTTGAACTGGTGGGATAAATTCCCCGGAGCAGATGGAACTTGAATCAGTTCATTACTTGAATCAAGATGGAACTTGAATCAGTTCATTACCAGAAAATCCTGTGGCTTCTGAGGTGTTCAGGATAGCAAGATGTTTTCATGGTTTTAATCTAATTAGTCTGTCACTCTAAAGGACATTTTTGATTCAACATTTTATAAATTAGTCAAGAAAAATCTAGTTTCAAAGTTTGTAGAAGATGGGTAGGTGCGTTATCCTCAACTCCCTCATTCATGGAAGACCTTACCAACGGGCATCCCCTCCGCAGATTGATCAGAATTTTCTCTTTCTACCCTAGTATCAGAGGCTAGTCACCACATGCCAGATTCTCCCATCACCCTCATTTTTTCCACTCACCCCTTCATCTTGAGGAACTTACAACTTAGTAGAGAAGGAGATGTTTGTTTCAGGAACTTCTAAATTAAAGCTTCTCAGTCCAGGTGAGCAACACTTACGGCACATCTGAGTGTAGAAATCATACCCAACACCTTATCCCCCTCACATAAAAAGAACGTCAAGCTGGTGAAATATAAAGTAAACATGCATTTTTCATACTTTCTATCATCTAGTCTTACACAAAGAGAGCCAGGATAGACAGCAGGATGATGAATAGAAACACATGCTGCAGGCAGTTTTAAACTATGGCCTGGCCAATTTGATTCTCCCTCTTTTCATCCTCTAATATAAAATGGCAGAAGGGAACAAAGGCCAGCTGCAGCTTGACCTCACCTGGCCCATGCTGGGCCCTGAGCCTAAACTCAATATGTGTAGATGACAGAAAACATAAACTCGCCTCTCTTCCCTAGTCAACATCCATTTCCAAATGTTATTTTCATTGCCAACTCATAAAATTTGAAGTTCTCAACAGTACTTTAGAGCCCTTGACATATTTAGCAGGGCATAGCCAAGATGGACTGAATTTCAATATGGCTCATTGGACTCCTTGGCACCTAGCAGTGGGCTGAACTCCATGTAATCATGTCTCTTCTTCCTCACAAGAGGTGATAATCTGGCACACATTCAGTTCTTCAGCAAGAAGGATGCAATTATGCAGCATCATTAAGTCTCAGAAGGCCAGAATGTGACCTGGAATTGCTACTTTTCCTTCCCATTCTCTATTTCCAAGAGACTTGTTAGGA
Source organism: Sciurus vulgaris (assembly GCF_902686455.1). Lineage (NCBI taxonomy): Eukaryota > Metazoa > Chordata > Mammalia > Rodentia > Sciuridae > Sciurus > Sciurus vulgaris. The sequence continues at coordinate 11,783,103 of NC_136476.1, read as the reverse complement.
CCATTTAACTGGGTTACTACTGAAGAATTTTCTTACAAGATGTCCCTAAAAGGCCATTGTTTGAAGCAATTGGGGATTTGGAGGGGTTGTTTATTTGTTTTGGGGTTTGGGAGTTCTTTTTTTTTTTTTTTTTTTTTTTTTTTTTCTCCTGTTTTGGGTTTTTTAGAGCCAGATGTCAGGCACCAAAAGATATTTTGCAACCCGCTTCCTAGAAAATAACAGAAATGTTCAGAGTCCTGAATTTAAAGATCATAAGCTTTTTTTTGGAAAAGTATATATTATTTTAAGAATACAATATTTTAAGGTATTGACAAAGGAATTACAAAAATGACTTTAAGTGGGCTTACACAAAAATCAGGTCTATGGAGGTTAATTTTCTGATACAAGATTCACAGCAAGTCAGGCATGTGCCCGTGACTCAAGCCCAACATTTCAACCTTGTATACAACACTGCCTCCTTTTACCAAGTTCACATTACTTGTATTGCGAGGCAGAGGGCAAGAGTCCCTTCCCAAGTGAAGACAGAAAGCACAATATATCCCGGATTTGTTTTTTTTTTTTTTTTTTTTTTTTTCCCTAATGAACAAAAATTAATTGCTTCTATAAATAAATGATACTGAGTCCCTGCCACACACACAACTCTGAAGTTCTTCAAGCTTAACATCCAATGGGGAAAAACAGACATAAAAACACATGGCTATAATATGAAGTGATTTAAGTACCTTTAAAAAGGCATAAATATTGCTGGGAGTCCAGAGGATCTAGTTCATTTTTACCAATGAAGTGCTGAGGTCTCATGCCCTTGTACTACAAAGCTTGCCAAGGGCATCCAAAAATAGCATGAAATAACACGAAAGAGTTGGCTCTGAAATGTACAAATAAAACTGCAAAGTTCAAGATCAAATGATATCTTAATTAAATATCTACAAAACATAACATGTCAAACTGGTCAATTGTAACCTCACTCCTAAAGTAATGTGTATAATTAAATTTAATGTAGGATGAAGGTGAATTTTAATATGTTTGATACAATGTAGAACCTACAGAGGCTGGAACATCTAGGATCCAGGGCTATCTTAACATAGCCCTACAAAGGAGGGGAAAATCCACTACTCATTCCAAAGTGGGAGGTCAGGGAGGACACCAAGGTGGGAGGTGGAGGGTGGGTTACAGAGACAGCAATGTGTAGAACCCATCCTTTTCTCTTTGTCTTCTCCACTCCCCAAGGAGAGCTTATTCAATCCCATTGCTTTAAATCCCCTCTGTCAGTCCGCTTTCCATTTCAATAACAAAACACCTGGGCTGGTTACTTGGCAAAGAGATTTATGTAACTCACAGTTTTGAAGACTGAAAATACAAACAGCATGGCACTGGTCAGCACATCATGGCAGACGTGCCTTTAAGAGATGAGATCACATGGCGAAATAGGAGACCACAGAGAGACCAGGGAGCAGCCAGTGTTGCTCTTTTTTTTTTTTTTTTTTTTTTTTTTTTTTAACAACCCTCTCATGAGAAGTAGCTAGCGGCTCCTAAGAACTACCTTAACCTCTGACAAGGACATTGCCTTCAGTGACCTCCCAATAAGCTCCACCTCTAAAAAGGCCCACCATCTCCTAACACTGGGGACCATGCTTCCAATGCATAAACCCTTGGGCAACACACCATATCCATAGCCCCATCAATCTGCTGATGAGTCTCCATAAATAAATGTACTATAGAGCATACACATATATATGTATACATATTCCTGATCTCTTTCCTCAAAATTCACAGCTATAGATTCAGTGAACTACTTGCCAGCTTCTTTCAGATATCTGATAGATAGTGCAAAGCTAACGTGTCCAAAATGGTGTTTAAACAGCCCAGTCTCCTGTATCCCATCTCAGTAAATGGCGGTACAATACATCCACCCAGTTGTTCAGGTTTTCTCTTCTTATGTATTCCAAATCCAATTTTTCAGCGTAGTATCATCAACTGTATTTCCAAAATGTGCATCTAAATGCCCCACTCCTGCCTAGTGCACAGCTGTAACTCAGCCAAATGCCATCATCTCCTGATCCAATGAGGGAGCCTCCGAGCGAGCCCTCTTCCCCTCCTCTTCTCCTTTCTCTTTTTCCTGTCCCTTCCCCATCTGTTCACACAGCAGAGTGCCATTACAAATATAAAATCAAATTATCTCTCTCTCTCTCACTCACTCAGAATACAATCTGAATTCTATACCTCAAGTCATTCATGCTGCCTGCTCCCTTCCCTTCCCCTGTCCCTCACCTGATCATACTGTTTCTTTCTTTTTTACTTTTTTTTTTTTTTTTTTGTGCCAGGAATTGAAAGCAGGGGCACTTAACCACAGAGCCACATCCCCAGCTCTTTTTATTTTTCATTTTGAGACAGGGTTTCATTGAGTTGCTTAGGGTCTTGCTGATAAGTTGCTGAGGCTGGCTTTGAACTTGTGATCTCCCTGAGCATCTGGGATTACAGCCGGCTCATACTAACTTTCTTTGTGTCTCTCAAACAAAACCAGGAATTTTGTGCCTCAGGAACCCAACTCTTTGCATGATTAGTTTCATCTGATGGATCTCAGTTTAACACACACACACACACACACACACACACAGACACACACACACACACACACACACAAAATGAACTGGGGTTATAGCTCAGTGGAGGAGTGCTTATCTAGCATAGGTGGGACATTGGGTTCCATCCTCAGCACCACTTTCAAAATAAGTAAATAAATAAATAAAAGTATTGTGTCCATCTACAACTAAAAAATATTTTGAAATTAAAAAAAGAAAAAACACTTCCTCAGAAAGTGGCTAGCTCTTTCCCCCACTCTCCCCACATCTGTCCACATTTTTTTTCTCTCCATAGCACTATCACCCCATGTTTCTGTGGTTCATTTACTTGCTCATTGTCAGCCAGCTCCATGACAGCTGGACTTTGTCCATCTTGTTCACAGCTGTCTCTTATATGTCTGATACAGTTTGCTTAATAAGTATTTGTGGAATGAATGAATAAAAAAACATCAGAGAGAAGTGACAAGTGACAATTGATCTGAGCCGTGAATAAGCAAGATTTTGTAAGTAGAAGATTAAGATGCTTAAGAAGGATACTTGAGAGAGTGAATCTGTGCAAAGGCACAAAGCCATTTAAAGGACCTGTGGATGGAGAATTCATAGTGCCCAAGGCAGGAGAGGCAGGATGTGCAGCTTGAGGGAGCAGACGGAAAGACCAGTGGAATCAACTTGTGAGGGGCCTTCAAAGGACAGCTGCCCTTCCTCTACCTCCTTGTCACCAGTCATCAACCTTCTTTTCAGAGAGGCTAATTGACTTGTCCAAGGACCCATCACTTCCACTTTTGGCCTCTTGTCAACATGTTTGGGAAGCATTCATTCAGACAGAATGCTGAGAAGGCCATACTTACTTTAGTCCCCAGAGGATTGATGGCCACTTCTAGCCAACTAAATGAAAGGACAAGGTACTTAGCTGAGCTTATCTGTCAGATGAGTTCACATGAGGGGCAGTCCTCAGCGCCTCTTCGCTGTGATATCCATGGCCGGAGCAATAAATTGAGCAAGGCCTGTTTTCAAGACTGTACTTAAGGGCACCTTCTTATCCGCCTCAGAGAAGATTCCTTGCCCTCTAAACTCTCATCACCAGAGAAGAACAAAGGGGGAAAAAGTGATGCAATCACCCCTCTTCCCTAACAAGGAAAACAATAGTAATAATAACTCCAAGGAGACTTCCTGTACATTGCTTTATATGGGCTACTTCCTTCAATATTCCCAATATCCTGATATTATCCCATTTTTACAAATGAGGAATCAGGTAAGGTAAAGACCTGAGGTAACTTTGTGGCAGACAGAAGATGGAATTAATTTAAGCCCAAACAATCTGAGATCAGAGACTCCAGAAAGAGAAATACAAGAAGCAGGAAGAATGTCACCGTGACGAGGGAGTATACATCAGATTTTAATATCTCAGCAGTGTCATCAGGTCCAGGTTCATGTTGTCTCTTGTGAATACAGCAGCACCTACTAAGAGTGTGGACCAAGTCCTCCCAATACTTTGTGAGAACAAGCAGGAGCCAATGTTAATATTATGAGAATTAATAGCATCCAATGGGCCATATGAGCAAAATAAATCAGAACAGGCCTAAAGGAAATGAGGCAGGAGCTGTTAAAAAGAAATGAGGATGTGATGTCTCCTTTTATTGTTGGGAGGCTATTGTTCTCATTCTCCCTCATGTTGAATTGAGGGAGAAATAAAATGGCAGCATTGGGAACATTGTCACATAAGACGAACTCTGTGAACTCCATTGATGAATCTGGTGAAACAAATTCTGTCCGGTTGGTATTAAACAGGATTTTGTTGCCTCGCGAATCATAAGAACTACAGTATAATAAAAGCTAAACTATCAAGGAAATAGAAGGCTTTTTATTATGTATAGGAATGCGATTCATAATTGATTTATGTTATGTGGTGAGTCACAGATATAGCAGAATCTGGAAGTCACCTTGACCTTCTTCTCATTTATTCCTTCATCTGTGCCATCACTGAGTCAAGACATTTCCACCTTCAAAATCTGTCTCGAATTCATTTTCTCCACCTCAACTCCCCTATCCTCATCCACATCAACCTGGATCAAACTACTTCACACCTGAGCTGCTGGAGCACCTTATTCAATGCACCCCGTGTGTCCAGAGCCACACATGCTTACCTTCTCTCCACAGACCACTCTCCACATCAACCCCAATGATCTTCTTAACAACTCAAAACTCAGCACAGAACCCCATCCTCCTGGAGCTTCCCATTTTCTTAGGATAAAGTCGAAATTCCTTTCCATGGCCTCAAAGGCCAGTCTGACCAGGCCCTCCTCTCTAAACTCACCTCACACCATTCTTTCCCTCCACTAGTATTTTCCAGCTACATTGAATTCTTTTTTTCTGTTCTACACCTTAGAATGTTCCCATATTGCATTCATCCCCTTTAATATTTTCCCGGCTGATCAAGTATCCCTGTTTAACATGTATCATCTAAGCCTCAGTTTAAATGTTACTTTTTCATTAACTAATTCTTAAAGGCAAGGTTAGCTCTCCTTATTGTAAGCTTTCATGGTGCTGGGAATGGGGGTGCATGCCTGCAATTCCAGGGACTCAGGAAGCTGAGGCAGGAAGATCACAGGTTCAAGGCCAGCGTCAGCAATTTAGTCTCAAAATTAAAAAGGGAGCTAGGGCTGTAACTCCATGGTAAAGCATCCCTGAGTTCTAGCCTCGTAACAATAATAATGATGATAATAAGTTTTCATGGAAGCCTGTACTTCTTTCATTTCGATTACATGGTAAGTGCCTAGATATTTGTGGGAATGTTTATTTGACGTATGTAATTCTCACTACAAAATATGTTCCACAGGGGCAAAGTCAGCAAGTGCCTTATATTTCATGAACCTCCAAAATGTCTCACAGATTAGGTGCTTGATAACACTTTGATCAATAGATGAAAAAAATTTGGGAGTAAAATTGAGTATATGACAGGAAAGAAAATTCTGACTCTGGATACTGAATAATGAAGTCCTAGTTGTGATTCTATGTCACTTCAGGAAAGCCTTCCGTGCGTCCCACCTCAGTTTTCCCTCTTCATTATCATCCCTGTGAATACCAGTGTTATGGTTTGGATGTAAGGTGTCTCCCAAAAGCTCACATGTGAGATGATACAGGAAGGTTCAGAGGAGAAATGATTGGGTTGTAAGAGTATTAATCCCATCGGGGATTAATTCAAGGGGCGGGGTGTGGCTGGAGGAAGTCGGAATTGGGGTGTGGCTATAGGTTTTTATATATTTTGTCTCTCTCTGCTTCCTGATGCAAACTGTTTCCCTCTGCCACACTCTTCGAGCCAAGAGGAATGGAGATGGCTTTCTATGGACTAGGACCTCTGAAACCATGAGCCCTCATATCAATTTTTCCTCCTCTACAATTGTTCTGGTCATATCTTTTAGTCCCAGCAGCAAAAAAGTTTACTAAAAATAACGTTCCTCCAGTCCTTCTATTCATTGTAAGGGGAAAATAGAAGCTCTCTTGGAGTTTCTGTCACTGGTCCTAAAACACAAAATTAGCAGTACAAACAATAAAACTAATGCTTCAGGACCTGTGAACCAACATCAGCAATAGTAACTGGGCATTAGTTTGTGTAGAAGCAGACTTCTAATTATGTCCCTCTGAGATCCCATTCCTTGCTTACTCACTGCTGTTAAAGGACTTCGAAGAAGAAGTTAAGGCTTAATAGCTACTAATCTTAAAATAGGGAAATTAGCCTGAATTATCCAGATGGAACCATGATCAAGTCCATCAGAGAGATCTGGTGGAAGAAGAAGACAGAAGATGAACCAAGGTCAGAGAGACTGTTGGAAGAGAGGATTGACCCACAGCCACTGGTTTGAAAATGCTGGAAGTGGGTCCTAAGCTGGAAACGCAGCCATCTCTAGAAATTGAGAGCAACCTGCCACCAAGCAGTCAGCAAAGAACCAGGGACTGACCTAAATTTTGCCAACAACCTGAAGGAATTTGGAGCATATTCATGCTCAGAGCCTCCAAAAAGAATGCAGCCTGCCAACACCTTGATTTCCACCTTGTAAAAACTGGAGCAGAGAAGCAGCTAAGCCTTGCTGTACCCAGACCCTTGACCTAAAGAACTGTGAGATAATAAATGGGATTTTGTTAAGCCACAAAATGTATGCTAAGCTGTGTTGGAAACAATAGAAAACTAATACAATTAGACCACATCTACTCCATCGCAACGTGTATTTTTGCAAGACTCCAAGATGATCTATGAGCACATCGCAGTGTAAGATCTACTACTGTGGATGATACTTCTTTGCTGAGTTTCTGACACCTACCTTTGATTTCTTGAGGGCCACTACTGCAAATATCACATTCTTAAGGGATGTGCCCTGAGGAATTTGGCAGTTGTGTGGCAGTCCTTGGCTGACATTAATCAGCAGAGCTGAGGCAAATTAGTGATGCTTCAGATCAAAGAAATAACTAATGAGCAACCACAGCATTCTGATCTGCAGCCTGGGAACCTGATACACCTCCTGGGCTATTTGGCTGATGGTGTGGTTTGGAGACTTGTTAACAGGTGGCTTGAACCTGAATGGTACCTCCCTGCAGGCTCCCAACACTGGCGCTTGGCAGTTGATGGAGCCAACAGTCAGTTCACAGCTGCTTTCACAACCAGGCCAGCTCACCGTTAAGCTCTGCCTTGGTATCATTTCACTCACCGAGATGAAGTCCTTGTGACCATTTTCCAACCCCGTTCTCTTAAATGAACTGTATGACTTGCTGTGTTTTGGGCAGGTAGATGAGGTGTGAAGTTTTATCATTTCAGTTCTTCCTTCACTGCAGGTTAGATTTATCATTCGTTTCCTGATCACCTATGTCAGATCAGGCACCAGGCTCGCTTCTTCCATTTTCGTTACTTAGCAATGGCCTATGGGTGTCCCCATTTCAAGACGGTCAATTGCTCTCAAGGTCATGTAATCAGCCAGATCTTCCCACTCCAAGTTCAGAGCTCTTCCTCCATCAGCACAGATGCCTTTGACAACTACTCTTATCTCCCAATCCCAGCTAGTCAACCCTTTCTAGCCATCCTCCACAGCTCCCACCCACTTATTAATGTATCTATGAATGGAGATGAGATTGAACCTTGCACATTTTGAGTACTATCCACCTTTCCAAGAGATGGATAGCATATCATATCATAGCTTTCCAATGTCATAGCTTCCATCACAGAATTTGGAAGGAGACTGCCCAGGTTCACATCCTGGATTTCTCACTTACTAGCTATATGATCTTAGGAAATACACTTAACCTCTTGTATTAGTCAACTTTGTGTTTCTGTGACCAAAACATCTGACATGAACAACTTAGAGGAGAAAAGATTTATTAGGATGTTCTCTAGTTCCCTCCAATTTTCTGCAAATGACATAATTTCATTTTTCTTTATGGTTGAATAAAACTCCATTGTGTATATATACCACATTTTCTTTATTCATTCATCCATTAATGGATACTTAAGCTGGTGCTATAGATTGGTTATTGTGAGTTGTGCTACTATAAACATGGTTATGCATGCATCACCGTAGTATGATGACTTTAATTCTTTAGGATAAATTCCAAGGAGTGGTTCCATGCCTAGTCTTTTAAGGAATCTCCATACTGATTTCCATAGTGGTTGTACTAATTTACAATCCCACCAACAGTGTAAAAGTGTTCCAGTTTCTCCACAACCTCTCCAGCATTTATTATGATTGGTATTCTTGATGACTATCTTGTGACTGGCATGAGATGAAATCTCAGTGTAGTTTTGATTTGCATTTCCCTAATTGCTAATGATATTAACTACTTTCATATATTTGTTTGCCATTTGTATTTCTTCTTTCAATAAATGTCTATTTAATTCATTTGCCCATTTATTAATTTAATTTTTATTTTTTTGATGTAAACTCTTGATATGTAAACTCTACATATTCTACCTAATAACCTTCTGCCGAAAGGGTAGCTAGCAAAGATTTTCTCCCATTTTGTAGGTTCTCTCTTCACATTTCTAATTGTTTCTTTTGCTGTGTAGAAGCTTTTTAATTTGATACCATTCCATTTGTTAACTCTTGACATTATTTCTTGAGCTCGAGGGGTCCTAAAGAGGAAGTCCTTGTATGCTGGAGTGTTGGCCTTGTTTTCTTCTTACAGTTGCATAACTTTGGTTCTGATTCCTAGGTCTTTGATCCATTTTGAGTTGATTTTTGTTCAGAGTGAGAGAGACAAAGGTCTAATTGCATTCTTCTACATAGAGACAAGAGTTTTCCCAGCGCCTTTGCTTAAAGAGGTTGTCTTTGCTCCAGTGTGATTTCGCCACCTTTGACCTCTTGAGTTGATTCTCCTCCCTTCATCCCACCACCACTGCACTAGGCCAGCTACCATCATCACTTGCCCAAGCAATCTGTGGGTGTTCTGCTGCACCGTCTCCAGTCCCTGCTTTACAAAGACACCAAACTGATATTTGCAAAAATGCAAATCTGATCACAACACTTTCCTGTTGAAACTTGTTGCTTTGGGGGTAAATATGAAACTCATTAACAAAATCTGATTTCCCCCACTTCAACCTCAGTTTTTTCTCTCCTCTCTATTCTCTTGGTCATTCTGGCTTTCCTTCAGTTCCTTACACTGGCTAAGCCTCTCCTATGTGGACTCTGCATGGTGCCCTCCCACTCTCACTTTCTATGTTTAGAAACCTTCTCTATGTTTATGTTCTCTATGTTTCTATGTTTAGAAACCTTCTCCTTCAGCACTTTCAAGATCACAAGTTCATGTTTCTTATTATGATTGTTAATGGACACCTGCATCCCACTCCAGACCATAATACGAGAGTAGGAAGTACATTTGCTTTTTCTCATCATAGTACCTCCCAGAATTAGCACTGTTACTGGAACATAATATTTGCTCAGTAAACAATTTTTAAATGACTAGATGAAAATACTATGGCATAGTTGTTGAGTTAGGACAAGTAAGATGTCGATGCTTCTGGTGGCTTGGCTTCAGCTTGGTGGTTAGGGATGGTAAGGATTAAATAAGTATGTAAGATCAAAAATGGCAAATCACTGGTTAGCTCAGTCAATGCAACCTTTGTGGGCATGTTGCAAATTATGTTGGTAGCAACAGAGCAGAGGAGGAGCAAAGATTTCATCCCAAATTATACTATAGGTCTAAAGGGTTATGTAAAAACTGAAAGCTGAAAATTTCTCTTTCCACACCCTTATGACTCAATATTCATTATTTCTTTAGGCCTGACTTCCTAGAAAGGTCTTATTATTATGGTGTATGTCTTACATGTTTCCCAAATGTCATGTAGTGAAGGCTTAGTCACCAGCCTGTGGCACTATTGGGAAGTGGTAGAGACTTTAGGAGGTAGTTGGAGAAAGTAGTCACTAGAAGCATGTTCTTGAAGGGTATATCTTATCCTTGCCCCTTTCTTTCTCTTTCTCTCTCTCTCTCTCTCTCTCTCTCTCTCTCTCTCTCTCTCTCTCTCTCTCTCTCTCTCTCTCTCTTTCTCCCTTGCCTTCCTGAACACCATGTGGGGAACACCTTTTCTCTCCCATACCCTGGTCTGCCATGATGTTTTACCTCACCACAGGCTCAGAAACAACTGAGCCAATTGACCATGGACTGAAACCTCTGAAACCATGAGTCCAAATAAATATTTCCTCCTTTAAATTGATTTTCCAAGGTATTTTGTCACAGTAACAAAGCTGGTTAACACTTATCTTCAAAGTTTTTCCCCAAAAAGATATATAAACCTTATTTTGTTACTATCCTACTACTTGGTTAGTCCTTGCTATACTTTGTCTTTAATCAACCTGCCACCTCCTGCTTCCAGTTCTGTAGAAGTGAAACATGATGATCCAGAGCCGGTGAATGGAGATCTGTGATGATCTTCTCACAGACACCATGTGAGGAGGTGGTTAGAAATTCTCAAACTATAGAGTGCTTTGGGGGGTTGACTAGGGTGACCCAATCCCTGAGGTCTGTGTGGGAAAAGAAGCTGATACATAGTCACTGCATCTAGGAATGTCCCAGCTTATGAGATCCACGAGACCAGTAGAATGTGGGGGCACAAAACCCTCATTTGGAACATAGTTTAATCTCAACCACAATCTGTGATATGTATTCTCTGGACTTCAGGCCATGGCAATCCAGTATCCCTGTCTTATAAGCACCAAGAACAAGGTAACTATCCAACATCAAGAATTCCAGATAAAGTCAGGTGCTTCAAAACTACAGCTTAATTGCTTAGTTGTCAACAGAGACAACAACAATCTCCCTTTGTCATCTCAGGCTAATTTTCAGACAACTCTAAAATAAAAAAAGGATGATGATATTCATCTGCATCTTACCATTTCCTATCAAACTCACTCTCCAGACAGTCAGCAGAGAGTCTGTCTCTGTGCTGACCCCTCCTCTCCCTCCCTTCTAAACTCTCCATCAAAAGGTCAGACACCACAGACACCCCTTGAGATGGTGAATCTTGGAACATCCTTGCACTGTGTGCATTGGTCATTTTCTACTGGTGATGCTGGTCAGTCAGAGAAGCCAGTGGCGTGCATCTGGACTGAGATGGTTATCGCCTTTCCAAATGATAGAGACTGGCATAGAACAGGGGTTCTCCACCTCAAGAGGCATCAGAGTCGCCTGGAGACATTTTTCAAAAAGAATTTATCCACCTCAGAATTTCTGATTCAGTTAGGTCCAAGGAAGAACCTGAGAACTTCTGTTTCTAAAAAATTTCCTGTTGATACTGATGTTGCTGGCTCCCCCTTGAGAATCACCATCACTGACATTAGGCACACAGACCTACAAAGTATCCTAGAGAAATCCAGGTTCAACTCCCAGCACAGACACTTACTGTGTGTTTTAGTCAGCTTTTTCACTGTTGTGACTAAAGGACCTGACAAGAACAATTCTAAGGAAGAAAAGTTTATTTAGGGTCTCATGGTTTCAGAAGTTTCAGTCCATAGACACCTGGCTCCATTCCTAGGGCCTCAAGGTGGGGCTGAACATCAGGGTTCAAGAGTGTGGTGGGGGTTGGGGAGATAGCTCAGGCAGTAGAGTGCTCGCCTTGCAAGCACAAGGCCCTGGGTTCGATCCCCAACACCGCAAAAAAAAAAAAAAGAGTGTGGTGGAAGAGAATGGCAGCTCAAATGACGATCAGGAAGCAGAGAGAGAGAGAGAGAGACTCTACCGATCAGATACAAAATACATACCTTGAAGGCATACCCGCAATGCCCTCCTCCTACCCGCCTTCAGTTACCACTCAGTTAATCCCACCAGGGACATATTAATTCACTGATGGGATTAAAGTTCTCATAACCCAATCACTTCTCTAAACCTTCTGGCATTGTCTCACTTCCAAACCATAACACCATGTATCCTTGGATACATGACTTGACGTCTCTAGTTCTTTCTTTCCTCATCTACAGAAAGGAAGAAAAAATGGCACCATAGCTAAGGATTAAATGATATGATGCTCACGGATGCATACAAAGCATTCCCCTACCCCCTGGAAGACATCCCTACCTCACTTTTCCCAGGCTGCAAAGGTGACCTTCCCTGCTACTGTGAGAACATTCGAGCAGTGCACGGGACAGAGCCAATCCAGTGTCCAACTGCCTTTCTTCAGAGTGTGCTGTCTGCAAAGGCAGTGCTAAGATGACATCAGGGTGCCTCCTCGGCCCTTCTCCCAGAGTGAACAAGGATATGGCCTGACACTTCTCCTGCAGATGGTGCTGACATAGCTTTTTACCCATAGACTCAGAGATTAAGTGACTCATCCAAAACCACACAGTTCATAATGGCAGATCTCCAGAGTTTGGATAATGCATCTGCTGATGCTTCCATACTGACTTTCTCTTGTAATCTTGCTATATTGGTTTCCTATGGCTGCTGTAACAAATGACCAACCACAACTTGGTACCTTAATACAACACATATATACTGTCTCCCAGTTTTGGAGATCAGTAGTTAGCAATGCATCTTACCAGTTAAAATTAAGGTGTTAGCAGGATCCCATGCCCAAATGGTTCTGGGGCACTCTTCCTTGACTTTTCCAGTTTCTAGAACTGGCTTTTGACCCTTCTTCCATCTTTAAAGCCAATAGTAGTGTTTTTATTTATTTTTATTTTACCTAAAATGAAAATCTGTTCATTGAAACTTCTACTAAATTTGTGACATTTTAAATAATACTATTACTTATCAAGTCACACTTCATTAGATTAAAATCTACTGCAGCGTCTAAGTTATATAACCACTTAACTAGTTTTTCGCTTTTTTAATTTTTGACTGTAATTGAATCCAGGGGCCCTATACCAATGAGCTTCATCACCAGCCCATTTTATTTTATTTTGTGTTAGAGACAGTGTCTCACTAAATTGCAGAGGCTGGCCTCAAACTTGTGATCCTTCTGCCTCAGCCTCCAGAGTCAATGGGATTACAGGCATGCCCCACCACACTAGGTTTACTTAACTAATATTTATCATGATCGAATTTGAGTTTTTATTTTTTGCATTTTTTGGTTGGTGAATTATAGTCATACATATCTATGGGATGTGTTGTATATATTTGTACATGCACACAACACACAATATAACAATGTAATTTGGCCAACATCACTCCCCAATTCCCCTCCCTCCCTACTTCCCACTCCTTGGTCCCTTTCCTCTACTTATCTCCCTTTGATTCATGAGATCCAACCACAACTTTCTTTTCCTTTTTTCTCTCTCTATTTTTCCTTGACCTTCTGAATTTGGTGATTTCACTTAACATAATGGTCTCTAGTTCCATCCATTTTCCTGCAAATGACACAATTTCATTTTTCCTTTTGGTTGAATAAAATTCCATTGTGTATATATACCACACATTCATTTATCCATTCATCCATTGATGGACACCTAGGTTGGTTCCATAGTTTGGCTATTATGAATTGTGCTGCTATAAACATGGGTATGCACATATCATGATGGTATGATATAAAGTCAACAGTAGTGTTTTTAAATCTCTCTGCTGAGGTCACAAAATCACCTTCTGTAGTAAAAATCTCTGTCTATTTTTTCTTATAAGAACACTTGTGATTACATTGACCCAACCTGATAATCCAAGATAAATCTCAAGATCTTTAATTATCACAACTGCAAAATGCCTTTTGCCACATAAGGTAGCATATAGGTTTCAGGCACAAAGACCTGAATGTCTTTGGGGGCCATTATTCAGCCTACTACACTTGCATAGGTCATCTAATCCTCTGAGCCACCATTTTTTCATCAGTGAAATGGAAATGATACGTCCTTATGAGAATGTTGCTGTCTCTTACCCAGTAATTTACTAAAAGTAAACACTCATTGGATTGCTATGTGCTTCCTACTATACTGTTTTGTTTATCTTGTATTAATTCATTAACTCTACTTACTCACCTTTTATTAAACATTCTATGTGTGCTAGGCACAGGGGAGATACTAGAATTCTCATTCATACTATCTATCTTTGCAAATTTTATACTGTAATAGAGACAAGCAATTAGGGGAAGCACCCTAAGGTGTGAACATGTGCTATGGAAAAAAAAAAATCATTGAGAAAATACCTTGCACATGTTCTGCAGGTATATAACGGAGTGGGTCTTCAGATCCTTGAGCAGGAGGTAGGAACAGAAGGAAAGAGTTGAGACTGGAGGCTGCAAAGGAACAAGAAGATGTAAGACAGCTGGAACATCTGGAAAATGCCAGGAGTTTCTCCTTGCTGAAGCCTTAGCTGTCAAGGAGTGGCATGCATATGACAGAGATGATCTAATAGTGTAGACAGGACTGATTGTGACAGCCCCAGGTGCCGTGGAAAGGAGTCAGGATCATAGCATGTGCTCCAGGGAGCCACTGGAAAAGTTGAAAGCAGGTTCTCTCACTGTCTTATCCCCTGCAGTGATTTGCAGCTCCAAGAAGGAAACCCTTAAAGCTCTGACCTCCTTACCAATATCTAAATATCAAACTCGCAAAGGTCCCTGCGAAGTGGTTCTGGTTTCTTCAAGTGACTCTTGCCTTTCTTCCTCATTGAGACCTTTATGATGTATATTTTCAGAACTTTATTTTTACAGCCTCCCATTATAGTGAGCCATCATCTGCCTTAGAATCTCTGTCAATCTCATTTTTAAATTATTCACTCTTAAAAATATTCTTATAGCCCCTAGGTCCCACTTAACCTTCTACTCTTTACAATTCTTTTTATATGAGAATGTTCAAGAGGCAAATTCTAGACATTAACCATGAAAGTATTAGACATTATTCTGGTAACACATGCAGCATTTTTTTTTCAACCTACATTGTTTTGCCAAAAGTGGATTGATAGTAACAATGCTCTGACAGTAGTTGGGGATGTCTGCTTCCCTAGATGCCTCCGCCCTCGTCTGTTTCATTCATTTTACCTTCTGAAAACGTAGCGCCCCTCTCTAATACACTTTTGTCAACAGTCAGTATTCTCCCCGTGAACTTCAATAAATTGGCAGTGAACTTCTGTGCTGGAAAGATATTTTGCATTAAAAATTGGATTCACAGCAGGCAATCTGCCTGGGGACCACATGTCCAGGAGAGCAGTCATTTTTAACGAAGGCTATTTCAGGCCTGGATAGTGTAGGGCTGGTGTGCTCTGAAGCCACAAATGTCTAGCCTACTGGAAGCATTTCCTGCATGTTGGTAATTAACCTTGTCAACTAACATTCAGAGCATCTCCAGCATAAGGCACACACCCTCTTCTTGGTTCCACTGCTGTGGTTTCTGAATCTCATTATACTCTACTAGCAACCTGCGTTCCCACCATTATCCCTCTCCAGCCAATCTACCTGATTTGCTTGCCCACTTCAACTAGTAGATCCGTTGCACTTATAGCTGCCAACCCAAGAAAATATATTAATATTGTGTTCATGGTTTACCAGGTATCTCCTCTGCCTGCTATTATATACCAAATATCTGGAATAGTGCCTAACAAATGCTAGGTTCTCAATAATTATACAAATTTCTTTTCATGGAGCTTTCAGTTATTAAGTAACCTTTTTTTTCATTCCTAACTCCAAGTAATTTATTTACCAAAATATTTTTGATCACTTTATCATGTGGTGAGTAGTGATTCACATCACAGAAAATTATTCTTGACTACCAAGAGCAATTAGAGCTGGCAAGGAGACCATATGTACAGAATCACCATTTGATATGTAAGAATAAATCAAAATATGTACAAAACCATAGAAAGCACAAAAAAAATCAACTCAACCACATAATGGTATAGTAGGAAAGATTCAGAGAAGGTTTCATAAAGGAGACAGACTTGAGTTTAAAAAAAAAGTAAGTCTCGTTTTTCTGGGCGAAGAGGAGTTGGCACAAAATGAATAGACTCACTAAATGGGAGCATGCATGATGGGCTTGGGAACTCGGAAGCCTCTTAAAATATGGGGATTTGTCTTAGTTGCCCTTCCTTAACCTGACAGTGAGGCAGGTTGAAGTGCAAGAGGTTTGTTTGGGAGATGGAAGAAAATGCCAGTGTTGGAGCATTGACAGCAAAATAGGGACAGGAAGGCAGAAAACGAAGGCTGCAATATGAAGCCAGATACAACAGCAGGCAACTGGAGCTCAGCACTGTGGGAAAACTCTGGGAAACTCTGCAGAACACAGGCCTCCCAGTTATCCCACTGGAGGGGCAAAGGAGCTGTGGTCTTTGTCTACTAAATCTCTGTCACTAGTTGAGGACATTCCTAAGGGTCAGTTTCTTCTGGCCTACCACGTGGGCCTGATGGAGCGGCCTCCTTGAGGCACTGAAGAAAGCCTCAGGCAGGTGCCAGCAGACTCTCTTCCCTGGAATTGGTTTCTGATGTGGTGAAACCAAGGAATGGTTATAGGGTCCCACAAGAGTCTGCTAGAGTTTGTAAGGAGGGCTTCGGGGGTAAGGCAAGAAATTGAGGCAAGGGCCAAATTTTGAAGAGTCTTGTGTGTCATGTGTTAGAGCCTTATTCTGTATGGAGGGAGGGGCACTGGAAGGTTTCAAGTAGGAGAATTGAATAGCATTTGAATTTGAGAAAGAGCATTCATTCTGTCTACAGGGTGAAGGACAGAGATGGATGGGGGCAGGAGTGAGAGAGGGAAATGATGCGTCTGGGAGGCCAATTAGGAAGATAAATATGCCAT
Organism: Sciurus vulgaris; assembly: GCF_902686455.1. Lineage (NCBI taxonomy): Eukaryota > Metazoa > Chordata > Mammalia > Rodentia > Sciuridae > Sciurus > Sciurus vulgaris. Next base: position 11,766,338 of record NC_136476.1, on the reverse strand, counting down.
ATGGGAAAGGAGAGATTGGGCTGGAAGTTGTGTGGTGGTGGCGGTGGTAATGGTGCAGTTGCTGGAGATGAAAATGAACAGATGGGACAGAGAGGTTTTTGGAGATAGAACAAACATAAATCGTGAGGGATTATATGTGGGGAGAGGTAGGGATTGAGGATGACTTCCTTATGCTGGTTCCCCCAATGGGAGAGTGGTGACACTTGCCTAGAGAGATATATAAATTCTGGATTAAGATAACTAAGTCTTGAGAACCTTGGTGAGTTGGAGATATCTGTAAAAGTATTCAGGTATAGAGTCCAGTGGGCAATGGATATGGGATCGCTGACCTTAGAGGAAGATCTGGACTGAGCAGGTGTTTTCGTCAGCTTTTTTATTGCTGTGACCAAAAATAACTGACAAGAGCAATTTTAGAGGAGGAAAAGTTTATCTAGCGCTCACAACTTCAGAGGTCTCAGTCCACAGAGGGCTGATTCCATTGCTCTCCGTCAGAGGTAAGGCACCATCACGACAGAAGGATGTGGAGGAGGAAACCAGTTCAGGACATGGCAATCAGGAAGCAGAGAGACAGGTCCCTCATCGAGGACAAAATATAAACCCCAAAGACATGCCTCCAGTGACCTACCTCCTCCAGTTACATCCTACCTGTCTACAGTTACTACCCAGTTAATCCATGGATTAGGTTAAGGCTCATAACCCAAGCATTTTATTTCTGAAAATTCTTGCATTGTCTAACCTTTGGGGGACACCTCATATCTAAGGCATAACAGCAGGGCTGTTTGGAAATCACCACTTCATACAAGATATTTGAGACCAGAGCAGCAGAAAACAATACAGAATAAATAGCTAGAAGCTGACATATGGGATGTGTTGGTTGAATGTCACTGTCAATATGCCCTCAGTAACAAGTCCTTTAACCAACATAGAGATGATGTGGCCTCTATCATTTCTGGGTATTGCTTGGCCTTATTTTGTCTGCATATGTTCCCCCAAATGATTAATTTTCCCCTCAGAATCTTTGGATATGGAGAGTGAACAAGCCAAATTGTGTGACCTGTGGCTGCAAGCATCATTCTACTAGCACAATGCCTTTAACCTGCTAATGCTGTTTCATCTTTTACCTAAGACTTGATCACTGATTGAAAAGCCACCCTTGGGATCATCTATTAAAATAGGCACAAAATGCAAGCATCTGAAACAACGCTGATAACAGCCCTTTGTAACAATTTACCTTTTCTCTACGTGGGTTTCACATTGAGCGTCTACAGATGTGTGACTTTTCTGCCAAACAGCTATGCTGGCCAAGAACAAGACAGCCCTTCCACAGGCATGTGTAGGTGATGACACTTCTTTCACCATCTTTGCATCTAAATATGACACTCTGTCAACAGTGAATTGAGCTCCTGATTGTTTATGGCATGGTTCTAGGCAGGATGGGCTGCGCACTATATTTCACTCCATCAGGTCTTGTCTATATGTATATCAGAGGGAGAACACAGATACCCAGAGTTGAGCAGGACCCCCAAAACTATCACTTTCAAAATACTGCCTGTGGCATATAAGTAAACTTACAGACCTATGGCAGGAGTGGCCTAGCTTCAAAACTTCTGTGAGATCATCCCAACCAGTTTCCCTTACATTCTCGGGCTTTGGCAATGCTACTATCATTTCTTCATTTATTCAAGTTCAAGCCCAGGTTTTTGATTCCTCTTTCTCCAGTCATCTTCTGTAGGCAGGCCATTATCATTTATTAATAATAATGGTAATAATTGTTATCCACCATTTATTATATGTCAGACGATACTCTGCGCTGAGTGCTTTTAAATACTTTATCAAAGTCATTACACAACTTTCTGAGGCAGGACTATGCTATAGTTTGGACCATGAATGTCCCTCAAAGGCTCATGTGTTGATGGGTTGGTTCCTAGCCAGTGACTCTAGGGAGGAAAGGCATTTTTAAGACATGGAACCAAGTGGAAAAATGTTTAGGTCATTGGGAGCATGTCCTTGAAGGGGATATCGGATTCTAGCCACTTCCTTTTTCTCTTTCTTTGCTTCCTGACTACCCTAAGGTGAACAGGCATCCCTACCATGTGCTTCCACCATGGTATACTGTGCTGTCACAGGCCCAAAGCAACAGGGCCAAGTGACCATGAACCAAAATAAAACTTTCCTCCTTATAAGTTGTTTATGCCAGGTATTTTGCTGCGGTGATGGACAGCTGACTGATGGATATTTTTATCCCATTTTGAAGCTATGGAGGGAGAGTTAGAGAAGTTAAGCAGTTAGCTCAAAAATCACAAGTGAGAAGACGTAAGAGCTAAAATGTGGATCTAGTGTTCTCTGCCACTAAACTTTATCATATTTTCTCTTGTGGAGCATTAATAATCTCAGGTGCTACACTTTTAGGTGGCGGTTTGAAGTTTCTAAGGCGTTGTCACAAAGCATACATTTGATCCTTCAAATAGAAGGGAGAACTAGGCAGGACATCTATCATCCCTATTGCCACAGAAGTGACTAAGACTTTCAGGGTATCACTGACCTGTCTGAGCCTTGGACTCAGATATTCTGACTCTTTTCACTATTCCCATAAATTCCATGCATTTTTGGTAGAGCAGCTGTTTCTTCTTTTAAAATGACCAGTGTATGACATTTCCTAGGAGAGGCCAGTTTGGCCTACTACAAAGACATTTATGATAGTCAGTGTTTTAAAAAAGAAAACAGAAAAGGAGATAAAGTTCTTCCCTTTCCACATTCATTCACACACTGGGCAGTCACTGGACTAGAAGATCATTGAGGGAATTCAGTCCAATTCATGGGACAGGGGAGATGGTGGGAGCTAGAATAGATGAGCTCTAAGGCCCTTTTTTCCTGAGATCCTACAACTTATGTTTTCTGGGGACCACTCTGTCCTTACCATCTTGGTTGCAGTAACTCTGTTCCCTCAGCCAAGGTTTACTGTAGCTATCTCCCAGCTGGCTTCTCAGACTTTTCCTTCCTATACATCCAGTCACCAAAGTAGCCTTCCACCAAAGTTGTCCCTTTCATAGACTTTATCTCTTCCTAAATCTTCAATGTCTCTCTTAGGCCAGCTGCTCTGTCTGATGTCACATTATTTGTCTTTATCTTCTATCCAAAGTCATTTTTCATACCCCCAAACTCAGTTTCTGCTTAGTCAACCCAAGCATTTTCCTACTTTCAGAGGTACCATACTTGTTCTAGCCTTCTGTACTTTGTTTTCCTCATTCCCCTCTCTTGACATGTTCTCCATTTGCCTTCTTGCCCATCAAACACATCCATCCTTGCAGGCCTGGAGCCAACTTACTTCAATTCAACAAACAAATAACGTTAATGAATTCCTCCTAAAGAATATAAAACAATCTAGGAATAGTCTTCCACTCATGCAATGAGGCTATAAGGATCTAAAAATAAACAAGGTATGGCCCTGTCTTCAGAGACGAGTACAATCAGAACCAGCTGCTCTGGGCAATTCTTTGATTTTGAACACCTGATTCTATATGGCCTTATGTCCTTGGTATTTTATGAGCTACTTGTGTCTATTTCATGAAAGGTAAACACTGAGCCTTCTTCCAACACACCTGAGAAAATGGTAGGCAATGAAATAGTTATGAGTTACTTGACTGGTAAGTCTTGAATTGCATGTTTTCCCTTTTTATCCATATTTATATTCTCTCTCTCTCTCTCTCTCTCTCTCTCTCTCTCTCTCTCTCTCTCACACACACACACACACACACACACACACACACACACTTGCAGTCCACCAATTATTTGAATTTCTAGCAAATTCCATTCCCATCACTTTCTGGGAGTTAGGTTACACAAAATCCTGGTTAAAGGAAGAAAGTTTGGTGACTGATTTGAGTCCCATTTGTCAACAGCTGGGTGATCTTAAGAGGCCACATTATGTCTCATTGCCTCAACTTTCTCAACAGAAAAATGAGGATGATTAAAAAACCAACAAAAACAAAAACAAGAACAGTACCATCCTCCCCACAGGGTTATTAATTAAGGATCAAGTAAACTGATATGTGTGGGGTTCTCAGAACAATTCCTAGCACATGGTCATCACTAAATAAGTGTTAGCTATTCTTATTCCTAATTCAACGACCTTGCGAAATGGCTTATAGTTCCTGAACCTCAGTTTCCTTATCTTTAAAATGAGAGCAATATTCATCTCCACAGGCTGACCCTGAGAATTAAATGTGAAAAAAAAAAATTGAGAAAAGTTTCCCTTATCATTGACCCATGACTTCCAATTATAATCTCCAAACCCAACCATCTTTCTCCTGTCTCTGCTCCTTCAGTCAGTTTGTACATCCACCATTCAGGCTACTGTAGGAAGCCAGTTGTTTTTATTCCATAGAAAATGTTGGCCTCTTACAAATTCATCTTAAGAATAGTGCAACTTAAATTATACTAGATGGATGCATAAGCCAAAGACCATTCACGCTCCCCTAGCTCACAGGTGGCTTTCCACAATGTGTCCCTGCACATTTTGGCCAACTGTGAGCAGCAGAGAAAGGAACTGGCTCTCCCCAGGATATGCTGGGGCTCCAGGAACATCACACCATGTAAAATCTGGTTAAGATGAACATCAAGAGAGGTCTTGAAAGCAAAAAGGAGTCAAAGCAGGTCAGGCAGCAGCCAGAGGGAGTTTCAGAAGGGGAGGAAGGCCTGATTCACCAATTCTGCCTGAGGGAGGAATCAAGAGAACCCAGTTTCCAGGCAACAGCAGGCTTCCTGGGCTCTGGATGCAGGGCCCTAACTCCCTGCCTGGTGGCTGCAGACTTAAGCCATCAGCTGGGCTCCGAAGGCCCAGGACACCCCTAAAATGAAACCCAGACTAGATAGCTTGTAACTTGTTCAGGAAGGTTGAGTACACACACACCCCTGCCCCCCAGCAGAGGAGATGCCAAGGGTCTCTGTAGGGTGAACTCGGTGACGAAAAGTGAAGGTCAGACCCAAAGGAGCAAAGTTTGCACCTCAAATACTGACTTGACTACCTTTCAGCCAGGCTGGGTCTTCTACCAAAGGGACTGAATTGTTGCAAAGGCTCACATAGACTTTCTAGATCTATGGTTTTTTTTTCTGATGAAGGTGAGGTGTTTTGTTTCTGTTTCTTTTTCTTTTTCTTTTTCTTTTTTTTATTCCCTCTATGCCTCGCATGACTGGGCTGGGAAGGCAAGTTCTCGGCTCTATCTGATGGAGGAATGCAGAGGTTAAATTTCACTGTTGGAACAAGGTTCTCTACAACCTGGATGGTGGAGTGATACAGGTAGAACATCTAAAAGAGAGATCAAGATGTTAAGGGAAAGATCAAAGAGCAAGAGAGCGTTGAGCCACACCACTCTGAAATGTCTTGAGTCCTGAATTGTCTTATATGATTAATATCTAAGAAACCATCCCATTGCTGGGCATGGTGGCACACGCCTGTAACCTTAGTGACTCCAGAGGCTGAGGCAGGAGGATCAAAAGTTCAAAGCCAGCCTCAGCAACTTAGTGAGGTCTTAAGCAACTTAGCAAAACCCTGCCTCAAAATAAAAAATAAAAAGGGCTGGGGATGTTGCTCAGTGGTTAAGCACCACTGAGTTCAACCCCTGGTACAAAAAATAAAAACCTCCCTACAAATTAGCTCATAACCAATTCCTGACCATGTGGTTAAGAACTGAATGAAGAGCAAAGTCACAATTTTATGGTTTTCTTGAAAGATTTCTATGTAAGACAAGGTATATTTGGTAATAGAGGAATAACTAACTTGTCTTTCTATCAAATTTTGGTTTGGGGTGCCTAACAATTTTCTAGCAAGTTATAGCCCTAGAATTGTGTGATTGAGGTGGGGGTCACAGGGTGAAGGCTCTTGTTTTCTTGACCAAAACTTTGGTGTTAATCAAATGAGACCACGCCTGTTGAGTTGCTGAAAGTCGATAAAATAGTTTTAAAAATTGGAGTCCATTTACACAAGAGGCCCTTAAACAACTGTGGAGAAAGGAACATTTTTTTCTAGATATTTTATTTATACTTCATGCACTTCTAAATCAACCATAGCATAAAAAAAGAACACTATCTGATACTAGAAAGAAAATGAATGAATGGAGAACTACAAAGTTCGGAGCAATTGACCTTATTTTATGAAGCTGAAGTAAGATTAATTATTTACAAAGCCGCTAGACAATAAGAAGTAAGTTGAGATTTGAGTATTTCTAAAGGTCACTTTACCCCCACGTTGCTTCTCTGAAGGACATGGTTGTGCTCCTTGGAGTAGTTGTTTATTGAGTACTTACGGGTGTGCTAGAATCTTTCAAAGTACATTTCATGTGTTACTAATTTAATCCTTCTGACCTCTTCATGATGAAGATGTGAATATTTCTATATTACAGAGGAGTTGACTGAGGCTCAGACAGATTATGTAACTTGTCCAAGATTACACAACTTGCCAAGGCAGGGGTGGAATCCATATCTAAGACATCTGGTTCCAGACACAACTACTTAACCTGTCTCCTGCCTCTCAGGGAAAGGCATGATTCTCTGAGTCAGAAGAGGGCAGCTTATGGTCACCTGAGTACACAGTGCACAGGGGAGGAATCTTGCAGGAGGAAAGTGGCATTCTGTCTAGATAGTGGAGACACACAAAGTTCTAGTCCCAGATAACAGACTGTGGACAGCGTAAAATTCTGATAGGATGCAAGCCACGTGCAAGGACATTAGTAGTCAGGCAAACACCTGAGACTCTGATACCCAAGGATTGTGAGGTCTCCTACCCCACAATGCTACCTTCCCCGCCCCTAACCTCCCATACACAACACACACACACACACACACACACACACACACCTGCACACACACTGCCCTCACTGTCTGTATTTTCCACCACCACTGAGATAGAGAACTATACAAATTTGTCCCGATACCTGCCAGGTAAGGAAGCAGATTCCATCCCTGCCAGTTTGCTTAAAGAAGCAGGTCATCCAAGAGCAATGGCGACTCTAGGGTGGCACAAGGAATCCCAAGTTCCGAACTGAATGTGGTGAAACTATACTGGGAAGAAGCCTCATCTATCCAAGCGGCACCTATTTCTGACAGACTTTGACCTCAGCAGCCTGAGAAGGGCACACCCACGGCTCTGGAATTTTCCGCAACCAAGTTCAGAAGAAGCTGGTTTTGCTCTGGTACAGAAAGGCTTTCTCTAAGGGGCTGCTTATAATAAAAAACAACTTGTGTAGGTTGTATCTTGTAGCTCAATTGCTTTGAGAGGTCATTGTTCTCTGTCCACAGGGTCATTAATTTTAGTTGCCTCATTGCCACCCACATAGGCAGCCAACACATTTTTCACATCCCCTCAGGAGTGGGAGAAAAAGCACAGTTTGGAATCTAATCTGACCAGGAGTTAAATGATGTTCAGAGAGTTAACATTCTGATGCTTGAATTCCTTATTTGGTCGATGAAGCTGATAGTTGCTATCTACCCTACATTATTATCAGAGACTTAATTGTGTAACATAATAAAATACCTGATAATTATAACAACATTTTGTCATCCACTGTGAGAGGTGCTTTAAGTCTGTTTTATTTGATTCCCACCACATCCTATGAGAAAGAGGTTGTTATCCACATTTTACAAAAAAAGGATGGCAAGGAATTATGCATTTGATTAATTTCAGACAGCTAGAAAAGGGAGCCAAAAATCAACCCTAGGTAGGGCTGACTCCAAATTTGCGCATTTACCCAACAGTACTTCCTACTATGGCAGGCACCGAGCAAACTTTGCGCTCCTTTATCCACACACTAAAGCTTTTGAGAAAGTACACTTTGCCACTCCCAAAGAAATATAAGGAAGTCTGACTAATGAAATGCTTTCCCAGTCACCAAGGGACTGAGGTATTCTGGGCACTGTTCTGCATACAGACTTGTCACTAGACAAACCAGCAGATGTCTTAGAAGGTAGCATCCATCGCCTGTGGCTGGACTGTGCTAATGATGACCCAATTAAAAGCTCAATTGTCAATTACCAAAGTTGGAACCAGCTAGGTGCAGCTAGAGCCCTAGGACTTGGAATGCAATTCCTCCTCTTTCCAGGGGTTTCTCTCTTCTCTCTCAATTAGGCTGAAATGTTCAAGCACATGGAGGCAGGGTGTAAGGAAAGGCTCTGGGAGCGTGGGAGAAGAAAGATGAAGTCAGCACTTTGTCTGCTGATTCAGAGGAAGAGAACTCGGGTAACTTGAGGATATTCCTTCCCATGGGGTGGCGGAGTTGGAAAGTGACTGAGTCCTACTTTGAAGGGGTTTCACAGCAAGTTCTAACAGCCATTAGCAAGGTTCTTTGAGTAGCTGTTGAAATGAAAGTGGACGATGATAACAAGCCTTATCAGGGTATTTCAGGACGTAGGCTGTAAGGGGACATTTTGATCTTTTAAGTTTATTAAGGGAAGAATTTTTTTTTTGGTAGTGAGGGAAAGACTTGGGGCTTTAACCAATTGTATGCCAGTGCCCTGTTCCAAAGTGTCAGGAAGGTTCTGTGAGCCACCCTGATATTTTCACCTGCCATCTTCATCCCTCTAAAGAGAAAATAAATGGCATACTCTTTAAGGCCTGATGGCACTGCACTCACTCACGGGGTGACTCTGAAGCATTGTTCAGTAGCCACCCCCCACCCCCAGCTTGCATCTCTCAGTGAGAGGTCCCTACCTCCAGGACCTCAGCCCTCTTAAGTTATTCATTTCCTCAGCAAGTGTCTCCCAGGGGTGACCTGTGTTTGGCAGTCGGCAATGCTCTCTAAATGGCAAATGATTTATTCTCTTTCAAATGACAGTTCCTTAGCTGTATGCAATAATGCACACCTGTAATCAGGAGGCTGAGGCAGGGTCATAAGTTCCAGACCTGACTGGGCAATTTGGCTAGACCTTGTCTCAAAAGAAAAATACATCAGGGGCCTCAGAAAGAGCTTACAACCAGAATTATGGTAACATCTCTCAGACCCCCAATTTATATGAAAGTCTGGTATATATTGAGATTCTTATTTATCATTTCTTTAATTAAGAGAATTCGGCATGGCTTCCATGTTAGTGAAAGGTCACTCTTGGTTCTAGTGTGAAGATGTTTAACTCAAAAAGGCACAAGGAGACAAATGTTGCATGATCTCACTTATATGCACTGAGGATGTAAATCAGTGGTAAAATGGCCCTGCATTCAACTCCCAGTACCAGAAAAATATAATAATCCATAAAATAAAATAAATTGACAGTTCAACATCTGGGTTTTAACCCAATGAACGCATCAGATACTATGTCTTTCCCTCCTTTAGAGTGTCTTCTATGGTCACAAATACAGCAAACATTTGAGGGTAAAATCTTAACTCTGATGAGTTGAAAGATGGCCCCCTAAACGGACTTTAACGAAATTTAACACACCTAGGATCCACAATAAACGGGTTTCCATCAACCACATTCTTACAAGAAGGTCTCCATGGTCTTCCTTATGCCCAGTTTCAATGATAGAGTTTGCAAATTTCTTTTGCTTAAATTGTAGACTTGAATCACATGCATGCCTTTTCCCCTCTTGAGTCTGGTCTTGCAGTTAACTCTTCAGTGACTTTTCTTCTTAATCGACAAATAAAAATCGTATGTATTGTGGGGGGTGCATACAGCATGATGGTTTGAAATGTGCACACATTATGAAATGGATAAATGGAGCTAATTAACATATTTTGTGGGGAGAACACTTAAAATCTATTCTCTTAGGAATTTTCAAGTACACAAGACAAGGTTATTAACTGTAGTCACCATGTCATACAATACAGCTCTTGGACTCAGTAATGAATATTTCTCTCCACTTCTATGAGTTTAACTTCTTTAGATCACACATATAAGTAAGATCATGCAACATTTGTCTCCTTGTGCCTTTTTGAGTTAAACATCTTCACACTAGAACCAAGAGTGACCTTTCACTAACATGGAAGCCATGCCGAATTCTCTTAAAGAAATGATAAATAAGAATCTCAATATATACCAGACTTTCATATAAATTGGGGGTCTGAGAGATGTTACCATAATTCTGGTTGTAAGCTCTTTCTGAGGTCCTGATGTATTTTGTTTTTAGACAGCAGTTAAGCAGTATAGAAAACCCCCCTGTCCAGAGAGCTAACCAATTTATTTCATTAATTTAAAAAAATACTTTTGAGTTCCTCTTAGGAGAGTAGCACCTAATAGGTAGAACAAACTGCTTGTAAAACTCAGTTTATTTGATACATAAAATTGCCTTTTAATAAATGGTGCTCGTTTTATCAGAGAAAATAGATTTGGAGGGTATATTTGATCATCAAGTAAATCTGATTGGTGCAACATGCCTGCTCAAAGTCCATTTATTTTCACAGCGAACTCCTTTTTAATACTGTTACCTCACCAAGGGGTTTAGGTGAAGCTTGTACTCAGTTTCTTCCTTTTATAAATAGCAAAGCTACTTGGAACATTGAAAGGGGAATTGGATCCATAGCAAGGAAATATTATAGAAAGGGCATGGGGTCAGGCTCAGACACACCTGGTGCAGAGAACAGCTTTTTCCCTCACCTAGCCAAATAAATTTTTGCAAGATTTTTAATCTTTCCAAGCCTCAGTTTTCACTTATAAAAGTGTTTGTTATCTGGACTGAATATTGCATAGCACAGCACTTGTAATGTGTTAAGTATCAATAAAGCGGAGCTTGTGTGGCTGCTACATCACCACCATCAAGTGGGTTGTCCAAGACTTCACTTTGTTAGAGCCTAAATAACGGTAGAAACTAAAAGGGTCAACTATCAATTCTGCCCTTTGAATGTCATGTAAACTGAATGAAACTAAATATTTTCATGTGCATTGTATACTATCCATCTTTTTTGCACCAGTGCCAGAGTAACACAAAAAGTGTCTCCTCAAACCACAGGTCTTTGCCAGTGCCTGAGGATGAAAAAAGCAATGGGACCAGAAGGATAAGTCTTGTCAATCAGAAAAGAGCATTTGGGGAGTGCAAAGTCAGGGCGTTGAGACAATGGGCTAACAGAGTGGGAATCCCTAGACACCCCTGGGCTAGGAATGGAAGATTCTCCTGGGACTCTGCTTCTAGCTCTCTAGTGTTCATGTCGCCTCTAATGGATCCTAAGGAAGGGAAAACACAGAGCTATCTATCTGCCAGATGGCTCCTTATGACAGTTTTATTCATGTATCCATTTATCCTCATTATTACAGGAGATCTCCCAAGTCTGCAATAGACTGGCACCCGAGATGATTGATGGTCTTGCACCCATCCCCGATATCCAGACAACAATTTTGAGGTTTTTTTTTTTTTTTTTTTTTTTTTTTTTTTGGTCTGATATTAAGTGGTATTATCCTTGTTAAGGAACAAATTCATCACTTTTTAAAAAAAAATGTAATGAAATATACATAACACAATATTTACCATTTTAAACATTTTTTTGTATATGGTTCCACGGCATTAAATACATTTAACTATTGTGCAGCCGCCACCACCATCTGTCTCCAGAACTTTTTCATTTTTCCCAGTTGAAATTCTGTGCCCAAAAGACAGTTATTCCCCATTTCCCTCCCCTCCCTAATCCTGGGAAACCACCATTCTGCTTTGTCCTTGCTGCTCTAGGGACCTCATAAAATATTGGTCCTTTGTGACTGGCTTCTTTCACTTAACACAGTGTCTTCCAGTTTCACCCTGTTGTAGCATGTGCCAGAGTTTCCATTGTTAAAAACTTAATGATTGTATAGTCTGTGAAGCAATAAGGGTGCAGTTTTGGTTGATGGCCTCACATTTTGAGACTTGCCATAAAACCTAACGCTTAAGGAGGTTTTAAAAACTGGCTTATTTCATTAGCATACCATTAGTTGAGATTGTTACTCAGCATTTACTGTAACTAGTGGAAGTAATAAATGTATGAGTTTTTCACAAAAAATTGTCTTCATATAGTGGTATCTTAGGTAGAAAGCTATGTAGTGACCTTCATGCAAAGAGATAGTATTATTTAATTAGTACTTGTAATTAAAGAATTATTCATTGACCTCACACTACAATTCCTGGCATCTGTGTGATAAGGCATGTAAGTAGGCCTCACACAGACATCTACAGATAATTCAGTTCTCAAGTTTGCTCAATGAAGTAACCAGATTGAGGACCAAGCAGCTGAACTCTCATCAACTATTTCTCCCACTCTCTCTTACTAGTCACCTGGCTAAATAGTTGTTTTATACTCACATCATAATCTATCTGCTTATGCATTTGTTAATTTATTAGGGTACATACTTATTGGTGCAAATTCCACAATAGATTTGGCTGTAATCAGTAAAGAAATATTATGATGCATAAAAGACAACATAGCATTTCTTTATGAAAAATGAAACCTCTCCTGGCCATGTAAAACCTGAACAATATTATGACATCTCAGTCATGGTTGGTAACTGGGGTGATGTATGTAAGACACATCCACCTATGCTGGATAGTTTCATGGAGTTTATCTGTAACCCAGACTTGTCAGTAACATTCTGCAGTGTTATCAAGAGACGGAACAGCAGAGCAAGCCACTTCCTTGTACATTTTGAAACGTAGAAGTATTAATTTTAATTTTTAAGCTGTGTCTTCAACTTTCAAGCAACATTTCTCCCCATGTGACTGTACTTCCTCAGTGTCCTTAGAAACATTGTAGGATAGGATGAGAAAGGAACTAAAAGGAGAATGGAAAATTTTTGATCCTAGGACAAAGACGAGTTGGACATAATAATAATGGGCAAAGATGCCAGAAAGAAGAGCTTGTGGGATGAGGTGGAGAACAAAACACTGGCTCCTGAGGTCTTTGCTTAAAAGTGACTTTTTCTAAGAATTTTGTATATCACGCCTGTCATAAACATTCAACTTCATTGTGCAATGAAGACAGATGACAAGAATTTGCTGTTCTGACAACCTCCCTCGCCCCTAAAAGAAAGCAACTTCCCCACGTCCTTGGAATCTGACCTCCTCATTTCCAAATGCACAGTGGAAAACTTGTGCCAGTGAGGGCTGGGCCAGTTGTTTATGTGACTAATTGGACGTCTACATAAAGAGGAGAATAGGGGCAGGTCCCTCTCTCATCTGTTCTAAAGCCAGAGCTTGCTCTAAAGTGGAGAGGCATGTAGACTGGAGAGAGATGAACCATTTAACTGTCCTTTGTTGACCCTCTTATGTAAGCTTTGAGGTCATGAAGGCTCCATTTTATTTTCATGTGGCAGAAGGAAAGGTTTAAGGGTCAATTATCAGGGGGGCACAGGGCTTGAGAAGGTTCTAGATAAGGGCCAAATTTTATATATTTGACAACAATGGGATATGTAAGAGGAGACTGAAGGCAGAGGGATTGGAGGAGAAAAGTCCTGAGGGAAAAAGATGAAGACCGTTAGATGGACAGTTGATGATGGCCGGGAGAGACACAGCTTCTTCAGAGCCAGGAGATGAGTGAACAGTCAAGGAGAAGAAAGAGAAATTTTGACTTGGAGAAAAAGGAAGCTGAGAACACTCAGTTTACCAGCAAATTGGAAGGAAATGTTTTTCTGAGAAAAAATGGTGGAACTTATATTTTGGGATGGTTTGGCCTAATAATGCAATGGTGAGCTGTAAAGAGGTGAATTAAAGGTGGTCAGGCAGTCATGGGGAGCCATGGGGCTATATATGAAACATATGAAATATATGTTTGAAATATATGAAAAAATGTGCAACATCTTTAGCAATTAGGGAAATGCAAATCAAAACTACACTGAGATTTCATCTCATTCCAGTTAGAATGGCAGTCATCAAGAATACAAATAGTAATAAATGCTGGAGAAGATGTGGAGGAAGAGAAAAAAAAAAACACTTTTATACTTTTATTCAGTCACAGAGAAGAATGAAATTTGCAGGAAAATGGATGGAACTTGAGAGCATTATGTTAAGCAAAATATGCCAAATTCGGAAGGTCAGAAGTCATGTTTTCTTTCATATGTAGAATCTAGAGAAGAAAGAAAAAAAAAAAAGAAAGTTGGTCATGGCAGCAGGCGGGGTCCCCTGAAAATGGAAGGGAGACAAGTAGAGTAGAGGAAAAGAACCAGAAGGAGAAAAGAGGAGAGGGAAAGGGGAAATACTGGGAATTGATATTGGCAAAATTATATTGTTATATCATGTACATGGACAAATATATAACAATGAATCCCATAATTACATATAACTATAATGCACCAATAAAAATATGGGGAAAAAGTTTGTGTTTGTATATTCTAAATTTTGTGGATGGGCAATTCTTAGTGGTCATTATATCCAAGGTGGAACTTTGTGAGTGCCAATGAAGGATATTATTAGTTGAACAGATCCAAGAAAATACACAACCAAGGTATTAATGTCACCTTAGTGGCTTATGAAATCAATGAGAAGGCAAAAAGAGAATTTAAAATTTTCATAGTACTTTCTTGATAACCCTTGCATGACCTAGCAATGTTTCACCTGTGATTATAAAAAAGGCTTTGGGTGTGGATATGGTACAGCTCTCAGAACCATCCACAAAGCTTTTAATTTAGCAGAACAAGATGTTTTTCATTTAACTCCTATCCTAGCACTGCATCTGCTATATCATGGGGAATAAGGTGGATGAACAAGAGGAGTTGGAAGAATCAAAACAGTGTCAGTTCCTGTGCACACTAATGCCAAGGCAAAGCCATTGTTTCTGCCTCTAGGTCTACAAAGGTCTAGCAAGAGTTCCACGTGTGTCCTTGCTGTTCTGTTTTAGTCCTTTCACTGTCCGAGGAGATTAGCATTTGGATTATAACTATTTCCTTATAAATCATTCCTCTCAAAGAATTTTTTAAAACCCCAAACTCAAAAACCTTTGAAAACTTAAGAGCAGCATCTTTTGAATTTATGTCTCTAAATCTCACCTAGTACCTGGCAGGCATGTAATGTTCAAAAATCTCGCACACAATGAATGAACGGATACACTGTACTCTCTATGAGCCATATCTCCCTAGGATACACTTTCAGGTTTTGAAATTTCTGTGACCTTCTCCCACTCCTGTGCCATTCAGCATCTCTCTTTTGAAAGATACATAAACAATATTATGTGGTTAGCCCCCTGTTGGCCAATCCCAGTTGACCCTGGATTATCTGCTCTTGATTTTTCTCATTCCAGAACTAATTATCACACTGATCAATTGGCCCCCTACAAAAAACAGTGGAAGAGATTAAAAGGGGCAATAAATGAGAGGTGGAGCCTGAACAAATAAGAATGCAAACATTGATGCTTGTGTTAAGCAAAACAGTCCTCAACTCGAAAATCTCCATTCCTGCTAGACAGAAATCTCAGTTTTTTCCTGCCTTGGGAATGCTGATCCCCAATAAGGCAAATAGGTCCATTCGACATATTCACTTAAGTTAGTAAAATATGTCCCCCACAGAGGCAGAGGCCAACACCAAACACAGAGGCAGCCAATACCTCAATGCCTAGTGTGATGAGGCAAACATGGGCTAGATTTCAGTAGCACTAGATCATTTGGAAGGTAGGCACCTTGGGCCATAACCAACCTGAATGTCTATGTTCTTTGTTCCTGATGGGTACTTACTCTTTGGGCCTAGGTCTCTATTTTCTGAGCTCAGAACTACTATCTCATTCTTAAAGTTATCTATCAGATTCCTGAACTATGTCAGACTTCAGTAACAATTAGAAAACTTAGGAGAGCTGGGCTTGGTGGCATGCATCCATAATCCAAGCTATTTAGGAGGCTGAGGCAGGAGGGTCACAAATTGAAGACCAACCTCTTCAACTTAAAATTGAAAACTAAAAAGAGCTGGGGCTGTATCTCGGTCGTAAAGTGCCCTGAGATCAATCTCCAGTCTAGAAGAAGAAGGAGGAAGAGGAAGAAGAGGAAGAGGAGGATGGGAATAGGGAAGGGAAGAGGGAGAGGGAAGGGGAGGAGGAAAAGGAAAAAAAGGGAGGAGGACATGTTGCTATTAGATATTTGCATCACTCTAAACCTATCCTTTTCACCTTTGGTTAGCAAAACCGATGGGATAACTTTATATGAAAGGCTTTTCCTGGTATGTTTGGGCAAACTTCAGAAATCTCTTCATTTCTACTTTTGTGGTTTAGTTCTAGCATGTAGAAGATTTATGGATGTAAGGTGTTTTAATCAGTTTCCTGTGGCTGTGACCAAATGACCTGACCAAAACAATAGAGAAGGAAAAGTTTATTTTGGCTCATGGTTTCAGAGGTCTCAGTCTTTGCATGGCTGATTCTGTGGCTCTGGGTCCAAGTTGAGGCAGAACATCATAGCAGAAGGGAATGGAAGAGGAAGGTAGCTCAGGACATGGCAATTAGGAAGCAAAGAGAGTGCTGTACTCACTGGGGCCAAAATACATACCCAAAGGCACACTCCCAGTGACCCACCTCCTCTGAATACATCCTACCTGCCTACAGTGGATTAACTCACTGATTTCTTAATTATAACTCTCCTAATCTAATTATTCAACCTCTGAAATTTCTTGCATTGTCTCACATCTGAGCTTCTGGGGGGACACCACCACACACCTAACCACAGCCTAAGGTTTACCTTTCCTAACTGTACCACCTCAGTAAAGCCATGGAGAAAAGGCAGGGGGACAGATTTCCCACCATCCCTCACTGGGCCAGTCTAGGTTTCCAGGGCTTTTCTAGATGCAACTACAGTAAGCCAGGCAGCAAATCTTAGAGTATCAGTGACACAGCTTGATGAAACCGTGGGTGGGCTGTGTCCACCCTCACCAGACCAGCTGGACCTTAAACTGGCAATGTTCAATGCTTACAGGACGGTCAAAATTGGAGATGGTGTGGAACTGAGTAAAGGTTATGATGGTGCCAACATCTGAAACTGTTTTCTGAGTATGAGCTGTTTCCAAACAGGAAAAAAAAAAAAAAAAAAATATATATATATATATATATATATATGTATATATATATGAGACTGTTGATTTTGTTTTTTCATCAGACAATGGCAGCTGAGGATGCATATGGTGCAGACAGGAGGGTTGAACTCAATAAGTAGAGGCCCATCTTTGGATTAGCACCTTCAGTGAGGCTGGCCTTTCTCTACCACCTTTGCCACTGGAGTCATTTTCTAAACGTTCGAAAGAAATGGGTGAGGCTGGACTTGCTTCTGTGGCAGTGCCTCATATATGTTTTTCCTTGGGAGAGATAAACTTTCCAATGAAAGGAAGAATTCTCTGGATCTCTCTTCATCGTTACTATTTTCTGGGGTAAAACTATAGCTCCTATCTGCCAAATTTCAGCCAAGACTCCACTCCCAATCTTGACCAGTAACTATAATCTATCCCTCCCCAGTGTGGTTTGACAAGACATGACTCAGTCCTGCACATTGCTTTACTTGAACCAGTACTATCCCTGGGGTTTCTATGGTCCTGAAGCCTCTGTTTTTAATGGGAAATTCAATAGGAGCTCAGCAAGTGGGTCTGGTAGGAAACACCCCCTTGTCCTCCCCTGCATATAAAATCTGTAACAAATGGTGACTAAATCCAAAATCATGTTGTTTTCTCATTAATTTTTTAAGGTGCCAACTTCTGGGGACAGTGGAAAAGGAGCAGTTGTAATTATGAGGTCAGAATTTGGGACTGGCCTCTGTAGTCATTCAGGGCCTCTTCTCTCTGTATTCATTGCTTTCAGGCAGACACAGATAAATCTGGCTGTTCTTGGACTGACAACCCAGGCAGGCTTGTCATGTAGTAATGAAGTAAACAACTAGATTTTGTTTCCCAGGAGAATATATCGATGAACGTGGTCGCTGCCAGGTCTGTGATTCTTCGTGTGCCAAGTGCTGGGGGCCAACCCAGGAGGACTGCACCAGTTGCCCCCTCACAAGGTGAGTGACCTTTGATACCTTCTGGGGTGGAAGCTCACAGGATGCAGGGTCGGGAGAGGAGGTGCTAACCAGCTCAACAGCACCCCAGGGATCTGCAGGAAATAGGACTAAACTTCTTTCCATGACACAGATATTCTCCTTGGTCTGGCCACAGCCCACATTATAGCATCCTTTCTCCATGACACCTGGTACTCTCTGCAAGGACCAGTTCCCTGGACACTGGGAAAACTTGTTCATCGATGAAGGTGTTGCATTCAAAGCCACCTTTCATGACTGGAATCTCATTTCTCAACCATTACTTCCATCTTCTGACCAAATATCTATGCATTTCTAGAGTCAATTCTACCCTTTTGAGTAGAATTAATCTTCCCTCTCTGTGCCCAAAGGCTTTATATAAGTTTACCTCTAAGCACCTGTTGAAGACATTTGCTTACAAATATATCTCTATGTTAAACTACAAGCTCCTTGAGATCCTCCCTTTTGTATCTCCAATTCCTATTGCAGTGCTAAGAAAACAGTAGGCACCCAATAAATGTTTGATAATTGAATGAATGTGAACCTATTAAGCATGTGAATGGCATTTCTAATAAGTTGGGAGCTGCTATATTTTTGGTCAACGCTCCTCTGATCTTCAAATAGCCAAGAGGTAGGAAGAAAGGAAAAAATGAATGAAAAAAAAGGAAGGAAGGAGAGAAGAAAGGAGAGAGACACAAAATAACAGACTTAAGAATTCTCAGTGACAGCTGGCAACTGTGACACATTCCTATAATCCCAGGGACTCCAAAACCTGAGGCAGGAGGATTGCAAGTTGGAGGCCAATCTGGTCAACATAAAGAGACCCTGTCTCAAAATGAAAAACGAAGACTGAGGATGTAGCTCAGTGGCAGAGAGTCCTGTGTTTGATCCCCAATACCATAAAAAAAATAATAAAATCAGAAAAAGAATTCTCAATACTAACCATTAGGACATTTTCCAAGTGTCTCTTTAAGATAACTAGACTTCTAAATATTGCATTTTCTTTAAAGCAATTTCAAAGCATACTTCAAGATGGAGATAACATTATCAAAATGAGGTCCTCTTTTTCTTCTACTCTGGACCATACCAGCAACAAATTCCATTACATGTTTGGACATCTTTTGAACTGGAGAAATATTTTAGTACTCGCTGAATAAGACTGTGAGTGTACAGTGCAGATTATCCCTGGCTCATCAGAAATGAGAAGTGAGAAAAAAAATCTACCATCCTAAACGGTCATTTTAAGAATCTGAGTCCATTGAGAAAAGATCAGAGGTAAACCTGCTGGGTTATTTTGGTAGTTTCATTTGTGAAGTATCCTGTGATTCAGCTTTTGAAGAAATAAAAGCAAGTGCATGGATCTTGAACCAGCATATCTTCTTAAGAAAATCTTTTTCCCCCAGGGACAATTTTTTTCTCATCCCTCCGAGCATTCCATCCCCCACCCCCATTTCTCTTCTTTGATGTCAGTTAAATATGTTCAAGGAAGGGTATCATAGCATGGCAATGAGCTACCTAACTCCTTTTCTTATTTTCCCTGAAGGGGGCTGAGAAGATGAGGAAAAAAAAAAACTCTCTTGAATAATGGTGTCATTGGCTTTTTTTTTGTCCTGGAAAGTGTGGCAAAATGTTTTCCTTGAGTGTTTTCAAAGTGTTTTCTGATGAGGAGTCCTCATTCACTTTGTGCAACTGTAACAGAATGCTTGGGACTGGGTAATTTATAAACAGGAGAAGTTTGGCCAACTATTCTGGAGGCTAGAAGTCCAAGTTTGCGACACCAGCACCTGGTAAAGGCCTTGCTGCTGGGTCATGTCACAACAGTTAGTGGAAGAGAAAGAAGGCAAGAATGAGAGAGCAAGGGGAAGACAGATTTGCTCCCCTAACTATCCCACTCTCACGACCACAGCATTGATCCTTGCATGGGCCAGAGTCCTCACAACCCAATCATCTCTTATTCCACTCCACCTTCCAATACTGTTGCATCGTGAATTTAAATTTCCAACACAAACTTTTGAGGACACATTAAACCCATAGCAAATGGGCAGGGGTTGTGGGTCAGTGGTGAAGTGCTTTCCTAGCATGTGTGAGGCAGTGAGTTCGATCCTCAGCACTGCATAAAAATAAATGAATAAAATAAAGGTCCATCAACAACTAAAATATATATTTAAAAAAATTTTTTTAAACCATAGCAAACAAAATCAGGTCCATCAAAAGCAAGTCACAAAGCACCTCCTTAGCTGGGTATGGTGGTGTGCACCTGTAATCCCTGCAACTCAGGAGGCTGAGGCAGGAGGATCAAATATTTGAGGCCAGACTCAGCAACTTAGCAAAGCCCCATCTCAAAATAAAAATAAATAGATAAAAAGGGGTGGGAATGTAACTCCGTGGTACATTCCCCCAGGGTTCAATCCAATACTGCAAAACCAACAAACAACAAAAAACACCTGCTGCTTTGTATCCAACTCTGCCTTAAATGAAGAGTCCAGGAATTCTTCAGTGAACCTCCCTGCCCTTCAGGTCACAGGTAAACAGGAGTGAAGTACTCAGGGACAAGAGATAGTGGGGAAACTTAAACACCCTATATCTGAAGCAAGAGCTGCACGGGTGGAAGAATGAACACCCTGTAGAAACTGGAGCAATAGAGGACACAGCCTCTACCCAGCTGTGGAAGAAATAAAACCAAGTGCATGAACTTGCAGAGTCATGGGGTAGGGAATAAATACCCTCAATCTCTCTCTCCTTTCAACCTCAGATCTCCTGTGGATGTTTCTCCTTGTCTGAAACTAACTGGAGGCCAATGGGAAATATAGCTTATCAGTGAGGAAGATTGAGCTCGGGATGCAATCTACAGTGGGCTTGCTTCTAGGACACAGGACAGAGAAATGCAGAAAATGGAACTGTGTTGGGAACGAGGGAAGGCAAACAATATAACCAGGACAGTTGTTCTGAGTTTCTTCTTGTTCTGAAGCTTTTGGATAGCTCTCGTCCTGGTAAAATAAAGATAATCTTCAAAGAGTTTTCATCTGGGAGAGGAATGTTAACATTTATCTTGAAGGTTTAATTCAAAACCACATGTCAGGGAAGCAAATTGGTGGAGAGAGAGATGAAATAAGATTGGCCAGGCCCTGATGACTATTGAACATTTGTGTTGAGTGAATACATTGGCTGGTGGGAGGGCTACTTTTATATAATATATGTTGTGTATACATATATATGCCTTTAATATATGTTTAAATCATTCCATAATAAAATTTTTAAAAATAAAAGAATTTAACCCTAAAGTTGTTTTATAGGAAATCCAGTTTGAGAAGTTATCTCTGCACCCTGTACTTTCCCTTAATATGTCTATAAACCTTTGGGTTTAGTTCCTTAAAGACAATTAAAAGCTTGAAGGAATCAAGTGCCCCCTTTGCCACTGTTTTTAATATGCAAATCTCTGAAATGCTGTGGCCATAATGGCCCAAATTCATTTCAAAGCCCAGTCCTAAAGGAGGCATAGAGTCAATGAACGAACTAAAAGCATTTAAAAGTTACCTCTATTCTTGCTCAGACTTAAACATTTTTATTTGATGTGCTTCAAGAAATGCACAGGGAGAAAAAAAAAAGTTTTTTTCTCAAATTTCATCCTATTAGAACATTAAAGCACCAAGAAGTCACATTAAGGGCCTTTGTGATGGCTTTAATTAGGTCAAACCAACAATCAGAACAAACCCTGATTTGCTGTCTCTTCTGTTACAGTTCACTTCACACACGCACATAGGCACCTACCCTGGGGGCTCCTGGAATACCCAGCTCCAATGTTGACATCATCTCTCCCAGCTCATTAGCTCTTGGTTCTACCTTCTTCCTCCTTGCTATGACATCTATTGGACCTATCTATGAGAAGGTCAAGATCATGCTTAAGTTGGGAGGAGAAGCTCTTCTGTAGAGATCAGTTTATCTGGGCATCTCTGAATATCATGCATTGAACACCTGGTGGTCTCAGACATACCTTAACACTAAAGAAAAGTTTCATCATCCCCATTTCTTTTTTTTTTTCACAGAGCAAATTATCTGTTCTTCACTAGGGAAAATTTGTTGGTGTCTATAGACCACAGGGCCATTTGAAATGGGACTTCTCTTCAAGTTTCTGAGCAACTTTTCTTAAGCAGGATGGAGACAGGGCAGTGATACAATTCATTGTCTTCACTTAAGCATGCTGATTTCCTTATCTTTCTATCTTTAGAAAAATCATGCTTTCACAAACATTGGCTATGTTGCTTGTGCTTTCCTCAGTGTGCAGGAGGAGGTGGTGGCTTAAAGCACAGTTATGTGCTTCAAAGTTTCTTAAAATCAAATCAGAAGGCCTCTTTCCTAATAAACAGGGAAGGCTTGTGCCTCTGCTTCATCCTCTGTCTTGTGAAGTTTAATTGGTACCTATTAAGAGATCAGATCACCTCTCCCAAGAGAAATGATTTCCCCAAAACCAAGCTGTTATCTCTTCCTAAAAGGGACATAATAATGATGTTCTTCACATCCTTCTCAACTGAATTTAGCATGAAAAGGAACCACTAGATTTAATTTGCCCTTTTCTCCTTTTCAGCAAAACATTGAGGAGATTCCTTGTTTCAAATCCTCAGAGAGTTCTTATTTAGATTTTCTTATAGGAATGTTGTTGGTTTTGTTGTTGCTGTTGTTTTTTAATTAATCCAATCCAAATAACTCCTTGGGAAAAATATCTCCTAAATCAGAAAGCAGAGCCGAGCGGGGCTGAGATATTCCAGTCAAACATTAGTACCACCAGCTTTTCGTCTGGGCTGGTCCAACAGACACCTTAATCTACTCTACGGTGCACAGGATCTGCTTTGATGTGGATAGCCAGATATGTGCGTCTGCTTAGGGCTTGGACCCCATGCACTTCTGGGGATCAAAAGAACTGTTTGCTCCAGTGCTGCTAGGTATCCTGACCAAAATCAAAAGGGCTGGGAAACCAGGAGCAAGTGACCTTCTGTTAAGTCACTGGCTTGAGTCCCAAATTGATATAAATGACACAGATGGTCAGGGTGTGGGAATGAACAAGACAGAAGATCACCTGTGACACACTATTCAAGATGCAGAGCCCCAGGCTAATTTCTTCCAACCCTTGAATTGAAGTGCTCCACTTCACAGTTCAGGGTTGGTTCCAAATCTGGGAATAGTAGTGTTTAGACAAATCATGCCAGCCCAGAAACAAGTTGTACAAGGCCTACACCTGGCCTTCTGTGTACGGTCTGGCCTGAGTAGAGGAAGTGGTAGAGAGAAAAGGAAACCTTCCCTTTCTGTGCAGGCCCACTCAGCCTGGGTGACAGCATTAGGCCTTCAGAACCATGTGCATGCTATGTACTCTGTAAACCTCATGATGGATTTAATAGCTTCATTCTGAAGCTTTCAGAGACTCCAATCTGGCATCACCTGTATTACTTGGGAGTCACTTAGCAAATTCCTGTCATTGAGCAGTGATTTTCAAAGTAAGCTTTTACATGAGACAGCAACCCCACCATCTGTGTATAGCATAGCTAAAAGATATGGAATCGGCATGCCGAAGAGAGGCCTGCATGCCCACAATAATTATGGCACTATTCACAATGGCTAAAATACGGAATCAATATTTTGTGCTATATATACACAAGGGAATATCATTCAACCATAAAGAAGAATGAAGTCTTGTCATTTTTAGTAAAACGAATGGAACTCAAGGGTATTATGTTAAGTGAAATAAGTCAGACACAGAAAGACAAATTTGCAAGTTTTCATTCATATGAGGAAGCGAAAAGAAATCAATATGAATGTAGTATAGCAATTTCTAGAGCCTAGGAAGGTTGGGGATTTGGTGGATAAAGGAAGTTGAAGAACTGGTACCAAAACATAAATAGAAAGAATTACTTCTGGTGTTCCTCAACATAATGGGTGACTCTACTTCACCATATCTATTATATTCTTTATGAAAATCTAGAGGAGAGGAGCTTGAAGACTTTAAACATAAAGAAATTATAAGGAGTTCACAAGGCTAATTATCCTGATTTGATCAGTACATACTGTAGGCATGTGTTGAAATACCTCACTATATTAAATTAATAGTATAATTAATACATGCTAATAAAAATGGATACATAAATAAATAGTGAAAGGTTAAAAACAAAATTATGCTCTCTGGATCAGCAGTGTTAGCATTACCTGGGAACTTGTCAGAGATGCAAATTCTCAGTTCCTTTCCCCAAGACCTACTAAATTAGAAACTCTGGAGGTGGAGTTCCCAGCTCATTTCATCTATTTCCATTACCTACCTGACTCCTACATTTATTTGATCAACATCTTATATTTTTCTTAGCAAAATTCTTGAATACAATTGACTTAATCACATTTGCTCTTGTAATTACTTTGCAAAGAAAAATGAAGCAAAAGCATGGGAAATATTAACAATGACATTATGTATATATTGTATGTATATAAAACCAAAGATAGTAGAACCCAGCATACAAAGCCCTTGTGGATGTTCACAAGCATGGTCAGAAAACAAAGACTGTAGTATCCCATGTATCAGAAAATGCTTGCAAAAAATGACATTTGGAATCGAAATTCATTCATTATTTGCAATATACACAAACCAAGTTTATAAGTAGCACCTATTCTACCCTTCAAGAGTCCTTGGAGCTGACAGTTCCCTTGTCCAGTGTGGGCAGGGTGTTAACTAAGGGAAGAATATTTTCTCCAAAGTCTCTGAATTCAGAGACCCATTTAGCATCTTGAAAATTCGGAGATCTCCATCTGACTGCTGACTGGATTTGGCCAGAGCCTACGGTATGGGTTTAATCCCTGTGGGTACAAGTTAGTTTATTTGGAACCAGATACAGGATCGGATCCCCAGCCAGCTTCTGGCATGCCTGCTTTTGGACTCAAGTCTCAGACCAAGGATGGGTACATGACTAATATTTCACATGTTCTAAGATGATCAGTCCCAGGCATCCTTGTTTCTGGAACAATGAAATCCAATCTGTACAGTGAAACATGAATACCACATGTTCAGATACTTAGGGCCTTTCTGGGAAGTCACCCTGATACATTCTAAAAAACCGCTTTTCCTCTAGGGTTTTTGATGATGGCCGCTGCATTTTGAACTGTCCCTCATGGAAATTCGAATTGAAGAGCCAATGCCATCCATGCCACCACACCTGCCAGGGCTGCCAAGGAAATGGGCCTTCCAACTGCACCTCATGTGGAGCAGGTAAGGGAGTCCACCCTACCTCATACCTGCTCTCCTCCAGTCCATCATTCTTTGGTTTGGCCTAGAAGCCTTTCCTGGGGTTAAGGGTTAAACTTGACAACTCTTCCTTAAAGAGTCTGTACAACCCTGAAATCTCTGCTTGTTGTCAGAATGTGAAAACATTGTTCATATTATCATGGATGCTGATTCATTTCCCCTGAGGGGATGGGAGAGAAACTAAGAGCCAGCTTTCTCCAGAGGAGAGAGAAAGGGCATATCAACAGGATGTCAGGCACGAGATAGACAGGAAAGCAGAGATATGTTGAGGTAAAAGTAAAAAGCTAGAGAATTAAGGAAGATACGTTTGGTCTTTAAAAAGAGATAGCATATTGAGGCTGTGTCAGGGTCTTCTGAAGCTGAACTGTGCCATTAAGATGTTGTCAGAGCCCTGCGGGAGCCAGGTAATCATTTCAACGCATGACGAATGTGACCTTTTGTGTCCTGATTTGAACTCCTCTCAAAGTGTTCTAGGTCTCAAAGCTCCTCTGCAGTTTGCCCTTTGACCCCTCTAGCTTCATCTCATATGCCTGTCCTCTATTTTGACCTCATGTGAGCCAGATTCATATTTCATTGGGCCCACACAATACTTTTAAAATGTGAGCCAAATTTAAAATTTGGGAAATTTCAAATGAAAACATAGGGTTTTTTTTGTTTCATTTTCTTTTGAAAACTTGGAAGATCTGACAACACTGGTCCTGCATTTCTCAAAGAGTTGCCTGGAGCCCTAAAATGGCTGCTCTCTATTTCTCCACAGTCTCCATTCTTTCTGGGTGTCTCACTAGTACTGAGACTGTCAGTTGTCATCATCATACTTCCATCGTTTTTCTGTTGAGAGAGAATTATTTTGTCTTTATTCTCACAATAAAACCAAGAAAAATGAAGAACAAATTGAGACTGTCATGGATTTGCAGGAATACAGGAGGAGACAAGACCTTTCTTTGAATAAATTAAAAGTATTGCTTTGTGCTTCATATGTAAAAAAACACATGTCTATGTTATTTTTGTCTCTAGACTGTCACATGCCGTTTACTTCCTCATTTATAATATGGTGCCAATGATGACCTCTTCCATACTTATGAAAGTTAAATGAGATTGAATGAGATGAAATAAAGCATTTAGAATAGGGCAAGACACAGTACAAACTTGTGGTATTAACTTTTCTTATTTTTGTTTCTATTCTTGTTATTCTTGTTGTGATTTTATTGTTTTTATCTTCTTACTCTGCTGGGTATTTGAGTTTCTCCAGCTTGTGAGACTTCCCTTGAGGTGTTTCCACTCATTGTCTGGTGGCCTCCTATTATTCCACCATTTCAACACCATTTCTGCAGGGAGAGCCCCCCTCCTTGCCCACGAGGGCCCCTTCACAGGTGCACTCTGGAATCCTGCACTCCCTGTTCACCAGCCTCTTCACATTGGATGTCTATCTTGTTCATAATACTCTATGCCCCATAAGCAATGAATGGTTCCTACCTTATTTTTACCTGTATTTTGAGCATGAGCACAGCATCCAACATGCAGAAGGTATGCAATAAATAACTGAATGAATGGAAAGGCTATGTAGAAAGAACGTTAAGAGGAACAGTCAGAAAAACTGAGTTCTTGTCCCAGTTTTGCTACTAACTGGCAGACACTAAACCAATCAATTCACTTTTTTTCAGTCTCTATCTACATTGTGTACAACCATAGAAATGAAATGATGTACCCCATTTGTGTACAATGAATCAAAATGTAGTCTGTGAAAACTTAAAAGATAAATAAATAAATAAGAAAAAAGAAAAAGAGCCAGGCATGGTGGTGCATGCCTATAATTCCAGCAGCTCAGGAGACTGAGGCAGGAGGATCACAAGTTTAAAGCCAGTCTCAGCAACTTAGTAAGGCCCTGAACAACTTAGTGAGACCCAGTATCAAAATAAAAAATAAGAAAAGGGCTCAGAGGTTAAGCATCCCTGGGTTCAATCACTGGTACCAAAAAGAAAAGGAAAAGGGAAAAAAGATAAATTGGCATCTAAAACCATCTTAACATCAAAAACACTAAATCTCTATACAAAGCACAAAATTAAAGAGAAGTTTAGATGCTAAACAAATGTCTGGTTTTCTAAGCGTCTTACAGCTACTTGGACCGATCTACACATAAAAGGTTTTAGCATGTATTCTGTATTTACTATTTGAAAGACTGTGTTTAACCCGGTATCTTAAACATTTATTGTGTTCATCCCATGTCCAAGTTACTGTATGTTGAGTGCCATGAAAAATACAGCAAAAGACAATAAGATACTCGCCCTAAAGGAGTTTACAGTCTAACAAGGATGTTGTCCCCCTGTATTTCAAAGCAAGAAAATATTAGATAAAGACCAAATCAGTGGTAGGAATCCTACCATAGGACAGAGAAGAAACATCACTTCCAGTTCTAGTAAGCAGAGAAGGGTATTACTTAGCAAGCTAGGTTCTCTTCCTAGGAAGAGTTTAGTATCCCTAGTCCAAGGACTGTTAGCACAGTAAGAATATCAGAGACTTTCATGAGACAATACTAAAGACGGATGTTTCAACTGAAGAAGTTCTGTATGTATAGATGGAAGCTTTAATAAAAAATTGAAAATCCACTGCCTGGGGATCCCTTCTACCCACACAAGTCTCTCCCACCAACTTGTACAGATTTCATCCCTGTTCAGTTGCAACTTTATTAAGCTTTAAGTATGAATCCTTTTGGAAATGCAGAGGTCCAGTTATGTTGGTGAAAGTTTACTCTAAATTCTCTTCCAGTTCACCCTCTACCAAACAAAACCCAAAGATAAATGAAACCAATCCCACAATAGCTACAGTAAGCAAAACGCTTCAGTAAACTTCATAAAGTTAATTTTCAGAGTCCCTCAGCTTTTCTTTAGTCTTTTCTGACAGTTCTTTTCCCTCATATCTACAACCTTCAACCTTCCTTCCCTCTTACAGACTTCAATGTCTTCACTCTGATCTACCTTCTCTTCTAACAAAACCAACTGCCAAGAGATGCTCTTGTAAACAGATTACTCTTTGGAACACCTGAAAGCCAATCTGAACCTCTTTCAGAGTTCTTTGTATTTTAATTCTTATCTCACGTCATCTCATGAAAGGTTTTAGAGCTAGAAAATATGTCAGCCCTGCTACTGCTGGAACCAACTACATATACTAATTTATATTTGGAGATCCTGGGCAAGTAGCCAAATATCAAGCATGGTTTTTAAGTCTCTGAGCTTTTCGAATTATCATCCATAACTAAGCATGCTGGCATACTGTTTGGATTATTAGAAGTGTGACTAAATCATCATATAACCCTGGACGAGCCCTTGGGGAGAGTTGACCATGGTCAAGGCATCTAAGTGACCTCCCTTTGCAGGTTTATTTTAAAAACTGAGGTTCTTCAAATATCTGTCCTTCAAATCCACATTATAACACCCAAATGGGTCCAAATAATAAAGTCATATCCAAACAATAAATATGGAATTGAAGAACATTTCCTGCAATATCTGAGCCCATCAATGTTAATTTTTAATTTTATGGTTATTGATTCAATTGGCTATATGGAAGAAATTGAACATTGCCAAATATGAATTCATTGTCTGACCCATTCTATCATTCAACAAATATGTATTCAGAACTTGCTAGATGCCAGGCTGCCCCTAAGACTCTGGATCCTGAGTCGATGTCTCAGGAAGGTGTAGGGAAGTAGACCAACTTCAGGATAGAGGAGAGGTAGGTTCCTTACTGCTGTCCCCCACATCTTTCCAACCTACATCTGAGAAGTTGTGGTGCTCTGAAGAGCAGGACCATTTAAAAGGAAGTCATGGTGGAAATGGGGTTTGCTGGGGTTTCATGAAGTTGCTGAGAACATATCTTGGATGATTGACACTCCTATGATCTCTTGAGATGCTAGGTTCCACCAGATCAGAGTGTCATGCTCCATGACATTTGTCTGTAGCTGAAATGTCACCAGATACACTCTACATACTCCCAAGAACTCTTTCACTTACAGAATAAGGTTCTAAGTCTAACTTGAAAACAACTGATACTTTTTCCCACCACCTCTAAGGATTTCTCCCTTTTTTTCCTTGGACCCACAAGAATCAGCAGACTTCAGGTATAAAATTACAATAAACAGAGAGGTAGCTTGAGAGTCCATAATCCAACAATATGTTTGTAAAAGTATATTTGAAGTAGGGCACTGCTTAAATGAGAACTATTAGGGCAAACCACTTGAGAGTGGACCAGAGGCTTAAGTCTGGCATCCAGAATGTTCTAAATACTTATTTGTTGAATGATGAATGAATGGGCAAGTGAGTGACTTCGTATTTGCAATATTCAATACCCATCTACAGGTAAAAATAGTAAAATATCAGCAATTAATCTTTGTTCAGGTTGATGTTATAGTGACTTTCCGTTTCTGCTTGCAACAGAGAGGTTGGCTGTATTTATGCATGAATTCGGCAGCCTTGCTTCTTAATGGTGAATAGTTTTGGATCTCCATGTGTTGGGTGATTTGATGAGTGATCTCTAGATTCTGGTTATTCTGCTCTTCTGAGGTAGGGTCATATGTGAAATCTGATTCACAGAAGCTAAAAGCCTTGCACATACTCAGAATAAAAACTCTAGGAGGCTGGGAGAAGACCTCTCGGTTCATCTATAACTGTTACTCTTAGTATTTTGTTTTTATTTGTACCTGATTGTAATTGTTTGTAGCTAATTGTAATGCTTTGTAAATGATTAGATTTTCCACTCCTTCTAGGAACAAATTTCCAAAGTCTGTCATACTGTGGGTATTGCCCTTTCTTTCCTTATAGAGCCCAGAGTTGACAGAAGCCAGGAACCCTCAGGAATACATGTAGTCAAAGAGGTGTGCTTGGTCTAGTGCTTCAATGAGATCATCGTTATGATGTCTTTGCAAAAATTCAGACCTTAGTTAACACAAGCACATGATTTTGATAATACTTCCAAATTATTTTAAAAATCTGCACTTTTGTAAAGCAAGTCCATCATTAAGCATGTGTTTATTCCTATGGGATCTCTGTAACCCCCAGGTCTAAGAGATTCCACAGATACCAAAAGAACCCTTGGGAAAATGAAGCACATTTTGATTTATAGTTATTCACATGGTTTGTGGTTTTGCAGTGACACCCCAGATAGTGGTCGTTGTTCATTCAAATATAGAAACTATTGCAAAATGATTCCCTGCAAGGAAAACTTCAACGACAAGGATATAGATATTGCACTTTTCATTAAATCCAGTCTTATACTTCTGGTCCCTTAGGAACAAAAGCATTCAGTCGTTTCTTTTTTTAATAAAATGTTCTACATTATATTAGCTTCATGGCTGATTTTGTATATTTTCTCTTTTTCCATTGCCTCTGTAACTGGTCAGACAAGCATGGCCAAGAGCACTTCCTGTACCAGGGGGAGTGTCGAGAGAACTGTCCAGCCGGCCACTACTCTGCCAAGGGGTACAACTGCCTGCCCTGCCCAGACAACTGTGAGCTTTGCCACAGCCCAGGTGTCTGCACAAGATGCATGAGCGGCTACTTCCTAGTGCCCACCAACCACTCCTGCCAGCAGCTGAAGTGTGGACAAGGTGAGGCTGTTTGTCACCCCTGCCCAATACCAGGAGATGGGAGAAAGGTCTATACCCCTGTGTATCCTGGAGACTTAAATTACCTGCTAACTATAATATCACCACTTGGGACAAGGTTGAATGCTTCCATATATCCAGTGGGGATAGTAGTAGCTGCCCCTCCCTCTTACCCCAACACATCTTCTCCCTGGGTTTACCCCTCCCCAAACCCTCCACCCCCTCCCAACCCCTACTCAATATAAGTGCCAAGAAATGCAGCCAGTCACATAGAAGTCCCTGGGATATTTGTGGAAGGGATATATTAGAGAAAAAATTAGATTAGAATCCAAGTCTTAGCCAAGAATTTTCTTTTTCCCAATCACTAGGTATGAAACTCTGGGCAAAACTAATCCAATTTGCCCATGCTATGGTGGCTTTGTGAAAGGGACAGCAAAGCACCCAGCTAGAAATGCTGTGAGAAGCCAATGAGAATCAGCCTCCCTGATTCAAAACCACTTGAAGATATTAAAATGGACTGTGAATTATATCTGTTATTGTTATTGCCCAATTTGTTATTTCATATGAGAAGAGGGAAATTAGAAAACAGCGCTTACAGATTTGGCTCACTTCTATGTAAGAATGCCACAGACTATTGCTCTGTCTCTGTGTAAGAATTATGCCTGGCCTTGTGCTAGAATAAGCACCAAGTTGTTTTTAGAATAATTAAGATATGAATTTCTATTTCTGCTTAATGTTAATGAAGGTAGTAAAAGATTTAAAACTTTGTTTTTAATGTGTAGGGCAGGACAGATAAAAAGAAAGATGGTGCCTATTCATTTACACACCCAATTCCATTTCCCCAGAAGCAGCACTGATTTCTTTAATAAAAAAGAAAATACCAGCTTAACTTCAAAACTGGTTACAGGCCATGAGGTCCTACTTTGTGGTATTTGTACAAGTCATACTGATTCAATCTATTAAAGTATTAGAAGAAGATAAAAAAAGGTGTGTGGCACATTTATTGTCAAGGATGGCTTTGGATTTTACAACTGCTCTATGATTTACTGAAGCTACATGCCGCCATATTTTCATAGCAATCGATGTGTCTCTACTCCGTGGAAATGAGTTGTATTTTTCACTCCTCTTGCTGTTTAGGTGAAGTTCAAGACTCGGACTATGAAGAATGCTTGCCTTGTGAGGAAGGATGCCTTGGATGCCGCTTAGGTATGTCATCTTCCTTTGTTATTTAAAGAACTTAAATAGCTTTATCATTTTCAACACATCTACATCCTCTTCCTTCATTCAGGATATTGTCATTCTCAGTGTCCCCATTCACATCCATTGAGGAGGCTTATTCCAATGCAGACAGGGTCACCTGGGGCAAAGCTTTTGAGACAATAGATAGGCCTTCTGGTCTTAATGAAAATCTCGTTTAAGAAAGGACAGTGGTACCACCACATGACCCAACTCTACCACTCCTCAGTATTTATCCTGAAGAATCAAAGTCATCACACTACAGCAAAATATGCATACCCATGTTTATAGCAGCATAATTCAAGTTATGGAACCAGCGTACATGTCCATCAGTGAATAAATGCATAAAGAAAATGTGGTATACGTACAGAATGGAGTTTTATTCAGCCATAAAGAAAAAGAAATTATGTCATTTTGAAGGAAAATGGATGGAACTAGAGGCCATTATGTTAAGTGAAAAAAGCCTCAGAAGGGCCTGTGTTTTCTTTCATATGTGGAAGCTAAAGAGGAAAAAGGAAAAGAAAGGCGTGGGGGCTAGGATCTAATAAAAAGCAAAGGGAGATCAGTAGAGAAATAAGATTAGGCTGGGAGGGAGGGATGGGGAGTGGAAGGGAGTGAAACGGGTCAAATTCTATGGTTATACGGTATGCATGTATGAAAATGTAACCACAAATCCCATTACAGCAATAAAAAATGTGGAAAGAAAAAGAAAGAAAGGACAGTGGCATCTTTCTGATTGTTAGCTAGTTGGCAGGCTCTCTCTCAGCAACTACATTGCAAGATGCCTGAGACTCTCCCCTTCTGCAGGTGACAGACTTGAAAGACAAACAATGAAAAACTCAAGGAAAGGGAGTTTGAATGAGTAGAGCCTACTTACTCTAACTCATTCAGTGTGTGAAACTCAAAGCTGGTGGGAAGAGAAATAGGGAGGTTTTCCTTTATAGAATGACTCTATTGCTTGCAGCCCAGGACAATCCTTAGAGAAAAAAATGTTACGGTGACAGTAGTGTTGAAATCCCAGTCATGCTATGAAAACCAAATGTTATTCTACCACTCATACCAGTGGCTCCTCCTTTCTCTTTCTCTCTCACTCCTGGTAGAGGAGTAATACAGACAGTTTATAGCACACGGCACCATTGGATTGCATGTAAAATGTCAAAGAGGGACATGCCACCAAATTCCAAAATCGTATTTTAATTTAAATTTAATCAAGATAGAGAATGAAAGCACCCAGAAGCCACTCCAGATGCGGGAACTCACGCAAGAGATTTCATTAAGCAGATAGTGTTTGCCCGCGGGGGGAGAGAGCTCACAAGAGGGAGATCAGGGCGAGAAAGACTGGTAGTTGAGCTATTCTTAAGTAGTAGAATTTCCCAGGCTAATAACAGCAGACCAATGACTGATGAGAATGTTCACAAGCTAACTATCTGGACCAATGACTGCCGAGGCTGTTTGCAGGCTTACACGTGGACCAATGGCTGGCTAGGATGTTCACAGACTGCCAATCTGGGTTGTAAAATGGTGTGGGGTGCGTGGTGCAGAATACTGGCTGCAGCTGATGCCAATAGAGAAAACAGTGTATAGGATTTTTTTAAAGCAAACCCCAACTAAAGCTCACCAGAGAGTGACAAGAACATTCTAAATGCTGCTAATTGTCATACCTTCAATTCTTGACTTTTTCTTGATTTATAGTCTCTATGTATCAGGCCTCATGTATTCTCAGATTGACTTAGTGAAACTCAATCATCACCGTATTTTTGAACCCTCTATTGATCTCTCCAATAGAATGAATTCTCCCTTTTCTGAGTTCCCTTTATTTGTAAACTGATGGTAATACTTTTTCAGCTGACTGGTGTGATATCTGGTATGTATACCTCTTTCTTGAGAGGTATGTATACCTCTCAAGTCTAAATGACTTGAGAATAAGCTCTTTGATTTATATACTCTGCTCCCTTAAGAATCAGCAGCATGCCCAAGATATAATAATTGCAAAATTATTGTACAAATGTCCCTGATTTATAATACTTTGATCTACAAGTTTTCAGCTTTATCATGGTGTAAAGGTGGTACCTATTCAGTAGAAACTGAACTTAGGATTTTGAATTTTGCTCTTTTCCTGGGCTAGCAATGTGTGGTACACAACTGTTTCATAATGCTGGGCAGCAACAGCAAACCACAGGGCCCAGTCAACCATGTGATCTCAAGGTAAACAGCAAACACTGTAGAGTGTACTATGTTGACAGTGTTTTCAGACACAGGCATTTAATAAGTTACATGAGACAGTCAACACTTTATTATAAGATAGTCCTTGTGCTAGATGATTTTGCCCAAATATAAGCTAATGTAAGTCTTATGTTTAAGGTAGGGCAAAGCTAAGCTATGATGTTGGGTAGGTTCAGAATATTAAATGCATTTGTAACTTAACATTTTCAGTTTAGAACAAGTTTATCAGGATGTAACTTCATTGTAACTAAAGGAACGTCTGGATGAATGTTTTGTGGATTGAATTTGAGAGTTGTCCAAGTTCAAAACAGAGATAAATGGCTTAGGAGACCCAGGGATTTAGATTTGATGTTTTCTCTAATCAAAGTTTGTATATGGTCCAAGAAGAAGAGAAAAGAAATCATGGGATTAAAAAAAAAATAGGTAATTTTTTTTCATGGAATATTAGAAAGATTTAAAGAAAACATGCATTATTGAATTTTATAATAAGATAAGAAAGTATATAGATTTAAAAGATACAAATGATTTACTGTTATTTTCTTGTGATACGAAACATCATCCTTTGGAGAGAACTTAACTTTATTCCATTTTAATAATGTAGATTCTTCTGTGGACCAGATCTAGACCATCTCTAGAGGAATTAAAGTAAAATCAGCCACTTTGAGACATTTTATCTCTGCTATGTAATAAATAGTTGTTGTGATCCTGGAAATATTTCCTTTCCAGATTTTGTATTCCTTTCCAGATATTTAATGCACTGTAGATTAATATCTGTCTTTTACCACTAATAATGAAAAAACTCAAATTCCAGATTGATGGGCATTTTATCTTATTCCAGGGTGGAGTTAGGTATTTGTCAATCCAAAGAAAGAGAAAACTAAATCCACAACCAAAAAGTATTGTTTTGTCTGGAAGAAAATATTATGTTTGATACTCTAGGATGGAACGAGGGCGTTTTTATTATTACAGGGTTAGATTTCTTTATCAAGCTGTAAACAAACAGAATTTTATAAAACTCCATTATGTTTCAAGAGTATTTGATGTCAAATTCTTTGCCTTTTTAATTAGTGTCTTGAATGGAATTTTTTTTTTATCTTTATTTTTTGAATGGAAATTTTAACAAAGACAAATCTAAGTATTCTGACTGTCATGAGCAGTGAGTGAGGAAGGAATCAAGTTTGGTTCCAACAAGTGGATTTTATTCATGCAACACATACTCAACTTAACATTCCTAATAATAGCAAGTCACAAATACATTGAAGAGTCACTCCCTTGTTCACCTACAGTCCAATCCCCATGGACTTACTCAATGCAATGTCTCTTAGCTAAGAAGTCAGTCAGCAAGACCAAGGGGATCTCAGCCATAGCCTCTCTCAGCTCCTCGTACGTCTTTGGATGTCCTCCAATGTCCAATAAGCTGGAGGCTGGGTGGCAGGTGGCACTGTGGGTGAGGTGGTCAGTCATCTGGCCTCGGTGACAACAGTCGATCAGCAATCCAGCGATGGAGGGGACAGCAGCCGGGGCAGTCAAGAGACAGAGCAACGTGGAGTCCTCTGGTCATGATGTTGCTGACAGTTTGCTCCAGAAGTCCAGGGGTTTAAGTAGTGATTTTCAGCCCAGTCATGCTCTGGTCTTCATTGATAAAGACCAGAACAACACTAGACTAGGAGCCACTACTCAAATCATAGATAAAGTTTCATATCGGCATTGTTCAGGAGTGTCATCCTGCCACACAGCAAGTTTGTCACCAGGTGCCTTTATTTTAGTTTTACAAGTCCAGGCAAATACCAAATACAGCTTATTATTACTACATAACACACAACTATAGCAATTCCTATTATTTCCTTGTCTCATTACACTGGATTGTATTTTTTACTACTTGAGGGGGAAAGTAGATGGAGGAATTTTACCTAATGTTTTTATCTTAATTTAGAGAATGCAGTAATACTTATGACACTTAGGTTATAACCAAAGATTTGGGACCCATATCTATATTACTATTGATTTAATTATGGATTTTAATCAAATTGCATAAGGCCTCTTTACTTCCTTACCTTGTCAATAAAAATAAAAGTTACTATGCTTTTATTTTGACTAAGAAAGGGGTAATGAAAAATCCTTTAAGCTGGGTGTGGTGGCACACATCTCTCATCCCAGTTACTCAGGTAGCCAAGGCAGGAGGATTGGTGATCTCAAATTCAAGGCCAGCCTGAGCAACTCAGTGAGATCCTGTATCAAAACTAAAATTTTTAAAAATGAGGTGGTGTGAAGAAGATCTACAAGCAATCAACAAACATATGGAAAAATGTTCAACATCTCTAGTAATAAGAGAAATGCAAATCAAAATCACCCTAAGATTCCATCTCACCCCAATTAGAATGGCGATTATCAAGAACACAAGCAACAACAGGTGTTGGCGAGGATGTGGGGAGAAAGGTACACTCATACATTGCTGGTGGGGCTGCAAATTAGTGCAGCCACTCTGGAAAGCAGTGTGGAGATTCCTTAGAAAACTTGGAATGGACCTCCATTTGACCCAGCTATCCCACTCCTTGGCCTATACCCAAAGGACTTAAAATCAGCATACTACAGGGATACAGCCACATCAATGTTCATAGCTGCTCAATTCACAATAGCCAGATTGTGGAACCAACCTAGATGTCCTTCAATTGATGAATGGATAAAGAAACTGTGGTATATATATACAATGGAATATTACTCAGCCATAAAGAATGATAAAATTATGGCATTTGCAGGCAAATGGATGAAATTGGAGAATATCATGCTAAGTGAGATAAGCCAATCTCAAAAAACCAAAGGTTGAATGATATCGCTAATAAATGGATGAGGACACATAAAGGGGGGAGGGAAGGGTTAGTGTTAGGGTTAGAGTTAGGGTTAGGGAGCGGGGCAAGAATGGAGGAAGGAAGGACTGTATAGAGGGAAAAGAGGGGTGGGAGGGGTGGTGGGAAGGGAAAAAATAACAGAATGAATCAAACAACATTACTCTATGTAAATTTATGATTACACAAATGGTATGCCTTTACACCATATACAAACAGAGAAACAACATGTATCCCGTTTGTTTACAATAAAAAAAAAAGCAATGAACACAGATGAAGGATTAAAAGTGAATTTTGAAAACTAAAAAAAAAAAAAAAAAAAAAAACCAATGGAAAAAAGTATATGACCACATATATGTATTCACCTAAAATGATATATATCTCAATGGGTGTGTGAATATATAAATTAAAAGTAATTTTACACTTGAAAATAGATAAATAAATAAACAAATGAAAGATTAAAAAAAAAAATGAGGTGGTGTATGGGTGTAACTCAGTAACTGATCCCTAACATGCGTGAGGTCCTGAGTTCTATCCATAGCACTGCAAAAAAACAGAAAAAAGAAAGTGAAAATCCACTAATGTTTATTCACTGAAATGAATAATATTATGGAAAAATTTTTTTAAATTTAAGTAATTTAAAAAAGTCGTGTCAATTGAGTGCCAAACAAAGGGACACACAGATACACCAAAAGAATTTTAGAAAAAAAGAACTCCTGAGTCCTGAGGTGGTAGAAGGTATCTAGGAAGATTGGACCCGAGATGCACACTGGAGTTTGTAAGAAATTTACATAAATGAGAGGAAAGAGCTACCATCTGGCGGGGGTCTTTCTACTTGGATAATGGCAAGAAAAGAGGCTTGGAGGAAAGAATTTCTGCCATGGATTTTAGGATGCTGAATGTACTAATTTTACAGGAGAAATAGGTAAATGTTAGGGAATAGGCAAAGAAAAATTTGGAGATGCAGTTCAAAACCAAACCTTGAATTTCAGACTGATGAGTTTAAAAGTATTCTGCGACCTAAAGGGAATAATTGGGGGTTCTTCATAAAAAGAGGGGGTTTTGTTGGGGGTGTAACTCGCTGGTACAGTGCTCGCCCAGTGTGAGATCCTAGGTTCAATTTCCTGTATCCCCACCAAAAACGATGCATTTGGTTGCTGGATTAGTAGTGTTCATGGTAATCAAAAAGGAGAGCAATTGTGGTGGACATCAGTGAGAAAGCTGTTTGAGAAAGTCAGGTAAGAAGTACCTGAAGCTAATCTAAGGTAGTACCAGGAAGCCATGAAGAAAGAGAGGTATGTGTTTGTGTGTATGTGTGTGTATTTTTTAATCCCATGAAACAAACAGACCAAGCATAAGAAAAGATTTTTTTATTATATGAGAAATGCAAATTAAAGCTACTATGAGATACCATTTCTCACCTATCAGATTGGAAAAAATCCATGTTTACCAGCTTGACAGGGAAGTCTTTGGAAAAGTAAATACTCTTATTTCTTGCTTGTAGGAAAATAGATAAACCACTGTGGAAGAACACTAGCAGTGTATATAACACAACTACATCTGCACATACCCTCTGACCTCACAATGCTCTTCTAGGATTTACCTGAGGATTAATCTTCACGAACTTAAAATAGCATACAGCACCCCCTTATCCACAGACCCCCTCTGGATGCACAGCACCATGTGTAGTACAGAGCTCTCTAATTCTTTGCCTTTTACATCTTTACTAAGCACTAATGCATGGTGGCTGTCAGTTTTAGAATTTGAGATACAACAACCCAACTACCACAAATCTCTTTTTTCCTTCTTTGCAGTTTCACATAGGAGGTTTGTCCTTATCATCGATCTTAGCAACTTCACTGTATGATTTTCTTTTTCTTCTATTAAGTTTGCCTTTTCACTTAAAGGAAATACTTTACAGTAAATTGCAAGCATCATCACTACTCTTGAGCTTTGGGGAGATTATTAAATAAAATAAGGGTTATTTGAACACAAGGACTGCAATACTGCAACAGTTGAGCTGAGATACAAAATGACCACTAAGTGACCGACAGGCTCACAGCGTACGCAGCATGGGTATGCTAGACAAAGGGACGATTCATGTCCTGGGGCCAAGCAGGCTGGCACTGACTGTGGATAACTGAGACTCTGGGAAGCAAAGGTTGTGTAAGGGGGAGCAGAAAATTCATGGTGGTATTGTGGTCGTGAATTATTGGGAACAGCTTAATTGTCTGTTCACAGAAGACTGGTTGAATAAAGCAAGATGCATGGATGCAATGGAGGCATCAAAAAAAGACAAAAAAAAAAAAAACAAAACAAAGGAGATTCACTTGAACTGAAATAATTTCACCATACACTGTTAAGTAGAAGGCAAGGTGCAAAAGGAACAAAATGGTTTTCTAAAAAGTTTGCATAACTACATTTTTATTTATTTTTGCAAAAAA
Source organism: Sciurus vulgaris (assembly GCF_902686455.1). Lineage (NCBI taxonomy): Eukaryota > Metazoa > Chordata > Mammalia > Rodentia > Sciuridae > Sciurus > Sciurus vulgaris. Next base: position 11,726,816 of record NC_136476.1, on the reverse strand, counting down.
GAAAGAAAGGACAAATGAGAAATTGATGAAAATGGTGACCAATAGGGGGTGAAGAAGAGGGGAGACTTCTCTGATTATATCTATTTATATAGTTTTCATTTAAACTATGTGTTTACCATATTCATAACAAATGGTAGTTGCTTTAAATACAAGTCAATTAATTTTAAAAAACCTATGCATCAATAGCGGTGTTTAAAGAAGGAAAAGAAGAGGAAGGGGAATAGAATGAAAAGGAAAGCTTTTTTTTTTTTCCAGAAAAGTTTCAGTTGGCAAAGGAAAGAATTAGGAAATCATCATTTTGCATCCCTCAGTGTATTGACTCAAGGGAGAATTATTAAATTACCAGCATGTGTTAAAGTCACTGGGTGGAAAATCATTGGGCCACAGGATAATCACACAGACTTAAAGTACCACCGGAATTAATAGTTGATTACAATGGAGAGATTTGCTAATTACCAACTTCAACAAGTTATTACACTTAGCACCACTGTTATTTGTTCCGTGCAACCTGACATTGTATCTCCTGATGTGATATATTGACAAGCAGATATATCACCTGGTATTCTTGACAAAATCATATAGACCATAATTTTCAACAGGGGACGATTATGACACCAAGGGACACTTAATCAGTGTTTGGGGATGTTTTTATTGTCATGATTGGGAGGTTGTTACTGGCATCAAATGGTAGAGGTCAAGAATGGAATGCAGCTGAACCATGCACAGGAAAGCATCCACAAGAATCACCTGGCCCAAACTGTCAAGAAGGCTGAGACTGAGAAAACCTTACTTTGCTTGAGGATAATCACAAGATAAATCCAGAATGTGAGATATCTGTACAACAACTTGCCTGCACTCAGACAAATCAACATTAAGGTAAAAGGAAATAAAAGCAAGGGAATTAAGTAGTTGAAAGAAGACAAATCTGCCACACAGATGAATTCCAAGTAACTTATTTAGGTACTCCTCTTGTAGGGAAGTCAAGCCTTATTCCCTGCTTCTTAACTGTGGGCTACACATGGTGACTGAAAGATTGCAATGGTGAACTCTACAAACGCTGACTCAATCCACGTGATAAAAGTCAACATCAACGGTGGTAAATCTTACTGATGGGATGCAACCTCAGTGAGATGTACTGAGAGGACCACTTTACCTCCGTGATCTTCCTTAGAAAATGGGTTCATAACCCCAGTCCAATCTTGAGAAAAATAAGGCAAATCTCTACAGAGAGACATTTTACAGGATTTTCCTCAAAACTAAGTTCATCAAATGAGTGAGAAATTGTCATAGCCAGGAGGAGCCTAAGCAGACTTAAGGACTAAACAGAATGTGTTATCTCAGATGGAGTTCTGATACAGAGAAAAGATGCTAGGTAACAGCTAAAGAAGTCTGAACAAATGATTGACTTCAATTTATAATAATCATTGTAAAAATAGTTATAAAAAACAGTGTAGGGCAGTTGAAAATGTCCTTTACCTTGATTATTGGGGTAACTGCATGACTATGTGCATAAAATTGTACATCCAGACAGGGTGAATGTTACACTATGAAAACAATATATCAATAAATCTGACTTTAAAAGAAAAGGACTTCAATGTTAGAATGTACCCCATTAATGCCCCCCTCTCCCATCTCTGGATAGTATGACTAAACAGTAGCTTAAAATTGCTAGTATTTATTGAATAGTTACCAAGATTCTGTGTGCTATGCTATATTCTTTTAGGTATACTACCTCCTTAACTCTAAGAAGTAGTTATAATTATTACCAAGATTCTGTGCGCTATGCTACATTCTTTTAAGTGTACTACCTCCCTTAACTCTAAGAAGTAGTTATAATTATTGCTCTCACTTTGCAGATGAAGAAGTGAAATTCAGAACACTAAGTACCATGTGTAAATTTATTAGACTAGTAACTATGAGAACCAGAATTGACCCAGGATAATTTGACCCAAGACTAATACTCATGGCTTTGATGAATTCTCTATCCATACCATCTAATGTTCTTCTCTTCTGAATAAGGATCAGAGAGTATTTTGTTTTGGGGGAATCATAAAAAGGTAAAATAAGTCTTATTTTCTGCCCCTTTCCTTAGCCATACACAGTACAATCATTGCACTGTTTGGTTACAGCTTTGTGCCCAATGGCATAACTGAATTTACAAGTCACACAGTGAAAATGTTCATAAAACAGTACGATCATTGCACTGTTTGGTTACAGCTTTGTGCCCAATGGCATAACTGAATTTACCAGTCACACAGTGAAAATGTTCATAAAATGGTCACACAAATTAATTTGGTGTCAGTGGTTATACAAAGCCTTCAGAGTCTACATCCGGAAGGTTCTAAGATGGAATGGAGTAGATGGGGAGAGCCCCACAGTAGCAAGACTAAGAAAGTAAATAAGCATGTTTTCAATCAGCTCTGGCTTCCCCCCACCTCTTTACCTCCCTCCAGTTCCATTCACCTGCATAAGGGACTCTTTTAGTAGGAAAGGAATTTCTATCACAAGGGTGTAATTGGCAGGAGACACCCCTCTGCCCTCCTCCATAACCCATGTTAAATCTAAGCTTCAGATCGTGGATTGAGATAACCAACCTCATATACTTGCTACTCTCTTTGTCTCAATAAAGAGTAACAACCTAGTTCATGGAAGAAAAAGTATCAGAGCTATTTGAGATATGAAGTTCACCCTTTAGTTTTCTATTGGAGCAGATAGGTAGAGGTTTTAAATCAAATGTTGCAGTCACAGATTACCATTTATGTCACTTTTATCCTGATCTCCCATTGGACAATTCCATAAACTTTCAGGAAGCAAGAACAATGTCAGTTTGGGCACCTTGCAAACCAAAGGTATTGCAGAATAAAATTTATACAAGCATAGTATCTCCTTTAAATTGGAGGAAAGTTGCTGATTGTAAAATTGGAATTCAACATTCATAGAGTCTTCTTTCCAGGGACCTGTGTGTCATATGCCTTCAAGCCAGCCTTAGTGCATGACCCTGGTGGTTAACCACCAACATCTCCAAGGACACATGGGGAAGGGATATTCAAGATGCCTCTTTTCTGTGAAAGACCAAACATAGAGCCATTTGCAGAGAATATAGATTCCCTGTCAACAGTTTGCTGAACTTGGCAGGGTGGCGCACACCTGTAAACCCATGAGCTTGGGAAGTTGAGGCAAGAGGATCACAAGTTCAAAGCCAACCTCTGCAATTTAATTAAGACCCCAAGCAACTCAGCAAGACCCTGTCTCAAAATAAAATATAAAAAGGACTGGAGACATGGTTTAGTGATTAAGCACCCCTGTGTTCAATCCCCTATACAAAAACAAACAAACAAACAAACAAACGGTTTTCTGAAGAAAAGAGAGACAAGCTCCACTTTAGAAAACATAAACTGATCATTTTGATTTTTTTTTCACTAGCACCTTCCTCTCCCCTCATTCTCTAAAGTATGCCTCATTTCCCAGGTGGGGCTTAAGAAGATATGAAAACTTTTTCAAAGAGAGCACAATGTTGAAAGAATTTGCAGCTTACATTTCCCAGTTTCCTTGTCTCTTATTCATTCTGGGATTCTTCTTTAAATCATTTAGCAAATATTTATGGCATGCTTTTCTGCCTTCTGCTTTCTCATCATTTGTTCAATTTGTTCCACAGATAATAGGACTGTATAACCTAATATTTATTGAGTGTCATCATTTACCTGGCATTCTGCCAACTCTTCCTGTAGATGATGTGTTTTCACATCTATAATCCAGTGATTTTTATATATGGGGAAACTGAGGATTAGAGAAGCAGCTGAAATTTGTCTAAATTTTATGCATACGGAAAGTGATAGAGTAGTTTGAAAAAGGTCAATTTTGAACAATCTTGTGCATAATTTTGTTCATTCTGTCTTCTCATAGGAAATATTTGGCTTAGGAGCTCTTTATTATAAATACCTATGCATAAGGGTGGATGGGATTGTGCTGTGGTTACAGACAACCCCCAAATCTCCATGCTTTGCAACAAAGTTTCATTAATCTCAAGCAACAAAAGTTTATTTCCCTAATGGTACATCTTCCTCATGGATCAACTAAGAACTCCACTCTACCTGGTCCTTAATCCAGGACCAGAGAGAGTAGCCACTGCCTTGTCACAACAGAGGCAAAGCACAGATAGCTCTTGAAGGTTTCTTTAGGCTGTGGCACTTGTAGCATCTGCTCACATATTTTTGTAAAGCAAATCATGTGATCATGCACATGATCAGAATGGGTTAGGGTGTGGTGGTGCACACCTTTAATCCCAGCAGCTCAGGAGGCTGAAGCAGGAGGATTTCCAGTTCAAAGCCAGCCTCAGCAAAAACTAGGTGCTAAGCAACTCAGTGAAACCGTATCTCTAAATAAAATACAAAATAGTGCTGGGGAATGTGGCTCAGTGGTCTAGTGCCCCTGAGTTCAGTTTCCAGCGGGGAGGTACAGTCTTACTTAGCATGTGTCTATAAAGAGAGAGAAACTAATCATTATGAATTATGGTGACAATCTCACCATGGCAATGACTGGGTCTGTTACTGGTATATTCTAAACTCTCCCCAAGTCACGTCTTTGTACATGAAATACAGCTGATCCTTCATATCTGTAGGTTCTTCCTCCATGAATTCAATCAACCATGGATTGAAAATATTCAGAAAAAAGTGTTTGCATTAAACATGTACAGATTCCCTTGTCATTATTCCCTAAATGATATAGTGTCAGAACTATTTACATAGCATTTACATTGTATCAGGTGCAAGTCATCTAGAGATGATTTAAAGCATATGAGAGGAGATGCATGGACTGTATGCAATTATTATGCCATTTTATATAAGGAACTTGAGCATCCATAGATTTTTGGTTTCCCTGGGAATTTCTGAAACCAGCCTTTCTCAGATCCTCAGGGAGAGTGTAGTCCCAAATATGTGCCCACCCAACTTCACTGCAGGATTTCTCTCTCTGCCCCTTTGACCTTGTCCATTATTTACCTTGCTAGTGTCCTATTGAAGAAAGTCACTTTTTTTTTGTTTTAACTGATTGAATTTCCCAATACATTTTCCAATGTATTGTGCCACCTCACTTCTCTGATCTTTGGCAACCAAGGACTCAGAGAGGGATCAATGCTGTGCGGCCAACATATAAGCTGGTGGCTAAAAGGGCTTGCCCCTTCTTTTCTCCTGTCTTTCCAAGTTCCATCATGAGAGTAACAATGATGTTATCTCTTGCTTTCATCGGCGGCCCATAGGAGACAGGTCTTGGGCATGTGGAAAACTTTCTCTGTTTTTGAGTGAAGGTCAAGAAATATTTCTTGAGCCTCTCTATAGGGCTAAGAATGGGATATAAAGATGAATAAGTCTTGTTCTCTGCTCATGGGGACTCATGTTAAATGGGATAGGCCAATGTTTCTCAGCCTTGGGTGTGCACACCAAAATCACATAGGGAGACATAAAATACCTTGCGACATCCAGTGCCAATATTTCTTGTTTAATTGCAATGAAGTGAGGCTCAGGCATCAGATTTATTTATTTATTTAGGAGCTGAATCCAGGGGAGCTCTCCCACTAACCTATAGTTCCATTCCTTTCTATATTTTACTTTGAGATAGAGTCTCACTAAGTTGTCCAAACTGGTCTCAAGTTTGCAATCCTCCTGCCTCAGCCTCCCATGTCAGTGGAATTATAGGCATGCATCACCAGGCCCTGCAAGCATCAGCATTTTAAATAAAGTCTCTGACTGATTCTAATGTGCAGAGTTGAAAATCACTGATTATGATGGATAAAATGTCACATAATTTCAACATCGTTTTAAACACTTCTGTTGAGAATGGAATCTGAAACAAAAGCAGATGCATTATATTATAATAATTACAACTTGTTCATTTCATGCTAGGTGCTCCACTACAAACATGATCTATACTCCTCAATATATCCCTCACTATTCAAAATCTTTATTTTCATCTCATAGGTGACACAACCAATGCCCAGGGACCTTATAATTGCCTAGTTACCTAGCTACCAAGTTTTACAGTCAAGTTCAAAAGTAGGACTGCCTGGCTCCAATCAAATATTTGCAGTTTTTCCACTATTTTCCTAGACAATGTAAATGAATGTCACAGAAAGTCACACCTGCTGTATTGGTGCTGCTCCTGGACATGTTCTTAGGTTCCTTGATTGTGCCTCCTGACATTTCCCTTTCTCCTTCTCTTACATTCTCGTTCACATTCTTGGTTTGGGGAGAGGACACACTGGCGAGATAGCCTCTGTTCAATTCTAGAGCCATTAGCTCATCCTCTTGGCTCTTACTGTTATTGTGCTATTTTCCCCTGGAGCCGGGTATCGTCAAAGTTCCTCCTACTTGTTGTGTAACTGACCTGTGAAGTTGAGCTGTCAGCCAAGTCTGTCTGGATCACGTAGGCTTGCAGAAAGAGAGCTGAGCCAAGGACTTCCAAAATAAACCTAGTTTAACAAAAGCACGAAGTGTGGTCAATCCAGTACACAAGAGGTAGGGGTTCAGAAAACTGCCATTCCTGAAAGCAAGGTAGGATCTCCAACACTAAGCTTTCTGTCTAGGGACAGGGGTTTTATTCTTACAGAAGAATCTAGAAACTGATGGCAATGTCTCTTTTGCGTGATTTAGAATAAACTGGAAAACTATACCTAAGTTGCTTCTTTTCGGTGAAATATCTTCAAATTTCCTAAAATCCTTAGGCCACCAGGACCCCAAACTTTATCATTCAAGTTTAAACAAAACTGAGAGTGAAACCATCATTGATGAGGAGAACTTCCAAACAAGTTTTACAGGAGTGTGCAAAATGGGGTCCCGTTTTACTATCTCTTCCTCTTCCTCTTTCATCACAATCAAAATCTTGGACAAATCCCAGAGATTACTTGTTTCTAAATTCTATCCAGTTTTAAAAAGGGAAACATCACACAAGTTTTCTTCCTGTTCCTTCCCTGTAGAGCCCTAGAGATTATAATGAAAATGAAAAAGATAACCCTGTCTTGAGTTCTTCAAGAGAGAAACACGAGTCTCTATTATTAATAAGAAAATTAATTTCATTTTCCTTTTTTCTTTTCTAATCCTTTCCTCTCCTATCTCATCTGCCATCAGAAGCAGCCTATTGGTATATCAGAGGCCACAAACACAACTTGTGCACCATAGCATATGTAGCACGGTATCTGTCACAAGATAGAGTCTCAATGAATATCTGTGGCTTTTGTGCCTGTTGTTAGCTACCCTAAATCCATTCCCCAACTCTCCATCTCCCTTTGCCACTGCCAAACTGTCATTTCATAGTATTTTACCAGATGGTAGGAAGAGCTTCAAGCTTCACTGGTTGAGGAGAGAAAAATGAATTTAACTCCCAAAACAGACATCAGAATAGAGAGAAGCTGAGTGTGGGTGAGGCAGGAGTGTCTGCACATTGAAACCCAGCTGCTCGACAGACTGGTCTCCAGCTGAGATTTGGGCCAACCACAAGTGACAGTAAATTGCCTCTGTACCTTTGGTGCCCATAATTGCAGTTTACCAAAAGTCAACAGGAGGGTAATTTGGTTGAAATCCAGATTCATCCTTCCGACCGAGTCTTCCTTGCAACTCCCAGTAGGGAACCTTGGCTAGATCCTTCCCAATAGTCTTCAGCTCAACTTGTAGTACAACAGGCCAGCCCAGGGCATTACAGGAAGGATGGGGGCCAACAGGCATTACAAGCTGAAGAAGGCAGTGGACTCAGGGACTTGCCTCACTTACACCCAAACTGGCCAATGATCCAGTGTTGAAGATTGGAAGGCAAGAAATATCCATGCTGCCATCTCCAAACATTCGTAGTGTTCTCATTGATGATACTATGGGGTAAATCAAACCTTTTCCCTCCAAGCTATGGCTATGGCCATCTATAGAGACCAACTTTACTTCCCCCTCCCCCAAATCTTTTCCATAAAAATAGTGTTCTGGGTCTGGGGTTGTAGCTCAATGATAGAGCGCTTACCTAGCATGCATGATGCACTGAGCTCGATTCTTAGCACCTCATTTAAATAAAGTAAGGGTCCATTGACAACTAAAAATATGCTAAAAAAAAGTTTAAAAAAAAAAACTGTTCTGAGTGGCTATAAACTATCCTACTATTAGATGAGGCAAGTGAAAAATGTTTTGTATGAACCAGGCAGGTAACCCAGGTATTATAGTTGGGAACTTAAATGTCCTCCACAGGCTCATTGAAGGCTTGTCCTCCAGTGATGGTGCTATTGGGCAGCAGTGGAACATTTTGGAGGTGGAGCTTAATGAGAGGAAGTTAGGTTATTTGGGTTATGCCTTTTAGTAGGCTATTGGGACTCTGACCCCTTCCTCTCTCTTTGCTTACTGCCACTATGAGATGAGACACTTTGCTCTACCACACATTCCCTGCCTTGCCACAGATCCAAAGTCATGGGGCAAGTGACCATGGACTGAAACTTCTGAAACTTTGAGCCAAGATAAATCTTTCTTCCTTTTGAGTTGATTATCTTGGGTATTCTGTCACAGCAAAGAAAGCTAACACACCAGGAATGCTCTCGGCTCCTTGTTTCACAGTCCCCTGGATCAGGAAGCCCCTGAGAACACTGAGAGAACAGTTCCCATTCAGTTGGGTTATCAGGGCAAGAGCAAATCCAAGGATAGATGTGGTACCACCTCCACAGGGATCACAGGTAGAACCTGGAGGTGTGAGTGGTTGAATACTAGAGTAGAAAATTTCTCCATCTCTCTAACCTCTAATTTGGGCCAGAAAAGGCTGACAGCTTGATTTATCATCATGATCGAATTTTATGCCCTCAAATAATTGCTAGAAACCTAGCTGTTCCACTAGAAAAATAAATCACCCTAAAAATGTTGACTCCAGATTAAAATGACCCCAATATTTGAGTGATGACATGGAGCCTTTGGGTCAGTTTTGGTGTCTTAAAAGAAAAAGGAAGTTATTTTGAAGGGTTGCTTATCCGAAAGTCTAATACAATCATGCCAGCTGCCCAAGTCAATTGTAAAATTGCAGATTTATTATATTTAGCAGAAATGCAGTCTGTATGTTTGAAATATTATCCAAATGACCTGAATTCAACTTAGAAATCTTATATGAATTGAGACAAGTGAATTAGGAAGGCTCTTGCCTTCCGCACTAGAGGGTTTGTGAGAGGTGAGTCAAGAACCATTTATAGTAGTGATAAAATACTTGTATTTAAAGCTGTAAAAATCTGGCATACAAGGTCTTAGTTCAGCAGTAAATTTATTTTACATGCTTAACAAAGGAGCAACTAAAAACTTTTACAAATGAGAAGCATGACCTATTGAGATCTTAAAGATAAACTATATCAGTTATTCTTTGGGACTGGGTATGGTAATTATACCCTCAAATGTTGAAATGCAAATCAGAATCAAAGTTTATAACTGCTCAACTTTATCATGGTACACATGGCTAATGACAGTTACCCAAAGCCATTGTCCAACTGTCACATCATGTACTCAAATATCCATTAATGGGATGGGCCCCTCGGGAACATAGCAAGTGACAGGGGAAAGCATCAGAGCCCTACCCAACTGACAGACACCTTGTTTGATGGGACATTAAGCTTTTGCTCTGCCAAGAAGCCAGTGATATTTAATTTGGGAATCCTACATCTGCTTCAAACTGGAAGTATCCAAAGCTGGTAAATAATGCCTGACCACTGATGGGCATGTGCATTAATCAAGAGAGTCCTGTTAACTTTAGCCCCCTACATACCTCTGACCTCATCAGAGGGACCCCCTCTCTGCTTACCCTCACTCTTCAGCTGCATAGAGGGTCCTGACCTCCAGCCAATTCTTGTCCAAGGGCTCTGCACTGGCTGTTACCTCTATCTGGAATGCTCTTCCTGAGACATTAATGTGGCTGAGATATGATGTGACTGCCTCCTTCTTGTCATCACATCTCAGTTTAAATATCACCTCCTAAAAGTCTTCCTGACTGCACCAAACCCAGCTTCCCTCCCTCTCTCTCTTCCTACACATACATACACACACACATATATGAACATATCAATCATCCTACCTTAATTCTGGCAGACTATATGCAATTATCCGACATTTTAGATTCTTTATTATTGACTTTTTAAATTTATGTGCTGTTATTTCTTCCCTCATTTACAAGGTAATTTCCAGGCAGGTAGAGAATTAATCTCCTACACTTTCTATTGTATAATCTACACGTGGAGTCATGCTCACCACATGTTGGTGCTCCATCTGTAATTTGCAAACATATAAGTGGCAGAGTCTTGAATCTTTGATGAATGGTTTGAAAGAGCTCACCTTAGGCCAATCATTTCATGCTAGTCCTTCACGTCCTCATCTTAAAGCTGCAGGGGCTAGATGGAATCAGTGGGCTGCCACACTTGCCTTCCCCCCAACCACTACCCCCAGTTTAGCCAGGATAACTTTGCTTTTATCTTTTATCTTTTTAGGTGTTTGCTCTGAGAGGAGGAATTATTAGCACTAGATGTCCATTTACACCACGTCATTTTCCTCTGATTTACAATTCCATCTAATACCTATCTTATCATGCCTGCCCATTTTTCAGGCCTTCAGAATGATGGCTTTCAAAATTAGCATAAAGACAGAAAATTTCTTCAAACTCCTCTTTAGGTACATTAAATGTAAGCCCTGATCAAAGAAAGTACGATATTCAAGTCATCAACCAGTTGTAGATGATACTAGAATGCTAGCATAATGCTTAGAAATATCCATCTGGTCAACTGAATAAACATATTTCCTCAAAATGGTGACAAAGCTGTCAGTAAAACTATTAGGTGAATAAATAGTCAATCATAAAAATAATTACCTGTACTTAACAGTATGCAGACTTCATTGGCAGTAATGGGCCCCAAAGGAGAATCACCGTGGTTTGGGTAAATTGCAGGTGTTTCCAGGTGCTTCTAAATGTGGGCCTATTTAATTCCATTGCATGTTAAGCCCTTTCACCGTGTTGGTAAAGAACATTGGTGTTCACGGTGGTATTTTTATGGAAACTAAATCCTATTCCCCTCTATTCGCATACCAAAATACATGAACCTTTTGTAGTCCAGTTTTCCCTATCTGCTTATATCATTGTCAAAATTTTAGAAAATACTGGAGACTCCTAAAATGTATCAGTGCTTAGGAAAATCGCCTCATCCCCAAGAGCAAACACTCACACACTTGTACATCTCTTGTTCAACGTGCCTCAAGAACCAGGAATGAAGTTAACAATGGCCTTCCAGCAAGGCCGGTGGCTTCCCTCCAAGCACAGAAAGAAATGCCGAGCATTCTCACGATGCAATTTTCAACCATTAGAAAGACTGGGAGATGCTCTTTCATTGAATCCCTTGGGACTAATGACTTAGCCCATCTGGAGCACAAAAGCTCTAAAGCTAAGAAAAGAGAGCATCTCCGTGCACCTTCCCCATTCAGAAGAGCTAATAAGGAAAAATGCTGAATTACTATGATTACCCATGACTTGAAAATAGCTTATCACCTGCCAATGTGAATGAAGGCCCCTGGAGGTTTGCAAAATGCCAGGAAGAACAATGGCCTTGGAGACAGAATCTTTGTGGTGTCTGAGAGACATACAGCAGACAGCAAGCCAGCCAGCCCTATAAAATGGAGCTCTTATTCTAAGTGAACCCTGAAAATCAGTCCTGGGGTGTTTCCATGCCGTAGAGAAGGAGAATAGAAGAGCTTTCACAAAACAATCAGTCCCATAAAACTTGAAATGAAGGAGAGAGATAGCCAGCAATTATCCAAAAGAATCATATACGACGTAAGCAGCCAATTTGAGGTATTTCATGATGGGGGAAAAGCGCTCCTCAAATTTGGCAGATAATTGTCAGCCCGCTGTCTACTTCATGTGTTATTGTGTAGACTTAATCATACTGTGAAATCTCTCTTGTCTTCAGACCTAAGTGCCACTGGAATGCTGTTAGAGTGGTCACATGAGGTTCATTAGGAGGAAGAGCTTGGCTTTGTCGAGCCTGGGTCTTTGGCTGACCCGTGGAATCCTTTCTCCCTTATCACAAAGCTCCTGTGTTAAGGCCATTGTAGACACTCACGCATCTCCCAGCCCGCAAGACATAATATCTCAGTGGTGGCCTGCCTCATTGGCAGGTGCTAAGCTGTTATTTTTATTATTAGAATGATTTTGTTTCCTCATGAATCATTTAGATTAAGTATTACCACAGCCCGAGTCGTCAGCGATGGCCAACTTTTCTCTTTATTTACTGTAACTTCAAAACAACTAGGATTTATTTGTGAATTTTTGTTCTCTTGGGGAATGAATACAAAGAGAAAGTGCTCTCAAAAATTGAAGAGGATCAGCTCTTTTGTTCTGTAATGCATTGCCCTCCCTGCTCAAAGCCCACACGCACGCTTGTGGGCACCCATGCATACACACACACACACACACACACACACACACACACACACACACGGGCCGCCTTCACCCATGATGTTCTAACATGGGCCTGGAGGGGTGGATAGATTGTTTTATGCCAGAGACCATGACATGTACTATTGATGGGAAAGCAAATAACATGAAATTATTTGCTTCTTTCACTGCCTTCTTTAGTCACACCAACTTTGTGCCCATCTTTGTGCTGCTTCTAACGTTCTTTATCAGACTCTTAATCCTTAGCTCTCAGATCAACATAGGACATTAGAATGATCTTGAAATGTGGACTACGTTTGGAGAACTGAGTGCTGAGAGGATCTTTCCCTTTTTCTCGGCCATCCCACCACATACATATTTGCAACCCAGCAAATAAAAAACCCTTTTTATTCTAAAAAATGCTGAATCGTTTTTTTGTGGGTTTTTTTTTTTTTTTTTTTTTTAAATCCCACAGTGATGAAAGTTATATTGTTACCCCCAGCTCACTTGCCTGGATATGTGTAGCTCTCAGCCATGGACAGAGTAAAACCTATTTCCTGATTGCCCCATGTGTCCCCCACTCTGTCAGATAAAGAAACACTAAAAGACTTAGTTTTAATCGTCAAGGAACTAGAAGCACTGGGCTAGTGGCCAGTAAGATTGCACTTATTTCTCAAGCTACTACTAATTGGCTATTCAAATTTAGTCAAGTCCCTGAAAATTTCTGGATCTCAGTTTCTGTATTTATAAAACTTGGGGAGAGGTAGAAATTGAACAAGATCAAGGATGGTCAATTCAGGTATGTACTGGCATGTGCCAAGGTCAAGTGGGCCAGCTGGGAATTGAGGCCCACAGTAATATCTCCATTGGCAGGAGTCATTTGCTACTCAGTCGCAATCCATTATTGCATGCAAAATTTGAAGTAATCCAGACTTTTGTGATTTTTGTTTCTTCTTTTGCTGCTGGGGATTGAAGCAAGGGTTTCATGCATAATAAGCATGCACTCTACCACTGAGTTATACCCCACAGCCCAAATCTTTTGATTCCTTTAAACATAGTATGGGTCAATCAACATTGTGCTGGCCAAACAAATGATTTCTGAAAACAAGATTCAAGTTAGCCACTTACAGACTAGTGAAACTGTCAGGTCTTGCCTTCCCTAGTGTGGATGACATGTAGGGTCATATAGCAATTGACATACGAATGGCATATTCAGAAGAATGTATATGATGCAGGGAAGATGGTCACTAAGTCCTTCAAGCTACCAAATAGTGACAACATGTGCTAATCACTTATCACGGTTTCAGCAGATCCAAGTGCCACTAGTGAAAACTGAGATGGGATTGCTGACTTCTGAGAAGGAGACACTTTAAAAGAACATTAAAGGGAACAAAACCTCATTTTTAACTACAGGACATTTCTAGCCCATGGAAGAACAAATGGAAAGAACAAATGGCAGGATTTCTGTATAATTTACCATACAACTCTGGAGACTTAGCAAAACCTCCCATAGCTGTAAGAAATAAAAGCACAGAAGTACAGGGAAAAGGGCAATCAAAACCTACTGCGTGTCCCACACAAGTCATCAAATAACACAGGAGAAAATGCACAGTGATAAAAATACACCGAACACAGCAGAACTCTCATATCAAGACAAACACTTTTGAAGAAAACTATTTCCAAGTTCGGTGACGTTTTTAAAAGGTGGAACAATAGACAAAGACTCCAAACCTAGGGGGAAAGGATAGATTCTCTGGCTGGTGCCTCCTGATTAATGAGTAGAAAGTGATCCAGTTGCTATAGCAACTTGAAGATACACAAAAGAAAACATCACTTCCTTAAAATATGCCTGATGATGAATAGGCAGAGTCTTTCAAAATATCTCTGTAAAAATATGAGCAACTTTTTTAAAAGAGCAAATCACACAGAATGGCTCTTAGATTTTTCTATTTTTCAGATAACGGGACTTGTTTACATAAACTCTAGTTTGCTTACACAAACCAGCAGTTTAGGCAAAAAGTAATGACCAGAAAATATGTCTATTGGAGAATAAATTTTGTTTTTCAGCAGTTTTGTTTCTGTTTAAGCAACAAAGGAGATAAATGGATGTTGTCCTGTTTTCCTCTTTTCCAACAGTATATTTAGTTGGAGAATTTCCTTGGATGCTGAGTATATGAACCCCAAAAGACAGGAAATGAAAGGTTATGCTTGCCTTAACCCTCCCTTGCCTGTCTGAATGGAGAAATAATAAAAGATGTTTTGGGAGGGACTACACACCCAGTCCCCTTGGCTTCTCTAACCTGGCTCCTGCAGCACTGGATACTTATTTCAAAATCTAAAGGATTGTTCTGTTTTGCTACAGGCTGTTCAACTTTGGCAAGTACCCTGAAAAGATTAGAGATTCAAAGCAAGATCTTGAGATGAAAATTGCAATGATTAACTATCCTGGAGATCCCATAAGTGCAGGACAGAGGGTTGTTAATTTAATGATTTGGGTAAACTGTTAGCACAAGGCTGTTGACATCAGGCCCAGCTGAAGGGTCCCAACGCCTATGGCCTAGACAGATGTTTTTCAGCTGAAAATGTGATATGAGCTTTTGTTAATCAGTAGGAGGTCAGTGATCTTGAATAGCATACTAAACCAGCATGGTATAGATTTTTTAGTGCAAGTATGTGAATATTTTTATTAAGCAAGAAAGTGTAATCTTAAATAGAGGCTGTGTAGGCAAGAGATGGAGAAATCACTTGGAATTCATAGGAGCAGAAGTTCTCAAATCTGCATTCTTTGTGATGTTAGACAATAATTGAGTGTTTAAATCAGTTTTCCATTGCTATAAGAAAATACCTGGGGCTGGGTACTTTATTTTTTAAAAAAAGAGGTTTGTTTAACTCATAGTTTAACAATTTGTATCATAATAGAAGTTCATGAAAGAGGTAAATGATAAATGGTAAATCAAATGGTAAAGCAGGAAGCCAGAGAGTAGGGGGATTGCTCCTTTATAACTCAGTCTCTTAGGAACTAATCAGGGTCCCAAGACAATGAAGTTTATCCCTTCAAATGGCAGCACATCCAATGACTTACCACCTCCCACTAGTCCCCACTTCTTAAAGGTTCCAACCACCTCTATACCCTATTTCAGTATGACCCCATCTTAATTTGATTGCACATCAATGACTCTGTTTTCAAGTAAGATTGCATTCATAGGTACCAGGTATTAATACTAGGACATTTTGTCTTGAGTGACATCATTTAAACCACATGTTAGTTACCAAGTCATTTCTACTTTCTAAATATTTTTCACTCTGTCTTATTCTACCCATCTCTGAATAATGGAGGCAGGTCTGAGAAGGGCATCATTAGGTTTTTGTAATTCTGTGACCATCCTAGTGTGTACTTACACAAACTAAGATGGCTCTGACATCACCAGGAATATAATCTTATGGGACCACCATTCCAAAACATCATTGTGAGGCACCTGGCCTTGCTACACTTTAGTTCAGGTTGTTGGCTCACTTCTCCTGGATACAGCAACAATCTTTCAATTAATCTCCCTAATTCCAATCTTTTTTGACTCTCTCACTCTCAAAAATCCATTCCCTACAATGTAAGTATGTTGTTCTTTCTAAAAGATAAAGTTGATGGTGGCTGCTGCCTAAAATTTGAAATGACTTCTCGTGGCCCTAAGTGAAGTCCATACTCCCAAGCATGACATAGAAGCTTCTTCATGGTGCAGCCACTGAGCCTCATGAGCCTTCTCTCTCCCATCTCTTCTTGCTTCCTCAGGCCCCAACATCTGCTCTTTACTCTAGCTCTCCCAGGCTCTTTGCAATCCACCTTGGTGCTTTTACCATCCTTCTATTTTCAAACCTGATGTTTTTAAGGTGAGGACAATTATGCTGTATTTTGACAAGCTCTTGACAATCACTCTGCAGTTACTTCAAGAAGAATTTCATGAGCTTTTTGTTGGGCGGGGGCGGGGGGGCGGTTGGCAATGGGTACTTAGGATTGAACTCAGGGTCACTACACCACTGAGCCACATCCCCAGCCCTATTTTGTATTCTATTTAGAGACAGAGTCTCACTGAGTTGCTTAGTGCCTCACTTTTGCAGAGGCTGGCTTTGAAGTCAGGATCCTCCTATCTCAGCCTCCCAAGCCTCTGGGATTACAGGAGCACACCACCGCGCCTAGCTCATGAGCCCTTTTATTCAAGGGCTTTTCTCCATAGGTTTAGCTCTCTCTGGCTTCAGGCTTTTCCACATGGAACACCTTTCTCTCGTTTTCCACCCTATCTATGTCCTTCTCCTTTTAATTTATCTTTCAGTTCTCAACCAAGCCTTTGCTGCTTCAAGGAACTTCTCTTTAACTGCACCACACACACACACACACACACACACACACACACACACACATCCCTACCTTAGTTTTTCACTCTATTCTCTTCTTAGCAAATTGTTTGTGATTCTGTTAGTGACACTGACCACACGGTGTTCCTTGCAAGATCTTTTTATTTGCTGCATTTTCCCCAGACCCTAAGTTCCACATTGTACTAGGAATGTGTCACCATGGTAGCCCTAATATATAATAGGGTTCAACATATATCTGTAGAAGGAATGAATTGATGTTGAGCAGCATTATGCACGATGGTTGCATATCTGCTTACTAGGGCACAACATTAACAATTCACCATATCCTCGCCAGAAAGTATCTCTACAAAGTTTATTGGAAGCTCAGGAAAAAAAATACATTCTATCAGAAGAACTTGAGGACTCAAATCAAACAAAATCGAACAAAATGCTTCCTGCCCTCACTTATGACTATTGCTCTAGGGCTTGAACCTAAGTTTACCTTCTGGGTTTTATATTTCAGGTCCTTCATCAACATTTCAAAGAACTTTAATACTCTTTTCATCCACCAAATTTTCAAGCATTTTTCTCCAAGAATTTTCTTTCTTACTGTGTACTTTGTCCCTGTATCTTTCTCCAGAGGCTAATGGTCATTTTCTTGGGTATTCTGCAATTTCATTGTGATGGGTCTTCATGCAGATTTTTTAAAAATTAATAATCATAATCATAATAATGATATTATTTGTGCTGCTTCCTGGAACCAGTGATTGATGTCTTTTAATGATTCTGGAAAATTCTCAGGCTTTCTATTCTCTTTGAATATTGACTCATTCCATTCTCTCAATTCTTTCTTTTGAGAACTTTATCATTTGTTAGACTTTCTTAACCTCTTAACCACACTTTTTTGGATTTTTGAGGGGTTTTTGTTTTTTGTAGCAGGGATTGAATCCAGGGATGCCTTATCACTGAATCACATTCCCAGATATTTTATTTTTTATTTTGAGACAGGGGTTTCCTAAATTGCTTAGGGTCTCACTAAATTGCAGAGGCTGGCTTTGAACTTGCCATCCTCCTGCCTTAATCTCCCCAGGAATCATAGGTGTGCTCCACCACTCCTGGTACCTGTGTTCTATCTTTTTATCTCTATGAGCTAAATTTTCCATCCTTTCATTGTATCTGTCTTTGAGTTTACTAATTCTCTTTCTGCTATGCCTAACCTACTATTTCATCTATCCATTGAGTTACAGATGCTGATTCTTATACACTTCCCTTATAGAAGTTATATTTGGTTCTTTTCCAAACTGCTTAAGTCCTTGATATTTTTCAAGACACCTTTATTTAAAAAAAAAAAAAAAATTAAAGATTTGGTATTTTTATATTCTTGTCAAATAATTTCAAGCTCTGTAGTCTCTGTGCACCTGATTCTGCCATCTGTTATTTCTGTTAATTTTCTCTCATAATGACTGATGTCCTCGTGTGGTTTATGTATTTAAACTATGTCCATTCTCCTAGAAAAATGACATATGAGACTACTTTGAGGTCTAGGCTAAGGTTACACTTATCTAGAAGGATTCTCATTTGCTTCTATCAATTGCCTTGGGGCACTACTTCCCTGGGACTACTTTAAGTTGAATATTCCTATAGAGATGTTTCAGAACACACAAGTAACATGAAACTTTCTTTACATTCCATTTATCATCACATATTTTTTGTTGTTCTTGGGTTTGGTTTGGTTATAATCTGCCCCATACCAAAGTAAGACCAAGATGATTTTTTGTGGTCTCCTCCTCCAGTAAACTTATTTCCATTTATTCTTGCATTAAAACCATAGAGTTCCTATTTCAGTCCTACACTTTACCTGGCAACTCTAAGTATACTAAGAACGCTCTGAATTTTTTTTCATTAAGAAAGAGGAGTAAAAGCCCAATTAATTGGGAAGAGAGAGGGAGAATTATGATTTGTTTTTATTTTATTTTTATTTGGCGGGGGAAACTCTGACCAAATATTTTGTCCTGCACACAGTGGTTTCTCTCTAATTGCCTTCATTAATTATTGTCCTCTCAGCAGACTGCAAATTCCTTGAGGGCAGGGTTGGCCTTTATTGCCTGCATTTATTCCTGATAACATCCGAAGCAGAGTATGGAGTGAGCACGTGACCAGTTAAGTGTGTGTTTATTCTGCCCAGTCCATTTCACAGCTGAGGGCTTCTCTTTCCCCATCATGCTCCAGCCCAACCCAGGGAGCCATCTGGCTACCCCTCTGCTCCCTAAATCTTGTCATCTGATCTTGACTTTACTACTTGAGCTTCTCTCAAATCTGAGTTTTCTTATTACTGCAACTTCAGACTTAATTTATCCCTAATCATTTTGCTTCTCACATATTCCTTTAAAAAGGTGTTTTGTGTGCTGTCACATGAAATCCTGGTTTAGCAGGATGCAATATCTATAACTTTCTATGGTTAAATGAGCCATTTTTCACACAACACAGTGATGGTAAATCAGATCACATTAGAACTTTTTTTGTATATAAAGCTCCCCATTACTTCTGGATTAGAAGGTAAATCTCTTTATTCAGGTCAATAAGATCTTATTTGATCTGGTCCCGTCCATGACCCTGGCCTCATCTCCACATTCTTTCTTTTACCCTATCCCCTCCAGCTCCACTAGGCTTTGTGGTGTTTCTTGAACAGGTCTAGCTTTCCCTGGACTCAGACCAGTACACCCAACCCAAACAACTTCACGTGGCCAGACCAGGCATGAGGGGGCCTGCCTCTAATCCCAATGACATGGAGGCTGAGACAGGAGGATTGCAAATTCAAGGACCGCCTCAGCAATTTAGTGAGACCCTGTCTCAAAATAAAAGAATAAAAAGGGGTGGGGATTGAGCTCCTTGGTGGTAGTGCATGCCTACATTCAATTCTCATCATGGCCAAAAGGAAAAAGGAAAGGAGAAGAAGAACTTCACACGGCCAGCTCCTTAGTAACATTCTGACCTCCACTCAAATGTTGATTCTTGAAACTCCACTTTCCCTAGCTAATACAGCAAAATGAGGACTTCTCTTCTCTACCCAAATCTTCTCACTCTCTTCCCCTTAATCTGAATTTATAGATGTATTTATTTATTTTACTTCCTGGAGTACCTGGTACATACCAGCAATGCTTTTAGTACTGGAGATAAAGATAAACAAAAAGTAAAAACCCTCTCTTCATGGAACTTGTATTTTAGAGTCAAATTTGTGCATTTGTCAGAGAAAGGGTTGTACTTTATTTACCTTCTGATGATTATCTGATTTATTAAGTTATGTTTTTCTCCCTAAAATGGGAGGAATACATGAGTGAACATGCAGCTGTGGCGAGTCCTTCTTGTAGGATTATAATATATATATATATATATATATATATATAATTATAATCATTCATGCCTTCCACCTGCTACTACCCAAAGAAGGATGGAATCCACAAACAGCTTGTCTATTATGAAATCCCATCAGTGAAACCAGAGGACTTGGTGAAGACTAAAGTCCAGTGGAGGGCCAAGCCCTCGTTTTGCCAACATTTGTAGACAATGATTTCCATTATTTATTCAGATCCCTACTACTACCATATCCCTCCAGGAGGTTGTGCCCCATTGTCAGCTGCACCATTTCCATTACTGCCAATTCAAATATTTATTCATTGTCCTTGGACACCAGTGAGGACAAAATGATTGAAAAGCATCAACAGCCTCCCCGACCAAATACTTTGTATCCCAGCACCATCGAACCTTCCAAAAAAATCTTCTGCTTTGGCAAAGCTGTCAGAAGATCCATTTTGTATTTGAATGTTAATTATTTGAAGCAATTCTAAGTTCAAGGTCTGTTTGAATTATGTACTTCTTAGTGCTATTTGGGGCTTATAATTAGTTGCACTCTTTGGGCATATAAATCTCTTACCCAATTCATTACTCTCAGATGGATTGAAGAATGTCAGCAACTCTCCTGCAAATTTGTGCAGCATTGTCCAATAACTAAATGCATATTAACTCTGGGAGAATATGCATTATTGATAATTTGCTTAATTTATATCTCAAAACAATCCAAGATTTGTCACTTATAAAGCTGTTTCTGCCCTCAAAGGAAGCAGTGGGACGTCTTAGTAGGGTGGATGCTCTGCTGGGGCTCCAGTTGGCTGCAGGTACTCAGAAAGGGAATTGTGGGAGATTGTTTGGCCCTAGTGGTGGTCCCTGGTCTGGTAGCGAGTGTGAGGAGGAGCCAATAATAACCTGATTCCATAGTAATCTGCCTCCCTTGCAGAATCCTATCAGAAAAACAAATCATTTTCAAAGTGAATTTTATCTGAAGAGTTTGTATAAACATCTGCCACTGTTTGAACCACACCCCATGGAAAAACATCAGTCCTGTACTGATGACATAGAAAGTGCTGAGAGACATGGAAAGATGACAAAAAAGAAGAGCGCTGAGAAGGGGAAAAAAAAAGGAGCATAACAAACGACAAGTTCCCTCAGGATGAACCTGTGGGAGGTGCTGTTTCTAAACTTGTGGTCCCAGGGATGCCTGAAACTCAGAGAAGAAGCATTTCCTTCTTTCCTTTCTTCCTCCTCACCCCATGCTTGCGCTCTCTCTCTCTCTCTCTCTCTCTCTCTCTCTGTTGTTGTTGTTGGTGGTGGTGGTAGTGTTAAGACAGGGTTCATGTGTCCCAGGCTGGCCTCAAACTCCTTAGCTTAAGCTATTCCCCTGCCTCAACCTCCCTAGTGCTGAGATGACAGGCGCATGCCACTCTATCCCACCCCCAGCTTCTTTCTTTCCTTAGTAACATTTTTGTTCCAATTGATCCTGTAATGCACATTGTTAGGAAAACACAGAAATATATATATGTGTGTATAATTATACACACACACACATATATATATATATATGTACACATAAATAGATTCAGAGATTAATATTTTAACCTTTCCTTATGGTGTTTTACAAATATCTATGTATATGGATATATATACTTATATACATACATGCATATCAACCCATATGCATAGCTCTGGATTATCATCCTTTTTCACATAATCTATCATGAAAATGATTTCATGTCATTAAATACTCTTGGGAAGAGGATTGTAATGCTGTTCACTAGCTCATCTTATATTAATATACCATCTTTTTAAACATATTTTCTACAGATAAACTTTCAGGTTGTTTTTTGTCGGGACACAATAACTGGTTATTTTCTGATAAGTTTGTTCTAAGGAATAAGTTTGCAAACTAAATACATAGAGGATGGTGGAAAGGTAGAAAAAGTGTAACTGAACCATATCATCCAAACACTTTCATTCATATCTCTGTTTCCCACTTAACATCTGACTAAAAAAATGCTAGGAGAGCTAGTTAATTAGAATCAAATGGTCTATCTATAAATAAGGGAAAATTGGAAGCCAAGTGCAGAGAAGTCCTTACATACATTCACGAGTGACCCTATCAAAGAGCTATTCCTTCCATGTATAACATGTTTTTGCAAGGTTAAATATGGCATTTGGTTAGGTATGGTCTGAGTAACTGGTTTCTAAAGATAGATGTGCCAAGACTGCAGAAAAAAAATAGAAATTATGTTCATATTTTTTATGTTAGTCTCTTAAATTTTCTGTTTGCACACCTTTTTAATACATTTAAAATAGTCATGCAGAGAGAGAGAGAGAGAGAGAGAGAGAGAAAACTTTCCTCACTATGACGAAATATAAACTCCAAAGGAACACCCCCACAGTGACCCAACTCCTCCAGCAGTACCTTACCTGCTTATGGCTACCACCCAGGTAATCGATATCAGGAAATTAATGCACTAATCATGTTAAGGTTCTCATAACCAAATCATTTCACCTCTAAATTTTCTTGCATTGTCTCATACATGAACTCTTTGGGGACAATGCATATCGACACCATAGCAATAATGAATAATAGTAATTAATAACAAATAATTGGTGCACACATATGTGCAATATGGGTGCATGATAACTTTTTAAACCAGGGAGTTGATCAATAAAAAAGTATGGAGATTGAAACTTTGAATTTCTTTTCTTTTCTCCTTATTTTTATTGGTGCATTATAATTAAACATAATGGTGGAATTCATTGTTACATATTCATAATGCACATGATATAACAATATAATAATTGTCCAATATAATTATCTAGTATTTCCCCTTTCCCTTCCCTCTCCCTCTCCCAGGTCCCTCTACTGCTTTTCCTTTGATTTTCATGGATATATTTGATTGACAGAGCTTGATTTGTGATTGAGGCTAGAAATCAATAAAGTATGACTTGAGCCTGACTTTGGCTTAATACTTTACCTAAAGGTGGGGGACATTAGGAAGAATTAGCCTCGTGAATAGGCCTTTACAATACAGGACAGATAGGTTTTATTTATTTATTTAGTAGTGCTGATCCTGGAACCCAGGACCTCATGCCTGCTAGGCAAGCACTCTACCACTGAGCCACATCCCCAGTGTTAGGGGTCACTGGCTCAGTTGTGGCTCGCCGATAGCTCCCAGAAAAAACGCTCCGTAGACACAAGATCTCACGCAAAACACTTTATTTATGCAGACGGATAAGGTCCGCTCAGGGTGGAAAAAAGAAAAAGGAAGAAGAGATGGCATACGGCTTCTCCCAGATATTGGAATTTCGCGGGCTGGGAGGAACCAATAGGGGTGGAGAATTCTTGCAGACTGACTGATGGACCAATAATATGTTAGGACATAAAGTGGGAGGCAGGAAGATGATGGCAACCTAGGCCGGAAATTCCTGCAACGGAAGGGGCTGGGGAGCGCAGATTGACAAGTGGTTGGGAGGCAGGAAATTCCTATAACGGGAGAGACGGGCAGCTTTATACCTTACACCCAGACCCAGATAAATTTTAATAGAAGTCTTGGAGGGGGCAAGAATGCAGGAAGGAAGGACTGTATAGAGGGAAAAGAGGGGTGGGAGGGAGGGGGGGAAGGGAAAAAATAACAGAATGAATCAAACAACATTACCCTATGTAAATTTATGATTACACAAATGGTATGCCTTTACGCCATGTACAAACAGAGAAACAACATGTATCCCATTTGTTTACAATAAAAAAAAGAAGAAGAAGAAGAAGAAGTCTTGGAGGACTGGCTAGCAGGAGGTATGAATGAAACTCCTACAGGCTTAAATAGCCAAAGGCAAGGTAGGAACACCCTAAAATCAATTTGATCCCACCATTTTGCAGAGTCAGTTCTGCCTAAATATGATATCTAACCCATGACTAATTCTGACATACGTGGATATTCTATGAGAAAAGCCTTTTTTTTTTTTTTTTAATTGGTATAGGGGATTGAACCCAAGGGCACCTAATTACTGATCCCAGACCTTTTTTTCCTTTTTTAAATTTTATTTAAAGACAGGGTCTCATTGAAGTGCTTAAGACTTCACTGCGTTGTTGAGGCTAGCTTTGAACTTGCAACCCTCTCACTTCAGCCTCCCAAGCCACTGGGATTACACCACCTGGTGAGAGAAAAGGTTATGAAGACACTGAATTTCTTCTGTCTTTTCTAAATGAGAAATAAACATGCAGGAACAATAAAATTATAAAAAGCAAATTAGAGGAATTTTCCCTTGTGTGTATCCTTCATTGCAGGACCCAAAGTTTATGTAAACCATAAAAATAAATTCTTCTCTGAATATTTTAATCTGTTTCATTCAATCTCAAATTTAAAATACCCCCCTTCCATTACTCTGTATAGGTAATATGCATGTAACTCCTCTGTGGTCCTGGTTCATCCATATTCAATGGTGAAGGCTATGGGGACTACTAAGTACAAAATAAAAAGGCAGAGGATATATGCTGACTGCTGAAGGTGAAGTGGAGAGCCAGAGTGGATGTCTTTGGGGAAAGTGAATTCACGATGAGTTTCCACTCACTTGCTGATCCCCAAAGACACAGTGGAAAGGTGACCCAGAGGACAATGCAAAGTTCTCAAAAGTGGAAACTGCAGTCCTGCCCACTCGCCCCTGTCTCATAAAAAATACACTATAGAAATGAGTTTTCCCAAGAAAAGAGGACTGTACCCCGCTCTTGAAAGGCATCTGCTTACATGTCCTTCTTGGCAGACATGTGGCAGCTGCAAACCAACAAATGTTCCTGAAGGCTTTTTTTCCGAATGTGTGAGGCTCTCTGATTTCCGACTGATCAAAACATGCTCTCTCAACTCCAAGATTCAACAAGATCAAAAAGCAGAGCTACTTAAACATCTGACTTTGGATAACACCTTCCAAGATAGTAAACAAATATAGCTTGTTTGTATGCTATACAAACTTTCACTCCCCGCCCCCTCACACATACTAGAAGCCAGGAATATCTGTCTTTCTTAAGTCCCTCTCCTTACCATCCATATGCCATGTTGACTTAGAGTCAACTTCTAGGTTTGAGATTGTTACCGTCTTCCTTAATCCCGTAACAGCTGCCTCTCAGTGGTCAAGCTAAATCCATTTAGCTTATGTCTGACTTGTAGATCTTCTGGGGTGGAAAAAAATTTTTTTTTTTTAATAATTCTCATTCTTTAGAACAACGGGTAATAATGAGAAAAGCTAATGGGCATCCGTAAGCTGTTAGAAGACACAGCAGCTCCTCTCCTATGCATAATTCATGTATGCGAACTGTTGTTAAGGTACCAAATTCACTGTGCAACTGGGCTGGAAAAGTCCCTGAACTCAAGATTACATTGGTATGCACATTTCTGAGTCTTGGTTCTGTTTAACATTTTCATCAGTGACCTGCTTTAAGGAGCAGAGAGCAAGCTCATTAAGTTCCTAGATGGGAGGGATGACCAGAACATTAGAGAACAGGATTAGAATTTCCCCAGCCCTTGCCAAATTAACAAAATTGTCAGAGCCGAATATGTTCATCAGGGACAGGCAGAGAAAAGAGAAAAGTAAGCTGCCCAAATGCAAGCGGAGCAGCAGCAAGTTACTTAGGAGAACTAAAAAGAATATAGATGCAAAAATAGACTCAGTGGGAAATAAACCAGCCCTGTTGAAATCTGGTGTTCATTAGAACCTCTGTACACCCTTAAAATGGATTCACATCACCAATCCACAGATGGCAGAACATAATGCCCTCCCAGGATTTCTAAGAATGTCAGGGAGCTTTTCTTTCTCACAAGCACCTTCAGCCTCTTGGTTCTACTTAATTACCCTGGGTTTTGGTTCATTTCACCGTCCTATTTTAGTCACCTTATTATGAACGATGTTGACCCAGATATTAAAAAACATTTTCTTCCCAAGAGCAAAAATCATGGCTTCCTGCTGAAGAGCCTTTGTATCTCCTTGGTTGTCTTGGCTCTCATTCAACCCTTCCAACTAAACTTCTACCCCAAGTAACTTAACAAGGTATTTTCCTAACTATAGGTGGTTCTCTCCCTAAAAGGAGCTCTGGGACCACTTGTTTACTCAACTTTATTTGCACCTGTGTCACCTGACACATTAGCATGACAAAGTCAGCAAGCTTTTATATAAAGTAGCAAATAGAAGATATTTTAGGTCTTTGTTGCAACCACCCAGTTCTGATGCATAGCATGAAAGCATTCATACATCATACTTCATAAATGAACATCCAAAACTGAACTTGGTCCCAGGGTGGGTCAAAGTTTCCTAACTCCTGTTAGATTGGATTTACGAATCTGTGACTGTCAGAGAGACTTAACAACCTTCTTGTCCAATAAGCTGTTTTATGCCTGCAGAAACTGGGACCCAGGAAGTAGAGTGGCATTTAAGCAAGCACATAAGGCAGTTAAGTCTGAGTTAGAACTTCAAACTAGAAACAGGTGCCCAGTTCCTAGGCCAGTCCCCTTTCCATCACCAGGCTACTTCCCGAAGGTTCTGAGGGTCTCTGCTTAAAGTGGCAGCACCTCTCCTAGCAATGTTCCCACCGTAACTTCCGGCATGAGGCCTGAGTCACCTTATATTCAGTATGCAGTAATGAAGTCTTGCAGCATTCCTAGGTAGATCCAAAATGAGTGTGTGACTAAAGACTGAGCCACTCTCTATCCCCAAAAAAGGCAGGATTTGAGAAAACCAGAATATAACCAGGACAAGATTAGAGAGTGTGTGTGAAGTTCCAAAGACTTAGTTTTATTGAAGTTAAATGTGATGTGACATCTCCACATACCAAGAGGAATGGTTTAAGAAGCAGTTGTTGTTCATCTCCTGTTACAATGGGAAGAGCAGGACTAGGGTGAGATCAGATCACAGGAAAAAAAAAAAAAAAAAAAAACAGCCAGAGGTAACTCTGTTACAATAACAGGGGGCCAGAGAAAGTGATAGAATTTTCTTAATAATCAAATCTGAGAGTGGCAATGTTGGGGATGGGAAGACAGATAGAGATGGTGATTCTCAAAATCCTGTCTCTTTCTTTAAGTCCCCTGAAAGCTGCAAGAGTGAACTCTTCTCCAAGCCAACAGGGACACATTGAGTCATTACACTTAATGAGAACAGGACAGTTTCTTTAGAGGGTTGTCAAGTGCAGAACACAAAGTGAATGCTTGTATTGGGAAAAATAACTGTCCTGATTTCAAAGGACCTTCTCAAATGACACTCCCTCCTATTGGCAGGCATTTGGGGAAATTCATGGGAAACCCACAGCTCTGGATCAGAAGCTTAGAGTTCCTATTTGGATTTTGGTGTAAATATGACTGATGCTGTTACCCCCAAAAGGGGCCATAGAGGTTTTATTGTTTTTGCTTTTGTTTTTTTATTCAGTGGTGGAGGAAAAAACTCAGGGACTCACACATGCTAGGCAAGAAGTCTACCACTGAGCTATACTCCCAGCCCCATGGCCCAAGGTTCTTAATTTGAAGACCCAGTAGCTTGGACCTATTCCTCCTTGAAAGTCAGGCCAAGAATTTTTTATAACTCTTATTTTATTACTTTGATAGAGCTAATTCCTAGTGTAATTCTTGTTACTCAGTAGAAATGGTGTAATCTGTTCAAAATTCATTTCTGGACAATACTGTTCATAAAACCATACCAGAAGATTATTTGACTCAAGCCACATTTCCAAAATTCATTTTTCCAAATAACAAACATGTTGTTGATGATAATTTTTCACTATTGTAATTTTTTTCCAGATGATCCAGGAACCTGTTCCTCATGTGCTGCAGGGTATTACATGTAAGTCTGGCCTTCTTTTTTTTCCTGACACTAACTTTTCTGCACTTTAAGCATTACTGACTTTAATCCTAAATCCAGTGATTAAAGCACAGAGGCCTGCAGCCTGAAGCAACTCTGTCCTGTGGGCTATTAATGAGCAATTCTTGGATTTAGCAATAAGAGCCCAGCTGTTTTCTTGCCTCGAAAGGAGGCCTTCTTTTTCTGGAAATCATCCAGCCTGACACTGGTGTCTAGGAATCTCACCATGGGTTACCAAGATTCAGACCTTGCTGTTTATGGACAGACCTTAAGCATGTACCAACCCCAATGAGGCTGTTTCCAAACATCTGCATGGAGACCTTGTCCCTAACTGGAGTTGGATGCTCCAGGGGAAACCAGGTTCTGCCTCAGCTCTTAATCATCTCATGTGTACTGAGAGACACAGAACACTTGCTTAAATGAGACACAGATGACCATCAACCTCTATGTTCTTTAATCAAAACCTACAAAATCAAAGACAGTATGTTTCTATGTCACCTCCTTTCCTATATGAAGTCTCCTTTCCAGCAGGCACTGTTGGCTATCCTGGAATTAAAAATGAGAAAAAGAGCAAGATGGAAGAGGGAGAACTCACTGGAGGAGTTCTGTGCTATATAAACTCTCATATCCATTTTTTTCTCTGCATCCTTCATAAAGATTGTCAGGGACACCGGATCAGTGATTATCTCTGAGAAGAAGGGAAGCTTAGGGAGGTGCTGGGTCACCTCACATTGCACCCAAATTAGTGGCAGGTCCCTATCAGGTCATCTCAGCTTTGGTCATCTTTCTTCTGTCATCCCATTGCCTATTGGTTCCCCATATTCTAGGGATTTCAACTGTAGTTGTAGATGGGGAGGTGGAGAGATGGCAACAAGGAGCAAAGATAAGGAGAAGAAAAGGGAAACCCAACAGTCTAAAACACATTTTCAAAAGATCTGTTAACTCTCATTACTAAGTGTCCTTTCACTAAAATTATTGGAACCAGAGAGTTTCAGATTTCAGATTATTTTCCAGATTTTGGAATACTGTATATACATAATTATATATTAAATCTAAACACAGAATTCATTATGTTTCATATACACCTTGTACACATAGCCTGAAGGTAATTTTACATATTATATTTAATAATTTTGTACATGAACAAAGTTTTATGCTGTGAAATTTTCTTCCATGCTCCAGAAGCTATGAATCTGGGCCTGTTTTGCCTTTTAGATTTTTGGATTAGGGATACCTAACCTATACTTAGTGTTGTGGTTTTCATCTAACGTTTCCAGAATGACTTACTCACTACATTAACTGTGTCTCTACATCTCTGCACCTCTGACCCACTGATTTAAATTATTGTTTCATTTAAACAGGGAAGGAGGGGTGCAGAAGAGGCCCCAGGTTTGACTATTATAGAATAGACCAGATGACATTTAATGAGAAGAATGTAAATTGTCAGTATGTTCATAGTTGACATTTATGCAGCATATGGCTTCCCACAGGATCCCCAAGCAGAATGAATGGCAGAAATGCAAGTGTTCCCTGGTGAGGTCACATGGTGGGGGGCAAAAAATGTACTTTGAAGAACTGGAGGAGAGCTCAGACTTTAACCAATATATATAATATATATACAAAATATATATGTAATTATATATTATGTACTCTATATATATATATATACTACTATATATATATATATATATATATATATATATATATATATATACTAGTGAGTGACCAAGGAATTCTCAGTCTTTCTTACCACTCTGTATCGCTCCAATCTCACACTACCCTGGCTACTTCTGCATTTTGATACCTGAATACATCTCCTCTCACCTGCACCTGTCACCTGTCCAACCCAAAGTGTTATCTGTGAAATCTGAGACCCAGCCTTGTCAGCCTTACTGATTCACTAAAGAATATGGTTCATAAATCACTTGGAGAAAGAAATGCACTGAAATAACATGCTCTAATATCACCAAGATAAAACACAAGCTATTCATTTCAAGAAACACACATTTGTAAACTTTAGGAATATTTAGTACTTTTGAATAAAACTAAGGAGATGCTGTACAATAGAAATGGTTAAGGAAGAAATGCAAAGGCTTAACTCTTTTCTTCCATTAAATCTTCCAAAAGATTTGAATATATGTAAACTACTGATTTTTATATGTCGATTTTATACTTCATAATCTAACTGAGCTATCTTTCTGTTTGTAGTAGCTGTTAATAAAATATCTTGAATCTAAACATAAAAAAATACATACCTCCAAAAAATGTTTTAAAAAAGAAATGCAAAGGCTTCCCCTGTTGTCTTATTGATGCTCTGATTTCACCAAAGAATAAAAGTCAACTTCATTCCACTCTTCCTTCAAATTCCTTCTACAATTCAGTGGAGTGTGAAGTACAACATTTTACTGCATAATGAGAATAATAAAATAATATATGTAATAATTCATATAGGTATATATACACACATATGTTATATGTATATACAAGTGCATATTTGTGTGCATATGGGTATACAAGATAAGGCACTTCACTGTTATTATAATCTAGTTACAGACATTCTGCTAAACTACTTGAACTTAACACTGAGCTGTCTCAGGCCTTTTATGTGCCAGCCGCTGTGTGACAAATCATATAAGCTATCTGTTCACACAGACTTTGGTTAAAATCCTGGTTCCAACTCACACTAGAATTTGAGCAGCAGATCTTGAACTTCAAGAACTTCTAGATCCCTTATCTAGAAATTAAAGATAAGTAGTATCTACCATATGGGATTTTTGCAACAATCAAATGACTTAATACTTGAACATAACCAGTACTCCATAAATAAGCATCCCCTTGCCTTCTCCTCAGTCTCTTCTCAGATGCCCAGACAAAGCCCCCACAAGTTCAGAAATAGGTAGTGAATTAGTTTGACAGGGCAGGTCAGACCAAGAAGAAGTTTCCTCCCCTGAAATCCAATTATCTACTCCTGTTAAAAATGCTGCATAAAACAAAATGCTTATTTGAGACACTGAAAAAAAATGTTGCATAGAAAGTTATGGGGAGATTAAATTATGACAGTTAGGAAAAAAATATCAACACATGTCATGGAAGAAACTACATCCTCTTCCCCTAGGTTTGAACACCATTGTTATAAAACCTGTCCTGAGAAGACCTACAGTGAAGAATTGGAATGCAAAGCGTGCAATACTAACTGTGGCAACTGTGACCAAAATGAGTGTTACTGGTGTGAAGAGGGCTTCTTTCTCTTGGGTAAGTCAAAAAATGGCATGGTACAAAGAGAGTTCTGCAGCTCCACCCAGGCAGTGCAATAGGAGTACCCCTGTGACGGGGTTTCAGAGTCCTCATGTGCTGGTGCCTCTGGTCCAAAAGGAATTTTAATTCAATGTGAAAACAAACATTAATCAGAATTACTTCCTTTTGCATTTATTTCTAAAGCATAGTTCATATTTCACTAATTCATCTCAACTCTCCAAGCTGATGGAAACGAGTGAGTTGGCGGAAAAGGTAAAGAGGAAAGGGGAGAGGGGACCGGAAGATGAATGTTTTGGAAATGAAGTCACCTGGAATATTCAGAACCATGATGCTTTTCTTGAGTCTTAATCCATATTATAAATTCCTGAACCAAATAAGTCTTGAACCTTACCTTAGGTGTCATTCAATTCATTGACTTGATGGAAATGTATAGTTAGTCTTTCAACTAAAGAATGAATAGCCCAGTGTTTTCAAATATTTGGGGACAGAGAGTGAGGCACACAGTCCACAAGGAACTTCAACGGTTATCTCAACAGAGTTTCATGTTATTTGTAGTTTTTCAAGGTCTCTTATATGTTATGGTGTTTATTCAAAGATCCTAACCCTTTAAGCTAATGGCCAGTTTAAATTCTCAGTTGCAAAAGGACTTAGATAGTGTTGGATTATTGAAATACATTATTTGGTTGAAATGTGCTAAAGCCACCTTAGTTTCTTTTAAATCAAGTGCAATTAAAAAAAAAAAAAAAATGTCCCTAAGCCGATCATGGTGGCATAAGCCTGCAAATCCAGCAGCTTGGGAGGCTGAGGCAGGAGAATCACAAGTTCAAATCAGTCAGTCTCAGCAACTTAGTGAGGCCCTAAGCAATGGAGCGAGATCTCATCTCTAAATAAAATATAAAAAAGGACTGGGGATATGGCTCAAGTGGTAAAATTTCCCTGAGTTCGATCCCGGTACCACATTTAAACAACAACAACAAAAATGTTCCTGAGACTCCCTTGAGTCCCTTTAGAACTTGGCCTCACCTAGTGCTTCCAGCTAGACCAGCCAGCACCCGGCTTCATATGTCCTCCCATGTTCTTATGAAGGTGGCAGCTGTGTGAGGGAATGTGGTCCTGGCTTCTATGGTGACCAAGGAACGGGAGAATGCGAGCCCTGCCACCCATCCTGTGAAGCCTGCACCGGCCTTGGCTATGACGAATGCAGCCGCTGCAGAGAAGGACAGCTGCTGCTGCATGGCTCTTGCTTCTGGCCCGCCCACACCCAGGTGGAAGGCAAGTTCTGGAAGGGTATGTGCCTCCCAAGAGAGATCGTAGCAGCCTAGTCACCTACGCTGTCCCCCTCCCTGTTTAGCCCCTATTTCTCAGTTCTCCAAGAGAGGAAGACTGTGCAGAGAAATTAGTGTGGTGTGAAACTGGAGCCGGTTCCCTCCCAGGTCTCAGGTGGCTTGCAATGGGAGAGGGTAGGAAACGGCGGTTGGCGTTTGGCCGGCAGGGGGAGCCCAAGGTGCAATTTATGATCGGTCTGGTCTAAAGAATTTCTACCTGCTTAAAGAAGACAGAATGAATCAAACAACATTACCCTATGTAAATTTATGATTACACAAATGGTATGCCTTGACTCCATGTACAAATAGAGAAACAACATGTATCCCATTTGTTTACAATAAAAAAAAAAAAAAAGAAGACCCAAGAACATGTGAAGAGAGCCACGTGGGGAAATGACCATTTTCTCAGCTTTTCAGAATAAGGGTTGGAGGTGTGGTTCCATGGTAGAGCACTTGTCTAGCAGGTACAATCCCTGGGTGTGATCTTCAGCAATTGTAAGAAAAAAAAAAAAAAAAAAATTCAGAGTAGCTTCTTTCACACATATCTTGACATCTTGCTAAAGGAAGCCTTCACTCTCTGGGTAGACTTTGCCAGTTAGAGCCTACATATTGGAA
Source organism: Sciurus vulgaris (assembly GCF_902686455.1). NCBI lineage: Eukaryota > Metazoa > Chordata > Mammalia > Rodentia > Sciuridae > Sciurus > Sciurus vulgaris. The sequence continues at coordinate 11,693,673 of NC_136476.1, read as the reverse complement.
CTTAGACTAAAACAGATGATCTTGCCGTAGGAATTAAAATCTGTCATTAATCAACTGGGCTTATTGGCATGCAGCTATAGTCCTAGCTACTCAGGAGGCAGACAGGAGTGTCACTTAAGTTCAGGAGTTGAGGCCAGCCTGGGCGACATAGTGAAACCCCAGCTGGAAAAAAAGAAAGAGAGAGAGAGGAAGTGAGGGGGGAGGAGGAGGAGGAGAAGGGGAAGGAAGAGGAGAAGAAGGAGGAGGAGAAGGAGAAGGAGAAGAAAAAGAAAAGAGGGAAGGAGGAAAGGGGAGGGGAGGGGAGGGAATGGGACCTGTCAGGACAAGCCCAGCCTGGTGACACAGGCCTGTAATTCCTAAGGCAGGAAGATTTTCTAGTTTGAGGCCAGCCTGGGCAAGTTAGTGAGGACCTATCCCAAAAATTTAAAATTTAACAAATAAAAAGGGCTGGGGATATAGCTCAGCGGTAGAGTGCCCCTGGGTTCAATCCCCAGTATGGGGTGGGGTGTGGGAATCAAAAAACAAACAAGAAAAAGAACCTGCCATCATTGGTACTCAACTTTTAAATGTTACCCTCCCCAGTTGTGGGTGGGGAAAGCGGGGTGCATGGGGACACAGGGAAGAAAAAGAACGTGGGAGCTTGGACTCTAATACCAAAGATTTGCCACTCTTTATTCCTCCCTGAGTCTTCAGAATTGGCCTCCTTACATTTGTGCCTCCATTATAGACAATTACAAGCTTTCAGAGACCTGTGTCCAAGGTGGTTAAAAAACAAAAACAAAATTATCTTCCTACTGGAAAAAATCAGACTCACATTCTATGAAGCAATACTGGTGAAAACAAGAGGTGCTCTCTCTTTGATCTGGGGGCGAGGATCTGGTGAGGGAGAGCCACAGCGCAAAGGCAATGGCAGCTGAAGGAGGCCGCATAGGATGAAGCTTCAGAGGGGGCAAGAGAGAGGTCTCATGCTGGTTTCAGAGGGAGCCTGTCGGTGGCTGCTGTCTGCTATGACAGTTTTGCACATGTGACTTAAAGGAAGAGACTATCCCAAACCCAGCAGCCAAAGGCCACAGAGCACACGGGGCCGATTTCAGAAACAGAGTTGGAAGAAACTCATTCAATCCAGATTGGGGTATCTTCCGTGAATTATAGCTGAACCAAAATGCTGAGAACGAGTTTGTCTGGCATTCAGGCATTTAAGAGGCCGCGCAAGCCAAGAGGGAAATAGTCTGGTGCTGTGTTTCTCGCTAAGAACATCTGTATTTTATCTGGCGTCCCGATGATGAAAAGGTCCGGGGAGCCAAGAGTCAGAGTGGACTTGATTCCCCAAATGATTACACGTCTCTTCAACTGGACTACGCATTTTGCAAGTAAAAATCAGACTTTGATTGTTCCCCTTTGTCAAAGCACCACACCCACCACTCTACTTTTTCTGCCATCACAATGTAATGTTTTTGAAGAGAGGAAGGATTTATTCCTTTTGGGGGTTTCACACTAATAAGGGATTCGGGAAGCAGATGAGAATGTTTCTCATGGCTGGACAAAAGCAATAAAGTCAATGACATAGCTGCACTTTTCCATTTCTATGATCTGTGAAATGAGACATGCAGAGCATTAACAAAGAGAAAAAAAAAAATTACTCACTAAGCAAGGTAAGACCACAGCTCAGCTTCCCCAGCACAGTTTAAGCATTGAAATGGATAGTAAATGGGAAACGCATTCCATAAAGCCTTGGGAGTATTTGAGCCAATGTCTACATCTTTCTCCTGCTGTCTTCTCCTTAAAAACAAGGCAAGAGTGTAACAGGAGAGTAGAGGCTTCCAGAGAGCAAGCACTAATTAGCCACACCTTTCAGATGATGGAAAGCAGATTGCAGTCATTCTGGGTCAATTTAGAGGAAGCCCAGGCAAATTTCAGAGTGTTTGTGAGAGAATGGAGCTGCCTAGGTGGTACCAACAAGATTTTTGTTAGTTTTTGTTTAAATATATTTGTTTAGATTCAGATAGGAAAAATAAGGTGGCACAAACCAGTCCATTCCTTCTCCCACGCTGCTCCCCGGTGGAAACAATAAGATCATGTTCACATCCAAAGATCACAACCTATTCCATGAGCACAGGTCACTGTGTGCTGGGAAAATACCCAGAAATAAAAATCCAACTGGAGTTTCCTGAACTTCTTTGTTAATATCACAGCTAACCAGAATGAGACAGGCAGTGCAGAGAGAGTCATTACTCCTTGTCAGGTACAAAATAATGGGGAGACTTTGGAACCTAGTTCAAGCATGAAGATGCTCCATGTGTGGGACGGTGACTGGCAAGTCCTCCAGCCAAGACCAAGGAATCTCCAAAGATGGCTGCTCCATCTCTACAAGCCATCAAGGTCACTGCACACCCATAGATCATCCCCAGATCCTCTGCCCCACTCATTAATATATTATGAAGATTTCTTAGTCCATTGTCCCTAAATGGCAGGAATAAAACCTGTCTTAAACAGGCCATGAATGGCCTCAGCAGTGGCTTAGGCATCACACAAGGCTGGAGCTGGTAAAAATGGTCAAGTGCAGCAGACCCCTGGCTTTGAAAGAAGTCAGTGGTCTTGGCTGGTTTCCTGAAGCCATCCCTCTGTTACTGTTAAAGCATTTGGATTTTCTTAAGTGGTCCCCCCCGCTACTCCCCACAATGCTGGGAAATCTTAGGACTAATTCCTAAAAATTCCCCAACCCACCTACTTCCATCATTGATGAAAACCATGTTGTAGCAGGCTCTAATTACATATTCGAATGAGAGTCTAATCTACAAAGTACAGACATGGTGAATTAACTTTTTATCTTTGACCACATCCTAACAATTTATCACTAACCTGTCTTTTGATCTTAATTCCTAAGCTTGGGGAAATACTGGAATTCCAGAGTCAGTCACAAAAGCTGAAAGCCCAAGGACACATGGTGGGTGGGAAAAATCAAGATCAATCCTGGAGCAATGTATTATATTATAGCAACTGAATCTTAGCACACTTTTAGAAGCCATAGAAATATGATTTTAGAAAGACCTTATGCATCCATGTAGTGCCTCACTTAACTTAGAAAGGAGAACAGCAATTTCAGTTAAGCAACCAGAGTACTGCATGCAGAAAACACATGTCACTGTTTAGTAATTGAACATGTGGCCCATTGGTACAAAGGAATCACTTGTATTGACTTATGCCGATCATTAGACATCCAGGAATTTTGCAAGTATATTGTTAATCCATTGACATCTTGAAATTAGTGTGGTGGGAGTATTTACACCACAGAAATTGGCAATGAAATAAACCAAGTTTATTGTTTTCTAGAGAGCTATTTACCCAGTACACCATTGCTTTGGCCTCTCTCAAACTACTTTAATATTTAAATTAATTATTGAAAAACCTATCTAGTGAGGTGGACTGTATAGTTAGGCAGAACTTGGCTCTGGGGATATAGGTTATTTGTAGAGTGCTTGCCTAGCATGCCAAAGCCCTGGGTTCAATCTCCAGCAGCAAAATAACAACTTCAGAGTTAGGCAGATCTGAATTCAAATCCTGGCTCTGTTATTTCCTAGCAGTATGACTTAAGCAAGTTATTCATTCTCTCTGAGTCTCAGTTTCCTCATCTATAAAATGAGAGCATGAAACCTCTTTACACAGTCATTTTAAGAATTAAAGGATAGAATATATATATAAATCTTCCAGAATGTACATGACATTTTAAAAGTTAGTCTATACCCTAACGCTTGAAGCACTAGTTCACTTTCAAAGCAACATCACTTAGCTCATAAAAGAAAGTGATTGGGGGGGGCGCTAAAGAATAATACAGTTCTAGGGACAGTAGTCACAGAAAGAAGGCAGCAAATAATGACCAAGTTGCCTATATGATGTTCATAGCAGCTTTATTGAAGATAACCACAGCAACAACGAAAAGATGAGGCACCAACCTAAAAATGTAGCAAAGAAAATGAATGATGGTTCATACAAATAAATATTCAAGCTCCCTAAAACGATGTTTAAAAGAATTTTAAATGACATGAGGAAATGCCTATAGAATTTATAAAGTTGAATGCAATGCATAGTGTCAGTATTAAATACACAGAAGATGTAAATCATTACACAGCTAGACATGTCTGTAATTATACTCACATATTCCATATAAAGAAGGGAAATATAAGCACCAAAATATACACAGCAGAAATTTCTGGGTGATGGGGTTATAGGTGAATTCTATCTTCTTTATTATTTTTAAAGCACTTTATTTTTACATTAAAAAGCACTTTATTTTTTTAAAAGAAGCTGTGCCCACTGCAAACCCATCTTTGGTGAAGAGCCTGCTGCAACAGCGACGAAGGTGGAAGGTTCAAATCAAAAGAGGTAACAGGGAAATAGGGAGGAGCAATCACCATCACAGAGACAGCCTCTGCCCAGTAGAAACCAACCCAAGAAGCTGGGAGGCCAGGGACAGTGGGGATGCAGAAGTTCTGAGAGAGAAAGGGACCAAGATAGCAAATACTGGAAAACCCAGATACATCCATAGAGGGGATTGCTATGGAGATATCAGGAAGAACAGGAGGCTATTTTGTACCAACAAAGAATACTCTCTAAAATATAATAAGTTTAAAGAAAGAGAGGCAAGGTGAACAGCAGTGAGAATAGATACTGTTGGTATTTAAAATGTTGCAGAAGGGATTGGGAGTGAGATTTCACAGACATGGTTTTCCTCTCTCTCAAACCATGTGACTATAGCTTTTTTAATAAAAAAAAAAAAAGAAAAGAAAAGAAAAGAAAAGAACCCTTGTCTTTGTATGGTTTAGCTATAGTCATTTCTGAAGGATGAACACTATACTTTTGGGTCAAAGAGAATTCTTTTTTCCTTTGTTAAGTCTTATCCAATCTCGAATTTCTGGAGTGGGATAAAAAGGGATAATATGATCAAGGTCAAAATTGTTGAGATTAAGTCACCAATCTTTTATGATAACTCTAGCTGGGAATGATTTTGCTGCCTAATTGCTGTGAACTGCTTGTTCAGAGTCCCCTCTGGTGGGCACATGGGAACACTACAGAATTCCAAACCAACTTCATGCAGTAAAATGTCAAATTGCCAGAATGTGAATATATGTAATTATAAGTGTATGTGTGGATATGCACTAAATTTTACACAAATAGGAAAATTTCGAACTTCATATCTTTTCAAAATGCAACATTTTAGCGTAAAAATGAGAACACCAAAAAAAAAAAATCAGCCCAGGACCTGGATATATGACAGTGAAGATTTTCAGGTTGCTCCCCATCTGACAAGTATCACTGGGCTCTTGTTCATTAAACAACATGTCTCAGACACTCTTGACTGATTTTTCTGCTGGCTTCTCTTATAAAGCTAAGTGATATTGTCTGGTGAAAAAACCTTCAGGGACAGAACTGGTCCTGTTGAGAGCCGTGTGGATCTCTTTTGTGACAGTCCCATGGCAAATGTGACTCTGCAGAAGGTTAATTAAACTTTTAGCAGATCCTTCCTGGGGGTGTGGGGTGCACACCATACATTGGAATATATTGGAAAATCAGGGCAAGTTGTCTGTCCAAACTAAGGAAAAAAATCTGCCACTCTGTATGTCAGCCTGGGCAATCATTTCCACATATATGTATGTGTGTATGTGTATATGTATGTGTAATGTATGTGTATATAGTATATGTGTGTGTATATATTACATATGTATATGCACATGTATGTCTACATCTACATCTTCATATCTATCTATAGTTAGATCTACATCTATCTATATCCATATCTACATCTATATCCATATGTGGGACCTGATGTCCTCTTCAGTGAGGTCTAGCAGCTTTTTAACCATCCTAGACACCAAGCCACTCCTTCTGGTGCCACTCTTGGTATGAAACCAGAGAAAAAGGAGAGGGAAATAAAACAAGCTTCAGAAACAGAGTGGGACAGCAAAAACTGGGAGGGAGGAAAGGAAGTCCATGGACCTATCATTACGAGCCACTGTGTTAAGTGCTTCACACACACCGTCTCATTCAGCTTTTACAACACTCCTATAAGGAAGGCGCCATCTTCTCTCATTTTAGAGACATGGAAAGTAGGACTCTGAGAATTTAATTACTGTATCCATGGTTACCTACCACAAGCAGCACAGCTGGGATCTGAAGGCAGGTGTGACTAGAGCCATACCAGACTGACTCCCGGGAAGAGAGGAAGGGAACTGAGAGGAAGGAAGGAAGTGAGGAGGAGGTGGTACAGGGGAATGGTAAGATGCCAACACTTGGCTGAGGGTCGGGGTCATGCAGGTCACCTAGAACTTCTTTCTTCGAACTTTCCCCTGGGTGAGTTAGACTGATTCCTGAGCTTTAGTCAAGATCTCAGCATGTATTGATTGAATGATGTCAGTGAGGCTGCTCTGGGTGTCTTTGAAATTGTCCCATGGAGTTGCTGAGGTGACTTCCTGGAAGAGCCTGCCCATTGAATGCTCTAGGAGGGAAAGCAGGACACCTGGAGTGTTTGCGAAGTTAATGGTGTGTCAACCTCCGATGGACTGCTGAAAATCTGACCAGCAAGAAAACACGTGGGCAGGTGGATTATTTTGCTATTTAATAAAAATTTGGGACTAACTTAAGGTGAGATAAATTTAGACTGCATTCCACAGTGGCTACTTTGAATAACACAAGGACCCAAATATTGACCAATAATGAAATTTGTTTTTCAAAGAACAACCAAAAAAACAGAAAAGAAAAGAAAAACATACTTTTCCATGAGAGACACAAGGAATTCACAGTGATCACCCTGGAGTGCAGATGGGGTCAATCAAGACTCTTGGGAGAAGTGATTACCTTAGATTTGCAGGCTTTCTCATGAGTGCATACACACAGGCAAACACTCCCCCAGATTTTCAACATATGAAAGAAATAGCATGTGTTTGTTCAAATATCCCCCTAATAACGTAGGATCCTGTAAGACCCTACATTCTCTGTCACAGCAAGTTTGCAAAGGAAGTCTCCATAATCAGTTGCCAATGAAGGAGGAAGAGAAAAAAAGTTGAAAGTCTATATAATGGCACTTGACAGGGGCCAACAATTAGCTAATGCAAAATCAAAGAATTTATTTTGGGCTGGAAGGGAAACAAGGTTCCCCATGAGGTTTTTTCTAACACTACAACACTATGAGCCTGTTCAAAGGAGAAGTCTGACTTGTTTCTTTCCCATACAGATGTTTTGAGACAATATGAACCTTGTCACTCTTCTTGTAAAACCTGCAATGGATCTGCAACTCTGTGCACTTCATGTCCAAAAGGTTAGTGTGGAGTGTGGCAGGAGTGGTAGTGGCCAAGCCAATTCACTGTTACTCATTTATGTTGTCTTCTTTGTGTACAGAGGTTTGTAGGACTTTGATCTAGTCCCATCCCAGGTTCCCATCCCCATGGCTACTGTGGAGACACACAGGGTCCCAAATATTGACCAATCATCAAAACTGGTTTTCAAAGGGGGGGAAATGTTTCTTAATCCCAAAGTACAATGAAGTTATTGGCTGACTTGGCCCCACAGAATTTGCTAATGTCTATGGGTACTCGGTCTTTGTAGAGGTTCCCTTCCTCTTAAAATGCTTTATCTAGCTGGACATGGTGGCAAATACCTGTAATCCCAGTGATTAGGGAGGCTGAAGCAGGAGGATCATAAAGTTCAAGGCCAGCTGATCAACATAGCAAGACCCTGTCTCATGATGGAAAAAAAAAAGGGGGACTGATGATGTAGCTCAGTCATAGAGTACCCGTGGGTTCAATCCCCAGTACAGTGGGGGAAAAATGCCTGCACCTCTTCTTCATTAATGATAATAAATTTAGTGATGGGGGAGGGAAGAATATGGGCATCAACATACCAGCTCAACAAATTATCAACTTCACTCTCCATAAAAACATTATAAATAACATTTCTGAATTAGAAGGATAATTTATTTACATTGTACATTAACATAAAGAATGTTATACCCCCATTAAAGCATCCTTTTGAAGGCCATGTTGGAATGGCAATGTTAATACAGAAATCTCTACTTATCCTCAGGGAATATGTTCCAAGACTCCCAGTAGGCACCTAGAACTGTGAATAGTGCTGAACCCTGTATATACCATGTTTTTTTTCATATATGTACATTCCTATAATAAAATTTATTTTATAAATCAGACACTGCAAGGGTTAAAAACAGTAACTAATAATAAAATTGAGAAATTATAACAGTATGCTGCAATAAAAGTTATTTAAACTTATTAATGTTTTACTTCTGGAATTTTCCATTTAATATTTTGGACCTCAGTTAGCTTGGAGTAACTGAGGCTGTGGATAGGGAAAATGTGGTTAAGAGGGGACTATGGTAGTGAGATATAATGCAGAAGTTAAAATAATAAATGTGCCAGAATTACAACCACATAAAATATGAAAGTGTGCATCCAAAAACCGAAAGATATTTCTTGGAATTTTGGAACTGAGAGTGATTTTTAAATTGGCTTTTTAAATAATAATATCTGGTTTTATTTTTCAGTTAAACATAAATAAATAGATGGATCATCCATTAAAAGGGGAAATGGTTGGAAGAGCTGCTGCTATGTTAGTGTCCCTGCAGGATGGAATGGGGGAGGCAGACGAGAAGGCCCCATCCAACTGTGCAAGTGAGGTTGCCTTACACCTGGAAGAGAGCCAAAAATGTCAGCGAGACTGATCAGTTGGGCAGAGGGAAGCCCTGCAGTGACCTCTAATGTCAGAGGAAAGTAAAAGAAACAATGGCAAAAGCCTCCTGCAGTTAATTTTTTTTTTTTTTCCTGAAGATTTAACTCCTCTTAGAGGATTTAGCATCACTAAATATTTTGGAAAACTTGAAATAAGTGTTCCAAGTAGTTAGGCTTTGGAAAGATTAAGAAAAGCCTCTTGGGTATCAGTTCTCAGCAGGATGTGTGTGCTGAGAGGACAGACACATGATCACTTTTCTCTGCCTTCTTCCTGGGATTCCTAGGTGCCTATCTGTTGGCGCAGTCCTGTGTTTCCTCCTGTCCCCAAGGCACATGGCCCTCAGTCAAGAGTGGCAGCTGTGAGAACTGTACAGAGGACTGTGCCTCTTGCTCCGGAGCTGATCTTTGCAAAAAGTGCCAGTCTCAGCCGGACCGCCCTCTCTTCCTCCACGAAGGCAGATGCTATTCCAGCTGCCCAGAGTAAGTTTTCCTCTTCTTTTCCTTCCTGATTGTGTCATTCTCCACAAATCCTTAGGGTAAGTTCCTTCGGATTCACCAAAGAGCTCTCCTTCTACCTGGTGAGAACACCCACATTAATGGCCTTCCTTGACTGACATCACTGTCGACCATAGCACTGAAACTCATGGAAAGCCAGATGCTCCCTTCTCCCCGTAAATATTTTGTGCATGTATTTTTACTTTTTCAAAATACAGTTATGTGAATTGGGCAGCTATGAACATTGATGTGGCTGTATCTCTGTAGTATGCTGATTTTAAGTCCTTTGGGTATAGGCCAAGGAGTGGGATAGCTGGGTCAAATGGTGGTTCCATTCCAAGCTTTCTGAGGAATCTCCATACTGCTTTCCAGAGTGGCTGCACTAATTTGCAACCCCACCAGCAATGTATGAGGGTACCTTTTTCCCCACATCCTCGCCAACACCTATTGTTGCTTGGGAGGTGGGAGGGGGGCAAGAATGGAGGAAGGAGGGACTGTATAGAGGTTTAAGAGGAGCGGGAGGGGTGGGGGAAAGAAAAAAAAAACAGAATGAATCAAAAACTATTACCCTAGGTAAATGTATGATTACAAAAACGGTATGCCTCTACTTCATGTACAAACAGAGAAACAAGATGTATCCCATTTGTTTACAATAAAAATGAACTTAAAAAAATAGTTATGTATCATGCATTACATAACAATGGGAGTATGTTGGGGTAATGCATGATTAGGTGATTTCATTGCTGTGCAGACGCTACCATGCACTCACACAAACCTAGATAGTAGAGCCTACCACACATGCAGACTCTGGCATATGCTGTCATATACAAGACCCACCATTGACCAAAACATCCCTATCTTGTGCATAACTGATCTTTTCCCACCTTGTATAAATGATTAAATGTCATCAGTTTTTTTCCCTTCCTCAAAAAAGTAACAACGCTCTTACACAAATCTCTTTTAAATTTTAAAGTAGTTGAACTAGAGCCTGGCACAGTGGCACACACCTATTACCCCAGCAACTCGGGAGGCTAAGACAGGGAATCTCAAGTATGAAACCAGCCTGGGCAACTTAATGAAACCCTTAGCCATTTAGCAAGAACCAGTCTCAAAATTAAAAAAAAGTAAATATAGAGGGCTGGGTATGTAGCTCAGTGGTTGAACACCCCTGGATTCAATCCCTAGTACTTAAAAAAAAAAAAAATAGATGAGTTATGAATTACAATACTAAATAAATAATAATACTTTGTTACTTTTGTTGATTCCCATAGCTTCCTCTGTCTCCTGGTTTATAATTCCTTTAGTCTTACTAGCAACCACCTCCAGGATTTACCTAAAAGGGAAGTGAGTAGCAAATGGAAAGTACATCAGGAAACTTTCTTCAGTGAGTAACAAATGCCAAGCAAGATGACTGAGACAGTGGCAGGCTCTGTTACCTCCTATGGCAAGTTAGGAAATCCCATATGCCTTATTTCAGGGACCAAAAAAGGTCATCAGAAACCAAAGGTCTTTCCATTTTGCTCTAGTACCTTCTTAGTGTGTCCTTTCTGGCTTGTTCCTCTCCTGAGTTCAACTCATTGGCCTCAGCTCTTCAAATCAGCAATCCACCCAGAGGCAACCCAAAGCAGAAAAGGGGATGTTCTTCCTTGTTTGTCTTCTTAGAGAGGAAAGAAACCCCAGGTGCAGTGGCACAGGCCTGTAATCCCAGAAGCTTGGGAGGCCGAGAAAGGAGGATGGCAAGTTCAAAGTCAGTCTCAGCAAAAGCGAGGCACTAAGGGACTTCGTGAGACCCTGTCTCTAAATAAAATACAAAGTAGGGCTTGGGGATGTGGCTCTGTGGTCAAGTACTCCTTGTACTTCAATCCCCAGTACCCGCACCAAAAAAAAAGAAGAAAACTTCCTAAAACCTCGCTTCCCAATCTCATTAGTCAGAAGACATCATTCACACCTTCCTGGACCAATCTCTGACAAAGAGATGGAATTATAGTCACTGTCCCCAGCTTACCCATGGGCATATATTCCAAGACTCCTCAGTGTCTGAAACTGTGGGTAGCACTGAGCCCTACATATAACTGCACTGTTTTCCCCTACACATACAAACACACATATATACCCATGACTAAGTTTAATTTATAAATTAGACACAGTAAAAGACTAGCAACAATAACTAATAATAAAATAGGATAATTATAATAATATACTGTAATAAAAGGTCTGTTGATATAGCCTCTCTTTCTCTTCTTTCTCTGTCTTCCTTTTAAAATATCTTAGTGTGGGAGGTACTGGGGAATGAAACTGATCAAGTTATGTAAATTATGTGCATGTATAAATATGTCACAATGAATATCACTATTAATAGAAAACACGAATACAAGTTTACTAAGACAAATCTTATTGTACTGTACAAGACCTTCTTTTTTATTTATTTATGTTTTTATTAGTATCTTATAATTTTACATAATTGTGGGATTCATTATGACATATTAATAAGTGCATGTAAAATAATTTGCTACATTTCAATCCCCAGTACTATCCTCTTCTCTCCTCTCCTCTCTCCTCTTGATCCTCTTCCTCTACTCATTAGTCTTCATTCTAGTAATTTATTTTTTAATTAGTACATTATAGTTATACATTAAAGTGGAATCATTATATTTTATATATATATATATTTATATATATATGCACATTGAGTAATTGGGCTGATTCTATTCCTCAGTTCCTCCCCTTCCCCATTCCTCCTGCTTCCTCATTGATCCTCTTTCTCTTCTCCACTGTTCTACTTCCTATTTTCATGAGATCCCATTTTTAAAAACTCCCTAGCTTTCTCATATGAGAGAAAACATTCTACACTTGCCTTTCTGAGTCTGGCTTATTCACTTAGCATGATGTTCTCCAGTTTGATCCATTTACCAGAAAATTACACAATTTTATTCTTCTTTATGACTAAGTAAAACTTCATGAGTACTACACCACATTTCTTCATCCCTCTGTCTGTTGATGGGCACCTTGACTGATTCCATAGCTTGGCTATTGTGAGTTGTGCTGGTATAAACATTGGTATACATTTATCACTATCTATATTTCCCCTTTTTCTTGTGTTGACATGAGATGATACGACACCTATGTAAGAGCTGAAACAATATAAATGACAAGACATTGTGAGGCAGCAATGGGCTACTATATAAGGGTTACTGCAATAGCCAAACTGATGACAGAAACTGCCACTAACAGACACCTAGCATACACAGTGTGGATACTCTGAATAGAAGGACGATTCACATCCCTGGTAAGATGAAGCAGGATGGTACAAAAGTTCATCATGCTACTCAGAGGGGTGCACAATGAAAATTCATGAATTGTTTATTTCTGGAATTTTCCATTTAATATTTTCTGACCATACAGATAACTGGAACCTCAAAAAGTGAAGCTATGGATAAAGAGGATGGGGGGACTATTGTATAAAGATTGGTTTTGGCTGAAGATTTTCCCTGGGACACTGATGAAATCAAAATGCCAATATCCAGGAAGAATAGATAGAGGGAAGCAAGAAAGGAATTTGGAAAAACAACAGTGTCTATATTAAAGAATGAGAAATTTCATTTGCCCTCTAATTAAAATAATTTGAAGATAAAAATATCTATCTTAAATGACCTATTTGTATGCAGTACTAAGATAGACTCTACAGAGTACAAATATAAGTTGTGATACTTACCCACAGGAAGCATCCAGGCTAGTGTAGAAGGCAAACATATTCAATTACACCTACTAGGTGTAAGAATCAATACCAATATAATATCAATATATCATATTGCATATGTGCAACTTGATAAAAATCTATTTTTCTATCAAGACTTGATATTGATCTGGATATTGGAAGTTAAGATTAACTGAAGGAAATCTGAGCCTGCAAAATGTTTATGATCCAGAAAGGAAAATTCATATCAGTCAGTGTCGTACTTTTCAAGACACTAGTTCACAAAGGGCTAAGAGATCCCCAGGGGAAAGAAATCATTTAAAAGCAGCTTTTTGTTTTGTTTTGCTTTTGAGCACTTGCAATGTGTAGGCACTGTGCTAGGAGCTTCAAGTGTATGCTCCAGTTAGTTCTCACAAGACTCATTCAGGTGCTATTATTTCCCCCCATTTTACAGATGAGGAAAGGGATGGCATGCCCAATATTACGCATGCAATAAAACAATATGAAGATCAGAAGACTATTTATCCAAATCAGCCAGCCATTGTATCTTCATTAACCATTGCCACAGTGGGATTGAAATGGTCGTAATTATTATTCCATATTTAATCATTACCACCTTTTCCTGACTCTACCCTGGATTCTTCAAATGTTCCAGAAATTGATAGTGCTTTAAAACAAGAAAGAGATGTGTTTTTCTTTCCTCTAAGTAGCTGACCACTCAAATTTTCTTTCTCCAAGTCTAGGTTGAGCCATTCTTAGGGAGCAAGGTGACACTGCAGATAAGCAGCCAGCAGCCTCCAAGATTTTTTTTTTTTTTTTTTTTTTTTTTATGCAGTAGAAAAAGCTACTAAATTGGTCTGGGAAGCCTGAAGACTGTGAAACATAAGTATATGCCTGCTGTTTTGAGCACAATGGTCTGATTACTTCAGGACCCCCATCTTTGTATTTAAAAGAAAAGCAGGGAGGCAGAGTCTGTGAAACATCTAATATCCAGCTAGTTTGGGGAGGATTTGTTGCTATTTCTGCGACATCACCCATTGTGTATGAACCATCCTAGAACAGCGGTAGGACCTGTAATAGGAACATAACATGCAATAAAACAGCACCCAGGTGTTGTTCTGAATTGTTTATAGGTTAGCATTAGTGGCTACTGTTTTTTCAAATATAGTAGATGTTCATGAAAGAAAAAAGTTTGAGCAGTAACATATGTTGTGCTTTTTGTTATTGTTGTTTTTTGCTTTGTTTGATGGTACTGGGAATTGAAGCCAGGGATGCTCTGCCACTGAGCTACATTCTCAGTCCTTTTTATTTTTTATTTTAAACCAGAGTCTTGCTATGTTGCTGAGGTTGGCCTGGAAATAGTGATTCTCCTGCCTCAATCTCCCAAGTCTCTGGCATTGTAGCACTGCACCTGGCATAACATATGCTGTTATTGTGATTGTTTAAAAGGCAACAAAAAACTTAAGGTGTGTCCAAATTGATGAAACATAGAGATTTAAAACTCCAGTGGAAGAAAGGTAGTCTTCCTTTAAGGGCTGGCTGTCACTGTCTTGGGCATCTGCAAAATACAGATGAAGTTCCAGAACTGGCGCATGACATGTAGTTATCTGAGCCAAAAACTTTCAACATAAAGTACCTTGAATTTAGTAATTTAATACTTATGACTGTTTTTTTTCAAAAGAAACATGTATCTTCTTAGATTAAAAAAATAATAATAATAGTGAAATTACAGGTACTGTGCACCTGTAATTCCAGTTACTTGGGAATCTGAGACAGTAGGATTGTGAGTTTGAGGCCAGCCTGGGCAATTTAGCGTGACCCCATCAGAAAATTTTAAAAGGAATGGGAGTGTGGCTCTGCAGTAGTGCACCCTGGGATCAATACCCAGTAACACACACAAACACATGCATATACACAAAGTGAAATAAAATATTAGCCAAAATGTTGTATAAATGCCAGGAGAGAATAGAAGACCAGGTAACTGGCAGATCTCTGTGGAGAAGGTTGCTTTTAGCAAAGTGGTTTTTGAAAAATGCCTCTTAAAAGCCTACGTCCACACAAAATCCTACACATAGATGATAACAGAAACTGTATTTATAATCAAATAATAACCAAATTTTTGAAGTAAACAAGAGGCCCTATAGTAGCTCTGTTTGTCAACTTTCCATCACTATAACAAAATGCCTGAGAAAACTTATAAAGAGTAAAGTTTTATTTTGGCTCACAGTTTTAGAGGATATACTTCATGACTGGTTGGCTCCATTGCTTTGGGCCTGGTGAGGAATTCTTCATGACAGGAGTACATGATGGAAAGAAATTAATGAGCTCGTCTCCAAGAAGCAAAGGAAAGAAAAGCAACAGCTGGGTTCCACAGCTCCTTTCAAAGCACAACCCAATACCCTAAAGATCTTTCGCTAGGTTTTTAAATTTTCCACTACCTCTTTATAGTGCCACCCTGGGTACCACGCTTTTAACACATGGCCTTTAGGGACACTCAAGATCCAAATTATAGCCATAGATCAATGGATAAATTAACTGGCATTCAGTGTTAAAAGATAAACTGAGCCACATTAAAATGTTAATTAGTTTATCTGAGCACTCAGTGATTTGTGAATTAGCACCAATCTGCAAGTGGTGTAATGCCCCACTGGGGGAATAAAAGAGAAAACTTTTTGTAGGATGTTTGCAGAAGCAAGACAAAGAAACTATGTTAGATTGGTTAAAGTGGGAAGTTCCTTGCTGGAGGTTAGTTGGTGGTTTCTGATTGGTTAAACTTCAGTTTCCTTTTCCTGCTTACATTGAGTTTCAGTTTGTATATGTGGGGTCCAAGACATCGGAGCCATAAAGGCCTAAGTTGTTTTTAACACCAGACAGTGGAACAAATGATCTACAAAGCCATGAGAAGACAGGAGGAAACCTAGATGCACATTATGAAGTGAAAGAAGCCAATCTGAAAATGCTCCATACTGTGTGATTCCAACTATGTAACATTCTGAAAAGATAAAACTATGGAGACAGTAGGAAAGAGCTGGGGCGGTCAGAGGTTGATGGGGCGGGTGAGATGAACATGCAGAGTCCAGAAAGTTTTTAGAGCAGTAGAATTATGTATGATACTATAGTGGTGAATATATTCATTATACTTTGTCCAAATCTATAGAATGCGCACCATCATGAGTGAACCCTGACGTGGGCTGTGACCTCTGGGTGATTCTGAGTGTCATTGTAGGTTGACCAATCCTAATGTGTGCCGCGCTCTGGTAAAGAATGTTGATAATGGAGGAGGCTGTGCGTATGTGGGACAGAGGACATGTGGAAATCTCTGTCACTTCCTCTCAACTTTGCTATGAATCTAAAACTGTTCTAAAAGCTAAAATAGGCAGGGCAGACAGTACTGTAGGTCATGGAACCTGACTGGGAGTCAGGAGATGGAGACCCACTACAGGTCCCCCTTCCCCTCATTCCACTGACTGTCCAAAGGGGAGATTCAGAAGAGACTCACAGCTTCTTACTGAGTCATCTAACAGCACATCTATCCTGAAGCCATAGCCACAACCAGCCACTTTCCTTGCCAAGACTGAACACCATGGTTCAAACATCTGTACACTAGGTAGGAAAACTGGGGAAACTCAGCATACTGCTCAATCAATGTGACTGACACATATGTTCTTTTTATCAAGCAAGAAGTTTCATGGGAATGAATTTGAGGTTCTCCCCACTTCCCTGGCTTTGGGAACTGAACCCAGGGGCACTCTACACTGAGCTCCATCCCCAGCCCTTTTATTTTCTATTTTGAGACAGGGTCTCGGAATATTGCCTAGATGGATCTTGAACTTGAGATCCTCCAGCCTCAGCCTCTTGAGTAGCTTGAATTACAGGTGTGCACCACCATACCTGGCAAATTTGAGTTTCTTGAAATATCCATAGAAGAACAGAACTTCCCAAGGGGCTGGCTCTGCAGAGGTCTGCACCTCTGCAGTTTCCGCAACACCCCACATGCGGTGCGCCACCTCTAAACCAGTTAGAGAGCTGCTTCCCAGGACCAGCTGAAGATCCTGTCTGCTTCTTCTCACTTGTTCCCTCCTCTCAAAGCACAGTCAGTCCTACACCCTCTTCTCACAGAGGTTAAATGCAGGAAGGCTGTGACCTGGCTGTGTGTTCTGGACAGCTACCTTGTGTCCACCCTGGGCGAAACGCTTTGGAGACTTGCCCCCATCTCCCAGAGGAACTGTCCTTAGCCCCTTGTTCCAGGTAAAAACCCCTCAAACCGCACCCCCCCCCATGTGGGACACACAGCTTTGAAGTGGATGAGCTTAGGACTTGGGGACTCTTCCCGCTCCTGGCCCCCAGGCCTGGCTGGCAGAGTGTGAAGCTGCTCCCTCTGTCCTTTGTCCACAGAAAGAAAAAGAAAGAGAAAAGAAAACCTGTGTTATTGTCTCTAGCTGCCGCCCAACAGTTCTTGATATTCACTTATTTTTGACTTAACAGATTTCTTTTCCCTTGTTGCTTGAGTCCATGTATTTCAGCATTTCACCCAACATCCTCTGAATCTCATAAGAGGAGTCTGAAGGTTTCTTCATGCTGCATCTCTTCAGTTTCTGTACCAGACTGCTCTTCTTTAGTGTCTAGAATCTACAGGTGTTCTTCAGTATCTGCAGAGGATTGGTTGCACCCCACGCACATACCAAATAACTGTGCACATGCCCCTGTATAACCATCTCTCGATTACAAATATACCTAATACAATGCAAACACCATGTAAACGGTTATTATATTGCATTGTATTGGGAACAATGACAAAGAAAAACGTCTGTGTGTTCAATACAGATGCAACTATACTAAGTCTAACTACATAGTACATGATCCACTGTTGGTTGAATTTGCAGATTCAAAACCTGCCTCTATAAACAGTCAACTAGCCAGGTGTGGTACACCTCTCTAATTCTAGCAACTCGGAAGGCCGAGGTAGAAGGATCACAAAGTTGAGGCCAGCCTCAGTAACTTAGCAAGTCCTTGTCTCAAAATAATTTTTTTTAGAAAGGGCTGGGGGTATAACTCAGTGGTAGAGCACCTCTGGGTTAAATCCCTAGTACCATAAAAAAAATAAATAAGCATAAACAATCAGCTATATTTTCTAGAGGTCTTAGCCTGAACTAGCATTGAAAAGTCCGTGGAAGTGGGGTTGATATCACATTGTCTGAAGTCTTCACCCTCTAAACACACAGTTGGTATTTCTGGTGTGGCCCATCCCACTTTGAATCATCTAACAAAAGCACTCCTGTCACTTGAGTAGTTCCAAGGGTTGAGAGATTAGTTGTGGAGAAAAGCCAGACTGCTTTCTGTGACCCCAAATTCCTTGCTACAAACATGGGAACAATTAATCTGTCAAATGTCCATTCAAGAAAAAAATGTGGAATCTGGAAGCTGAATCAGGAGGATCAAGAATTTCAAATCTGGCATCAGCAATTTAGTGAGGCCCTAACCAACTCAGTGAGATCCTGTTTCTAAATAAAAATACAAAAAGGGGCTGTGGATATGACTCAGTGGTTAAGTGCCCCTGACTTTACTTTTTTTTTTTTTTTATTGTAAACAAATGGGATACATGTTTCTCTGTTTGTACGCCCCTGACTTTAATTCCTGGCACCCATCCCCCAACCCCCAAAAGTAAAAATGCCATATAAGAAGGGTCCCGAATTGGCATCAGGATTAAAGAAGACTCTGGTGACTGAGTTATTTTCTGCATTTCTTCACCTCTTGTATATCCCCCCATTCAGTGCCTATAACTTCGCTATTAACTCCCTCCTGAGGCAGAATGAACTTGATTTCCCTGCCCCTGGGCTTTGGCCTGGATTATGTGATTTGCTTTGGCCTGTGCTATTAGCAGAAGAGAGATGGAGGCTCATATTGCACCTGGTGGAGCCTGCCCTCTGGTGCTTCTATCTCAGCTATGAGAAGAGTATGCCCCAATGGTACCCAGGAGAATGCAGGAAGACTTGGCCAAGGGTGCAGCTGGTAGCCCTGCGCTGCCCAGACCTGCTCCCCACATGAGCAGGACAAATGATTGCTGCTCTATGCCATGGAGTTTTGAGTTGAGGCAAATTATTATCCAGCATTATCACAGCCATACCTAGTCATAGGATAATTATGGAAGATGATTGATCTGATTTCATTTTCTCCCAGTTGGTTTATTGTCATCCTCTTCTGAAAGCTTCAGCTCTTCTCTTGAGCTTTTCCTCTCCAAAAAGCATCTATATTTCTCTCCTCTCACCAAATTCGAGAGAGTTGATGTTTGCCATGTTCACTCACCAGTGAGTGATTTCGATAATGTGACAGTTAAGTCACTCAGAGATACTCTATATGCAGACATCAGAGGCCACCTGGAAGGAAGTCAGCTGCACAAAGACTGCAATTACAGGTACTGAAAATATGCTCGTGTCGTGTGTGTTATATGCATACCTTTCAAAGAAGCCGTCAGAAGTCAGCTGAGAGGGTCCAAAAGCAAAAGGGATTTCAATTTCATAGGGTTGTAACCTTTACAAGCTTTCTGAAAATATTTTTTTAATTTATTAAAAGTTTAAAAGAAGATCAAATTGAATAAAATCATTGTCTGCTGTAAAGTAAGGCTCTAGCAAAAAGAAAAAGAAAAAGCAATGATAACCAAGGGATAAAGTAGGGAAAGCAGAAGATGACTACATTATGTACATATTAATAGCTATTGTTTTTAAACAAACAGAATTCATAAGGATAAGACCTATCCCTTTCCTTTGATTTTTCTAGTCTCTTTTCACATTTCCTTGTGGATTCATTTTGGTTGACAAGAGCAGCTCCTCTTCATTTATTTGTTTGTTTGTTTATATGTACCAGGGATTGAACCCAGGGAACCCCTGAGCTGTATCTCCAGCCCTTTTTAATTTTGAGACAGGTTCTTACTAAGTTGCTTAGGACCTTACTAAGTTGCTTAGGACCTTGCTAAGTTGCTGAGGCTGACTTTGAATTTGCCTCCTGCCTCAGCTTCCGGAACTGCTGGGATTACTGTCGTGTGCCACCATGCCCAGCTACCTCTTCTGTTTTAGAACAAATTATTTGCCACCCTCTGCGAGTCATCTGTAACTGGCCAGCTTCTCCAGATGCTCTCTCCCTCCCTTCCACAGGGGCTTCTATGCAGAAGACAGCATATGTGAACGCTGCAGCTCTCCTTGCCGAACATGTGAGGGAAATGCCACCCATTGTCATTCTTGTGAAGGAGGCTTTGTCCTGGACCAGGGAGTGTGCCTGGAAGCTTGTCCTGAGAGGCATGTGGCTGTGGAAGGAGTGTGTAAGCACTGCCCAGAGAGGTGTCAGGACTGCATCCATGAGGAAACATGCAAAGGTACCTGGCTGCATCCCAGGGCGGGGCTACAAGGCCCTGATGAACCTTCAAGGCTGGGGGTCACTGCCTGAGGACAGGGATGTCAAAGAACTGTGAGAACCAGTCTCTCTGCTTTTACTGAAATTTATCTAATTCTGGGCCCCTCGTTGAGGACATTGCGATTTCTGCAAACTAAGACAAACAGGATTTCTCACTCCCACACAGACACAGGTACACACAGAGTGCTAAGCTCTATCTCAGTTACTAGAAATACAGATAAGAACCAAAAGATCTGCTCGTTTTGTTGTTGTTGTTGCACAGGGGATTGATTGTGGTGCCCTACCACTGAGCTACTTCCCCATCCCTTTTTTATTTTTACTTGAAACAGAGTCTCCCTAAGTTGCCCAGGCTGGCCTCGAACTTGAGATCCTACTGCCTCAGCCTCCCGCCTAACTGAGATTATAAGCATATTCCACCATGCCTGGAACTTCTCACTCTTCCAGCACAAAATCTTACCAGAAAGACTGATTATTAAACAAAGTACAGAGGTAGCTAAAAAGTACAATTATCATAAAAAACAAGAAGGAAGAGTTCAGGCAACTTGAAGACTGCAAATAGCACTCTATGAACAATTTTTTTCTTTTGGAATTATCTCCTAAGAAAGACTGTCCAATTTCATCTCGAAAATACTGTAGAACCAACTGGTCTGGCGCTGCCCCATCCAGAGGATTCTCTTGGTGTGGCTTAAAGTGTTCTCCAGTCTTCCTCCCAAAATAGGAAAAGGAACACAAATAAAATAAACCCACAATGCATTTGTCATACTGATTAACCAGCTATTCATTAATCTACTGTATCAATGAATGAAAAATTAACTAATCCAACAATCCCCAAACTGCTTTCTGTATTGAATAGAGTGTGAGATACTTGATACAATTTTTATCTGTTTATTTATTATTTATTCATTTTGCCGTCTGGAGGTTGAACCAGGGCCCCAGCCCTTGATACAATTTTAAACATCTGTTAATGTTTTCTGGATTTTCCAAACAATACCTCCAGTGTCCCAGTCATCATTGTCTCCCATAGTGCTTGCAGTTTTTGCATCTCAAAAGGCCATTCGCACACATAAATCCAGGATCGTCTAATAGACCACCATGTGCAACCTCTCCCTCCCAAGTCAGGACTTGATAAACATTGAGAATATGCTCTTCAGGGTGGGTTGGGGCAAATGTATTCCCAGATCAAACAAACCAAAGTGGTTAGAAATGGGCTAGACCACTGCAAAAGCAGTGAATTCCTTTCTCCAACACTTGGGGATAACTTGCTGCCTCCTCCTTCCCCCAGAGTGCATGCCTGACTTCTTCCTGTACAATGACATGTGCCATCAGTCCTGTCCCCAGCGCTTCTACCCGGATTTGCACCAGTGTATCCCCTGCCACGAAGATTGTCTGGAGTGTAGTGGCCCCAAGGAGGATGACTGTGAGCTCTGTGCCGACATTTTTACAGTCCTCTACAATGGACTGTGTTTGAATGAGTGTCCAGCAGGAACTTACTATGAAGAAAATTCTAAGGATTGCAGAGGTAATGCTTTCCAGGATGCATGACCCAACACAGCATCCCAGGGCACCTAAAGAGATGAGTTTCTGCTAGACAAAACAGGCTCTGGAATTTGTACGATCCCAGTCCTGAGCGTGGTCCCACTCTTAACCTTGCCATTCAAAAAAAAACCTCTTTTCAATCAGTTTTAATTAATTTTTAAAAAATGACTGTTTCATAGATTTTGATCATGTCAACTTCATTAGTTACAAATCATGTGGACCCTCATCCTGATGGTGGGTATGAACTGCCAATCAAAAATGAGTCTCATGTGAAGATTTCAAACAGCAATGATGAGCCTTCAAAAGTCACCCTAAATGGAAATATCTCTTAAAATTTTAAGCCATCATAGAAGTTCACAGCATAAGTAAACTGTGTTGCAGAATTCTCTCCATTCCTTTTGCCTCCCTTCGTGGTTTGCCTCCTGGCTGCTCCCCTCCTTCCATCCTTACCACCTTCAGCAGCTCTTGTCCCAAGCCCCTGTTCCATCCCACTCAGCACTTCAGTTCCTACATGTTCAAGAAAGGGTATGTTGCTATTTATACTTCCTTACATTTTAACGGAACATGGATAGTTTGCCTAACTAATTTTCAGGCAACAGAAAAATAAAGTATCCATTGCTAGAGAAATTCTCAAGGGAGAGAAGTGTTTCCCAAAGTCCCAGGATGGCTCCTCACACCCTTCATGAGTACTAGGACAGAACTAGCAAGAGCTCTGTCCTTTCCCAGTCGAGTGACTCAGCATCTCCAGGCATAGTTCCCTGGTATAGATGAAGTGAGGTGATAATAACAGTGATAACACCACATATCTACTCATCTAGGAAGTGTTTGTCAGAGATGGCTTTGTGCCTGTGCTCTTCTAGGCCTGGGGAACAATACAGATGGGATTCTTGTCCTCAGGGAGCTCACATTCTTTTGGGAAGACAGACATAAAAAGGATAATTCAAGAGAAAAAAAAAGTAAGACAGGGAAGGGGAATAGGAAGATGGGCAAAATGGAGTTGAAACTTGAGAGAAACTGTCCTAGGAAATACCAATGAGAAAGGGAGGGAGCAATATATGTCATAGCATATGAACACATATTCATATGTCTGAAAAAGGAAGATTCTAGATAGAGGGAATGACAGCTGCTAAAACCTGGAAGTGGGAGTGAATTGTTCTAATTTTGTTTGGCCAACAAATATTTACCGAGTGCCTGTTATGCGACGGGCCCTCTCATAGGCACTGTGCATTCATGAAAGGGTATGACAGAGGCCGCCTTATTATAATGTATTCCAACAATAGCCATGAAAGTGATAAACTAAACGTATTGAGAAAGGCGAGCAAAGGATCACAGCAGTAGGGGTTACGGTGGTTGGAAAGGCCACATGGCAGCGTGTGCCCATGCTGTCCAGGAATTGCTTGCCATTATTTGGATGCGGTTGGGGTAATATGTAAACCTTACTAATATTTCTGAGGTGGCCATTGCAGGAAGAAGCTCTCTGGGCATTACAGAGAAAGCCATTCTTTTTTTTTCCTTTTCATTTTGCAACAAGAATGCTCTGCCCTAGAGCCCAAGGTCTGAGCCCAAGTCATGACCCCACACTCAAGCACAAATTCCCTAGAGGTCTCGAGAAGAAAGGAATTCATTTCCTAGAGGAGTACCCTGGCTCTGTCTCAGTCTCTGCTTCCCCGATGTGCCCGCAGATTGCCACGAGTCCTGCCACACCTGCTCGTCCTTTAGTGTCTGCACAAGCTGCCGGGAAGGCCTGAGGATGAACAGCCATGGGGCCTGCGTGGCTCACAAGGAATGTGCCCCCATCGAGTACTGGGATGAGAAGGCTCGCAGGTGCAAGCCCTGTCACAATAAGTGCTTCCACTGTACGGGACCCGCGGAGGACCAGTGTCGCACCTGCAGAGGGGACAATCTTCTTCTCAGTGAGTGACTTCACCCCACCCCAAGAGGTCTTTGTTTTTCCTCTCCCTCTGGGGAAACTACCTAGCACCATGTTGGGTGCCCAGTGGACATTGGCTTCTTTCTAATTTTTTTTTTTTACTTTTTTTTGGGAAATTTCCAAACCTTTAGAAAAGATACAAGAATGAGACTAGTACAAAGAACATTGTACATGTACCTTTTACCCAGTTCACCCATTGCAAATCTTTTTTTTTTTAAGTTATCAATGGATCTTTTTATTTATTTATTTATTTATTTATTTATTTATTTATATACAATGCTGAGGATCAAACCCAGGGCCTCACACATGCCAGGCAAGCACTCTACCACTGAGTCACAACTCAAGTTCATTGCAAATCTTTTACCACCTTTGCTTTATCATTTATTTCCTCTCACCTCACCACCACAAATATATATACACAATCCACACACACAAACACAATATATCTTTTTCTGAACCATTGGAGGGTAAATTACCTACATCATGGTCCCTGGCCCACAAACCCCTTCCTTGTTTCCTAAACATACGAACTTTCTTGACTAACCACAGGACAGTTACCAACTCTAATACAACTACACTGACATGGTACTTCACTATTCCTCTTAAAATTTTGCCAACACCCCTTTATAATAGAATTTGTTCCAGAGTCAGGCATTGCATTTCACCTCCAAGTCTCTAGCTTCCTTTAATCTAGGATGTTTCCACAGATGTCTTTGTTCTTTATAATATTGAACCTCCAGAATACAGCTCCTAACCATCCTCTTGATTTTGTTCACAGTTGCCCCATGATTAGACTGAGAAGATTCTTTCTCAGTCAGAATAGGTGATATCATGCCATCTGAGAGTCATAGCCAGGTATATATGTTATCCACATGCCCCTCATCAGTGGGATTAATGTTGACCATCTGTCAAGATGTTTAATTCCTCCACTGCAAAACTACTATTGATTCCCTTGTAATTAATAAGCAGTCTGTGGAGAGATGCCTTAAGAACATGTAAACATTCAACTCCTCACCAAAATTTTCCCCTTGATTTATCATCCATTAATAAATCCTGAACAGTGTGTGTGGTGCCGTCTCAGGTGGGCCACCTCCAGATCAGCTCTAAAGGTGATTACTGGTATGAGGTAGCATCCTCAGGTTTCCTGGGGTGCACCTAAAAACAAGCCTGGAGGAACTACACTTAAAGAAGGAGTTGAAGGAGACAGAAGATAGAGACAAATGTGGGAAATACCAGAAAGTGTTGGATTTGTCTTCCCAATCAATAGAGTAGACCTGAGAAGTGAGATGCTCAGAGTTCAAATAGGTAGCAAGTTTTTTCTCTTCTTGCTGAGATATCATCTGCCAGGGCAGTGTTTCCCTGCTAAGACACAGGGACACCTATGCTCAATACCAATCCTGACCACCTCACCATAGAAGACACTAGTCTTCTCGACCTGTCCATCTTAGTTCATGTTCCACAAAGTTCAGTGAACTTCTTCTCCAGAAGTTGATTCTTCATGAAAATATCCCTTTCAACCAGATCTCCCATATAATCAACCATTTGGATCTTCTTTTCTAATTACCTCCAATCTGAAGTGTTACCAGTGAACCCATCAGATGCCTTCAGAGAGTGGTCTTTTCTTAAACCAGGGATGCAGATTAAACTAGAACTGAGACTTTGGTACTGTGCATAACACAGAAAGATGCCCCAACAGCTGAGGACAGGAGTTGCCCAGGCCTGGCCTTCTCACCCTCTCCCATCCCACCCAACTCCACTTATCACCAGGTCAGGCTATTTTAAATGAGGTGGTTATTTGGAGGATGGGGTAGACTGCTGGATGCTGCCCCTGAGGATGCCACATCCTAATCCCCAGATCCTATAAATATATTGCCTTATGAGATAAAAGGGACTTTGTAGTCAAGATTTAATGAAAGATCTTTGCATGGGGAGATTATCCTGCGTTACTCAGATAGGCCCAGCATAATCCCAAAGGCTACTAAGAGAAATGCAGGGGGATCAGAGTTCCTAGATGGCGATTAATGATAGAAGCAGAGGAATGGGGGAAAGGATGTTGCCTTTGAAGATGGAGGAGGACCTCAGGAGCCCAGGACTACAGGAATTCTCTAGAAGGAAGAAAAGCCAAGATGCTCATTCTACTCTAGAATCTCTAAAAGGAACACAGCTCTGTGGACCCGATTCAGATTTCTGGCCTCCATAACAATAAAATAATACATTTGTATTGTTTCCAGCCACCAAGTTGGTGGCAATTTGTTATTGCAGCTATAAGATACTAGTACAAAGATTTTTCTTCTTTAGGGGATTGGGGCTTCCCCTATTTGGCAGCATACACAAGCTGGACAATGAACCATTATCAGCATCCATAGTCATCAGACTAGGGTTTCTATTCTGCCCATGACAAACCACTCTGACCTCTGATTTCTCTGAACTCCTATGGCCTTTTGGTCAATTCTATTTCTTGGACATTCATCTCCACTCCAGTGTGTCTCCTCAGCCCTCAGGGGCACTGTCTCTTTCCCTTTGCACTCCCTCTCCTTCTTTCCAGGCAGAGGAGATGTGGGAGTCACAAGTCGGGCTTGATTACAAACACTCTTCTCCTCCCTTGACAGACACGACCTGTGTGAAAGACTGCCCAGAGGGCTACTACGCCAGGGAGAGCCACCTGTGTGCCCCCTGCCACATCTCTTGTAGGACCTGTGACGGGAGGCACAGTATGCAGTGCCGCTCCTGCCGACCGGGTTGGTTCCAGCTGGGAAATGAGTGTCTGCTCCAGTGCAGGGAAGGGTAAGTGCTCAGAACATGTGTTAGTCTGTTTTTTTGTTGCTGTGACCAAAATACCTAACAAAAAAAACTTAGAAAAGGAAAACTATATTTTGGGCTCATGGTTTCAGTAGTTCAGTCCATGGTGGACCAAGTCCACTGCTGTGGGTCCAAAGTGAGGCAAAACATGGCAGAAAGGTGTGGGGGAGGAAAGCTGCTCAATTCATAGCAGCCAGGAAGCAGAGAGAGAAAGGAGAAGAGACTGCAAGAAGATGAACCCTTCCAGGGCATGCTCCCAGTGACCCATCTCCTCCAGCCATGCTTCACCTGCCGACAGTTTCCACTCAGTTCATTCAAATGGACAGACTGATGACGGTACGGCTCTCAGAACCCAATCACTTCACCGCCAAACATTCCTGTGTTATAGACAACACAGAAGTTTGGGGAGAACACCTCATAGTCAGACCATAACAACACGTTTCCCCAAAACACAAATGAAATCAGATGAAAGTCTCACTGCCACTAAGGAGCAAAGGTGAGCTCATTCACAAGAATGAATGAGAAACAGGGGAGGCATAGTGACCCACTGAGCTAATACAAGGGGTCAGATGGTCAAATGAGACTCATGTAAGCTATAGATCTGACCAATACTCACTGATATCCACAGGGTATCAGCACTGCCAATGCAGAGGCAACACCTCCCTCCCTCAGAGCAACCCAAGACTGTTAATGGATGTTCTTTTTTTTCCAGTTTTAGGATTTGTTCTGATTCAAGTTTATTCAAGTTTAATATGCAAGATCTACGCTATGCATGTAGATCATTGATTTTACAAAAGAAACAATTTCAGCTAACATCTACGTTTATACCCCATTAATTCTCCAACCTTTCAAACCTCCCATAAATCCACAACTACAGGGTTAGTTATCATAAGTATCCTAGACACATCTGATGTACCCTGCTGAAAGCATTTCAGAGATAAGGAGAGTGCTTCTCAGAAGGTCTGGTTACAGCATAATTGAAAGAGAGTTTGACTGGATTATTCACACACACATACCTGGGCATCCCAGTAAAGAGAAAGATTGATTATAGACATGTTGCTCACTGCTTCTCAATCAGCAACCTAGGACACTGAGAACTTCCAGACCCAAATTGAAGGGTTCTATCCTTGGACCTACCCTAAAGTCTTTCACCCAAATAGGCACATCTGTTCTCTTCCATCATCGCAATCTCTGCTTGCTTCATTTGTTATAGTGCTATATACCACCTTACGTTTCCATTTATCTTCTTCCTTCGGTCACTCGTTTATTCAATACTTATTCAATTAGAGCACACTGTATGTTTAAACAATGTGAGTTAGGACTAATTTTGTTAAGACCTTATTCTTATTCCTGTATGTCTTTCCAAGAAAATTATAAGCTCCTGAGGGGTCAGATGGAACTCCTCTTACTGTTCACACATACTACTACAGCATTCCATGCAAAGTTAAACACATTAGCAGCTCTTGAAAGGCACCAGCCATATGGGTCAATGAAGAAATCACCTTACCAGACAAGAGTGGGGGTGAACCTACCTGGTTTCACCATTCCACTTTACCCTAAGAAGTGTCTATAAAGATCTGATCCCATGTCAAGAATCTCCATCTTTCTTACATCCAGCATTTAATACTCTCAAGTACACAAACAAAGAGGAATGTGATCCTGTAATCTAAAGAGAACGCAGACCATGGAATTAATTCTTTTTAAAAACAATGAATTTATTTGGAAATTTCCAAACCTGCCAGAAGTGGCATTTGCCAAACCCCAGCCCCACCCTCCTGACTAAGCTCCTAAGGGTAACAACAATCCTCCCAGCTTCCCCTCACCTTACCATGCTCTCCACCAAGCACACCCACCCCTATCTCTGGCTGGGCTAGAGAAGTGGTGCATCCCCTCTCTGAAGGAGGCTCCATTTCCCCCTGCCTGAGCACCTGGGTGGAGGAGCAGCCTCCTGACACCCTAGGAGATGATGGCTGCTATATCCGAGACCACAGAAGTAAGCAGCAAATTGTTTTACTGTATATTAAGTTACCCAAAGGAGAGAGAGAGAGGTATAGTTTCTGTGGACTTCTTTAATATGGAAAAACTGAAGGGTTTTTTTTGTTTGTTTGTTTTTTGTTTTGTTTTGTTTAAGAACAACGAATTATTTTTCACTCAGACACCACCCGCAGGAGAAGTTCACATCTTAGGAAACCTAACTCTAAATAAATACGCCCCAAAGGCAAAGGTATGCATTAGACTCCTTCATGGATCAACTTTGGTAGATTATCTTCCAACCAGAAAGACAAGCTTGAGCCCTTACTGTTTTCAGGCAGTTGTGGTGGGAAGTAGGGAGACACACCAGTTCCTTCATTGGAACACTGTGACCATGACCTGCATCTGTCCCACAGTCTGAGCAGGAGAGGACCAATGAGTATGTCTCCAAGCAAGAAAGAGTTCCACCCTAAATTCACGACCAGGAGAACCAGAATGTTGGCTCTCCTCTGACATCTCACAGCCGAGGTCCCCATCAGGAGAAGCCTCAAACACCAAATTCTTGACAGGAAAGGTCCCACACAATGCGCACATTCAGGACAGATGAAAACCATGATGAGCGTTAACGGTAGTTTAGATTTAAAAGGAAAAAGAGAAACACAACCACGAAAATAAACACAGGTCTTTTCAGGAGACATACTTGGTTTCAAACACCTCCCACACCATATTTTATCAAATTAAATAGGCTTCCAAATGAGCCACCTGGCTCTTTGTCAGCGACAGCACCAGTGGTTTATTTCACTGAGGTCTTAGTTACCACATTTCAGGAACTTCAGAGAACTTGGCAGGACTGTCTTCAATGTTTCCTACTGGAGAAAGCTCTTTTTTCCTCTTTTAATTTCTTGACCTGTTTCTTTTCCTACAAGAGAGATTCTGCCCAGGAATCTGTGTGCTCAAGCTCAGAATAGGAAATCTCCCCCAGCTCTGATCTTCAAGCTGCTTTTCCTGGACTAGGGCTCAAATTCTCTTTCTGACTCTGCTGGTAGTTGTAAAACTGTTGGTGCAAGAATAGTGGTTCTGCAGCAAGTGGGACAGGCTCTGAGCTTTTAGTCACTTCCTCTCTACCTCCTGCCACTGTCTTCTGTCCACTTTCTCTCTCTCTCTCTCTCTCTCTCTAAATATATATATTGTTGTTGTTGTTGTTGTTGTTGCTGTTCACTTTCTCTTGATCTGCTTGTCTTCGTGTTTCCCCTGCCACACACACATATTCAGCATGGATCTGAGAGCTTTCTTCATGTCTGCTGGTATTGACAGCCAGGTGATTCAGTCCATGGTCTGTGAACTCCACTCCTCTGGATCTGCAATGAAGCAGAATATTATGGTGGAAGGGCATGACAGAGGAAAGTTCCTCAGTTTATGGCAGCCAGGAAGCAGAGAAAGAACTGGAATATTGATGAAGTAGCATTCCTTTTGTAAAATCAATGTTCCGTATCATTATATGAGCCTCGTGTGTTAAATCTCTTTGTCTTGGAAAGGCAGGTATATGATTCTCTGCATTATGTCCCAACACACTAATGATTCTGATGTTTAGCATTAGAGAAGGTTCTCTAAGGCTGAAGTTTCTGTCTGTGTTTATGCATAAGATCCTCTCCAAGGCTCTGAAGATCAAGAGGTTTCACAATCCCCTCATCTTAAACCACTGCTTAAGATGAGAACTTTGCTCAAATAGTGTTGGAGTCTTCTTCCAATATGATCCAGCAAACTCCTCATTGCCTTTCATTTAGCATTACTCTTTGATAATTTTTAAAACCTATTTGAAAGATCAGTTTTTCCTCACCGTGGGTTCTTCGGGATGCGTTTTATCTCTATAACAGTTTATCATGCATTTCCACTCGCAGTGTATCTTTACATTATGATACGATTCTATAACAGTCTCATGAGGTTGGTGTTAATCTATTCACTTTTGTTTTTGTTGTCATTTTGTTTCATTTTTGCAGTGTTGGGAATCAAACATAGAGCATCATTCATACCAGGCAAATGCACTACCACTGAGCTACATCCCTAGCCCTTCCTTAATCTCTCCATTTTACAAATAAGGAAACCAAGGTTCAAGAAGTTAGATGATTTGCCCATACTACAGTGATACAGGCTTGTCAATGTTAATAGCAGTGCAATTCACAAGAACCAAACTATGAAACCAGACTAGGTGTCCATCAGTGGATGAATGGATAAAGAAAATATGTTATATATACACAATTGTGTTTTACTAAAACACAAAGAAAAACAAAATATTATCATTTGCAGGAAAATGGATGAAACTGGAAAACATTAGGCTAAGTATAAGAAGCCAGACTCCAAGCGTTCTCTCATGTGAGGAAGCTACAGAGAAAAAAAAGGAAAGAAAAGAAACTTTGTGAAAATAGAAGAGATACCACCAGTGGAGAAGGGGTGGAGGCAGGAGGAAGGAAAAGAGGAGATGCAGATGTAGGGAATGCAACAGACGAAACTATGCCATGTGCATGTAAGAATGTATCACAATTAATTCCATTATTATGTATCATTATAATGCACCAATAAAAATACTTCTTAAAATTGTAATCTTCAGCCTGGAAAGGTGGCACAAACCTGTAATCCCAGTGACTCAAAAGGCTGAGGGAGGAGGACCAAAGGTTTGAGACTAGCCTCAGCAACTTAGCAAAGCCCTAAGCAGCTTAATGAAACCCTATCTCAAAGTAAAAAAATAAAAAAGGCTGGAGATGTAGCTCAGAGGTTAAGGGCCTCTGGATTCAATCCCCAGTACAAAAAAAAAAAAAAAAAAAAATGTTATCTCATTGGAGAAAGGAAAAGAAAAGGAGGTGCAGGAATCTCATGAAAATCAAATTGAGATCAGTGGAGTAAGGGAAGGGGTGCAGAGGGGGGGAAAGGGGAAATACTGGGGAATGATATTTGTTATGGGGTGCAACTTAAAATCCGGCCGATCACCACTAAGAAGTCCAAGTTTGAGAGTCTTCATTAAGCTGGCCGACTGACTGTCTCACAATGCCCCCAAAAAATGGCTATTGGGAGAACAGCCCCAGCCATAGGTTGTAGGGATTCTTATACCAAAAATCACATCAATCATAAGTGTCTGTTGCTACGATTTGAAATTACAAGCTAACATCATGAGATCATCAAAAGAGGGCGAAGTGGGTCAAAATGACCCTTACCTAGGTACAAACTAAAGAATGGTTACTAACATCCACTCAACCACCGTTCACATGGTACATTGTTTAGGAGCAATAGGGATCGAAAGAGAGCAATTTCTTATTACATAAGAATTGTCATTTTGTATCGCTAACCATGTCGTGCTAAGCAACCGATGATGGGCACAGAGGTGGGGTACTCCCATGGGAGAAGCTAAGAAATTGTTGATGGGTACAGAGGTAGGGTGTTCCCATGGGAGAAGCTTATTTCCTACATAACATGGAATCTCAGAGCAAAATGGAGTCTGTTTAGTCATTTCCTTTATAGTCTGGCCTATGATATCCTCATGGAGCCAAATCTGTCAGCCCATCACAATATTGTCCAAATTATATTGTTATGCTGTGTGCATATACAAATATGTAGCAACAAATCCCATAACTTAATGCACCAATAAAAATATGGGAAAAAAATTAATCTCCAAAAATCTTTTCAAAGGAGGTTACATCTATTTCATAAAGGCCAGTTTCACTCATGTCACTACCTATTTCAAGATGCTTCTCAAGTTGAGGAGAACCACTCAGAGGTCCATTTAAAAATGTCTTCCATTCCCCAATCCCATTCAACACAGCTTAAAGCTTGAATCTGGAGAAGTGAATAGGAGAAAAAGGCAGAGATAACTGACAAACGCCAGTGACTACTGGATCCTTCCCTACGTATTATCCAATATAATCTTCACAACTAGTGAGGGAGGGATCATAAGGCCCAATTTACAGATAAGAATTTGCAAATAGATTTGTTAGTATCATAGAAATGAATTTAATGAGTGAAGTTAAGTAAAAAGGTTAAAGTCACCCAGCTTGTAAATGAATCCTATACGACTCATTGTGTTTTTTCACCACACCCAATTTAGGAGCAAAGCTTAGTATAATCAGTCTTTCACATCTGTAGGTTCCGCCTGGAATCGAAGGTGGAAAACACTTTTTAAAAGAATTGCATCCGTACTGATAGTGTACAGACATTTTTTCTTGTCATCATTCCCAAAACAACAAAGCATGACAACTATTTATATAACATTTACACTGCATTAGGTACTATAAGTAATTTAGAGATGCTTTAAAGTATAAGGCAGAAGGTATGTAGGTTACATCCAAATGCTACCCATCTTATAGAAAGGACTTGAGCCTTCAATGGGTTTTGGTGTCTGTAGTGGGTCCTGGAACTAATCCCCTGCAGATACTGAGGTACCTGCTGTATTCCATCTTTGCTCCCCTTGCTTTCAGGTATTATGCAGAAATCTCCACCGGCCAGTGTAAGAAGTGCCACAAGAGCTGCAAGGCATGCCTGGGCCCACGGCCCACAGACTGCCTGTCT
The DNA here is from genome assembly GCF_902686455.1 of Sciurus vulgaris. NCBI lineage: Eukaryota > Metazoa > Chordata > Mammalia > Rodentia > Sciuridae > Sciurus > Sciurus vulgaris. Next base: position 11,660,558 of record NC_136476.1, on the reverse strand, counting down.
TGCGATACGTTCTTCTTTCTGCTTCCCTCCAAGAGAGAGTGTTTTCGCTCCTGCCCAGAGCATTACTATGCAGAAGAAAACACGTGGACCTGTGAGAGATGTCATCCGACTTGCAAGGAATGCAAAGGTGAGAGTGTATCTGTGCTTTTGCACGTGCAAGAGACAAAATGGAAAGGTTTCCTTCCTGCTTTGTCCCTCTCTCTCTCTCTCCTCCCCACCTTTGGCAGTTTCTCTGCTTCCCAACCTGGTACCCAGGCATCAGCACTCTCTGTTCAGTCTTAGCCTCTGCATCTTCTGGTGACATCTTGTTGCCCCTTTAGATTTCTTACCTTTCAATGCCCAGATGAAGGCACAGTCTCTTCAAGGAGTACTGTCACCTCCTCCATCTTGTTTCTCCACCTGTTGCATTTGCCTAGGGCAATTCATTATTTTCACCACTTCAAGAACTCCCTAAGACATCTGCCTCAAACTCTCCAAGCCCCATTCCTGTTTTCCAGACACCTACTTGTTTGTTGCAGAGATTCTTAAAATCAGTGCTAGTGGTCCCATTGACCAAGGTGACATCTTGAACTCATCCTTGACTCCTCTATTTCCCTTGCTTCCTGACTACTTCCAATAGCTACACCCTAAGAGCTGTTGACCCCATCCCCTACATATTCTTCTTAATACTAGTCTCTTTCTCCATGCTCATTTTCCATTTTCAACATTTCTTATCAGACCTGTTGAAGTAGCCAGCATGCCATGCTGACCTTTCCCTGCTCCCAAGACATACTGGAAACTAATGCCACAGAGCTCATTCTAAAATTCATATTCGCCATTTGCTCATTTACTCCATATCTTGCTATAACAAGATGATTGCAGTGAATTATTCTCAATGTGTAGAAATAACTGCTTCTATAATGTTTTAATTGATAAAAAAAAAAAAACTATCTTGACCATATCTTTTTTTTTTTTTTCAATACTGGGGATGGAACCCAGGGGTCTCACATATACTAAGCACATGTTTTACCACTGAGCTATATCCCCAGCCCCAGTCCTTTTTAGTTTTTTTTTTTTTTTTAATATAGGGAATAAACAAACAGTGGTGCTCTACCACTGAGCTACATCCCTATCCCTTTTGAGATAGAGTCTCAATAAATTGCACAAGTTGGCCTCACACTTGTGATCCTCCTGCCTGAGCCTCCTGAGTCTCTGGGATTACAGGTATGTGCTACAATGCCTGGCTTATCCCCAACCCTTTTGGTTTTTATTTTAAGACAAGATTTCACTAAGTTGCCCAGGCTGGCATCAAACTTGTAATGCTTCTGTCTCAGCTTCCCAAGTCATTGGGATTACACGCATATGCCACAGCATCCAGCTACTATTAAAAAAAAAAAAAAAAAAAAAAAACTCTAATCAGTTGCTTCATTTTTTAAAATGCTTTGGATATTGACTGGTACAGCACTGAATTTTCTCGGGAGGAGATCCTTCTTTATGCCCCTAAGTCATCCCATTTGTGAGCATGTGTGTAGTTACTGCCCTTCAATAAGCATGCAATCAATGTTCTCCATTTGTTTCCCATTGAGGCATCTTATTTGTATATATGTTTTACATTCCTAGAAAAAGAATCCTAGATTTTTCCTCCTATGTGTTTTCACCTTGCTTTTTTGTGATCCATAATGCTGATTGAGGTTGTCAATACAGTGAAACCAAACTGTCAGGATAGGAGAAGATTATTCTGCCATTTTTTTAGTACTTTGAACTGCACATCAAAACTGTAATGATCACTCTGTACTTGTTTAACCTACCTGTGAGGTTCACAATAATTTTCTGTGGTCATCAATGTTTTCCAATTTACCAATGGAACCAGGCTTCACTGTCAAAGTTAGAAAACGGATGATGACTTTGGAGCACAGCCTAATAAGGACCTGGCACTTGCCTCTCTTTTTGGCATTGTTGATGCTCTTAAGAGCATCAGCCAGGACATTCATGCACACCACTATGCACACAAATATGGGGACATGGAAAGATGGCAGAAGGAGTAAATGTTCTTCATTTTTAAAGGTGCTTAAAATCTTTTTTCATTCAGTCTCTCAAACTTCAGTCTTCACCAGGCCATGGTGGTGCATGACTATAATCCCAGTGAATCTCAAGGCTCAGGCAGGAAGATCAAGGAAGTTCAAGGTCAGCCTTGCTTATCAAGACCCTCAAAATAAAAAATAAAAAGGACTGGGGATGTGGCTCAGTGGATAAGCATCCCTGGGTTCAATGCCCAGTACCAAAGCAACAACAAAAAAAACCCTTCCGTTTTAACTCTTCTTCCATGTATTCTAGACCCAAGAACCACCTAGGACTACCCAGAGCCACTAGATAGCCACCAGATGCTCTTTCATGCCTCCATGATGTAGTTTCCTCTTACTGAGAAACAATGCTCTAAGGAATTCTCAGAAACCCATCTCTGGAAAACAGCTGCTCTGTGGAGTTTGTCTTAGTCCTCTAAGAAGTCATCTTCCTCCTTCTTCCTAATTCTGGAATTGAACAATTTATTGCAACACTTAAAAAAAAATTTTTTTTTTTAGTTGTAGATGGACACAATACCTTTATTTTATAATTTATTTTTATGTGGTGCTAGGCAAACCTCACATATGGTAGGCAAGCAGTCTACCACTGAGCTACACACCCAGCCCTATTGTAGCATCTTTTACATTTTAATTGAACACATTCTTTTCTCCTACTAAGTTCCTCAAACATGAGCAAGGATTATACCACATTCATTTTGTATCCCCTGCGTAGTTCAGAGTGCAATAAATAGTAAGTGCTCATGATGCATTGAATAAATGAATAGATATATAGGAAGCAAATAAATCCTAATTTTTTATAAATTCAAAAGTGTTCAGCTATTAGATCTTCAGATATTGCCTCTCGACCCTTCCCTCCAATGTCCTTTTCTAGAATTCCTAATTAAACATAATTTAGAGTTTCTTGTTCCATCTTCTATGTCTCCTATCTTCTTTCCTTGTATTTTATCCCTTTGATTGTTTATGACTTCTACTAGAATAATTCTTAGCACTCTATTCTATTTCTCTGATTTGTGTCTGAGTGTCTAGCATAAATTCCACACCATTTATTGTTTTTAATTTGTGATTATTTTATATTTAAGATTTTAATTATTTCTTTTTGTTCCCACCTGTTTTAATTTTGCATTTTCCTGTTTGTTTCATAACTTAACATGTGTGAATATTATGTCTTCATTTATTTTTTAGTATCTTAAACATTGATTTTAAAGCCTTTGTCAAACTTTTCTATGTAATTAGTACTATCTGAAGTGAGTTCATATTCTAATTGTTGAGTTTGGTTTTGTGTGTGTGTGTGTGTGTGTGTGTGTGTGTGTGTGTGTGTATGCACTGGGGATTGAGCCCAGGACCTTGCATGTGCTAGCCAAGCACACCATCACTGAGCTGCATTCCTAGCCCTGGTTATCTTTCTTAACATCCATTTTATCCATACCCTCTGGAATGTTGGTCTTATGAGAGATTTTGTTTTGATTCTTTATTCTGCAACTCAGGAGGCTAAGGATCACAAGTTCAAGGCCGCTTCAGTAAATTACTGAGATCCTGTCTCAAAATAAAAAGGACTGGGGATATAGCTTAGCACACAGGGTTTAATCCCAGTACCAAAAAAGAAAGGAAGATCTTTATGGAGTTTAGGGAAAAGATTAGTGATGTCATAAGCAAACTAGAAAAACTTGAAAAACAATTTCTCAAATTGGATTTGAGATTTGCCGGATGAATTAAGAATGATGGTTTTGAGCATTCCCAATCTCAAAAGTTCATCAACACAGTTTCCCTGATATAATAGTCCAGGGATTTCTGAGAGTGTCTGGGTGAATCCTGAGGACATCCAAGTGTTTGTGTCTTCTCCTAGGTTTTGCATGAACCCTGGAACTTGCCCATTTGAAGTTTTCTGTCTGTGATGCTCATTTCTTCTGCTATCCTTTCTTCACACACCTCACATGCCCTTGAATGGAGAATCTGGTGCTGAAACATATAGGATAGCAATTTAGGGACAGATTTTTCTCTTAGGCTATAACCTGGGTAGAAAAACAAAGGGTAAATTCCTTCTTAAAATAATAACTATCATACTAAGAAATGAGGATGCTTGAGAACATCAGAAAAAGTCTGACAACCTACAATAAGAAATTTGCCAACTAAATCCTATTTCATTCTCTTTTGACTGCCCAATATTTTTAGAATATTAAAAAGAAAAATACATAAAAACACTAAGGATGGGGGGTGAGGAGACAGAGCACATTCAAGCTTAATGTGTACCTTTGTGAGCAACTGGTTTCTCCTTAATTAGCTCATTTCTTGCCTTTGCACGTTTAACTTTTTTATTTATCCTCCTCATAAAATTGTTTGGAATAAAAATCCAGACTGGATAACCAAAGCCCCTAACTTTCCCAAGCTGCCTGCCTCTGTGCACAACAGTGCTCATAAGCCAGATCCCAGGGGCTGCACTGGATTTGTTGAAGGCATCCTAGGGGAATCATTCTGAGGGAGAGCAGATGGTGAGCTGCTCTAAATTTTAAGAAAATGCCAAAATGCCTGTCTCTGTGGTCCCGAGGCTCCTTAGCAACAATAATAAATGTAGGGTCTTAACCATGAAAACAATAAAAAGAATTCTGAAAATTAACAAACTTCCCATTTGTGAAAGATTCTCAGTCCCTAAGTGTACAGGTTTTGCAGTAAATTAGTGTAGGGGGTGTAAATAGTCACTGATCTGTCATCCTAAACTGACAGGTACCTTTAGGTATTACCCAGACTCTGGGCTGTAGCCAAATTAGTAGGAGTGAGGGAGGAGAGAGGTCATTACATAGTTACAGTTACACAGGAAGAATAAGTTCCAGTGTTCTATTACACAGTGGGGTGACTAGCTAGTCAATAATAAAGTATATTTCAATATAGTTAGAAGAGAATTTTGAATCATCAAGTAAACAATAAATGTTTGAGATGACAGATATGCTATCCTGATTTGATCATTACATGATGTATGCATGTATGGAAACATCACATTTTACTCATAAGTTTGTATAATTACATGTTGATTAAAAGTAAAATAAAGCTGGGAGTGGCTGCACTCCAGTAATCCCAACCACTCATGTGGCCAGGCAGGAGGATCACAAGTTCAAGGCCAACCTGGGTAACATGGCAAGACCCTCATTGTTATGGTTTAGATGTGATGTTTCCCAAGAGCTCACGTGTGAGACAACGCAAGAAGGGTTGGAGATGAAATGATTGGGTTATAACTTTAACCTAATCAGTAAATTAATCCCTGGAACGATTAACTGAGTGGTAACTGGAGGCAGGTAGGGTTTGGTGGGAGGAAGTGGTTCATTGGAGGTGTGGCTATGGGGTATATATTTTGTATCTGGAGGCTGGAGTTCCTCTTCCTCTCCCTCTGCTTCCTGATCATCATGTGAGCTGCTTCCCTCTGCACTCTTCTGCCATGATGTACTGCCTTACCTTGAACCCCAGAGAATGAAGTTAGCCACTTATTGTGGAGACCTCTGAATTGTAAGTCCCTATATAAACTTTTCCTCCTCTACAGTTGTTCTGGTCAGGTCTTTCAGTTGCAGCAGTGAAAAAGCTAACTAAAACACTCATTTCAAATGAAAAATAGAAAGAACTGGAGATGTAATGTAGTGGTAGACCACCCCTGGGTTCAATTCCCAGTAGAAAGAAAGGAAGGAAGGGAGGGAGGGAGGGAGGGAGGGAGGGAGGAAGGAGAAAGAAAAGAGAAAGAAAGAAAGAAAGAAAGAAAGAAAGAAAGAAAGAAAGAAAGAAAGAAAGAAAGAAAGAAAGAAAGAAAGAAAGAAAGAAAGAAAGAAAGATAGATGGGGTATAGCTCAGCAATGTTTAGCATGTGCAAGGTCCTGGGACCAATCCTGACCACCACTAAAAAGAAAAAGAGAAGAAAATGTAACTAATCTTAAAGTATAAATTTTGTGACCTAACCTTGTTATTGCCTTCACCCCCCTTTTCATAAACCTAATTTAGTTTAATATACTATAAATTTACAAATCATAATTGCATATGTTATGGGGTACAAAGGGATGTTCATACATGCAATGTGCAAGGATTAAATCAAGCTAATTAACTCTTCCATCACCTCAAATAATCATCATTTTTGTACTAAATACATTCAAAACTACTCTCGGCAATTTTGAAATATACAATACACTGTTATTAAATTAGCATGCTATTATACCATGCTGTATACTAAATCTCAAAAAGTTTTTATCTCTTGACTAAACTTTTTGTACTCTTGACCAACATCCCCCAATTCCTCTCACCTCTTCAGCCTCTGCGAGCCACTCTCTACTTCTATGAATTCCATTGTTTTAGACTTCACATGTAGGTGAGATCACATGTCTATCCTTAATTTCTCTCATTAAAAACATAGATTTTTGCCTGGGTGCGGTGGCTCACGCCTGTAATCCCCAGTGACTCAGGAGGCTGAGACAGGAGGATCATGAGTTTAAAGCCAGCCTCAGCAACTTAGTGAGGCACTAAGCAACTTGGCAAGAACTTGTCTCTAAATAAAATATTTTTTAAGAAAGAAAGAACTGGGGATGTGACTCAGTGGTTAAGCACCCCTGAGTTCAATCCCCCATACCAAAAAAATTAAATCTTGTATTTAAAAAAGTTAAAAATAAGACATTTAAACTTTATTTTAGAAACGTAAGATGGGAAACTGAAGAAAGGAAGTAGAAGATTTGCTTCTTCCATCAGACATCACAATTGTGTTCCAGACCATAGAGAAATTCTGTATAAAACAAGAACTAAAATGAAAATGAGTTTTTGGGATTTATATTACTGCAGGCAGTCCCCCAACCTGAGATGTGTCCTAAAGGTTTATTGTCTAAGTTGTTCAGAGCTCAGGATTGATTTTTGCATAGAAACAACAGTACAACTGATTGAACTCACAAATAAGACAGGAAAAGTCCACTTAACTCCATTGGGAATGTGAAGGACGGAACTCCTGGTTTTATGTCAAGTTCAACTAACCACCCTTCACAGCATGGTTCCCATGGGAAGACACAATTCGTGTTGCTCAAGTTCTAACTCACAATGCCAGGTACATCCTATGCCCACCTCTCTTACACTCATTCTTTGAAACTTTTAGCAGAAACTCCAGGACCTTCCTCATAAAATGAACTAGAGTTCAGGTCTCCTATCCCCCAAAGTCTTTCCAGAAACTCTCCCTTGATACCTGCGTAGAAGGAAATATTGGAATCCATTATTCTTGGGATGTATGCATTGGGAGAGAGAGGTGTTGCCTCCACAGGAAACAGTTCACAGGTTCAGATCTCTCCTATTTGATGGTTCATATGTTAAGGCGGATAGTGTGGTAGAAAGAGCTCTAGACTGTGAATCACCAAACCTGAATTTGAATCTTGACAATTACTTATGTAACCTTGGATGAATGACATTACATGTCGTGTATTTGAAAATAATAAATAGGACTGGGTTGTAGCTCAGGGGTGGAGTGCTTGCCTAGCACTTACAAGGCCTGGAGTTCAATCCCCAGCACCAAAATAATAATAATCATTAATATTTATTAACAGGCTGGGACTGGAGTGTGGCTCAGTGGGAGACCACTTGCCTAGCAAGCACAAGACCCTAGGTTTTATTTCCAGCATTGAAAAAAAAAAAAGTACATAGAATGTCAATTTTTTTCCCCTTGTTCTGCTGGGTATTAGAACCCAGGTCTTTCTACATGCCAGGCGAGTACTCTACCACTAAGCTACATCCCAGACTAAGAATGTGAGATTTCTAAGGAGAGATTTTGTAGCCTTAAAGGAATCTATCACCACCACCAGTCCCAAAATTAAGAATCAGTGGAAAACATGGTCTACTGAATTCTTTTGGCCCTCAAACTTCAAGTGAGTGCTGTCTGTCTGTGACTTACTCACAACCAAGCATTGAGACCCTCTTCCAAATCAGCAGCCATCATCCTGCCCACTAGTTATACAATTAACAGAAGGACAAATACAAATTTTTTAAACTTTCTATATAATCTCTTGTTCTCTGAATATCTTTTTCTTGCTGCAATTAAAGATCTGTCATCCCCAACCTGGAGTTTCCAGGCTGAGTCTGCCTAATTTGGACTAATTAGATAACATGTACTTGGTCTTGTAGACGTTTCCCCCATGCCCTCAATCAAGTCATCTTTTCGCTTCAAAATTTTTGTTTGTTTTTTTTTGGTTGTTTTTGGTACTGGGGATTGAACCTAAGAACACCTTACCACTGAAGCTACATTCGTAATCCTCTTTTTAAATTTTGAGACAGGGCCTTGCTAACTTGCTGAGGCTGGCCTTGAACTTGAAATCCTCCTGCCTCATTCTCCTGAGTTGCTGGGATTACAGGTGTGCAACATCATACCTGGCTTCTGCTTCAATTTACTTAACATAGTCCTGGCTCCTAAGTGTTTCTGACCAGATGTGGTGGCACATGCCTGTAATCCCAGCAACTCAGGAGGCTGAGGCAGGAGGATTGCAAGTATCAGTTCCTAAGCAACTTAATAAGTTCATCTCCAAAGAAGGCAGGGTGTATGTGGCACAATGGCTAAGCACCCCTGGGTTCATCCCCAGTACCAGTGGGGGAAAAAGGAAAAGAAAAGAAAAAGAAAGGCTGGAGATATGTAGCTCAGTGGTAGAGCACTTGCTTGGCATGTACAAGGTTCTGCATTTGAGTCCCAGCACAAAAACAAAATTTTAAAAGAAGGAAAAAAAGAGAAAGAAAGAAAGAAAGAAAGAAAGAAAGAAAGAAAGAAAGAAAGAAAGAAAGAAAGAAAGAAAGAAAGAAAGAAAGAAAGAAAGAAAGAAAGAAAAAGGAAGGAAGGAAGGAAGGAAGGAAAAAATAAAATGAAAGAAATCTAAGGTTCAGTGTAATAACTTGGATTTTTTTTTTCTTTCAGGAAAAGGAGGATCAAATTGCTTATCCTGTGTGTGGAGCTACCACTTCATGGGAGGAATCTGCACTTCTGACTGTCTTGTGGGAAAATACAGAGTGGGAGAGGTATAGGACAGCTGGGGCAGTATGCTTTCTGCTTTTTTAATTTTAGTGTTTATTTATTTATGTATTTATTTATTTATTTATTTATTTTTGGTACCAGGGATTTAACCCAGGGCCACTTAACCACTGAGCCACTTCCCTAGCCCTTTTTATGTTCTATATTGAGACAGGATCTTACTATGTTGCTCAGGGTCTCGCTAAATTGCTAAGGCTGGCTTTAAACTCACAATCCTCCTGCCTCAAACCTCCCAGATTGCTGGGATTACAGGTATGCACCACCGTGCCCAGCCTTCTGCCCTCTTTAGAGAGAATGAACTCAGTTCCTGCATATCATTCTGGGTAGTCAAAAAGTCCTAAAATCCCTATACTCACTATAGTTTAGGTCTAATGTTGTGAATCTTCTTCCATGACATCATGAAATAATGGTGCTATTCACCTGCAGTCTTTACGTAAAGCATAGGCATTGAGAAGCTCTAAGATAAATAATGGGATGTTAAGTAGTGAGGACCTCAGAATGAACCCTACCTACCATTGTTGTTCATGACCACAGAAGTTTCAGTCTATGTAAGAATATTACATCGGAAATACAAACTCTCTTCTCTCAGAAATATAAACTCTCTTCTCTCTTACCCTCTCCTGTCTAACCAAAAACATCTGAGTAAGGGAGGAACCACACTGATGTTGATCTTTCGTCCCTCCACCTCTTTTGCACAGTATATTCAGAAAGATTCATTTGCTTGAACAGAATCCTTGGATTTCCTGAGTGCCCTAATGCCTTGATTGTGCTTCCAAATTTTAGAAAACACATAAATCTCTCCATGGTGAAATTAATTCAAACTAACCTATTGCATATAGGTGCCCTTTAAATTCTGACATCGGCTCTCATCACAGTTTGGAGAAACTGAAATTCAGAGAGGTTAAGTAGTTTGCTTAAAGATCACATGAATAGTAAATAACAAAGCTGGAAACTGAGCTGAACCACCAGAGAATTTGATGAGATAATAACAGCTGAGAAAATGGTGTAGTAGTGTCTAAAATATGCCAAGACACTCAATGAGAGCAATTTCTTTCTTTTCCTTTTTCTTTTTCTTTTCTTTCTTTTCTTTTTTTTTTTTTTTTTTTTTTTTTTTGGTGATGGTGCTGGGGATTGAACCCAGGCCTCACAAATAAATGTTGGACAAGTGCTCTATCACCAAGCTATAACCCAGTCCCTCCATTCCTCCTTCTATTTTATCATACTTGCAAAGTTACACAGGTAGAATAGAAAGGCATCCTTCCTGACCCACAATTCCAGCACCAAGCAAAGAAAAACTTTTTTTGTCGGGAGGGAAGCCACTTTTTTTTTCTCATCTCTGGACTCTTCCTAATGAGATTTAATTGCTTTAGTTACATAGTCACAACTAATATCATTCTGGGTCCCAGTCACAAGAATCCAGTAATCAAGGAAGCTATGCAGGTAACTGATGTACATGAGTGAAGGACACTAAGGGAAAGAAAACCACAGCTCGAATTTGCTAGAAAGTGGAAATTGATGTATCACGTATGTGTTGGTGATATAAGAGCAAGTTCTGGGAATTGTGTCACACAAGAGTGCTTAAAAAAGGGGTCACTGACACTCAACTCTGTCAGTGACATGGACATGTTAAAATGATGAATCCAGTTGACAGGTCTTCTAGATTTTTAAGAGAAATTAGAAACTGGTTTACAAATAAAATATTCTACTTTTGAAATGTAAGAAATGAATACAGAATGTTTTAAACTGTTCAAGTCTACATAGTGTGGACCAGACAAAACTAGTCCCTGACCGGAGCTGTCTTAAGATGAGCACAAGAAGCCAGGCTCTGTGGCACATGCCTGTAATCCCAGTAGCTGGGGAGGCTGAGGCAGGAGGATTGCAAGTTCAAAGCCAACCTCAGCAATTTAGCAAGGCCCTAAAGCAACTCAGGGATACCCTGTCTCTAAATAAAATACAAAAAAGTGTCTGGGATGTTGCTCAACGGTTAAGTGGCCCTGGGTTCAATCCCTTGTACCAAAAATAAATAAATAAATAAATAAATAAATAAATAAATAAATAAAAAGTGAGCACAGGAGTTGTCACTTTATGACAAATTATTGTGGAAGCCTATTCTTCTACTATTGTTACCAGCAGGTCTCTGAGGTCACGGCCCTGCAATGGCTTCATCCAGTTGTAGACAGCTGGGTCTGTCTTTTGCCCAGCACAGTTAAAATGGACCCAGAAGACACCATCTTTCTGCCGTCCCCGGCAGGCTTGCCGGGATGAGACGGGATGTTCTCATTGGGAAATACCAGTGCCTCGTTGATCTCTCTGCATTCACAAAGAACCTCCTGATTATTCTTAACAGGGAGAGAAATTTAACTGTGAAAAATGCCATGAGAGCTGCATGGAATGCAAGGGGCCTGGCACCAAGAACTGCACCATGTGCCCGGCACCCCTACTACTGCACATGGACGATGGCCGCTGTCTCCAATGCTGCAATGCCTCCAACCCCTCGAACCCCTCGGGCCCCCAGGAGTGCTGTGACTGCCAGGACAGCGTGGGTAAGGGGATGGGACCGGAAGAGCAGCCTGCAGAGGGAGGGCCTGGCCTCAGAAAGCGATGAGAGCCGCAGAAGAGAAGGAGGGAAAGTTCAGGAAAATAATAAGGCTGCTTTTCATTGAATGCCTGCTGTATGCCTACTGTACTTGAAACTTCATGTCCATCATGCCAGTTCACAAGTAGATATTATCAATCCCATTTTATAGATGAGGCAACTGAGGCTCAAAAGGTTGGATTAGGATGCCTGGGTCCTCATTTAGAATTAGAAAAAGGGCCTTTTGGACAGTAAAGCCCACATTCTTTCCACTCTATACTGCTCTCCAAGTTAGAGTTCAACTAGGTCTAGAATTTGACCTTTATACATTTATCCCATTCCATTTTTATTCTTCCCTCTTGGGGGCAAAAAAAAAAAAAAAGGTCAGGGGGAAGAAATTAGCCTTCAAGGAGGTTAATGCAATATAATCTTGAATCTGTTGAAGAATCATTCAGTGGAAGTCAGCCCAAATCTAAACCTTGCATTAGGGACTTAAAGCATTTTAGGAATAAATTTTCACTGAAGGTTAAGAAGAAACAAAACTGAGCAAGTGGCACATACCTGTAATCCCAGTGACTTGGGAGCCTGAGGCTGGAGGATCAAACCCAGCCTCAGCATTTTCGTGAGGCCCAAGCAAATTAGCAAGACTCTGTCTCAAAATTAAAAAAATATAAAGGGCTGGGGACTGCCTCAGAGGTTAAGTGCCCGTGGGCTCAATTCCTGGTACAAAAGAAGGAGAGGAAGAGGAGAAGAAAAAGAAGGAGGGAGGGAGGAAGAAGGAGGAATAAAACCCCTATCACCAATTTCCAGACCTCAACTGTCTTACAACCTCCAAACCCATCCATGTTGATATTTGATTCTCATTAGTCATAAACTTTGAAAGATCCTGAATGGAATGATTTCTAAAAGGAAAACATATTCTATATTGTTTGTTTGAGTGAGCTCTCTCTGTGTTGCTCAGGTTGGCCTCTAACTCCTAGGCTCAGGCAATCCTCCCATCTCAGCCTCCTGAGAACTGGGAAGACAGGCACACACCTCCACAACTGACTTGTATATTCTTTTTTTGAAGCAGGGTATTGAACCCAGAGGTGTTTTACCCGAGTCACATCCCCAGCCCTTTTTACTTTTTATTTTGAAACAGGGTCTCGCTAAGTTGCTTAGGGCCTTGCTAAATGACAGAGGCTGACCTGGAACTAACAATCCCCCTGCTTTAGCTTCCTGAGCCACTGGGATTACAGGCATGCACCACCACTCCTGGCCTGGCTCCTATATTCTTAAGATATATTCCCTAGTCCAGAAATAGATCCTTTCCTTGGGGTTCAGATATATCATTTCCTGAGCAAATATTTATGGAAGACTATCTATCTGTAAGTAAAGAAAACCCCAGACCCATAACTGCTACCAGACACTTTTTAAAAATTTTTATTTTTATTTTGTGATACTGGAGTGGAGGGTCAAACCCAGGGTCTCTAGAATGTTCAGCAAGCACTCTACCACTGAGCTACTAGCCCCCTAGTTTTCATTTTTGTATCAGCTTTTTCAATTAAGTTCTCAGTATCATCTTTCCCAAAACCAATTCTTTCCTTCTTGAGTTTTCCCACCCCTAGGGGCAGCTGTTTTCCCCAGTTCCTCATACACATCCACCTTCAGAGTCTGATTGCCTAACATCCATGCTGTGTCAGTTAAGAATAATAACCCGTACTACATCGAAACCTTTAAATGAAGCCAGAAGTGTGTGCACGTTGGATGCAGTGTTTCTGAACATGTCCCAACAAAGAACTATTTCTTTGGGTTTCCTAGCTCCTCTGTGGTTCTTGAAGAGCAACCTGGGGCAACTCTGCAAAAGTCCCAGTGTTCTTGGATACAGCTTAGTGCCAGAATGCTTGCCTGGCTGGCAAGTGTGAAGAGAGAGAGAAATGCAGGGGGGACCCAATAACTCTGATTCACTTGCTCCTTCATTAACTGAGGCAGTCTGCCCCAAAGAAACTGTCTCAGAGGCTGAGCCTGACTCTGCAGCCTGAGATGAAGAGTGAGTAAGATATGATTGCCCGTGGCACCCTGGCAAGCTCTGAAGGTCTTTTGTTCTTTCTCTTACTTCCAGCAGTATTTACCTCAAAGTGCTCTCCACAGATTGCTTTTCTACCCCTCTGGTGCTTTAAATATTTCATCAGGGAAAAATTCTGTGCTCATGTTGGTAATAATGAATGCAATAATAACAGAGGAGGGAATTCTGCCTGATGGGCAAAATCTTCTAAGTTTGAGGATAAAATAGAAAACTTGTTTAGCACTAGCAAAAAGAGAGAAAAGAATATATACGCTAAATTGAAGATTTGCAAGTAATTTTTAATATTGTCTAGACTTCCTATAAAATAGTCATATTTAAAAATTATAAAAAGAATATATACAAAGCAGCGATGAATCAGATCTAATTTGGAAATATCACCTTAATAAATATCAAGATATTTAATAAGTTAGGTGTGGTGGCGCACACCTATAATCCCAGTGGTTCTGGAGGCTGAGATGGGAGGATTGAGAGTTCAAAGCCAACCTCAGCAAAAGTGAGGTGCTAAGCAACTCAGTGAGACCCTGTCTCTAAATAAAATATAAAATAGGACTGGGGATGTGGCTCAGTGGTTGAGTGCCCCTGAGTTAAATTCCTTGTACTTCCCCCCAACAAAAAACAAAAATATATTTAATAAGCATAAATCATCATACCTGGCAACACTATTATTAAGTTAGTGTGTAGAATGTATCTAGAATCTCCCATAAAAGAATCCTGGGGGCAAATCCAAGTAGTTCAACCAATATTTATGGAGAAACTACTATTTACTTTAACTTGTACACCCAACCTGGTCTGATAGTCTTTTCTCCAGTTCTTTTATACTATTTTCCACACTCCTATTTCATGGGCTAACGAAAAGGAAATAAACTAAGCAAATTACCCAAGTTGAACAAATGAGTGTAAAGAAAGAAAATGGAGCTTATTGCTAAGTTATGGTTTAATCCTTCCTTCTGTGGCACTGTTTTGGTTACTTCATGTTCTTAGTCAAAGCATCAAAATAAGCTGATGGATAAGAAAGGGCAGAATTCTTGACTTCAGAAATCCTGTTTTTGCTAGGAGAAACGCCCTGTCACTCAAGTTGGCCAGTCGGGATTTAAATGCTACAGTACTTTTTCCCCCTGGGCAAGTACCACAAAACTCTAAGAAGCCAAGCACCAGTTGTCACAATAAGTTTCCTTCATGTGTCTAGACTGTCCCACGGAGTTAAGGTTAATGGATTGGAGTGCTGGTTGTTCCACAATGTCTTGTCTCTGAAATGTGACAATTCACGTCCTCTTCGTGGCCTTAATTTTCTCAACTATCAAATAATAAATTGGTCTAAGTAATTTCTAAGGCTCTACATGATTATACAAGTCAATGATATTATAAATTATCTTCTCCTTCCCTAGAAGGGTAGGATAGTTATTTTGGGTCAGGCTTACAGGCAGCTGGGGAGAGGACTCAGCCTTAGAAAAAATCAGAATGGTATTTAGCAATAGCTAAAGCACAGACCATGGTGAAATACTTTCTCAGGAGGGAAATAGAATCAACTGATAAATTGTACATTTGGAGACTGACCCATGACTTATGGGTCGTAAGGGAACTCCCTTTGGATCTCAAATTGACCCTCGTTCTAGAAGGATGGATTGGTTTTATCAAGCATAGAGTGGAACTCTTATAGGGTACATGCTAAGATTTTGTAGAGTGGTGTTCCTCCCAAGGAAATTAGAGACCATGTTTCTTACATTTTTAGATTTTTTTTTTTTAAGTGCAGTTCTTTACCTCGGAAACTAATTTCCCCGATTCTGTTTCTTTTCTCCTAACTTTTCCCTTTCTCCCCTGCCGTTGGGGTCATCTTCCAACAGACGAGTGCATCCTTCGAGCAAGTGAGCCTGGGCCTGCCACTGAGCGCTCCAAGACAGCTCTGTTGATCACCTCCTCCGTCATGCTGGTGCTTCTGTTGGGGGCCGCTGTGATCGTCTGGAGAAAGTCTCGGGGCCGAGTCCAGCCAGTGGAGAAGGCCGGCTATGAAAAGCTGGCCGACCCTGCCAGGTCTTACTCCTCCTATAAGAGCAGCTATGGTGAGGACACCAGCTTTGAAGAGGACCAGGTGATTGAGTACAGGGACCGGGACTATGATGAGGATGACGACGATGACATCGTCTACATGGGCCAAGATGGCACCGTCTACCGGAAATTTAAGTATGGACTGCTGGAGGATGAGGATGAAGTTGAGCTGGAATATGATGATGAGAGCTATTCCTACCAGTAGACACGATCCACCCTATCCTTCCTCTCACAGGCACACCTGTGGGTTTTATCCACACACCAGGCTGAGGTGTGAGTGTTTGTGTTTGTCTTCTTAACCACGAATCCAACCAGAACATGTAAGAATGCTGAAATAGTCTGTGCTTCTTTCAAGCAACTAAACTCAACTAACAGTTCCTGCTCAACCATCACTGAGGAGCAAGGGTAAAATTTAAAGACAGTTCCCTCAAAACGAAGTCAAGACGCCATAGCAGAAAGTAAAATCAAGTGAGAGCTGTAAAAATTCGTTTATGTGATGTTACAAAATAGGGAGGGGGCAGAAGAACAGTAGGGATTGGGTTTCCAAGTTGCATTGTGGGGAGCTCTGCTACATTTTAGAATTCTGATATTTCTTTAACTAATTTGGGGGTGATGGTGAAAGAGTTGGTTGAGCAGAGATTTCTTTCCCCTTTTTGTTGTGTTTAGACAGAAATTTGTGAGAATCAAGTAAAGATTGTTTTTATCAGTTGTTCCTAGAGTACCCCCTGGTGAACAGAAGAGACCATTTGTGTGCTAAGGCAGCTCAGGACCCACTTAGAGATGAGGGAAGAAAAGAGAAGCATCATAGAGGAGGAACCATGAGCTTGCTGCGACCTGATTCATCCAAGGGAATGCAGAGCCATATGATCCTGAGGGCAGAGTGGCTCAGGCAGGAGACAGGTGGCAGCAAGCCCAGCATGAAAAAAATCACCAAGATTCTAAGAACCACACCCTCATGATTCTCTAAGAACTTTTCTAGAAGAAAATAATGAAAGAAAAATGGCAATGTGAACCTAACACAAAATGAAATTAAATGATCAAAAAAAATCATCCATTAAGAAAAAGACTAGCTACTAAATTAGAGGAGCTTTCATCCACAAACTCATCAAAGAAATGCAGGCTCTCCATAGAGAAAGCTGGAATGGAGTCTAACATGAGGAAGAATTCCAGTGTGCTGCTCACAAGCTGTAATCCAGCTGCTAAACAGCCTCTCAACACATTAGCACTGTGGTTTTGTTTCTAGACTTCCTAAGCTTCCCTTTTCTCCTCTGTCAAGTGTAGTCTTAGATATATGCAATCAGGGACAGTTTTTCTGCAGATAATAATATAGAGAGAGGGGCTCTAGCTACTCCAAATTATACCAGCAGAATCTTGTGGATTTCCTTGTCAAAGAAGTTATAGACACTGCTAGGAGTGGGACAAGAAAAAGTGAAAGTAATGTTCTCAGATGATGGCGATAGTCAAAATATATTGCATACCTACTCTATACCAAGTACCAAGCTAAGCGATTCCTCTAAAAAAAAAAAGAAAGAAAGAAAGAAAAAGAAAAAGAAATTACCTCACTTACCCACTTGATACCACAATTCTATCAGGTTGGTGTCATTATTGCCCTACTTTTATAGGAAACTTGAGGCTTACTTTAGGCTAAGTCACGGGGCTGGGCATAGTGGCACATGCCAATAATCACAGGGAGGCTCAGGAAAGGATTAAATTTGAGACCAAACTGGGCAACTTAGTGAGACCCTATCTCAAAATAAAACATTTTTTAAAAACAGGACTAGCTCAGTGGTAAAAAGCACACTGGGTTCAATCCCCAATACCAAAAAAGAGGCTTAAGGTCACAGAAAGCTCATCAAACTCCAAACAGTGAGTGTGACCTAAAGTGTATGTTCCTAATAAATATGCTTCACTAACATAAGATGGGAAAATTAGTCTCCTAAATATAATAAACATGTCTATTATTGTATTCTGTGACATTGATATCCTTCTAGGAACTGTATTATCTTCACTAAATTCATGTATTTTTTTTTGAATAATGTGACACAAACACAGGAAATCTTGATGAAGAAGACTTCAGTTTACTGACTATTTGTATTTCTTTAGAGGGTAGTTTTTAAAAATTAGCAAGCTTTCCCTGGAAAAAGCCAGATTTTTGTTAAGACTTCAGGCCTTGTGAGCTAAAAGGTCTCTATACCATCTCTACCATGTAGTGTGAAAGCAGCCTCTGCACTATGTATTTCCCAAGAAGACTGTATTCCAATAAAACTTTATTTGTGGACACTGAAATTTGAATTTCAGATAAATGTCACACATCATGAATATTATTCTTCTTTTGATTTTTCTTATCCCTTTAAAAATGTAAAAACTATTCTTAGTTCACAGCAATACCAAAACAGGTGGTGGGTCAGATTTGTCCAACAGGCTGTATTGTGGTGAATTTGTCTATAAAAAATTCTTCAGAACCAGGTGCAGGTCCAGAACTGTGATTTCAATGAGGCTGTAATTCCCTGGGAGACTGAGGCAGGAGGATTGCAAGTTCAAAGCCAGCCTCGGCAACTTATAAGGCCATGTCTCTAAATAAAAAATAAAAAAGAGCTGGGGTGTAACTCAGTGGCAAAATGCCTCTGGGTACAATCCCCAATATCAAAATAAAAAAAAAATCTTCAGAGGTTCTCTGTATCATACATACATATGATATGCTTTCCAAATTTTTCATCAATTAAAATTATCTCTTCAAAATCCATTTGAAGTCTCATTTCATTTCTTAAAATACATAAAAATGCATGTAAGATACCCATCACATCAATGGGAGATTTGTCTTATCTCTTGCTGTGTAATTACAGAGTTAGCCTACAGAAACATAATTTTGCTTATACTGTGGTGTTCATGTTCCTTGATAATTTGAAAACTCTAATAGACTGAGTTGAACATTTTTTTTTCAATAGCCTGGAAATTGTTTTCCAAGAAAAGTCTGTATTTATGATACACAGTTAAAGGTTGAATGAAGTTGTGATGACCTTGAACACTAAGAAAAACTGTGTTGTTTTTGACCTGCAATGAAAAGATCATACATGCTTATGTACTGGTAAGGTATGACATCTTTCTTTCTTTGTGCTTAGTTATGCCACATTATTCTCTCGCTTCTTTTGAAAATTTTGCTTACAAATGTCTTAATAGATCAATATGTGGTTGGAAAACAAAATCACCTTTGGTTTTGTTTGCAAATAACTTGAAAATACTAAGAGAGTCCTCAAAAGTTGGAAATATACCAAGAAGCTGGATAAGAGCTTAAAAGGTTCTAGTTCATAGAATGCAATTTTAAAATTATAAATAAATTAAGACCAGGTAATGCTATGAAGAGCCACTTTTTTTTTTTTTTTTTTTTTTTTTTTTTTTTTTTTTTGTACCAGGGATTGAACCCAGGGGTGCTTAACCACTAAGCACATCCCAGACCTTTTTTTTTTTTTTTAAATTAGGGCCTTATTAAATTGCTGAAGCTGGTCTCAAACTTGTGATCCTCCTGCCTCAGCCTCCCAAGGAACTGGGATTACAGGCATGCAGCACCACACGTCACCCTGTCCAGCTAGACTTACTTATTAAGAGACTATTTTTGCACATTTTTTATGTGCTTAGTATTTGAGTTACCAAGTAAGAGATGCAAAATAAAAGAGTTCTGGTCTTTCTCCTTTTTTATACCTATATCCAATGATTAGGCTAGTCTTATCAATTTTGAATTTTCTCTCCTAAAAATCAGTCCAAATGTCTTTCAGCTCCACCACTACTGCCTTATTCAGGCCAACATCTCTTTCATCTAGACCATTGAACTTCTGCCTGAATGATGGCTGAACTTCAATCTCTTTATCTCCCAGTTTTTCCTCTTCCTGCACCAAATATCATTTCTAAGATCCATCAGATCATCCCATTCAGGCTCCCTCTCACCGACTCTAATTATGACATTCAAAACTTTGCAATGGTCAGGCACAGTGGCACATGCCTGTAATCCCAGCAGTTTGGGAGGCTGAGGCAGGAGGATCACAAGTTCAAAACCAGACTCTGCAATTTAGCGACACTCTAAGCAACTTATCAAGATCTTTTCTAAATAAAACTTTAAAAAAAGACTGAGGATACAGCTCAGTGGTTAAGCACCATTGGGTTCAATAATCCCCAGTACAAAAAGCCCACAACTTTGCAACATATATCCATTGTCTGAATCTAAATTTATCACCTGTAATTTCCTAGTCCTTCCTTACTTCCTAGCTTCCCTATTCATATCTCAATGGTACTGACTTGCTTCTAGGTTCTTCACCATACTATCAAATTATCCCATGTCTTTGGGTGCATATCATTCACTCTTCTTGGAATCTTCTTCCTCTGCCTTTACCAGCTGGAAAATTCCAACCAGTCATGATAGCACATGCCTGGGATTCCAGCTGCTCAGGACACTGAGATAAGAGAATCACAAGTTCAAGGCCAGCCTCAGAAACTTAGCAGGTATCCTATCTCAAAATTTTAAAACTGTAACTTAGACTGGAGATGGTCTGAATTCTCCCTTGAATACTTATTCCTTGCTTTTCCCCAAAGGTATCTTCCTTGAGTTTATTCCCACTGAATATCTATGTACTTTCCTAAATAAACCTCTGTCTATGCCTTCTGTGGAGGGGTGCAGGGAGGTGGAATGTAGCTCAGTGGTAGAGCACTTACCTTACATATGTGAATTTCTGGGTTCAATCTCCAATATCACATATGCACACACAGAAATGTCTACCAAGTACCAAACTCTGTCCTGGGGACACTGATTATTAGGGAATAAGCAGTAAGTGGGATACATCAGATTTTGGTCCCCAAGGAACCTTCAGTCTAGTTGTAGAGGAAAAACCAGATAACAAGGACTATCATGTCTGGGGATCTAATCCAGGACCTTGCACATGCTAGGCAAGTACTCTACCACTAAGTCTCACTAAATGAGAGACTGGCCTCAAATTTGTAATCATCCTGCCTCAGCCTCCCATGCAGCTGGGATTACAGGCCTGCACCATTACACCTGGTTATAACTTGATTTTTAATAATAGTTGTATCTAACAACTGACTCAGGATTCCTATGGGCCAGGCCCCATTTTAGGCACTTTCCTTGTTTAATCTCATTTAATTCTTCCACACAAATGCTATAGGCAGGTAACATGGTCCCTCTTTTCAAATGAGGAAGGGAGGCTCAAGAATGGTACTCAGAGTGTCTAAGTCAAAGTAGACCAAAGTGGGTGCACATGGTGGCCAACAGGCTATAGTTCAAGGCCAGCCTGGCAACTTAATAAGACCCTGTCTCAAAATAAAAAAAAAAAGGACAAAGGATGTAGCTCAGTGGTAGAGTCCCTGCCCTCCTGGGATCAATCCCAAGTACAAAACAAAACAAAACAAAACAAAACAAAACAAAAAACTTGCTATTTAGGAAAATTACTAAAGACTACAGATGCTTAATACACACTTTTGACATTGGAAATCCCTTTCAAAAATCTGTTCAGTTAACAAGGTCTGTTTTAGAATTCATGAAAAAGGAAACTGCTCAGCATGCAATCTAAGGAACAAAGTTTAGATGCCAGCGATTAAAATACATAGTAGCATTTGTTTCACATTGATATATAAGAAGTGTAAATAGAAAGTATTAAAAACATGGAAAATATTTAATAAGAAAAGAGAAAAATTTTAAAAAGAAATACCACAATGCAGTCAATGTATGCATGCTGTGGCCTTTAGATCTAACTTGGTCACCATGCATCAAGAAGACATGATACTTGGCAAGGCACTCTGATAATGAATAAACAAAATTGAAATATATTTGGGGCCTTCTTTTTCCAGCCACTGATACTTGCATCGCCATCAGATGTAGGAGAAAAAAAAAAAAGAGTCACAAAAGTGAAGAAAGATGAGAAAGGTCTGTTTTGCTCATCTCCACAGTCCTAGCACCAGCACACATGGTACATATAAAAGTATTCATTGTGATTACAGAAATGAGAATGAATGCATATCCCTTGCCTTCTGTGCTAATAGTAAATGCAAGAACCAGGTCACCTGACCACACTTAGCTGTAAGGAAGACAGGAAAGCAACAGATAATAAAGCCCAACAAGATGACCTGGACAACTGTCTCGACTCCTCTTTGGGGACTTGACCACCCTCTATAAAATTGTTTTCATTATCATAGAAGATGGTAAGACAGAGAAGCTATTAGGTCACCTGATAAGAATGCCTGCCTTTCACCAGGCATGGTGGTACAGACCTATAATCTGAGCTATTCTGGGGTAGCAGGATTGCAAGTTTGAGACCAGTTTCAGCAATTTAACCAGACCCTAAGCAAGTTAGTGAAACCCTGACTCAAAATTAAAAATAAAAGGAGTTCGAGACTTAACTCAGTGGTAAAGCACCCCTGGGTTCAATCACCAGTATCTTAAAAAAAAAAAAAAAAAAAAAAGTCTGCCATTCTAACAAAAAAGATACAGTGAGAAGAACAGAAGAACAAATCTTATCCTGCAAGGAAATGATATAAGTCTTAATAAGTGAAGCAAATGTATGTTCATAAAAGAAGGAATTATAGATAACACAAGATCAGGACAAAATTGAGGTCAGGAGAATTATCCTTTAAATTATTGCTATCAGTGAGGCCTGTTTGAGTGACTAGCAGTATAATTCTGAACCTGATGCAAATTCTGCTATATCATTTGTGTTAATTTTAGTTATGATAAAATATTTAACTCAAATTGACTTAAATACAAAAGGAGGAGTAGGGATATAACAGAGTGGTAGAGCACTTACCTGCATGTGAGAGGTTCTAGGTTGGGGCCCCAGCACTGAGGAACCATAAATAAATAAATGAAAAATGAATTTATTAGCTCACTTAATTAAATAGTCTAGGATTAAAAGTGGAATCAGGTACTGCTGGAGATGGGGTCAGATCATGCCACCAGGTACTGTTGATCTCCATCTCCCTCTTCTGTCCATTCTCCCTGGAGGTGGCTCCTCTCATTAGCCAGAGGTCTACCAGCTAAGCCTGACTCTTTATTCTCTTGGGTCCTTGCCCAAAAGGAAGAGGGCTCCACCTCTGAAGCAAGTCTCAGGAAAACTTTGGTGACATCTGATTGGCTCGGAAAAGGCAATTGTTAGTTTCCATGATGTAAACATTCCCATAATGACCAATTTCAAGCTTTAAAGATGATATCACTTCACCTGGTGTTAGGAAGAAATACGGAGACGAAAACAATTACATCACATTTCTGCCACACAAATGCCTTAGATACAAATAATCCTAAAAGCATAAATAATAGTAAACGTAAAATAGTTAGGAAATAATGAGTTTTGGGAGCATGTTTCCTGTGTTTTATACAAAATTTATTTAACTAAGGGTTTTAATAAACTGGGCACAATGGTGCACCCCTGCAATTGTAGTGGCTGGATGATTTCGAGTTTGAGGTCAGCCTGGGCAATTTAGGGAGACTGTATCCCAAAATTTTAAAAATAAATAAATAAATGAAAAGGACTGGAAATGTGGTAAAATGCCCCTGGACTTAATCCCCAGTACTGAAAAATAAATAAATAAAATGTGTTTTTATAATTTGATTTTTTCCCCCTTTCGTACTGGGAATTGAATCCAGGGAAACTACCACCTTTTTATTTTTAATTTCGAGACAGGGTATACTAAGTTGCTGAGGGTCTTGCTATCTTGCTGAGGCTAGCCTTGAACTTGTGATCCTCCTTCCAAGTCCGTGGGATTACAGGCATGTACCACCACACGTGTCCCACACCCCTCCCCCCAAAAAAAAGAGAAAAAGAAATTTTTTTTTTTCTCTTTTGCTCACCTCCACCAGCATCAAACAAAAATAAATGTTAAATAACTTCTTAACAAAGACTTATAATTACAGCACACAGTTCTGGATTTCTGTTCACTATTACCTGCAGTGACATGCATGAGTTCATTTTTCAAGTTCGCTTTTTCTGAGTATTTTCCATCTGCATTTGGTTGTCTGTGAACCTGTGGATACTAAAGGCTGACCGCCCTTGCTAACACAATAAGCTAATGTATTCTTTTTCCATTGCTGCACAACAAACTGCCACAAATTTAGCTACTTAAAACAACATTCATTTATAATCTCACAGGTTTCTAGATCAGAAGACTTGGGGGCTCCTCTGGATTCTTCACCTAGAACCTCACAGGACAGGGGTGGGGGAGGCCAAATCCGGGTGTCAGCCAGACTGAGTTCTTATCTGGAAACTGCAGAACTGCTATCCAAGGTATTCAAGTGTTAGTACATTCAGGGTTGTTTTTGTTTGTTTGTTTGGTTGGGTTTTTTTTTGTTGCTTTTGTTTTTTGGTCCTGGGGATTGAACTCAGGGGTACTTGACCACTGAGCCACTTTCCCAGTCCATGTTTATATTTCATTCAGAGACAGGGTCTCACTGAGTTGCTTAGGGTCTCGATAAATTGCTGAGGCTGGCTTTGAACTCACAATCCTCCTGCTTCAGCCTCTCAAGTGGTTGAGATTACAGGGATGTGCCACTGTGCCCAGCACATTCAGGGTTTTATGTATGGCTTCAGATTGAGAGGGTTTTTTTTGACTGACAGCTAGAGTTCACTTTCAGACACTAGAGGAAGCCCTGAGCTTCTGAATAGCCCCTCTTCTTCAAAGCCAGCAATTGCTCATTGAATCTTTTTCATACTCTGATGAATCTTTCAGATGCTCCCTTCTTCCACCAGCTGGAAAAAAACTCCTTTTATGTATGTGTGTGGGAGGGTTACTGGGAATTGAACCCAGGGCCTTGCACATTCTAGGCAAGTACTCTTTTACACTGCTACATCCCCAGCCCAAACCTTTTTCTTTTAAAGGGCTCAGGTAAATAGGTGAAGCCCACATGGGTAATCTTCCTCTAGCTATAACCTAGTCACAGGCATGACATTTCATCATGGTCAGTCCTGGGGCTTATTTAGGATAGGTAACCTTGGGGAGCTACTTTAGGATTCTGCCTAACATAACCAATAAAACTTTTGGAAATCAATGTAGCAAAATGTACCAAGAGTCTTTTAAATGTTTTTTTTTTTTTTTTTCTATTTGAATTCACCCATTCCACACTGCAAAATATTATAGGCTGAATCAAAGCTTTCACGTGAACAAAAAATAGTTAATTTTTGTTTATAATTTAAACTACAACACTTTAAAAATAAGTTTATAAAAACTTATGCTATAATATTTGCATATAATAATAAGCAAGATATAAAAGTTTATGTGCACTACCATTTTGAGTGTATTTCTGAAATTAAAAATGAAAACCTATATGGATTATGCAAGCAAAGCTGTAAAAAGCAAAGATAAACAAGACATGTTGTCTGCCCCCAGAGAACTTAGAACTGCTGTGGAAAAGCAGATTAGTGTACAAATAATCACAATATGACAGAGAAAGTAACCATTGCAATAATTCAGATGGGGTGTGGGGGAGCAAACCATTGAAACACAAAGATAGGCAGGACTGTTAAAAAATAGCTACAAAGATACAAGTTTTCTGAGAAAAAGTTGAGGGAAATGTTTTAGAAGACCAAAAGGATCTTCAGAGCTCAGTTATGGTGGAAGATAAGCCCCTAGCTTGATGGTCCTATGAAATGATAGGGGAGACTCAGAAGTACGTGCCTGTAATCCCAGCAACTTGGAAAGCAGAGGCAGGAGGATCTAAATTCAAGGCCAGCCTCAGCAATTTAGTGAGGCCATTGGTAATTTAGTGAGACCCTATCTCAAAATACAAAATATTAAGGGCTGGGGATGTGGCTCAGTGGTTAAGTGTCCCTGGGTTCAATTTCTGGCACACACACCAAAAAAAAAGGAATAAAAAAAATAGGCACTTTTTAATAAGAACTTATGATTACAGGTCATCCTGGGCCAGCTTTGCTGTTAGTAGGGACAAGGCAAAAGTATTAAGGAGTGTCTTTCATGGACTTCACTTTCTTTTCCCACATCATTTCCTCCTCGTGCTCTTGTTTGCCATGGGCACCACCGATTCTGGGAAGTGGGAAAGATCCACCAATGTCCACAGATGCTGTCCCAGGGTCAGTTTGGTGAAGTGGGCTTCAGATTCAATGATGACGTCTCATACTGTTCCTTCATAAACCATTCTAAGTATAAAACTCTTTTCTTTTTAAAATCTTTGTAGAAGACACCATGATTAGAATATCATCCCCATATTCTTTTTTGTTGTTGTTTTTGTTTTTTTTTTGTTTTTTTTGGGTTTTTTTTACCAGTACCAGGGATTGAACCCAGGGGCACTCTACCACTGAAGTACATCCCCGGGCCTATTTATTTATTTATTCATTATACCAGAGATTGAATCCAGGGGCACTTAACCTCTGAGTCACATCCCCAGCCCTTTATTATATTTCCTTTAAAGTCAGTCTCTCTGAGTTACTTAGGGCTTCACTATATTGCTGAGGCTGACCTTGAACTCACAAGCCTCCTGTCTCAGCCTCCAAAGCCGCTGGGATTACAGGTGTGTGCCACCGTGTCCAGCTTTATTTTATTTTTTTTTTAATTTTGAGACACAGTCTCACTCAGTTGCCCAGGATGGGCTTGAATTTGTTATCTTCCTGCTTCAGGCTTCAAGTTGCTGGGATATATTCATATGTATAAAGATGGTTTGACATAATGGATTTCTCACTACTTGGGGGGCTACAGATTCCTGGAATGAAAACGCAGTTACAAAGTATGGAATCTTGGGAAAGTTACTAAGTTTCTCTGATTCTTCACTATGTGTAGAAAATGCACTCCAGACCTCTGCAGGCTGCTGAGAAACATCATGAGGAATGAAGGCGTCCAACATGCAGCTCGGGTCTTTGATTGCTACCCTCCCCTCCCCTTCCCTCTCAGATATAGAATATTCTTGGTAGCAGGGTTAGCTGGTCAATGGTCCCATGAGCCTGTCTATTGGGACGGGATTTGTGAAACAAGATTACATGAGAAAGAGAATAGTAGACTCAACCTTCTCTAAAAACTTAATCTGGAACCAAAGACACGCCCACTTGCCCTTTTTAACAATACAGTTCTTTTTCTGAGCGGTTTTTAGTAACCAGATCATTAACTGGATTTCCTTACTTGATTTCTCGCAGATAGAAACTGGAGACCGCTTCTTTAGAAACCCGAACAGTGATTTGCTCCCAAACAAGAAGAAAATAATATTCATAATTTGTTGAAGTAATCAAAAGTTTTGGTGAAAGGGCTTTAACTTTAACAAACACATTGGCCAAGTGCTTGACCTCTCATGAAATCTGTTTATCTCCCAACGATTTCCACTTTCTACAAAGTGATCATGTCACCATTCCACCAGAATAGTTTCTGTTTTGTACTGGGGATTTTACCAAGGGCACTTAATCACTGAACCACATCACCAGCCCTTTTTATTTTTATTTTGAGACAGGATCTCACTGAGTTGCTTAGGGTCTCACCAAGTTGCTGAGTCTAGCTTGGAACTTGCAATCCTCCTGCCCCCGCCTCCTGAGTCACTGGGAGGACAGGCATATGCCAAAGCACCCAACAGTATGCTTGCTCTGTAAACCCCCCTTGTCTTCCCCAGTTGTGAGAAACTCAGCTGTTTAGACTTTGGTTTAAGAGGCCACAGGCTAATCAGGAATGTGCTGAGAACATTGGAAAAGATAGTGATCTAGTCTTTCTCTAAGGTCACTTCTACTTTGAATCCTTGTAGAAAAATACTTAGGAGCCAGATGTAGTGACCCACTCCTGTAGTCTCAGTGACTGGGGAAGTTGAGGCAGGAGAATCACAAGTTCAAGACCACAGTGGGCAACATAGTGTCTCAGAAAAAATTTAAAAAAAAAAAAGGTCTGGGGGTGTAGCTCAGTGATAAAGTGCCCCTGAGCTCAATCACCAGTAACAAGAAGAAGGAAGGAAGGAAGGAAAGGAGGGAAAGTCAGTTCTTAGGATATGGGATTTGGAAAGCAGCCTGAGAGCAGAGTCACAAAAGTGGGCCTTATGACTTATTACAAAGATTTCAGATGCTTTTCTCTCCCCTGACTCACTTTCTTTCTCCTCCTCGCTTTCCACTCTCTCTAGCGCACGCCCTTTCTCTTTCCCTTTCTTTTCCTCTCATTTTCTCTCTTACCCTGCAGGGAGACACTGTGTTTACTTAATAAAGTCCCTTATGTGAAGAAAAAAAAAAAAAAAAACATTTCACTGTAAGCCTGGTGTGATAGCACACACCTGTAATCCCAGCTACTAAGGAAGCTAAAATAGAAGGATCACAAGTTCAAGGTCAGCCTCAGCAATTTAGTGAGGATCACAAGTTCAAGGTCAGCCTCAGCAATTTAGTGAGGCCCTGCTTCAAAATAAAATATACAAAGTGTAAGAAAACCCACGAAAACCACGCCGGACACGGGAAATCACATAAGGGAGTTTATTAAGCAAACAGAGTGTCTCCCTGCAGGGTAAGAGAGAAAATGAGAGGAAAAGAGAAAGGGCACGCACTAGAGAGAGTGGAAAAGTGAGGAGGAGAGAGAAAGCAAGTGAGTGGGAGAGAGAAAAGCACGAGAAAATATGGCGGGGATGCTGTCCCTAAGCAGTTGAATTCTGCCTTCCTAACAGGGGACCAATAACGGAGAAGGATACTTGCAAGCTGACTGATGAACCAATAGCTAGCTAGGATATTCACAGACTGACAAGTAGTTGGGAGGCGGGGAAAATGGCTGCAGCGGAAAGGGCGGGGAGAGCAGCTTTCAGACAGACAAGCTAGGTTGTGATGCAATGGAAAGGACAGGGAAGCAGCTTTGTATTACAGGTAAGAATTCTAGTTTTCATAACTGGGTTAGGGAAAAATTTACTCATATTTATGACCTTCCTTGGGGAAGGGGTATTCTGGTTTCTATGCCTTGTTTTGAGGTGTGGTGAGCTGACAGATCTGACTCCATGAGAATGTAATAGGCCAGACTATAAGGGAAATGACTAAATGTACTCCATTTTGCTCTGAGACTCCAAGTTACGTAGGAAATAAGCTTCTCCCATGGGCACACCCTGCCTCTGTACCCATCATCAGTTACTTAGTGTGACATGTTTAACAATACAGAATGGCAATTCCTATGTAAAGAAAAATTGCTCTCTTTTGATCCCTATTGCTCCTAACCAATGTACCATGTAAACGGTAATTGTGTGGTTATTAGTAAACATTCTTTAGTTTGTATTTAGGTGACCCACTTCCCCTTCTGTTGATGATCTCATGATGTTAGTTTGTAATTTCAAATCATAGCAACAGGCACTTATGATTGATATGATTTTTGGTATAAAAACCCCTACAACCCTGTGGTCAGGTCTGTTCTCCCAAAGCCATTTTTGGGGCATTGTGTCAGCCAGCTAGCTTAATAAAGACTCTCAGATTTGGACTTCTCAGTGGTGATCTGTCTGTTCTTAAGTTGCACCCCATAACAGAGGGTGAGAAGGGGGGAGAGACAGGTGGGCAGGAGAAAATTCTGAGGCTCCTTCTGAGCCCTGCCAATGTCCTTTAATTCAAAGCACTAAGTATGCTGAAGTGCCATACTTTGAGGCCTTATTTTCTGAGTCTGATAAGGAAAACATTGCAGCTTAGAATGTTCCTCCACTTGAATCCAGCCAATCAGCACCTTGCAGGAAGGAATAATTGCCTGGACTTTAAACTTGGGAGGGAACTGGGCCTGGGTAAACAGGACAGGCAGAGGTTGAAGATCAGAAGGTCAGGCAACTAAGTCGAAGAAAATTGAAAAATTTAAAAAAGAAAGAGACTGGGTATTGCAGAGTTTTCAAAAGATTGTATTTGGCCTGGGTTCTTAAGTGCAGGTCTCAGGCCAGCAAGTTTATAAAGATGACTTAAGTAGTGTTTTCAGTATTGATCTGGTTCTTGGAACAAAAAGACACAGACATCAAATCAAATTATTAATTGGAAAGTGCCTAGGTGAGGGGAGAATCCTTGACAAAGGAGTTTTCAGCTAGATTTTGATATACATCGCTGGATCGTGAGGGTCATGAAGGATTTTTTGTGACCAATGCTCCAGGGTGCTCCAAGAACAACATCTCTCTCTTCCTCAGCCTAGTATTGGAATGCTTATTCTCCATGATCCCTTTGGCCGAACTCCATATAGAGTCCTTTATTGCCTCTGTAACTTCCTTTGCAGCACAGCTGTATAACATCTGGAAGGTTTCTCTGTCCTGAGAAAAATAGGACATTGGTTTTCACTTTTAAAGAGTCTTTTTAAGAGAACTGTTTGCCTGTCAAATTAGTTTCATCCCCTATTGGTGGATTTCTGAAGACCTTAAATAGACTTGCCTCCTGATACTTGCTCATTAGGATTAAAGAGAGAATACAAGTAGAAGTCTGTTATAAACTGTGAATTGCCACACCAATGTGACTTTCTTATTCACCTCTTTCTCGTTCGTCCTAGGCAAGCATGCCATTTATACTGTGGATAGTGACAGAAAATAATATTCCCAGGCCAACCATCTGGATTTGGTTTCTCAGAAAACTAACCAGGTCGTTTGAAAGTGGCTACATAATCTGTGGGACCCAGTGTTAAAATTAAGAATTTCAGGGTGGCAGCAGTAGTGCACTGAACTAAGCCTCAAGCCCTTCTAAGCTTGAGGCCTTGTGCAATTGGCCATGTGACACACTCATGGAGCAGAACCTGTGTCAATACATTCAGAGCAACAACATTTCTTGCAAAATGCATCTGCTACAAAATCTACCTTCACTCCCAAGTAGGTCAAAGATTCCAAAAGTGGTAATCTTGAGTTCTTTCAGATCTACAGAACACATGGATACAAGGAAAACACTGAGAAAAATTACTTGATGTGGAAGAAACAAAATTTCTTTTCAAACATAAAAAGTTTAATTGAAAGATGGTCTTCATGTCCAGAGTCTCTTCAATTTCAACTTAGCTCCATGTGACACCAACCAGGTTATTTGAGATAACATTTGTGACTGTGCTTGGTGTGTGATAAATTTGGAAATGTGCCTAACAATTGAGGTGTAAATTTTTACTGTTGCTACTGTTTTTGCAGATAGTGGTTTTTTTTTTTTTTTGGGGGGGGGGGGGTAACTGGGGATTGAATCCAGGGCTGCTGAGTCATATTCCCAGCTCTTTTTTTTTTTTTTTTTTCTCTTTTTATTTTGAGACAGGATCTCTCTAAGTTGCTTCGGATCTCACTGAGTTGCCGAAGCTGTCCTCAAACTTGTGATCCTCCAGCCTCCCAAGTCACTGGGATCACAGGCGTGCACCACCATGCCCATCGTGCAGGAAGTTCTCAACATTTTTAAGTCTCTTTCTCTCTCCCCCTCTGTCTGTCTGTCTCTCTGTTTCTCTCTCTCTCTTAACCTGACATTGGGCCTCGCCTAAGTGCAGCTCTATAGAGCTCTACATTCCTTCATAGGCATTGAGTGAGAAAGGCTTCACCATGTCCCAAACCAGTCTTTCCCAGCTCCAGGTTTTCACTTTCTTTGTGCTAAAAAACAAAAATGCGAAACAAACCACCCTGTGTGTGTTGGTTAACCTCACATGACCTGCTCAGAAGTCTTTGGCATGCTTAGGACAGGGAGTGGGAGGCAGGGTTGGCCATGCTCACCCAACCTGACCTTCCTCAGGTTGTGACATCAGAGCTGTTTACAGAGCTAGAACATTGGTGTGGAAAGAGAACACGTGAATGCTTACAAAAAACACACATACCCATCACCTTTTTTCTTTTTTTTCCTGCTTCTTTGTCAGCTATTCTAAGCAACAAAGAGAGAAGAAATTCTTAAGGTCCTTCTCTGTCATTTTTCAAGCCATCTGTTTCCTTTCTCATTCCTTCCCTGGAAACTTTTTTTCAATAAACAATATGAGACAACGGAGGATGTTTACAAGAGCATCCGTCCTCAAATGTAGACTTTTAGAATCCTTTGGCATTTACAGAAATTTCCTGTGCTGTTGCTCTTTCTTCTACATCTCCAAGGAGCCAGAAAGGGTGAATGGGCCTAATGTTCCCTTATTGACTTCATCCACTTGAGGAAAAGAAAGCTCATGATTCCTTCCATAGAAATGCACTCAATATGTATTTCTTAAAGACCTAAAGTATGTGAGGCCACCATGGGGATGGTGGACATATAAGAAAAATAAATCAGAATTTCTCTGGGAGATTGTATGTTCTTCAAAGTTGGGGACATTATCTTATCACACTTTGTAGCCCCTAGCACATAGCAGCATGCCACACACAATAGCTGCTCCATAAATATGGTATATTTACCCACAGAAATCATTGTCTTGTGCTAAAGCAAACTGGCATCTCTGCAAATAATCTAAGGAATTTTTTGTGCCTTCAAACTTTGGGAGGCTAAGGTGGGAGGATGGCAAGTTCAAGGCCAGCCTCAGCAACACAATGAGACCCTAAGCAACTTAGTGAGATCCTTAGTGTCTCAAAATAAAACATGAAAAGGGCTGGGGATGTGGTTCAATAGTTAAGAGCTCCTAGTTTCCATTCCTGATACCAAAAGAGAAGAAAAAAGTTAACTTTCAAAGTTTTCTTTGGTTATGGGAAGAAATAACCACCACTTCAAGAAGGGGCTGGGTTGTGGCTCAGTGGTAGAGCACTTGTCTAGCATGTGTGAGGCACTGGGTTCAAGTCTCTGCATCACATATAAATAAATGAATAAAATAAAGATCTATCAACAGCTTAAAAAAATTCTAAAAAATATCAGTAATTAACACTCATTGCATACATACTCTCAGGTACCATTAGATGTACTTAGCATGGATCAACTCATTTAATCCTTTAATCATCCTACAACCCTATAAGGTAGGCACTACTCTTCTCCTGTTTTGTAAGACACTAAGCACAGAGAAAATCACTTGCTCAGGTTTGCAGAGAACTGAACTGGCTCCAGAGGCCTTGTTCCTAATCTCCCTCTTTCAGCTGCCTAATCCCTTCACAACCAAGCATGAGGAGAACAAATTAAAATAGCCAGTTTCAAACTTCCTTTGAATTCACAATGAAAGAAAATAAAATTTACACCAACACTGATCTGAAAGACTAAAGCAAGTCCAGCGTGGGCCTATAAACCCAGTGACTTGGAAGGTAGAGGGAGGAAGATCACAAGTTTGAGGTCAATTTGAGCAATTTAAAGGAGACCCTGCCTCAAAATAAAAGCCAAAAAGGGTTGGGGATGTGGCTCAGTGGTACAGCATCCTGGGTTCAAGCCCTAGTGCTGCCAGAATAAAAAAAAAAAAAAAAAAAAAAAAAAAAAAAAGGAAGGAAAACTGAGGCCAGAGTTCAAGAGTTTCAGGAAAGGATACCCATGCTGTATTCTTCTATCATATTCCAATTTCGTATTTTTCTAAAGTCAATCCCAATGCATTAATTTGGTTTCACAGTATGCAGTTTGAAAACCCTAGGTTTGCATTAACAGCCCATCTGAGTAAGTTTTCTTTAAACCCTGATGGAAGTGGATTCCTTTGGGGTCAATTCACTTACAGTATCTGTAGTGTGCGCAGTGCCTCTCTTAGAAAACTGCTTCGAGAAGCCCTTCAGAGACTGGACTTCTGGAACGCTTTCCTCAGCCCCTTTTCAGGGTCACTTTACCACTGAGGGCTCCATCTTTGGGTGGATATTTCAGATATGGCTCTAGCTTTATCTCCTATCTGATCCATGGGAAGCTTGCAGCTTTGCCCATCCCCAGCATTGGGTAAACACGCTGCTTTCCATCTCTTATGCTATTATCTAATACTAATCTAGACACAATTTCATATGAATCTTAAGTCCCCCTCCCAAACCAGACAGGCAAGTTCTCTGAGTGTTAGACTTCAAGGGATACACAGCACGCTGCTCTCTCTCTCTCCAAAGGAATTCTCCCTCCCTCCTTCCTTCTTCAATTCCACTCCTTTATAAATCGAAAGTGGGTGTTGGGCAGAAGGAAGGAGTTTCATAATCTCTTAGCCTGACCTGGATTTTCCAGGACTTGGTATTGGAATATTACAAAGATTACAAAAATTTTACCCTTGGAAGACTTTCAAAAATAGGAAGAGTTCCATTTTTATATCATCTCACTGATGAGTGGACTATGGATCGGAAGGAATGAAAGAGAATGAACACAGGCTTGAGATCTGCTTAAGGGCTGAGTTTGAGGATTACTAGAACAGGTGGACTTGCAGTGGGAAGTCCATGTATAAATGAATTCTATGGGAAACAAAGACGGATATCTGAGCCAGTGAGTAAGAACAGGTAGCCAAGGAGATTGTCAGGGCTTGCGATAAAAATAAGCTTGAGCACTTCCCAGTTCTGTCACCCACTTCCCAGGGTGTCAGGTTGATTAAGGATCATGTGTAGACTTTTTGCAGCCTCTGCTAAAAGTTTGATTTTCAACTTTTAACTTGATCCTAGTACCTCCTGAAACACTCCAGCCAGAGGAAGCAGGAGCTGAGGAATGGGCACGTTGCCAAGTCCTGCAGAAGCTGTAACTGGGGGTCTGGGGACCATCCTTATTCACCGTTCACCACCCATAGATCTCAGGATCTGAGTTCAGATGTACACAACCCCAGGGCATGATGGCTAAGTTTGATTCTGCTACAATTGTCTCCCACAAAAAATAGGCTGAATACTTGGGTTCCACTCTTGGTTCTGAAATTTGCTAAGCACATAGTTTGAGTTGGTCTGAGTTTATTTTTAACTTTCAGTTTCTTTTTCTGAAGTGTGATAGTAAACGTATCTAGCGTGATGTCTTGGACTGACTTTGAGGAACAAGGAACTGATAACTATAAAGCACATTGCATTTGCTGCTGTTACTACTGATAAAATTTACCACTGATTAATAGATGAAATAGAGACAATGTAGTCCCATCTTCAACAGTGAAACATGGGGATTTCTCTCTTCTTTCTAATGTTTTTCTTTTGTTTTTGTAGCACTAGGGATTGAACCCAAGGGTACTCTACTAGCAAGCTATATCCCTGTTCTTTTTATTTTCATTTTGAAACAGGGTCTTGCTAAATTGCCCAGGTTGACTTCAAACTTGTGATCCTCCTGCCTCTATCTCTTAAATAACTGGGATTGCAGATGTGGGCCATCACACCCAGCTTCTCTTTGTAATGTTTTAACAGTCAGACACAACAAGATGCTATTCCCGAATTCCCCAGAACATACACACACACACACACACACACACACACACACACACACACACACACACATATTTCCTTTCAGGCATGGTGGTGCACACCTATAATCTCAGCAACTCAGGAGGTTGAGGCAGGAGGATTGCAAGTTTGAGGCCAGGCTCAGCAATTTAGTGAGACCCTGTCTCAAAATAAATAAATAAATAAAATAAAATAAAAAGAATTTAAAAAGGGTTGGGGATATAGCTCAGTGGTAGAGAACCCCTGGGTTTGATCACCAGTAACACATACACATGAGTGCAAAAATACAAACAAATATAAGATATACTCAATGTAGTTAAGTTGTTGCACTAAAAAAAGGTATTTAATCTTACCCATTTCTTTGTAATACTATCTAAAAGGGAATGAAGAAAAAAACTCTCAAAAGGGGCAAAGAATACAAGCTAACAATGTCCTATATTTTCCAAAACTTCAAAAAAATTTCTCAAACCAAACCCACAGGAAATACTATAACATAAAACAGAACAAGTCAGCTGACCTGAGTAAGGGCCAGGGGAAACAATCTGGTTTTGAAAGATATTGGAAATCTTGGAATATTAGACTTAGTTTTTGTTGATTTCAAGATAAAAATTTGAAGCTGGTCACAGTGGTACCTAGCAACTCAGCAACTCAGGAGGCTGAGGGGGGAGGAACACAAATTTGAGGCCATTCTGGGCAACTTAATGAAACCCTGTCTCAAAATAAAAAATAAAAAGGCCTGGGGATGTAGTTCAGTGGTAGCGTGTTCCTGGGTTCAATCCCAGTACCACAAAAACAGGAAGGAAAGAAGGAAGGAAGGAAGGAAAGAGGGAGGGAGGGAGGGAGGGAAGGAAGGAAGGAAGGGAGGGAGGGAAGGAAGGAAGGAGGGGAGGGAAGGAGGGAGGGAGGGAAGGAAGGAAGGAAAAGAGAGATTTGAAAATAAAACAAAAACCAAAATACTTCATTTGACAGAAATATTTATTAGATACCTAATAAATCCAATCTGTAAGCAAAATAACTCCCTGGGCAGCCTTATAAAGTACTTGGAAGGCTCAAAAAGACCTTTTGGAACCATGTAATGCACCTGAAATTCCCATGAGTAATCCAGTGAGCAACAGTATTTATTTACATGAATCCGAGCAGAAGTCACACTTGGGAATCCTCTCATGCCTGAGAGACAGTGACTCTTCCAGAATTTATATTCACCTGCTTCCAGAAAAATGCTTGAGGTGCTACCTATTATGTGTATAAAATGAAAATGGAGAATGAGAACCTCAAGGGAGGAAGAAGCAAGGGGACTAATCAACCCAAGTAGTTTACCTATTTCTTAGCAATGAAGTCCTTATCCAATGAAGTCTCTTGTAGAGCCCATATATTTGACAGTTAATTTAAGCAGGCTGGGAAGAGAGCAGAGATCCTCTCACTTGTCCACTTCCCTGAGGTTCCAGAGCATTTTTTTTTCCCCAGAACTACTTGAAAATAAGGGTTCTAGGTGATTATAGCTACAGTGACAGCATTAGCACTGAGCTTCCTGCAAATCAAGATAAAAAGGGAAACACTATGGATTACATCTCTTTAGATACCAGGTTTGGTCAGCATGTTAGTTATATTTTTAAGTAATATGCTCAACACATTTTCAGATAAAGTACCTCAAAATTAAAGCGATGGGCCAATTGTTAACCTGAACAAAAGTACAATTTACTATTTCCCTACTTCCAGACATTATAGGACCCTTGGTAGTAGAACTGCCTAATACAATGGCCACTAGTCACATGTGGGAATTAGAGTAATTATTGACAATGAACAAATGCTCTATAGGGTATGTATATGTATTTTTATACATTAATAGTTGGGATTATTATACTTAGAGAAAATTTACCTGAAAAAGTGAAAATTGAAAACTTTACCTGGAAAAGTAAAAATTGAAACAAACCACACTGAATCTGAAATCAACTTCACCCTGCATTTCTCAACTTCCTGGATTCCCTCACACAATTAACCTTTTTTTTTTTTTTTAAACGATGTTAGGGATTGAGCTCAGGACCTAACCCATGCTAACTAAGTATGTGCTCTACCACTGAGCTACACCTGCAGTCCTACCGTTTTATACAACCTTATTTGTTTCTAGCATTTTCTAGCATTTTTGATACTCTTATTTCTTCACAGATAGTTATTTCAAATTCTATATCTAGTAATTCCTATCTGCCATCTTTGTACAGCTCATTTCTTCAGTGTTTCTGCTAATTCTCACGAGGTGATCTCTTTTGGTAGGGTAGATTTGTTTCTCAGCTCAATCCCTGAAAGGTGAAAGTGATTCTCCTCTATCAGCCTCAAATCTATTTTCCAGTTAAGAGGGGAACAGAAAAAGGCTATCAATTCTACCAGGAAAGCAAAACTCCTCATAAATGCCAAGTAGACTTCTACTTACATTTCCCTGATCAGAATTGGGTTATATAACCCTCACTGCAAGCCATTAAGCCTTCCTTAGTTGAACATGAAGAGTTCTGAAGACAATTTATTTTTTGCAGTATTACAGATTTAACCTAGGGATGCTCTACTCCTAAGCTACATTCCCAGCTTTTGTTGCTGTTATTGTTGTTTGTTTTAGAATTTTATGTACAAAGAACTTGCATGTTCTCTTTTATTAAGTGGCTGTCTCTGGCAATTCATTTGAGGATCACTTAATGAGGCCTACATCCTTCCCATACTGACAGAAACACCGTCAGTACATGTTGAGGCCATGTTTCCTGATCAGATTTGCTAGTTTAACCAGACATGGGAAGAGCAAGAAACCTGACTGAATTTTTGCAGGTGGTCTCAACAGAGCTGTTTGACTTTCCTTGCTTTCAAGGATGCAATGAAGTGAAAGAAAGAGCCCCAAGCCCTTTTTATTTTAAAACAGGATCTTGCTAAGTTGCCAAAGCTGGCTTTGAACTTAACATTCTCTGGAATTACAGGTATACACCACTGTGTCCAGCTAAGAGTTCTGGAAATGGGTATTAATATTTATGAGGGAGATCCAAGATGGCGGACAATAGGGAGGCTGTGTTCCCTGTCTCTTCATAACTAGGATTTCAAGCAGAGGAAAATCTGTTTCTCTGTGAGGCAGTCTTTGCTGCTCATCAATCTCCTGCTGTTTACCCCATTTGTCCACCTTGATCACCCACAGTCTGCCAGCTTATCACTTTTTGAGTGTAGATTGCTCACGGACTGCCACCTATCATCTACCATTTGCCTGTTTGCCTGCCTCTTGCTTGCCTTCTTGACTTTCACCTACCCATCACCCACCACCCAAGGTCCACCTGCTGATTATCCACTGGTAGGCTGCAGACTGCCAGCAGATTGCCAGATGCCTGCTGTTGCCTGCAAGCCCACTGTCACAATACCTGCACGTTTGGTTACATGTGGCTGTTGCCAACAATCAGGACCTGCAGGACCCTGGTCCAAATGATCCTATCCCACCTGCAGGACCCCTCAGCCCGACCGACCACACCCTACCTCCAGGATCCCAGGCCCAACTGATTGCACCCCACATGGACTTGGCACCCATGCCCTGTGCTGCAGCTCCCCAATTGGCAACACGTTTGGAAGCCAGTGAGACCAGCTTGGATTATCCTGGAAATGGAAGCTCCCATCTTTAGGTGGGGCAAATACCATCCTGAGACACCTGCTAGAGACTGGCAGTTCATTGTCAGGTTCCTCTCATGCATCAGGCTACTGAAGACTTGGAGGTTTGAGTAGTATATGATTGTTATAGCATAGATTTTTTTTCACTTTCTTGAAAATTTTAGTTTTTAACTTCTTTTTCTTGCTCTTTTTCTTACCTGTTTCCTCAGAGTCTCATTCTAACACCCAACTTCTTTTGATTACTTTCACTCTTCTACGATCTAGAACTTCTATATACTCTTTTCTTATCCCATTAACAGTTACATCCTACACCCCTCCCCATCATCTTTGTCCTCCATTAGAAACTGCAGACTTCATTGCAAATCTATTTGTTATACTGTAGATAATAATTGAACTCATCCTCTCTTTATTATGACAATATTGTTAATTTCTTCATAGGGGCTACTTGGTTGAGGGCAGCATATTGTCTGTATTGGGTGCTGCTAAAATTGATCTCCCCCTTAAAGAAGAGATTTTGGAAACCTGCAGTGTCACTATAAGCCTATAGGGGGAAACTGCAATACCCCAGATCTGCACTGCTAGAGGTGAAGATACATGAACAACATGAAAAAACAAGGGAAAAAAATGTACCAAACAAACCAAGATTCTATATTAATAGAATCCAATGACAGCATGGTAGAAGAAATGTCAGAAAAGGAGTTTGGAATATACATAATTAAAGTGATTCACGAAACAAAGAATGAGATAAGAGAGCAAATGCAGGCAATGAATGGTCACTCCAATAAGCAGTTGAAAGAGCAACTGCAGGAAGCAAAAGATCATTTCAACAAAGAGATAGAGATAGATTCTGAAAAACAAACAAACAAATTCTTGTAATGAAGGAAACAATAAACCAAATAAAAAAACTCAATGGAAAGCATCACCAACAGACTAGATTACTTGGAAGACAGAACCTCAGACAATGAAGACAAAATATTTAATCTTGAAAATAAAGTTGACCAAACAAAGAAGATGGTAAGAAATCATGAACAGAACCTCCAAGAACTATGGGATATCATGAAAAGACCTAATTTAAGAATTATCAGGATTGAGGAAGGCACAGAGATACAAACCAAAGGAACAAACAATCTATTCAATGAAATAATATCAAAACATTTCCCAAATCTGAAGAATGAAATTGAAAATCAATTACAAGAGGCTTATAGAATATCAAATACAATCAAAACAGATCCACACCAAAGCACATTATAATGAAAATGCCTAACATACAAAATCAAGGTAGGATTTTAAAGGCTGTGAGAGAAAAGCATCAGATTACATATAAGAGGAAACCAATACAAATATCAGCAGATTTCTCAGTCCAGACCCTAAAAGCTAGAAGGGCCAGGAACAACATATTTCAAGCTCTGAAAGAACATGGTTGCCAACCAAGAATCTTTTACCCAGCAAAACTAACCTTTAGATTTGAAGACGAAATAAAAATCTTCCATGATAAACAAAAGTTAAAAAAATTTACAAATAGAAAGTGTGTGCTACAGAACATTCTCAGCAAAATATTCCATGAGGAGGAAATGAAAAACAACAATGTAGGTCAGCAAAGGGAGGAAGTATCTTAAAGGAAAAGCCAATCAAAGGAGAAACCAAGTCAAGTTAAAAACCAAAAATAAGTGAAAATGACTGGGAATACAAATTATATCTCAATAATAACACTGAATGTTAATGGCCTAAACTCATCAATTAAAAGACACAGACTGGCAGAATGGATTAAAAAGAAAGACCCAACAATATGCTGCCTGCAAGAGACTCATCTCATAGAAAAAGATCCCACAGACTAAAGGTGAAAGGATGGGAAAAAACATATCATGCACATGGACTCAGAAAAAAAGCGGGGGTTTCCATCCTTATATCAGATAAAGTGGACTTCAAGCCAAAGTTAGTCAGAAAGGATAAAGATGGTCATTCCATACTGCTTAGGGGAAACATAAAACAGGAAGACATAATGATAGTAAATATTTATGCCCAAACAAGGGTGCATCCATTAACATCTAAAAAATCCTTCTTAATTCCAGGAATCAAATAGACCACAACATAATAATTTGGGTGACTTTAACACACCGCTGTCACCACTGGATAGATT
Source organism: Sciurus vulgaris (assembly GCF_902686455.1). Taxonomy (NCBI): domain Eukaryota; kingdom Metazoa; phylum Chordata; class Mammalia; order Rodentia; family Sciuridae; genus Sciurus; species Sciurus vulgaris. Next base: position 11,619,889 of record NC_136476.1, on the reverse strand, counting down.
TTCCAAACAAAAACTAAACAAAGAAATCATAGAATTCCATAACACAATCAATAACTTAGACTTAACAAACATACATAGAATATTCCACTCATAAACAAGTGAATGCACTTTTTTTCTCAGCAGCACATGGATCCTTCTCAAAAATAGACCATATGTTATGCCACAAAGAAGTCTTTAGTAAATGCAAAAAAACCAGAGATACTATCTTGTATTCTATCAGATCATAATGGAATGAAATTAGAAATCAATGACAATATAAAAAACAGAAACTACTCCAACACCTGGAGACTAAATAATATGCTATTGAATGAAGCATGGATAACAGAAAACATCAGAGAGGAGATAAAAAAGATTCTTAGAGGTAAATGAGAATGATACAACATATCAAAATCTCTGGAACACTATGAAAGCAGTACTAAGAGGAAAATTCATTGCATAGAGTGCATTCAAGAAAAGAATAAAAAGTCAACAACTAAATGACCTAACATTACATCTCAAAACCCTAGAAAAAGGAAAACACCACCACCAAAAGTAGTAGAAGATAGGAAATAATTAAAATCAGAGATGAAATTGAAACAAAAGAAACAATTCAAAAAATTGACAAAACAAAAAGTTGGTTCTTTGAAAAGTAAACAAAATAGATAAACCTTTAGCCACACTAACAAAGAGGAGAGAGAATACTCAAATTACTAAATTTGTGATGAAAAAAGAAATATCACAACAGACACCACTGAAATACATGAGAAGCTACTTTGAAAATCTATACTTTAACAAAATAGAAAATCTTGAAGACATCAACAAATTTCTAGAGACATATGATCCTCCCAAACTGAACCAGGAAGACATACACAATTTAAACAGTTCAATTTCAAGCAATAAAATAGAAGAAGCCATCAAAAGCCTACCAACCAACAAAAGCCTGGGACCAAATGGATTCTCGGCTGAATTCTACAAGACCTTCAAAGAACTTATACCAATACTCCTCAAAGTATTTCATGAAATAGAAAAGGAGAAAGCCCTTCCAAATTCATTCTGTGAAGATAGTATCACTCTGATACCAAAACCAAAGACACATCAAGGAAAGAAAACTTTACAGTAGTATCTCTGATGAATACAGAGAGAAAAATCCTTAACAAAATTCTGGCAAATCGCGTACAAATACATATTAAGAAGATAGTGCACCATGAGCAAGTGGGGTTCATCCTGGGAATGCAAGGTTGGTTCAATAACTGGAAATCAATAAATGTAATTCATCACATCAGTAGACTTAAGGTTAAGAATCATATGATTATTTCAATAGATGCAGAGAAAGCGTTTGACAAAATACAACACCCCTTCATGCTCAAAAGACTAAAAAAAATAGGGATAGTAGGAACATACCACAACATTGTAAAGGCTATTTATGTAAGTCCATGGCAAACATCATTCTAAATGGAGAAAAACTGAAAGCATTCCCTTTAAAAACTGGAACAAGACAGGAATGCCCATTTTCACCACTTTTATTCAACATCATCCTTGAAATACTAGCCAGAGCAATTAGACAAATCAAAGAAATTAAAGAATACAAATAGGAAAAGAAGAACTCAATCTATCACTATTTGCCAATGACATCATTCTATATTTACAGGATCTAAAAAACTCCATCAGAAAATTTCTAGAACAAATGAATACAGAAAAGTAGCATATAAAATCAACATGCATAAAAATCTAACGCATTTCTAAGTGATGAATCCTCTGAAAGAGGAATTAGGAAAACTACTCTATTTCCAAGCCTCAAAAAAAAAAAAAAAAAAAAAAAAAATGGGAATCAACCTAACAAAAGAGGTGAAAGACTCTACAATGAAAACTACAGAACACTAAAGAAAGAAATGAAAGAAAACCTTAGAAGACGAAAAGATCTCCCCTGTTCTTGGATAGGCAGAATTAATAAATTAATATTATCAAAATGGCCATACTTCCAAAGGTGCTATACAGATTTAATGCAATTCTAATTAAAATCCCAATGACATTCCTCATAGAAATAGAGAAAGTAATCATGAAATTCATCTGGAAGAACAAAAGACCCAGAATAGACAAAGCAATCCTCAGCAGGAAAAGTAAGGCAGGAAGTATCACAATATCAGACCTTAAACTCCATTATAGAACAATAATAACAAAAACAGCATGTATTGGCACCAAAGTAGACAGGTAGATCAATGGTATAGAATAAAAGATACAGAGACAAACCCACAAAAGTATTTATCTCATACTAGACAAAGGTGCCAAAAACATTCAATGGAGAAAAGATAGCCTCTTCAACAAATGGTGCTGACAAAACTAGAAATCCATATGTAGTAAAATCAAATTAAACCTCTATCTCTCACTCTGTACAAAACTCAACTCAAAATGGATCCAGGATCTAAGAATTAGACCTAAGACCCTTCATCAAATAGAAGAAAAAGTTGGCCCAAATCTTTATCATGTTGGTTTAGGATCAGACTTCCTTAACAAGACCCCAGTAGCACAAGAAATAAAGCCAAGAATCAATAAATGGGATGGATTCAAACTAAAAAGCTTCTCAGCAAAGCAAACAATCAATAACGTGAAAAGAGAGCCTATAGAGTGGGAGAAAATCTTTTCCAACACACTTTGGACAGAGCACTAATCTCCAAAATTTATAAAGAACTTTAAAAAACTACACCAAAAACACAAAGAATCCAATCAATAAATGGGCTAAGGAACTGGGCAGACACTTCACAGAAGATATACAGGTGATCAACAAATATATGAAAAAGTACTCATCATCTCTAGTAATTAGAGAAATGCAAATTAAAACCACCCTAAGATTTCATCTAACTCCAAATAGAATGGCTATTATCAAGAACACAAGCAGTAAGTGTCAGCATGGATGTGGGGGAAAAGGCAAACTTTTACACTGCTGGTGGAGTTGCAAATTAGTGCAGCCACTTTGGAAAGCAGTATGGAGATTCCTCAGAAAATTTGGAATGGACCCACCGTTTGACTATTCCACTCCTTGGCTTACACCCAAAGGACTTAAAGTCAGCATAGTACAGTGATGCAGTCACCTCAATGTTCCTAGCTGCTCTAGTCACAATAGCTAGATTGTGGAATCAACCTAGATGCCTTTCAATTGATGAATGGATAGACACTGTGGTATATATACACAATGGAATATTACTCAGCCATAAAGAATAAAATTGTGGCATTTTCTGGTAAATGAATGGAGTTAGAGAATATCATGCTAAGTGAAATAAGCCAAGCCCAAAAAACCAAAGACCAAATATTTTCTCTGCTAAGTGGATGATGATACATAACGGTGGTGAGGGGTAGTGGGTGGAGGGGCAAGAGAAGAATGGAGGAACTTTATATGGTGTAGAGGAAAATGGGCCAGGAGGGGGTAGGGGAAATTAAGATAGTAGACTGAGAGTATTTACTGTATGTATAGGTATGATTACATTAATGGTGTGAATCTGTATTGTGTACAATCATAGGGATGAAAAGTTGTACCCCATTTGTGTACAATGAATCAAAATGCAGTTTGTAAAAATAAAAAAGTATTTGTATGCAATAGAGACAGGCAAATAAATTCCAAGTTATGTATGTGGGGTTAGTGGCATAAGTCATGAAGGTTACAGAACTCTATTTTGGATGATTATACAAGGGAGTCAGACCTACTTATACCCCTCTGGTTCTTCTTACCTCAAAATATAATAGGAACCCTCGCTGTCAGAAAGTGGACTTTTGAGAGAACAGATGCCTTGTGAATGCTCTCAAAATAAACCTAAGTCACTGTGCTACAGGCATAAAAAACAAGGGCTGTCGAGGCAAGGGCCTTGATTATACAACCCCTGTGGCCAGGTTCTCTATAGCCACTACTTATACCTGGTTATTCATGACCTTTAACACCTCTTAAAGTAACCATCAGTCAACAAACTGAAAACTTATCTAAGGTAAAAGATTCAAGCTGACAAAGGTAAAGAAAAAACATCACTTAGTCAACATTTATTTCAAGACCTGAAAACATTCACAATAATCAAAATTCAACTACTGTAATTTCATATAATAAACACTTAATATAAAACTTTAAAAAAGTAGACATAATTAACCCCTAAACACACTATATGATTTTCAAAAGCAATGGCATTTAACAAAATGTGAGGTGACAATAAAACATCAAAAGACTTTCACACACTAAATAAGAACATAACAGCATCAAGCTGTTCAGACTAAACAGTCTGTCTTTACACTTTCCATGTTTGTTTTTAACTTTGTTTCATAAAGCCAGTGATAACTGTGGCTTCTTTCAAGTATGGGATTTCTGACATTAAAAATTGTATCTTCAGAGCTGTGGATGGAGCTCAATCACAGAGCACTTGCCTAGCATGCACAAGGTCCTGGGTTCAATCCCCATCATATATATATGCACACACACATGCGCGCACACACACATACAATTTTTAAGAAGAAATAAAAAAAGACACAAATAGCATTGTTTGTCATAAATTGAAACATAATCTGACTGAATTTATCCATGTATCCTTTTTCTCCAATAGCTTTAGATGTTTTTTTAGGGACTTTATGTTTATTACCATCAGTAAGTATGACGTATTCATGTAGATTAGGAAAAATAATGTACAATGAGTTTTCTTTAAAATCACCTTCTATTTGCTTTAAACTATCCTCCCACACCACACCATCCCCAGTTTATTGTTAAAGAGAACACTGATGCAGTGTACTATCTGTGGAGGACACAAAGCAATCTATAATTTTAACTTTCGTTTGTTTGGTTGGTTTTGGTGGTACTAGAGATCAAACCAGGGCCTCACACATGCTGGACAAGCACTCTACCACTGAGCTACACCCCTAGGCCAGCAACGTGTAATTAATTTCCTAAATACCAAACATTTCAATTTTCTGACAATATAAACAAAAGGACTCAAGTGGCCAAAAGTTATAGTTGGTAGGAGAAAAAAAGGCAAAGGATGAATATTTTTAAATAAAATTTTATTTACACCATTCCCTCAATTTACAAGTGCTTTTCAGGCTAGCATTAAATCATATTGTGCGTACACGGCTAAGACAGTTTAGATTTGCTCTGGAACATATAATCACATTTAAAATAAATAATCTTCTAAGTATTTCATATTTTAATTTGTTTTTAGTTTCCCTGGACGGAAAATAAAAATTTTTTGTTAAGAAACTGGGAAACACAAATGAACAGTTACATATTCATTTATATCCTGAGGATGCCTAAAGATTTTTTTCTGTTTTTTTCTAAAGATGCAATACAGATGTGCACCTGATGGAATGGAATGGTATAGACCAATGCAATCCTTATGGGTTCAGTTTAAGGATACTCTGAATGAAAAAAAAAGAAAGAAAAGAAACTGATGCTGGTAATTATTTAAAGAAAGAACGAGTGTCAACAAAAATGTTGACAATCAAAATTATATACTCTTGAAAGAGCACAAAAACCAGATCACACAGAACCAAAGACATTCATTTTACTGTCCAGAAAAACTCAAAGGCAGAGGGAATCCAGGCCACTTTAAATTGAGGCAGTGCTACATAAGAAATGGAGACAGAACAAATTGACCTCAGAAGGGAAATGAGGAAAACAAATTTCCCAAAAATGTTCATGTCTGTAGTATAGAGGGATGCAAAAAATATCAAAGTTGCAGTCTGTATTTTCTTTCTGTTCATAGTAAATTATCAAACTTGTTTAATGCATTACTTTTATAAGCCTTCTACTTAGCAACATATGCTGTATACATGCTTGTATTTTACCATGAGAATTACAGTTCTTATCTCAAATCAGACTTATATACATTTTTATTTCCATTATAAGACACTTAATATCTTTCTAGTGATTCATTTTAACAACCTTGATTTTTAAATGGTTCTTTTTAGTATGATAGCATGATGGTTTAAACAGTTGAAGCATAATAAAACTACACAGTAATGTTTAAACTAATTTACAGCTATAGGAAAATGTTTGATTTTTAAAATATAAGCAAGACTGCACAATTACAAACGGTGAAATGAATAAATAAAGTAATTTTTTTTATCAGTGGCCATTCATTATTTTGCTTTTAGGAACCTGGAAGAAATTGTCATCTTTGAGTTTCAAATATTCTGGTAAATCTAGTCGCTTCTTAGCTTCTTCAATATCACCTTGAATTGCTGAAATAAGTGACTCTGTGGAGAGAATGAACCAGATAAATATGATGAGAAAATGCTAATAAACTTTACTATTCCTTTGCTCAGCCTTTCCAGACAACTCACAGGCTGGTCGTATTTCTGACACAAGAGAGAATCTAACAAATGTTTGTTCCAGCCCTTTTCCCAGGCTTAATACTGCAATTTCTTAAGAGAAAGGTACGTCGCAAATACACACTACGAATTCCAAATGCAAGAAGCAAATATTCATGATTTGTTCTCTTTGATATTTACACCTGTAAAACAAACTTTAGAACAGAGTTAAAACTACCACATTATACAAATAAGTCAGCTGATAACACTTAAAACAAATGTTCACTGCTTCACTGTTTCTTACACTTCAACAGTTATCAAAGATTTCATTAAACCTCATACTGTTAGAGAAGCAGTCAGTCTGATGGTTTTTAATCTAGGCTCTATCACTTACTATGTAACTGCAATGATTTGGGTGTGTTTCCTAGAAGTCATGGGTTGGAAACTTAATCCTCAAAGTCATATGCTGAAAGCTCTTGAACATGAGAACTTTGGGAGGTGACTGGGTCATGAGGCAGAGTGGATTATCTATTCATCGATTAGTAAGTTACCTTTTTTTTGGAGAGGGGTGGCAGGGGGTACTGGGGTTTGTACTCAGGGGCATTCTACCACGGAGTTACTTCCCCAGCCCTTTTTTAGTTTTTAAGACAGAGTTTCACTAAGTTGCTGGGGCTGGCCAATTCTCCTGCCTCAGCATCCTGAGTCACTATGGTTACAGGAGGGCACTACCACGCCCCATGATTCTTGAGTTATCAAGGGGCTGTAATAAAACTGAGCTCTCTCTAGCACTCTTGCTGTCTTACTACATGATGCCCTTCCACTGGTGTAGCAAGAAAGCACTTACCACATGCTGACCAGAGGCCTGCACAATACTCTTGGACACCCCACTTCTAGAACCATATGCTAAATAAACATCTGTTCTTTATAAATTACTAAGTTTGCTACTCTGCCACAGTAACAAGAAAACAGACTAGGACAATGACTATATGCGAACTGTCAATTTCCTCATCTGTGAAAGGGGCAAAAAAATTCCTCATAGGGTTGTTGTGGGGGATAAAGAAATTAACTCATGTAAGACACTTAAAACAGTGCTTGGCACTTATTAAATGCTCAATAACGTATGTCCAGTCACCATTGCTACTAGTAGTAATACTTAAGGAGATCAAAACAAGAACTTACCTAAAGAATCAAAGTTCTTTTCCGGTCTGAGGTAGCCAACAATGGCAACACTGAGGATCTCCCCATAAAAGTCCTCTTCAAAGGTATGGATGATGTGAGTTTCCTATAGTTGAAAATGTTGGAAAGACTTCAGATTACAGACTTCTTGAAATCTGAAATTCATCTTCATATTTACAGTGAGTTAATTTAAATGAAGCAATCAGTCCTTGTTAAAATTTTAAGACTTATTTTTTCATCACTCCTGTTACTAACCTTATGCATAAACTTAAGTGAGGTAGTAGATATGCTGTATCATAAATTGGTAAAATCTGATGCTTATGATGGTGCCAGAAAGCAATGGAAAGCTGATTGACACATGAATTTTCAGTATGATTGAGGAATTTTCCAAAAAGCTTATTATTCATCAATCATATATATATATATAAATATACACATATATATTTATTTTGGTACCGGGGATTGAACTCAGGGGCACTTGACCACTAAGCCAACTCCTCAGTCCTATTTTGTATTTTATTTAGACAGAGGGTCTCACTGAGTTGCTTAGTGCCTTGCTGTCACTGAGGCTAGCTTTGAACTCGCAATCGTCCTGCCTCAGCCTCCTGAGTTGCTGAGATTACAGGGATATGCCACCAAGCCTGGCTCATCTATCATATTTTAATCATCAAATTGAAGTTTCTTTATATTAAAACTGAGGGAAGGAGACTGAAAATTTGAGGCCAGTGTCAGCAATTTAGGAAGACCCTGTATCAAAATTTAAAAAGGGCTGGGAAATGTAGCTCAGTGGTAAAGCATGCCCCGAGGTTCAATCCCCAGTACCACACATGCACCAAAAATAAATGAATAAATGAATAAATAATAAAAAGGGCTGGGGATGTAGGTTAGGCGTAGAACATCCTGGGTTCAATACCCAATGTAGCAACAATAAGGAAGGAGAAGGAAGAGGAAGAAGAGAAAGGAGAAGGAAGAGGGAGAAAAGGAGGGGGAAGGGGAGAAAAAGAAAGACAGACAGCTGAGGTTGAACTAGAATGGTAGCATTAGAAGTTGGGACAAGTAAGTGTAAACTAGCTAAACACATCCACCTTGAAGCATATAACCTGAGAAAATCTAATCTATGAAGTGATCTTTTAAACTGAAATAGCACAAATCTAAGACTACAACTATCTCATTCTGATAATAAAAGCAATAGAGTACATTTTAAATGATTCAGATCAAATAACAAAATAAATCACATGAAACTTTTAGATGAAGGAAAATTTTATTTCCTCTCAAAAATATAACCTATTTTTTATGACTTTTTAGTTTTCTTGGGGGAAGAGGGTCATGACCCTTTGAGATCATTAAAATGGGAATAATAAAGATACAGGGATGGTTGTACTATTCTTCCCTATTTTCTCTATGTACAGAGAAATCACTTCGCACATATTCTCTTTTGTAATCATCTTCCAAAAAAGACACTCTTAAATTGGGCGTGGTGGCACACACCTAGGTAATCGCAGTGACTCAGGAGACTGAGGCAGGAGGATTACAAGTTCAAGGCCAGCCTAGGCAACTTAGTGAAACCCCATCTCAAAATATGAAATAAAAATTAAGCCAGGTATGGTGGCACACACCTATAATATCAGTGGCTCAGGATGTTGAGACAGGAGGATCTCGAGTTCAAAGTTAGCCTCAGCAATTTAGCAAGGCCTAGTGAGACCCTGTCTCTAAATAAAAAACAAAAAAGGGGATGTGGCTAAGTGGTTAAGTGCTTCTGGGAAGAAAGGAAGGGAGGGAGGGAGGGAAGGAAGGAAAACAATGATAAGATCATGTTGAATATCAATGAAATAAATTAATTTTATAACTCACTCTCTGTTCTATATCTTTTGTTTAACTGTCTTCTGTAAATGGGGGCAAAGTGTCAGTTGAAAGATTTAGGGTACTTGCAGGATGGGATAGATTAGAACATTAAATCCTTCATAAACAGATCTACTCTAAAATGATCTACAGATTCAATTCTATCTCAATCAAAATTCTAGCAGTGTTTTTTAAATGGTAGAAACTGAGAAACTATTCTAAAACTTGTATAGAAAGGCCAAAATTATTTAAGAAAATCTTGAAAATAAGACTGAAGAACTTACACAAGCAGATATCAAGACCTATTATAATGCTATGAAAATTAAGCCCCATTGGTAATGGCTCAAAGATAAACAAGCAGATCAGTATGTATGAATGTTTTTTTTTTTTTTTTTGACTCTCACATAAAATCATTTGGTATATCACAAAGAGACACTGTAGTATCATTAGGAAAGGATGGCGTTTTCAATAGATAAGCTGGATCTGTTTCATATTCATTTGAGAAAAATTAATTTTGATCCCTACTGTACACCATACTCAAAAATCAATTTAATGACACAAGTCACTTAAGCTTTTAGAAGAAAATAGACTGCCTTCATGATTTTGGTGTAGGCAAAGATTTCTTAAATAGATTACTAAAAGCACTAACCAACCATAAATGAAAAATGACTAAATGGCTATATTAAGAACTCTTGTTCTTCAAAAGACACCAGTGAGTTTAAAAAAAAAAAAAAAGTAACAGAAGAAATTTGTAACACATAATTTCAACAAAGGAATTGGAACTGTAATATACTAAGCACTTCTTTAAGACAATAAGACTACACATTTTTTTTTTTTTTAAAAAGGGCAAAGAACTTGAATAAGAACTTCACAGTTCATCTGTTACTGGCAAAGAAACACACACACACACACACACACTCCCTGAAATGTAGAAACATTCTATCAGTGAAAACTGAGTTTCTCCTAATTATCAAAAGTATTTCCAAGGCATTCGTTAAGTAATTCAATAGTAAGAGTTCCATTATCCAGGTAGTTCATAAAGAAAATTCATCATGGGATAGCTTTCCCTGCCTTTCTTTTCCTTCCTCATTCAACAGAAAAGTATTGTGTTCACTTTCAATTCTTTATTCTTCCAACAAATAATTTTCACTACTCTACTGAGTAAAATGTTTAGTTTAGTTCGGAGTTAGTACTATTCTTGTACCAACACTTAGTTCCGTAGTTTTCCAACTGTGACACACTTCTCTTTTATTAACTCTTCAAAGTTAAAATTTGACAGACTCCTGGCACACACCCATAATCCAAGTGGCTGAGGAAGGAGATCTCAAGTTCAAGGCCAGTCTCAATAACTTAACAAGGCCCTAAGCAACTTAGTAAAACCCTGCCTCAAAATAAGAACAAAAGTGCTGGGGATATGGCTCTGTGGTAAAGCACCTTTGGGTTCAATCCCCAGGTACAAAAAAAAAAAAAAAAAAAAAAAAAAGAAAAGAAAAAGAAAAAGAGAAAATTAAAATTTAGATCCCCGTAAATCTGTTTTTGCCACACACTTGAGCTGACAAAATATTGAGCCAAGGAGGTACAGTTGCACATGTCTATAACCCCAGCTACTCCAGAGGCTGAGGCAGGAGGCTCACAAATTTGAGGCCACCTCTTGCAACTGAAAAAGACACTGTCTCAAAATAAAGAACAAAATAAAAAGGGCTGGGGATGTAGACCAGTAGTAAAGCAACTCTGGGTTTATTTCCCAGCACACAGAAAAAGGAAAGATTCAGCAAAATCTAACAAATAAAAACATAAACTGTGTGGATTCTGTGAAAAAAGTAGGGGCAAAACAGGAGTAAACTCCAAGGTGATTTTTTTTTTTAAATAGAGAGGGGCTTGGGAGTGTAACTTGCCTAGCATGCAAGCCCTGGGTTTAATACTTAGCAATGCAATAAGAGAGAAAGAAAGCATCAATTTGCATTATGCCTATAGTGAGCATTTCTAGAAATCAAGTAATTACACTTTGAACTACAAGAACTGTGGCAACTCATACTTCAGATAGAGCATAATTTCCAGAACATATAAAGAACTCAAAAAACACTACACCAAGAATACAAATAATCCAATCAACAAATGGGCTAAGGAAATGAACAAACACTTCACAGAAGAAGATCTACAAGCAATCAACAGATACATGAAAAAATGTTCAACATCCCTAGTAATACAAACGCAAATCAAAACTACCCTAAGATTTCATCTCCCCCCAATTAGAATGGCGATTATCAAGAACACAAGCAACAAAAGCAACAATAAGTGTTGGAGAGGATGTGGGGAAAAAGGTACACTCATACATTGCTGGTGGGGTTGCAAATTAGTGCAGCCACTCTGGAAAACAGTATGGAGATTCCTCAGAAAGCTTGGAATGGAACCACCATTTGACCCAGCTATCCCACTCCTTGGCCTATACCCAAAGGACTTAAAATCATCATACTACAGAGATACAGCCACATCAATGTTCATAGCTGCTCAATTCACAATAGCCAGATTGTGAAACCAACCTAGATGTCCTTCAATTGATGAATGGATAAAGAAACTGTGGTATATATATACAATGGAATATTACTCAGCCATAAAGAATGATAAAATTATGGAATTTGCAGGCAAATGGATGAAATTGGAGAATATCATGCTAAGTGAGATAAGCCAATCTCAAAAAACCAAAGGACGAATGATCTCACTGATAAGCGGATGATGACACATAATGGGGCGTGGGAGGGGGCAAGAATGGAGGAAGGAAAGACTATATAGAGGGAAAAGAGGGGTGGGGGAAGGGAAAAAATAACAGAATGAATCAAACAACATTACCCTATGTAAATTTATGATTACACAAATGGTATGCCTTTACTCCATGTACAGAGAAACAACATGTATCCCATTTGTTTACAATAAAAAAAAAAAAAAAACCTGTGGCAAGCTCAATTTTATGAAACATGCTTTGAAATAACCACTTTTATCTACAGTAAATGTACTTACATAAGCAATTATTTAAAAAGCAATTAAAAGGGCTGGGGAAATAGCTCAGTTGGTAGCATGCTTGCCTTGCAAGCACAAGGCCCTGGGTTCGATCCCCAGTACTGAAAAAAAAAATAGCCAATCATAAAAAGCAATTAAAAGGTAGCATTATGTTTTTTTTAACTCCACATTATGATTTAAAGAAATAAATACATTAAAAAATTAATCTGTTACTGGGTATGCAATATATAGAAAGATATAATTTGTGGGTTCTGTACACTACTGAAATTGGCATGAACTCAAAGTAGACTTTTCAAATTTTAGGATGTTAAATGTAATTCCCATGGTAATTACAAAGAAAATATCTATAAAATAAATACACAAAAGGAAATGAGAAAGAATCAAAATGTGTCACTATAAAAAGTCAACTAAATGCAAAAGGTAGTAACAAAGGAAATGAAAAAAAGTTACAGGGAATGTAGAAAACAAAAAGCAAAATAGTGGAAATCCTTTTTTATTAGTAATTAAATGAAAATGGATTAAGTGCTCCAATTATAAGGCAGAAATTGGCAGAATGGATCGAAAATGTGATCCCACCATTTACCAGCTACAAGAGACTCACTTCAAATCCAAAGGCACTGAAAGTAAAAGGATGGGAAAAGATATTCTATTCAAATAGTAACTAGCTGGGCCTAGTGATGCAAGTCTGTCTCAGGAAACTGGGACAGTAGGTTTGCAAGTTCAAGGGCAGCCTCCACAACTTGGCAAGACCCAGTCTCAAAATTGAAAAATGAAAGGTGGCAGAGCACCCCTGGGTTCAATACCCAGTATTGCAAACAAACAAACAGATAAAAAATACCAGTAAATACTTTGTGTTTAAATTCTCCAAGTATGCTGCCAAAAACCCCAATATTTGTATCATGCCATGTTTACCACTAGTTAAGTGCATTTAAAACCACATATCCCTCCAAATCATAACCCCATTTCTGTTACAGAGGAAAATGTGATTCTTACCATGGACTTTTTCATATTCTTGTAGTATGGGTTCCATCCTATGCTCACCACCATCTTATGAACATCTCCACTTCCAACACTGGCCCAACCATAATAAATGCCAGTGGATACGTCAGCTGGAAGATTATCAACTACTTGTTCAGGAAAATTAGCTAAACAACAAAAGTAAATATTCTTGGTGTTACAAGTTTCATATTTAAAAAAATTGTAAAAATCACATGCAGGACTATTCTACATTATTACACTCACAAGGTTGCTAGAGCCTTGAGTGACTAGCCATCTCACCTTCCCATATCCTGAGTTGGATTTCTTTCTCTTTGGGTGAAAAGGTTTGGACTAAGATACAAGGCAAGTACATAAATTTCTCAAAAAGAAAAAAAAAACAAAAAACCACTCTCTGGGTAGGAAAAAAAAAAAAAAAGAAAGAAAAACAGGTACAAGCAGATGAAATGAGGCCACAAAGTAGTTACCGGCACCTGCAGGCCCAGAAACTCCAGGGGCTGAGGCAGGAAGATAGATTCCTTGAACTCAGAAGTTCAGGTCCAGCCTTGGGCAACACAGCGAGACCCTGTCTCTTAACGTTAAAACTCAAAACCACCAACCAAACAAACCCAATGGCTTTTTAAGGACTTGCTCTTTCCAAGTCGGTTTGAATCACCTCAAAAGCGTCTTATTTTAAACACACAAACCTAAACCCCCAGCCTAAAGAGAATCATTTAATAGTCCAAAGGGCAAACCTGCTGTGTAGTTTTCAACATACAGTAGTACTGCATAGTTTTCAGGAGTAGCTGCTTTTTTTTTTCTTTTGGCGGGGGAAGGGGTGGTTAAACTGGGGACTGAACCCAGCTTTGCTTTACCACTGAGTCACATGTCCCCCGCTGTGTATTTTAAAGGATGAATTAAGCCGTCAAGTCCTAATTACTAAAACTAATGAAGACAGGCCAAAAACAAAAGTTGGCTCTTCTCCAACTACCTGTGTTATCACTTGGACACTAACAGGTTCCAAGAAGGAATTCGGTGAATCCGGCCCACATTAGGTTTTAAAAAAGGCAAGGCAAGCGACATGCTTGGCTAACCATCCTGGCTGGATCGGGAAAGGGGAAAGAGGGATCCTTTGATTCAGCTAAGCTTCCTGTCCTCACCACCCGGGTCTCCAGGGAGCGCGGAGCAAAGAGCAGGGAGGAGCTCCCGCAACGCAATGAAAGATCCTCCGCCTTAACAAAGAGGGAGCGGTGCTGACAGAGGGTCACCTCCGCCTGCAGCACGGTGGTCCCACAGCCCAGTCGTGAGCCCGGGCTGACGTCCTCGCCACCCACGTGACCCCGTCCCGGGATTTCGCACCGCGCCGCGCTCACCTGTGGGGATGCCCAGCTGCTTGGAGCCGCGGCCGAAGCCCCGCACTACTTGGCCCCGGCAGAAGTACGGTAGGCTTCTCATGACGTCGTCCGCCGGGGACGCGGGCTGCAGGCCAGTCCGCGCGTCTGGCGGAGCCGCCGTGGGGACGGTGCTCGGAGCCCCGGACCAGCCGGGGGACAGGGCAAGAGCTATACCCGCTAGGTGCGCACGCCAAGTACCGGATGGCACCGACGACACGTCGCGGCGGGTCTCTCCCACCGCTGACCCAACAGAAGCTGCTGGACAACTTCAGGAAGCGCGTCTCCGCCACAGGAGCTGCGGCAACAGCTGAAGGGCGGCTGTAGCAGGGAGCGCGGCTGGGGCTGCCCGACGGTGGAGGAGGTCTCTGCCAGTCTTCTCTCGGCCGGCGTAAGGACACTTCCGCGGCAGAACACCCAGTGCTCGCTCGGCTTCCGTAGTCCCTTTCCGCTCTAACCCCGCCCCCTGCTGTGGCTCCGCCCCCAGCCGGGGTCCTGCAGACCTTGGTCCGCTGGGATCTCCTACCGGCCTGTGAATGCGGAAAGGGATTCAGGGTTCCTTGCTTCAGCCTAAGGGGCTAGGAAGCGCCATTCCTCAACAACCCTCGGTGTTTCTTTTCCTTTCTTTTCCTTAGAACCGTGACGTCAAAGCGAGACGTTCTTTAGCTCCTTGGCAATCGCTAGGCTGATCGCAGGTCATCATTCCATTTGCTCTTTAAACATGAAAGCTTCACAGTTTCAGCTCAGAGATTACCCTGCCGGAAGGGACTCTCGTCCCCCCAGACCACTGACCAAGGTCTGGATATAAGATCCAGGGAAGCAAGTCCTTGTCTGGGCTGTCACCCCAGTGGCAACTGGAAGATGACCACAATACAATTTTGGTTTTCTTTTTTGATTAGGGATGCCTGCCTACCCAACCACTTCCCCTCTTTAGAGTATCTCCTTGAGAACTTAGCGTGATAAAAGTCTTGTCCGACTTTCTGAACTTTGGAAACTGTAAGCTCCGGAAGAAGTAGCATAAGGGTCACTCACAAGATACACATGGGGCAAGGCTGTAACAGTGCATCCTCTCAAGAAGTTTTAATAGTTCTGATTTTCTCTATTAATTTATATGAAATTTGCCCAGATTTGTAGCCCCTTTCCTTCTATCTTGCTAATTTATAATTCTAATAATGCTTACCTCTTATTAAAATTGTTCTCTCTCACTTTTTGGTACTGGGGATTGGACCCAGGGATACTTTGCCACTGAGCTACATCCCCAGTCCTTTTTATTTTTTTATTTTGAGGCAGGGTCTCACTAAATTGCTGAATCTGACCTTGAATTTGAGATCCTCCCCAGTTGCTGGGATTACAATTGTGGGTAAAGTCTAAGCTTGTTCTGTTTATGTTGGTGTTTTAGTCAGTTTATTTGGTGCTGTGACTAAATGATCTGACCAGCACAATTATGGAGGAGGAAAGGTTTATTTGAGGGCTCATGGTTGCAGAGGTCTTAGCCCATAGAAGGCAGGCTCCATTCCTTTGGGGCTTGAGGCAAGGCAGAACATCATGGTGGAATGTGTGGCAGAGGGAAGCAGAGAGAGACTTCCCACTCAACAAATAGAAATATACACCCAAAGCCACGCCCCAGTTCCCACCTCCTCCAGCCACACCCTACCATGTCAGTTACCACTCAGTTAATACCTAGGAGGGGATTAAATCCCTGATTAGATTAAGACTCTTAACAACCCCATCATTTCTCCTCTGATCCTTCTTGCATTGTCTCACATGTGAGCTTTTGGGGGACACCTCACATCCAAACCATAACAGTTGGAATGAAGAGGGTTTTCTTGACCAAACTGTTTTATATCCCCAATGTTGGTATAGCATTTGATCTGGATTAAACGCTCCATAAATATTTGTAGAAAGAACAAATTAAAAAGTCAAGGGTGTGCCAAACAAAGCACAAAGTGCTAAGGGAAAGACGAGTGAGTCAAAGTCCAGGCCTTCAGAGGCCCAGTCTAGTGGGGGAGTATGCTTGCACAGACTGATTACAGAGCCAACACTGTAATCCAACAGAATTCAGTACAAAATGCTTGGAAGATTGCAGAGCAGACCTCACAGAAAAGGCATGTGGTATATATAGACAATAGTTAAGAGTTCAGGTGCTAAAGCTAGATAAACTAAGGTTTGAATACAGCCTTGCTTGGTTGACTAGAGGGTGACCTTGGATGAAGTGTCCCACCTGTATCTCAGTGTCCTTATCAATAAGTTGGGGGATATTAACAGTACTTGAGAAATGAATGAGATAATATATGAAAACCACTTAATAAATTGCCTGGCTGATGTTAAGAGGTAACTTAACTCTTGATAACTGCCATTATTATTATTGCTATCATCATTACTGTAGGGGAGTGAGGCAGAGTTTTATTTCCTCCTGTTTAGGGTTTCTTTTGTGTAGGACCGAAGAATTAAACTGACTTAAAATGTAGCTGGGAATGTAGCTTAATGGTAGAGTGTTTGCCTAGCATGTTTGCTTGCAGCTCCAATAGGAAGAAAAAAAAAAAAAAACCTGACACAAGACAGATCAATTGGAGAAATGCATATAAATGTATTTTAATACAAGTTTTACATGACCTGGGAGCCTTCATAGAAAAATGAAGGTCCAAAGAGACAGTTCAGTTCAGTTCCTTAAAACCTAAATTGGTAGGGAGGCTTAAAAGATAAGAGTTCATTATGGTTTGTGATGTGTTCCCCAAAAGCTCATGTGTGAGAAAATGCAAGAAAGTTTAGAGGTGAAATGATTGGGTTATGAAAGTCTTAATCTAATTGGTGCATTAATCCACTTGTGTGGATTAACTGGGTGGTGACTGTAGGCAGGTGGGTTGTGGCTAGTGGCGGTGGGTCACTGGGGTATATATTTTGTCACTGATGAGCAGCAATCTCTCATCTTCTTTATTGTCATGTTCTGAGCTGCTTTCCTCTTCCACACCTTTTGGTCATGATGTTCTGCCACAACTTGGGCCCTGAGCAATGAAGCCAGCCTTCTGTGAACTGAGACCTCTGAAATCATGAACCCCAAATAAATTTTTCCTCCTCTAAAAATTGTTCTCCATAGGTCTTTTGGTCACAATGACAAAAAAAAAAAAAAAAAAAAAAGCCTAACTAAGACAGAGTTATTTTAGCATTCTGTACAGCAATACTGGTTTCCTTCTAGTTAGGGAACTTTATCTCCTGCTTTTAAGAAACAAGTAAGGTCAGATGTTTTTTCAGGTACCTTTGATTCAAAATAGTTAATATGCCAGAATGGTATAATTTTAATTCTTCATCCTGAATGATATACAAAATAAGAAAATCCAAAGGTGAAAACCTGGGCAATCATCCCTGGGTCTTAACTTCACCAATCTCCAGGTCCCAAGGAGGTGTGAGATTTCAGTGACATCAGAGAATTAAATGAGTCATGAGAGACAAGTGAGGACAGATGGTTTGAAGACTTAAATGAAATAATGCTGAGTATTCTTCATGCTGTCTTATTTAATCCTCACATCAGTTTAGGAGGAAAGCATTAACTGTTGCATAAAAGTGGGCTCATAGCATAAGATCACACTGCAGTGGGCCAGAGTGAGGGAACTCTATGAATCAGGTTCCCTGAACATTGCTTTCCAGAGAGGTGGAACTGAAGCTGGAGTGGGCTAAACAGAAGGAGGGAGAATCTATCAATTCCACCATTTATTTATTTATTTATTTATTTATTCATTCATTTATTCATTCATTCATTCATTCATTCATTCATTCATTCATTCATTCATTCATTCATAGATGGAGTCTTGCTGTTGTCCAGGCTGAGTCTGAACTCCTTTGCTCAGAGGATCCTCCTGCTTCAGCCCCTCTGTCTCTTGAGTAGCTGATACTGCACAACATCTGATTCCATAAAACTTGTTTGGGCACATTAATTAATCCCTTTGTGCTCCAGCTTCTTGTCTGTGATATGGGACCAATAACAATTGCACCTCAAAAACAATGGAAAGATTTAAGACTTATTGCATATAAAGCAACTAAATCATTGCTTATGTTCAGTTAGCCCCCGGTGGTAGCTTTTTTTGTGTGTGTTTTTGGTTTTTTTTTATTGTACTGGGGATTGAAACCAGGGGCACTTAACCACTGAGCCACATCCCCAGTCCTTTTGTATTTAATTATTTGTTTTGAGATAGGGTCTTAAGTTGTTTAGGGACTTGCTAAGTTGTGAAGGCTGGACTCCAAACTTGAATGATCTTCCTGCCTCAGCCTCCTGAGTGGCTGGAATTACAGATATTCGCCACCACACCCACCTCTTAAGAGGTAACTTAGACCTTCATTTTATATAAACCCTCAACAGAGAACATTACATTTTTGGAAGAAGGACAAAATAAAAAAAAAAAAAAAGCACTTTGTGTTTTTAGTGATGACAGTTTGTGGGAAGGCAAACCAAAGTTATTTAAGATCTGGTTGCAGTGGTGCATCCCTGTAATCCCAGCAACTTGGGAAACTGAGGCAGGAGGATCACAAGTTTGAGGCCAGCACTGGAAATTTAGGGAGACCCTGTCTTTAAAAAATGAAATAAAAAAAGGGCTGAGAATGTAGCTCAGTAGTAAAATACCCCTGGATTCAATCTCCATTACCAAAAAAAAAAAAAAAAAAAAAAACTGTATAAAACCTTATTAGTAAAACTCCTTGTTGTAGATGCTTTCCTGGCAGATATCCTCAGTGGCTGAACTTTGTCTTTCCTGATGCAAAGGCAAGGAGAGAAAGCTTTGCTTTCTTCTGTTTCCTTCCACTTGCCCTCTACTCAAACAAATTTTATGTCAAATGTGTGTGTGTATGTGTATACGGTTTTTTTTTTTTTTTTTTTGGTGATGTATTTCGATTGCCTTCAACAGTCTCTACTATATTCAAATTTGGTTCACGTCACTGTATGCACTGTTCAGGAAGTGTATTTTTTAAATGATGTTGTAAAACCTAAATTCAGAAAATATATTTTAATAAAATTCGGATTAAACAATTCGGAAGCCCTTGAAATAAATAGATAGAAAATAACCTAATCGGTTTTAACACTATCATTTTGCAGAAAAGGAGACTGCGACTGATAGTCCGGTACTTGCTAGACCCAAAGGAACATGAAGAATCTATAAGGTGGTGAGGAGCCATCTAGCTGTTTGGTGGACCTCAGATCAGCCTATCTGGGAGATCCTAGGTCTCCTATACGCAGCTGTTTCATACTAACCCATTGTGATACGTTGGTTTAACTGATTGCTTAATAAATGCACCTCACATGTGGAAATGGAGGGTTGACAATAGTACCAATAGATTTTATACCTGTCTGTAATACAAACCAAAATTTTTTTAGATGGATGAAATACCTTTATTTTATTTATTTTTATATGGTGTGAGGATTGAACCCAGTGCCTCACACTTGTGAGGTAAGTGCCCTACCATTAAGTCACAACCCCAGCCCCATAAACCAAATTTTATCACTACTCACATGAGATGTTAGTCAGACATCTGAAGATCAGATCCTGATGTCAGACCAGGCCTGGAAATCAACATCTGGTCACAAATACAAAAATGAAAAAAAAAAAAAATTATTCATTGAACTGCTTCTGTAGTGCACACTCCAAATCAAAGGTGGCAAGATTGATAACTCAGGCTATTTTTAATCTATACTTTAGAAATATTTGAGTACCCATTGTTCTCTGTGGGGTTTGTGGGTTTTTGTTTTGTTTGATTTTTTTTTTTTTTTTTAACTTTTATTCTTCCCCACCTGAGGTGGCCCAAGATTCGGACTGTGGTCCTTGCGCATGCTAGGCAAGTGCTCTCCAAAGCGAGCTATTTCTTCGGCTCCTTGTTTGCTTGTTAATATGGAACAAAACCAAAAATACAATGTTAGATTTTTCACAATCCCCCCACCGCCAAAAAAACCCCGAAAAGTATACAAGAATTCCATTCCTCGCTAATCCACAAGGTGGCATTCAACCACTATTTATTTATTTATTATGTATTTGTTTAACTTCGCTGGCATTTGAAGATTAGAAATGGAAACAGAATGTCAAAGTTAGGAGGGTAGTTTGCCTCTCTCAGGCCCATGCTAGGCATGGGGGAATTCCATACTTAGGCTGGTTTGCTCGCTGCTTTGGGGGATAGCATTTGCTTCTTCCATGAGGCATAATCTTTGCACTCTATCCACTTCTTCAGTCACAAATGTATTTGACAAGTAAGTTGTGCTGATTTGGAAGGTTAATGCTTTTTGGTGCTTCCTTTGTATGTTTCACTAAAGAAAAATAAGATGGAGAAAAAGAGAACATATAATTATACAACAGGAGAATTCAGACTTCTTACCCACTTGAAAAGAAAGAAAATGTGAGCCACCACCAGAAGCAGAGAAGAGCAAACACATTTCTACACAGGAGATCTTTCTGACTCCCCTGAATTCCAGCACTACGGAGTAAGGGCTAATTCTCTGGAGAAAGGAGAATAAAAGGAAAATATGGAGGAGCACCCCGAACCAACCTCAAGGAAAGCCTTCATCCTGGAACCAGCGTCCTTAGCATACAGACCCTGCTGTCTTTTCCCAGCTCAGACACCCTCCCCAAAGAAAGCTGGCTGGCCCACAGGGACCCACCAGCTCAGCTCCAGCAGCCCATGGGGGAGTAGTTTAGAGAGAAACAAGGTGGAACTTCTTCCCAAACCTCACCACAGACCTTGACATTGGGGGTTCAACAGAAATCTGAACAGTCATGCTGGATCCCTGTGACTTTGACATCTGCCCTGGTCTCCCCCAGGACCAAAGGACAGTTCCCACTCTGCATCCCTATTGGGATTCCTCACCAGGCTCTGCTCAGTCTGTTGAAGGTTGGAGGCAGGGCCATCTGATTGCATGATACCCCGTGCATTTGACACCTCACTAATGGTAGCAATCTGCAGAGCATAGCCCTTGAAGAACAAGGGTAGCAGCCAGGTGGGGTTGTACACACCTATAATCCCAGTGGCTCAGTGT
Organism: Sciurus vulgaris; assembly: GCF_902686455.1. Taxonomy (NCBI): domain Eukaryota; kingdom Metazoa; phylum Chordata; class Mammalia; order Rodentia; family Sciuridae; genus Sciurus; species Sciurus vulgaris. The sequence goes on along the minus strand of NC_136476.1, from coordinate 11,598,235 downwards.
GGAGAACAGTGACAAAGGATGGGAGAGCAGTGACTCAGATTGGGGGTCTCTGATGACCTCGCGGCTGAGGCATGCCTGGGGCCTGGGAATGTTTCTGTGTAAGGGCACAGGATGCTTAGCTGCTTGGCAATGCCCTGCAAGAGGAGGCTCTGTGCTAGAGTCCTATCAGCTCTGACCTTGATCTCAGGCACACAGCTCCTGGGAAGGAAGGAATTCTTTTGCTAGATAATCACAATGTTTCACCACCTCTGCTTCTCCTATTCCTGCCGCTTTACAGTAACTTTAACAATAGACTTTCTTGAGAGCTACACAATGCTCCTAACTTTGCAACTATGGGTTGCAACTGCAGAAAAGCTACATAGAAGTCCTAGTTTTTATAACTTTCCTGAATACGAAGAATAATACTTGCATAGTCTTTCAACCTGATGATGAGACATATATAAATAAAGATTGCTAGAGTAACTCTTTAGATATGCATCTTCATCAGAGAGCAGAGCACCACCTAATCCCAGCTTAATCTTCAAAATCTGTGTTCGTGAGTCTTTATTTTTTCTAATACCCCTTCGCTCCTCGCCGGAACTGCAAGTTTGGACAAAATGGTTGCAACAGCTCAGGAGGTAGAGGCAAGAGGATCACAGATTCAAAGTCAGCCTCAGCAATTTAGCCAGGCTATAAGCAACCTACTGATACCCTATCTCAAAATAAAAAATAAAAAGGGCTGGAAATGTGGCTCAGTGGTAACGTGCCCTTGAGTTCAATCCCTGGCACCATAAATAAATAAATAAATGTAGTAGAATTATGAATTTAATTTGTGTTTCTTTCAGGACTACTAAAGTCAAGTAACTTTTTGTATGTTTAAAAAAAGGAGGAAGAGGAGGAAGAGGAATAATATAAAAGCCACCTATGGTGGTACTTGCCTGTAATCCCAGTAACTTTGGAGGCTGAGGCAGGAGGGTGCAATCTCATCAACTGAGACCACCCTCGGCAACTCAAAAGATAAGGGATGGGAATGTAGCTCAGTGATAAAATGCCCCTGGGTGCCCCAGTACAAAAGATAAAAATAAAACAAAATAAATAAACAAATATGTTTTAATTTGTATATTTGATGTTGTGATGACAGAGAAGAAAAATGTATGCTAAAAATTTCCAAGAAAAGAGATAAGAAAAGCCTTAGGGCACTGGAATCTTTTCACAATATTGAATGGATAATTCTCAGATTTTGGAAATGAACTTCCAATTCTGTTCAGAAAACATCCCCTTTTAAGGCAGGATTTACAGATTGTGAAAGTAACCATTTTGCAGCTTCAACAAGAGTCTTCTATCCTGTGTTGTTTCAAATTCACAGTACCTTTGTTGTGCCATGGCCATAGGAAAAATACAGATGTTGCCAAAAGGAATTACATTACCTCAGTTTGCCTTCAAAATTACTTGTATTTCCTTTCTCCTTTTTCACAATGAAAATATGAACTTTTAGGGTATTCCATTTTTTTCCCTGCCCACTATGTAAAATAATAATACATTTGCCCAGCAAACTTCTTTAGTCTGCCACCTTGTTTTTTATCAAGGACTACAACTAGATTTTGAAAAGAAAAATTTAAAGCATACATGGGGTGGTTTAGGTTGGAAAGTTGTCAGTAGATGAATAAAGACAGTGTAGTACATTTAAAATGTCCCCAAATAACTTGGTACTCCAGTTGAGTAAGGAGTAGCTCATTTCCCCTCCCCAGAAACCTGATCTGGCCTTGAAATGTGATGAATAGAATTTGGCAGAAAAGATACCGTGTAACATCTAAAATCAAAGATGGGCCTAGGGGCTGGGTGTGGAGAGTGGTGGTGGGGGAGGGGAGTTCAATGGTACAACACTTGCCCAGCATGCGCAAGGCCCTGCTTTCAATCCCCAGCACTGGAAAGAAGAAAAAAAAAAAAAAGATGGGTTTATGAAATTCTGCAACATCCACTTCATATGCTTTTATGCTCCCTCTTAGAAGCTAGCTACAGAGGTTTCAAGATGGCAGCCTAGAGGGTGGCTGCATTTCATGTTGCTCCAGGACTCAGGATTCAAAAGAGGAGATATTGAGACACTTGGGACCAACTCAAAGCAGCCGGGTGACTCTCACCCGTTGGGAAGGCGTCCCGGACGGGACGGTGGTCCCGGAACGCAGGAAACTTTGTGAAGTAGAGCTGCCGGCGAGATGCCCCTCCCCCCGCTGGAGCAGTGAACTCGGACAACTGGGAGCCCCGTAAAGGAGGCCGCTCGGCACAGCGCTGGGACTCGGAGCCACCACTGGGGCTCCGGCGGCTGCCCAGGGGAGGAGTGGCGAGGAGAGCTGTGTAGACTCAGGACACCGGGGCCTGCCCTGAGGAGGAGGAGGAGGAGTATGGCCGCTTGGATTCGGAGTGACTGCACCAGAGCTACAGGCGGTTGCCAGAGGAGGGGCTGCGTGGCGAGCTGTTTGGACTCAGACCACTTCTGAACACCGGGGCCTGCCCGGAGGACTAGGAGGAGGAGGAGGAGGAGGAGCGCGGCGGGGCATTTGGACTCACAGTGACTGCATTAGCGCTCCAGGCGGCTGCTCAGAGGAGAAGGCGAGTGGTGAGTTGTTTGGACTTAAAGTGACAGCTCCTGAACACAGGGGGGCTGCCTGGAGGAGAAGCGTGGTGGGTCGCTTGGTCTTGATGGCCGCACCAGAGCTCCGGGCGGTTGCCCAGAGGACCCGTGCAGCGGGTCACGTGGATTCAGAGCCACTCAGAGCAACCGCTCCTGAACACTCGGGGGGTTATCTGCAGAAGGAGGAGGAACGGGGAGGGTCACTTCGACTTGGAGTGATTGATTGCCCAGGGCTACGGGTGGTTGGTGGGAGGTGGAGACACGCAGTGAGTTTCTTGGACTCCTAGTGACCGCACCGGAATACTGGGCGACTGTCTGGAGGAAGAGGCGTGTGGCGGGTCTCTGGGACTCAGAGCGATTGTACAGGGCCCCAGGTGGCTGCTCAGAGGAGGGGCCGCATAGCCAGGCAATTAGGTGCAGAGCAGGGTCCCAGGATCTAAGAGGCTTCTTGGTGGAAGAGCCGCACAGAGACAGGCTTAGGGCGGAGCAAAGGATCCAGGCCTGCGGGCAGATTCTCTGAGGAGGGGCAGCCTAAGGAGATTCATCTGCGAAGGGTGAGGCTCCCAGGCCCAGGAGGTAGGGCCGGGCCCCTAGAAACTTTGCAGAGGAAGGCAGCCCAGCCCAGGCGGTAGCTGTAAATTGAGGGGAACCTCTAGGAGGGAACTGACCAGCGAGACCTCCCCACCGGGTGAGTCTTCCCTGCTGGGTGAGGTTTCCCCACAAGGACGGTAAAACCAGAGACTCAGGCCCAAACAGGCCTTGCCTCAGCCCGCAGCCTAGGTCCCCTTTGGATGACTATTGGTCAACAAGTGGAGGCACCTCTGCCCACTAGCAGGAATTATACCCCACCTGAAGGCCACCACTCCTAGAGAGGCAGCTTCCTTGTGGAGCACCGCATTATCAACTTCCTCCAAGACTTCAGCCTACTGAAGGCTAAGGGGGGATATATATAGAAATCTTCAGGAACACTGTAAGTCAATAGAGGAAATCTGCAATATCTCAGCGGTCCACTGATACCTGAACAATATGAGAAAACAAGGAAAGAAAATGCTGCAAACAAATCTAGATGTTACATCAATAAAACCCAATGACAGCATGGCAGAAGAAATGACAGAAAAGGAGTTCAGAATGTACATAATTAAAATGATCAGAGAAGCAAACGATGAGATGAAAGAGCAAATGCAAGCATTGAATGATCGCACCAATCGACAGTTAAAAGAGCAAATACAGGAAGCAAAAGATCATTTCAATAAAGAGTTAGAGATATTGAAAAAAAACCAAACAGAAATCCTTGACATGAAGGAAAACAATAAACCAAATTAAGAACTCCATAGAAAGCATATCCAATAGGATAGAACACCTGGAAGACAGAACCTCAGACATTGAAGACAAAATATTTAACCTTGAAAACAAAGTTGAACAAACAGAGAAGATGGTAAGAAATCATGAACAGAATCTACAAGAACTATGGGATATCATGAAAAGGCCAAATTTAAGAATTATTGGGATTGAGGAAGGCCGAGAGAAATAAGCCAAAGGAATGAACAATTTATTCAATGAAATAATATCAGAAAATTTCCCAAATCTGAAGAATGAAATGGAAAATCAAGTTCAAGAGGCTTATAGGACTCCAAATACACAAAATTACAACAGACCCACACCAAGGCACATTATAATGAAAATACCTAACATACAAAATAAAGACAGAATTTTAAAGGCTGTGAGAGAAAAGAACCAAATTACATTCAGGGGGAAACCAATACGCATATCAGCAGATTTTTTCAATCCAGACCCTAAAAGCTAGAAGGTCCTGGAACAACATTTTTCAAGCCCTGAAAGAAAATGGATGCCAACCAAGAATCTTATACCCAGCAAAACTTACCTTCAAATTTGACGATGAAATAAAATCCTTCCATGATAAACAAAAGCTAAAAGAATTTACAAAAAGAAAGCCAGCATTACAGAACATTCTCAGCAAAATATTCCATGAGGAAGAGATGAAAAACAAAGAAGCAAATCAGCAAAGGGAAGAATTATCCTAAAGGAATTGTCAAATAAAGGAGGAAACAAGTTGTGTCAAACAAATAAATAAATAAAATTTAAAAAATGAACCAAATGACCGGGAAACCAAATCATATCTCTATAATAACCCTGAATGTTATCAGTGTTGAAACTTAGTGCAAAAGCAGGAGGCAATATCCAGTGATTAACAATTTCATAGCTTTTGTATATCTGAGAAATGAGTGCTCAGATGAATTTTATCTTTGCAAGTATGTTTTTGTAAGAATTGTGGGTGTGCCTATCTTAACCTTTGTTTTCTGTTTTGAAATCAAGTATGCTCCACATTTTATATGTTTTATATTAGAGATTTCTTTAATGCACACTTGTCAGATATATATATATAGTACCAATGTACCAATGTTACCTTTGTTTTGTTTTAGATGTTAAGCGCATGCTCATGTTAGGTGCTTACAAAAATTGTTACATTTTTTCCTTATGTAATTCCTTTTTGTTTGTTTATGTCGTTCAAATATATTCTTTCCTTAAAAAAAAAAAAAAAAAAAACAAACAAACAAAAAAAAAAACCCTGAATGTTAATGGCCTGAATTCATCAATCAAAAGACATAGACTGGCAGATTGGATTAAAAAGAAAGATCCAACAATATGTTGCCTGCAAGAGACTCACCTCATAGAAAAAGATACCTATAGACTAAAGGTGAAAGGATGGGGAAAAACATACCATGCACATGGACTCAGCAAAAAAGCTGGAGTATCCATCCTCATTTCCGATAATGTGGACTTCAAGCCAAAGTTAGTCAGAAGGGATAAAGAAGGTCATTTCATACTGCTTAAGGGAAGCATAAATCAGCAAGATATAACAATCATAAACATATATGCCCCAAACAGTGGCTCATCCATGTATGTCAAACAAATCCTTCTCAATTTCAGAAACCAAATAGACCATAACACAATAATACTAGGTGATTTTAACATGCCTCTCTCACCACTGGACAGATCTTCCAGACAAAAATTGAACAAAGAAACCATAAATCTCAATAACACAATCAATAATTTAGACTTAACGGACATTTATAGACTATACCATCCAACCAAGAGCGAATACACTTTCTTCTCAGCAGCACATGGATCCTTCTCTAAAATAGACCATATATTATGCCACAAAGCTAATGTTAGCAAATACAAGAAGATAGACACACTACCATGTATTCTATCAGATCATAATGGATTGAAGTTAGAAATAAATGAAAGAGTAAAACACAGAAACTATTCCAACATCTGGAGATTAAACAATATGCTATTATATGATGAATGGATAACAGAAGATATTAGGAAGGAAATTAAAAAATTCTTAGAGGTAAATGAGAACAAAGAAACATCATATCAAAATCTCTGGGACACTATGAAAGCAGTACTTAGAGGGAAATTTATTTCATGGAGCGCATTTAATAAAAGAAGTAAAACTCAACAAATAAATGACCTAACACTACAGCTCAAAGCCCTAGAAAAAGAACAGAACAGCACCAAAAGTAGTAGAAGAGAGGAAATAGTTAAACTCAGAGCTGAAATCAATGAAATTGAAACAAAAGAAATACAAAAAATTGACAAAATAAATAGTTGGTTCTTCGAAAAAATAAACAAAATTGATAAACCTTTAGCCACACTAACAAAGAGAAGACGAGAGAAAACCCAAATCACTAAAATTGGGAATGAACAAGGAAATATCACAACAGACAGGATTGAAATACAAAACATAATTAGAAGCTATTTTGAAAATCTATACTCCAACAAAATAGAAAATTTCGAAGGCATCAACAGGTTTCTAGAGACATATGAATTGCCTAAAGTGAACGAGGAGGACATAAACAATTTAAATAGACCAATTTCAAGTACTGAAATAGAAGAAGTCATCAAAAGCCTACCAATAAAGAAAAGTCCGGGACCAGATGGATTCTCAGCCGAGTTCTACAAAACCTTTAAAGAAGAGCTCATTCCAATACTTCTCAAAGTATTCCATAAAATAGAAGAGGAGGGAACCCTCCCAAACTCATTCTATGAAGCCAATATCACCCTGATTCCTAAACCAGAGACTCATCAAGGAAAGAAAATTTCAGACCAATATCCTTAATGAACATCGACGCAAAAATTCTCAACAAAATTTTAACAAATCGCATACAAAAACATATTAAAAAGATAGTGCACCATGATCAAGTTGGTTTCATCCTAGGGATGCAAGGTTGGTTCAACATCAGGAAATCAATAAACGTAATTCACCATATTAATAGACTTAAAGTCAAGAATCATGATTATTTCAATAGATGCAGAAAAAGCATGTGATAAAATACAGCACCCCTTCATGCTCAAAACACTAGAAAAAATAGGGATAGTGGGAACATTCCTTAACATTGTAAAGGCCATTTATGCTAAGCCCTTGGCTAATATCATTCTAAATGGTGAAAAACTGAAAGCATTCCCCCTAAAAACTGGAAAAAGGCAGGGATGCCCTCTTTCACCACTTCTATTCAACATCGTTCTTGAGACTGGCCAGAGCAATTAGACAAACCAAAGAAATTAAAGGGATACGAATTGGAAAAGAAGAACTCAAACTATCCCTGTTCGCTGATGACATGATTATATATTTAGAGGAACCTGGAAATTCCATCAGAAAACACTTAGAACTCATAAGTGAATTCAGTAAAGTAGCAGGTTACAAGATCAATGCCCATAAATCCAACGCATTTTTATACATAAGTGATGAATCTTCAGAAAGAGAAATTAGGAAAACTACCCCATTCACAATAGCCTCGAAAAAAATAAAATACTTGGGAATCAATCTCACAAAAGAGGTGAAAGACCTCTAAAATGAGAACTACAGAACACTAAAGAAAGAAATTAAAGAACACCTTAGAAGATGGAAAGATCTTCCATGTTCTTGGATAGGAAGAATTAATATTGTCAAAATGGCCATACTACCTAAAGTGCTATACAAATTCAATGCAATTCCAATAAAATCCCAATGACGTACCTTACAGAAATAGAGCAAGCAATTATGAAATTCATCTGGAAGAATAAGAAACCCAGAATAGCTAAAGCAATCCTTAGCAGGAAGAGTGAAACAGGGGGTATTGCAACACCAGATCTTCAACTCTACTACAAAGCAATAGTAACAAAAATGGCATGGTATTGGTACCAAAATAGAAAGGTAGATCAATGGTACAGAATAGAGGACATGGACACAAACCCAAATAAATACAATTTTCTCATACTAGACAAAGGTGCCAAAAATATGCAATGGAGAAAAGATAGCCTCTTCAACAAATGGTGCTGGGAGAATTCGAAATCCATATGCAACAGAATGAAACTAAACCCATATCTCTCACCATGCACAAAACTAAACTCAAAATGGATTAAGGACCTCGGAATCAGACCAGAGACCCTGCAGATTATAGAAGAAAAAGTAGGTCCAAATCTTCACCTTGTTGGTCTAGGATCAGACTTCCTTAACAGGACTCCCATAGCACAAGAAATAAAAGCTAGAATCAACCACTGGGATAGATTCAAACTAAAAAGCTTTCTCTCAGCAAAGGAAACTATCAGCAATGCGAAGAAGAGCCTACAGAATGGGAGAATATCTTTGCCAATCATACTTCAGATAGAGCACTAATCTCCAGAATCTATAACGAACTCAAAAAACTTTACTCCAAGAATTCAAATAATCCAGTCGACAAATGGGCTAAGGAAATGAATAGACACTTCACCGAAGAAGATCTACAAGCAATCAACAAACATATGGAAAAATGTTCAACATCTCTAGTAATAAGAGAAATGCAAATCAAAACCACCCTAAGATTCCATCTCACCCCAATTAGAATGGCGATTATCAAGAATACGAGCAACAGATGTTGGCAAGGATGTGGGGAGAAAGGTACACTCATACATTGCTGGTGGGGCTGCAAATTAGTGCAGCCACTCTGGAAAGCAGTGTGGAGATTCCTTAGAAAACTTGGAATGGACCCTCCATTTGACCCAGCTATCCCACTCCTTGGCCTATACCCAAAGGACTTAAAATCAGCATACTACAGAGATACAGCCACATCAATGTTCATAGCTGCTCAATTCACAATAGCCAGACTGTGGAACCAACCTAGATGCCCTTCAATTGATGAGTGGATAAAGAAACTGTGGTATATATATACAATGGAATATTACTCAGCCATAAAGAATGATAAATTATGGCATTTGCAGGCAAATGGATGAAATTGGAGAATATCATGCTAAGTGAGATAAGCCAATCTCAAAAAGCCAAAGGATGAATGATATCGCTAATAAGTGGAGGATGACACATAATGGGGAGGAGGGAAGGGTTAGTGTTAGGGTTAGAGTTAGGGTTAGGGAGGGGGGCAAGTATGGAGGAAGGAAGGACTGTATAGAGGGTAAAGAGGGGTGGGAGGGGTGGGGGGAAGGGAAAAAATAACAGAATGAATCAAACAGCATTACTCTATGTAAATTTATGATTACACAAATGGTATGCCTTTACGCCATGTACAAACAGAGAAACAACATGTATCCCATTTGTTTACAATAAAAAAGAAAAAAAAAAAAGTGCTGGGGATGTGGCTCAGGGGTTAAGCACTCCTGGGTTCAATCCCTGCTTCCAAAACCAAACAAAAAAAAAAGAATAAAACACCCTTTGAGTCTTGAAAAAAAAAAAAAAGAAGCTAGCTACAGTATCTTGGACATTTCAGCCTTAGGTGAGCTGCGAAGGACCAACCAGCTGAGCTTCAGGCAACTCACAGTGACTACAAAAGCAACTTGCAAGAGTGCGCCCTCTGCTGGAGGTGGGTGAAGAAACCTCAATGTTGCATGCCTGGTACTGTGTCATTCTGTGAATTGGATGTTATCAGATGACCACTAAACCTTTCCGGTGTCTGTTGTGAGAGATTCTCAGGACTTTGAAACTTCTGTAGTTTCAGAGTGCAACTACTGGAAGCAAGTGAGGTCTATGAGTCTGGCCTTTTTCAAGACACCAACTTGGAATCGTTCATGTCAACTGTGTCACAAAGACATTCAACTAGCATGTTGCTTAGGTGAAGAACGTGTTTAATTAAGAACCCACTGGGACAGACAGACAAACAAGTAAAGGAAGAAAAAAAAATTTAAGAATGACAATTAAAAAAATCCACTATGATGGAGCATTTTTATTCTGAAAAAACTCTTCCTGTTGCTGGTAGTTCTGAATGTTAAATATTTTTCCCAATGGAGTCAAAAGGTACCTAAGTATATAATTGCAAATGGAAAAATAGGAGACCAAAATCAGGTACTGGAAGTTTTTACACTCTCATGTGCATGTGAATTTTTAATATAACTGCAGGAGTATAAAGTACTAAGTGGAGGCAAAATGTTTCTGTGAACAAGTTCCAGCAACTCAACCTTACAAAAATTATAAATAAATTTGGTTTTTTGTTTTTGTTTTTTTGTTGTTGTTGTTTTTTGGTCCTGGAGATTGAACCCAAGGGTACTGAACCACAGTGCTACATCCACAGTCCTTTTTATTTTATTTTTTTTTTAATTTCAAAAAGGGTCTCACTAAGTTGCTGAGGCCTCAGCCTCCCAAGCTGCTGAGATTACAGGTGTGCACCACCACGTCAAGCAGTATTTGGACTTTTAAAACTTAGGAAACCTTGGGATTGGGGATGCAACTCAGTAGAAGACTGAAGACAGAATGCACAGGTCCTGAATTTGATCCCCAGACCTGCAAAAAAGAAAAGAAAAGAAAGGAAATCTCCTATTCGCGACAAATAAATGGTGTTTATAGCAGTTTAACCATAACGCAGATTTCATCCATTCACCCTATTGAGTTCTACAGGAAAGTACATATTTTTAATATTGTCTTTCTTCTCTGCTGTAAGTTTACTATTCAGGTACATTGAACTACTAAAAGCCAATCAATTTGAATATATGATACATGCACAGGGTATAAAATTTAAAAGGTACAGAGTGTAGAATGAAAAGCAAGCTACAATACCTCCAACTCCATCACCATCCCCAGCATCACTAGTACAATCCCCACCACCGTCACTACCTCTACCACTTGCATTAGCCATTACCATCACCATCACCACCTTCAGCAGCATCACCGTCACTACCACCACATTCACCCCATCACCACCATCAATCACCATTACTACCACCCTTTCCTCTAGCCACCACATTTTTCTCCTTGGAGATCATTTCAGTTAACAGTTTGGGAAAGATTTTAACGAATATAAAGGAATCACATAATTTATACAGCAAGAGAGCCTACTCCTTACAGTCCTGCAATAAGAAAGGAACAGATAATGTTACTGAGATGGGGATTCAAGAACTTTTTTCATGCTTCCATGAGATGAGGATTCGAGAACTCTCCTAAGAATAACAGAAGCTATGAAGTAGTTCAGTGAAATCCACAGAAGTAACTGAATGTGATGACATGCTTAAAACTTCCAATGTGGAGTGGCAAGTTTATTGAGGCAGAAAACTTTTTTTTTTTTTTTCACATAAGAGGGTTTATTAAGCAAACAGAGCGTCTCCCTGCAGGGTAAGAGAGAAAATGAGAGGGAAAGAAAGGGAAAGAGAAAGGGCGTGCGCTAGAGAGTGTAAAAAGTGAGGAGGAAAAAGTAAGCAAGTGTGTAGGAGAGAAAAGCAAGAGAAAAGATCAGAAAACTTTTTTTATTGTTTGTTTCTAAGTACCATCTGAAATGGTTTGTTAGCAGATCAAAAGCTTGCTTTTCCTTGAACCTGTCAAAGCTGATTCACAGTAAAATTTATCATGTGAGAACTATTTGTTGACATTTTACTTTCTAAGTGGCATTCAGCATCAAGTGGTAGAGATTGTAAAGAATGGTTTGTCTTTGAATCAAAGGTGGTAGCGGTTGACTGTGTATTTTCAGAACTGTGATGGTTTCTAGGTAGTCACCAGGGATGAGGTAGGAAAGGAAGAGACTGCTTTTCTTTCCTAATGAAATAAATATCCATGCTTATTGACAGGCAGAAATCTGACTACATAATACTGAGTTCAAAGTAACAAAAAGTATCCAAACTTTAAAAGTCCTTCCATTTTCTTTCTTCCCTCTCCTCCCTCCCTCCCTCCCTCCCTCCCTCCCTCCCTCCCTCCCTCCTTCCTTCCTTCCTTCCTTCCTTCCTTCCTTCCTTCCTTCCTTCCTTCCTTCCTTTCTTTTCTTTCCTACTGGGGATTGAACCCAAGGGCATTCTATCACTGAGCTACAGAACTACATCCCCAATGCGTTTTATTTTTGTTTTGAGACAGGGTCTTGCGATCCTCCTGCCTCGGCCTCCTAAGTCACTGGGGATTACAGGCATGCAGTTCTTGCGTGTTCTGAACACTTAATATATCTGGTAGTACAGGACCTGGGTTTGGGGAAGCAGTACGGGCAGCAGGGGTCTACCTAAGGTGCACTCTGGAAGTAGGGGGAAAGTTCTTCTCCCTATAGTGTCTCTCCACCACCCACTATTGACAAAGTTTAACATTATACCAACTGACAAAGGAAAAACATTTGCAGTATCCAGGTCAATTAGATATTGAATGAATCTGGAGTTGGGAGATATAAATAGGTAACTGGCAGTGCAGCCCATGAGGACTGGTGGTTTTTAGAAAAGGTTGGATTTAGGGATAGTCCAAAAGAAATAATAAATAAATTCTCTTTTCATTTTAATTTAAAAAAAAAAAGTTAAGCAGAACCCGAGGACCCATAAAATAAAAACTTTCTATTCTGCAGAGCACTTGGAGTAATAAAAACCTGGATGATAAATGGTTACTTCTTTTTTTTGTGCTTTATTGGAAACAAAAAGGTCAAAAGCTGCATACTAGTGTTGAGACAAAAATGATTCATTTATCCCACCTCAGAAAACAGTGAAAATGAAATCACCCAAACCGTAACTAAAATCAACAGGAAAATGTACATTTTTCCATAACCCTCAGTAAAGCTTCGAATAAAAACGTCAACAAAATTCATATGAAAACATGAAAAACATCGCCAAAGGACAAATAGAAAACAATACTAATTTAATATTTTTAATATTTATTATTCACTCAAAACATGGGCCACTAAACTTAGGCAACTGGCTAACTACTTTGTTTCATGCTTCATAATACACTAAATGAATTTCATCTGGATTGAACACTTCAGTGTGAAAAAAATATGGTAAATGTGTACATGTGAAAAACAAACAGTAGAAGTAATAAAAATTTTAATTGAAATTTATCTACGAATTACAAATATTTTAGTGTGTATTAGATATATAAATAATTATGAAAGTGTGGTGACATCCAATTTAGAAAACTGTAAATGAAAAGATTACTTTCTTTGATTATATAAAACTTTTTAATAGAAGCAAAATCCTAAACTTTCCCAGAAGTAAGTTAAAAAATAAGTGGCAGGTCAGGCATGTCGGCATATGGCTGTAATACCAGCTACTCAGGAGGCCAAGGCAGGAGGATCACAAGTTGGAGGCTAATCTCAGCAATTTATGGAGATCTGGTCTCAAAAGAAGGTGGGAATGGAAGGACTAAAAATATAGCTCAGTGGCAGAGCACTTACCTAACATGCCTGAGGTCGTGGGTTCAATCCCCAGTACTGAGAATAAATAAAAAATGGGGAAAAAAAATACATGTGATTTTCATAACAAGTATTCTAATATATAAAAAATTCTTACAAGTTAATAAGCAAAAATGCAGGTCAATAAAAGGGTAAGAAATCAATATAATAGAACAATTCAATTAAATAATAAATTTAAGAATAAATATTCACTGTTATGGGCTCACTTCTGTCACCCCTAAATTCATACTTTGAAGTCCTCAATTCATACTTTGAAGTCCTCAATTCATACTTTGAATTCCTAGTCCCTCAGAATGTGACTGTATTTGGAGTAGAGGCTTAAAGTTAAAATGAGATAATTAGTACAAGCTCTAATGCGGCATGACTAGTATTCTTACATAACAAAGAAATTTGGACACAGAAATAGAGGAAAGACCATGTGAAGATTCAGGCAGAAGAGAGACCTCAGAAGACCCAAATACTGCCTACACCAATATCTCAAACTCCAAGCCTCCACAAATGTTAGAAAATAAATTTCAGTGTTTAAGCAACTTGATCTGCAGTACTTTGTTCTAGCAGTCCTGGTAAATTAATCCACTATCATCATAATCAAAAGAAGGTAAATTAAAATAACAACTACTCTCAAACTGGCAAAGAGAAATAATATGTTTCTCAGTGTTGATAAAGGGATCATATATTGCTGTAGTAGTATAAACTGATACCACCTTTTAAAGAATAATTTGAAAATAAATATTAGCAAACTTGAAAAGTAAATACAGCCAGGAGTGGAGGCACACACCTTTAATCCCAGCGACTCGGCAGGTGAGATAGAAGGATCTCCAGTTCAAAGCTAGTCTTAGCAAGGCTGAGAGGCTGCTAAGCAACTCAGTGAGACCTGTCTCTAATAAAATACAAAATAGGGCTGGGGATGTGGCTCAGTGGTCTAGTGTCCCTGAGTTCAATCTCCAGTACCATAAATAAATAAATAAATAAATAAATAAATAAATATATCTTGACACATACAAGTTATACTTCTGAAAAGGAATCATATGGAAATAGCAGTAGTGTGCAACAATGTTAATTACAACATAGTTTATATGTGTGAAAAATTGTCTATATCCTAGATAACAAAAACTACAGGATTAATTTAAGAAATATTATCTCCTTAAGCCGTCATTACATCTGCTATTTTAGCAGATAAACTAGGTGCAACTAATTTGTTTGATTTATGATCTATTTCAAATACACAAAATAAATTAAAATAATAATACAAATGCCCACTACTGATTTTGAAAATGTTAGTATTTTCAAATACTTGCTTTAAATTATTTTTAAAGGAACAAAACATTATAAATCCAATTGGATAATCTTTGCTTACCTTTCCATAGCATTTTCCTTTAACCAAAATCCTCATCCTCTGGAGTTGGAGAATATCATACTGGGTAAAATAAGCCAATCCCAAAAAAACAAAAACCAAATGATTTCTCTGATAAGTGGATGATGATACATAATGGCGGGGGTACGGGAGGCAGGAATGGAGGAAGGATGGATTGTATAGAGGAAAATGAGGGGTGGGGAGGGTGTGGGGGGAAGGAAAGAGAATAGACTGAGACAAACATCATTAACCTATGTACATGTCACACACAAACAGTGTGACTCTACTTTGTGTACAACCAGAGAAATGAAAGTTGTACCCCATTTGTGTACAATGAATCAAATTTAAAAAATCCTCATCCTCTGAAAGGTAACCATTATCAAAAATTAATTTAACTCTAAAATTTTTAAGATCCATTCATTTTGAGTCATGTAGCTATAGATTATTTCATCTAATTGTGACATAATATTCCATAATATGAACACACTATTCATTTTTCTGCTTCTTTTGATGACTGATTTGGGTTTTTCCAGTTTTAATTCTTATAAAATATACAAGCTTCCAAGAACATTTTTGTACATATCGCCACCGGCACATTATTGAGATTTTCCTCAAGGAGTATATTTAAGATTTCAATCATTGGGGCACTGAGTATATGCATTTCTAATTACACAAGATATTGTTTCAATGTTTTCCAAAGAAGTCATATCAATTACACTCCCATTGTGTGTCAGTTAGCTTTTGCTATATAATAAACCATTCCTTATCCCTAGCACCAAATAAAAATATAAGCCATTCTTTAATGCAATGTCCTAAAAAATAAACATTTAAGTCTGGTGTGGTGGTGTATGCCTGTAATCCCAGTGATTCAGGAGGCTGAAGCAGAAGGATCACAAGTTCAAAACCAGCTTTAGCAATTTAGCAAGACCCTCAGCAATTTGGCAAGACCCTGTCTCAAAACAAAAAATCAAAAGTTCTGGTGATGTAGCTAGTTGGTAAAGCCCCCATACATTCAATTCCCAGTAACTAATAAATAATAAATAATAAAAATAAAAAATAAAAAGGGCTGGTCATATAGTTCAGTGATAAACACCCAGGGTTCAATCCCCAATACCATTAAAAACAAAAAGATATTCTCACCATTCTTTGGATTGACAGCAGTTCTGATCAGGTGAGCTGAGTTGGGGCTTGATTTTTTGGGGGGACAGGAAGTACCAGGGATTGAACACTCAACCACTAAGCCACACTCAACCAGGGGCACTCAACCACTAAGCCACATTCCCCAGCCCTGTTTTGTATTTTATTTAGAGGCAGGGTCTCACTGAGTTGCTTAGCAGCCTTGCTTTTGCTGAGACTGGCTTTGAATTTGCAATCCTCTTGTCTCAGTCTCTGGAGCCACTGGGCTTACAGGTGTGTGCCACCTCGCACAGCTAGATTTTTGAAGTAGAGCACACACTTAGCATGTGCAGGACCCTGGGCTCATACTCCAGGCCCCCAAACAACAACATAAAAGACTGTTCTCACTTAAGGTGCCAGCACCAAGTAGAGACCCATGCCGCTTGTTCTTTTGATCTACTCTTTGCTAATCTGAGAATTCTCACGATCCACTCAGGTTCAGTAATTCACTAGCACAACTAACAAAACTCAGAAAAGCACAATACTTCTGATTATCACTTTCTTATAAAGGCTACCTGCAGAGTGAGTTCTGGGAGAAAACAGTTTCCCTGCCCTTTTCTTGGGGAAGCAGGGTGTATCTGTATCACTCTTCTGGCACATTGAAGAGTTGCCCACCAGGAAGTTCCTCTGAGCTTCAATGTCCATAGTTTTTTACTGAGGTGTCATGAGTAGGCATGACTGACTTAATCATTGTCCATGGAATTGAACTCAATGCCATACCCTCAACTAGTGCCCTCTCTGGAAGTCAGGAATCAGGCTGGTACCAACATCCCTACATTCTACTTAAGTGTTGGACTTTCAGGGCTGGGGAGATAGCTCAGCTGGTAGAGTGCTTGCCTCGCAAGCACAAGGCCCTGAGTTTGATCCCCAGTACCGCAAAAAAAAAAAAAAAAAAAAAAAAAAAAAGTGTTGGACTTTCTGGTGACCCTCCCCATCCTGAAGCCACCAAAGACATTCCCATCTTTCAATAAATTCCAAGAGTTTTAGAAAGTCCTTATCCGAAACCTGGCACAAAGATCAAATGGATTCTTTATTGTGCAGCATTAAATATTACATCTCGTTCTCTTCCTAAATGTGGGCAATCCAGTTAAAATTGTGCAGTGAAAATATGAGTAACTGGATTAAAAAGTGTCTACTGTCTAGTTTGACATCACCTTTCATGTACTGGGCAGGAAGCTGAGTGATGGATTTGAAACAACACAGAGTTGTGCCCTTTGCATTTTCTAATGGCTGTGACTGTATAAACAGCAAAGTAATACAAAAATGAAAGTATGATCATTATTTAGAACAGCTGTGGTTCCAGGAACAAGTTAAGCTAGAGTGAGTTCCTTAGCCATGGTCAGGGTCATATTTATGACTCACTAGTTCCAAGTTCAGCCTGCAGATGGGTCCACCAAAAAGTGCCAGAGGTCATACTTAAAGGTGGCCAATTTTTTTCTTTTGGTATTGGAAAGTGAACCCAAGGGAACTTTTACTGTTGAGTTACACCCCCAGTTATTTTGTATTTTATTTGAGACAGGAGTCTACTAAGTTGTTGAGGGTCTTGTTAAGTTGCTGAGGCTGGCCTCGAATTTGTGATTCAACTGCTTCAGCTTCCCAAGTCACAGAGATTATAGGTGTTCGCCATCACGCCTGGCTTCAAGGTAGACAATAAAAAACCCAGTTCCAGAGAACCTGAGCTGGGTGACAATTATATTAAAAGCGGGCAAGTATGTGACCTAATCATTTAGGATTGGTGAGGGAGGCCAAAAGTAAGTACTCTTTTGATGCTGTTTTCCTAGAAAAATGGCTTTTACTCTAATAAGGGTTACAACTTGTAATAGGTTTTCAGCAAGTTCCTAGAACCAATAATAAGGTTACTTACCATTTCACTTTTCTGGGTAAGAATTTCCTGGGGTTTGCTGGGTGTGGTGGTGCATGCCTGTAATCCCAGCAACTCCGAAGGCTGAGGCAGAGGGGTCATGCCAGCCTCAGCAATTTAGCGAGGTCCTAAGCAACTCAGGGAGACCCTGTCAAGAAACAAAACATTAAAAAGGGCTGGGGATAGGATTCAAAGGTCAAGCACCCCTGGGTCCAATCCCCAGTACCAGGAAAAAAAAAATCCTGGGATTAAAATGTTGGGTAAACGTAGACAGTGAGGTGTCATGTGCAAAAAATCAAATTACTTTGATTTCTCAGAAGAGCCCTCCTTCAACTTATTTTAATCCATTGTTTTCCTAACTCATTGACCACAACGCTTTCTTTTCTCATAAAATCTATTAAAGTTTCAAAGAACAGCCTGTGAAATCATTTCTGAGAGCATCGTGAGCCAGTGATTCTCAAAGGGTGGTCCCCAGACCAGCAGCATCAGCATCTCTTGGGAACTTGTTAGAGACACCTCACCTACTCAATCAGAAACTCTGGGTGGGGTCAGTCACCCTCCTGCTGACTACATGAGTCACAGTTTGAGAACCAAGGCAGCCTTCTGTTAATTTCCCCTTTCTGTTTTTATTTTTCTGCCCAATGCAGAACTAAAACATGTGTGTGCCTAAGGAAGCTGATACCTCATATTCCTTCAAGCAGATAGTCATTAAATATTTGTCTGCATTTCCTTAGTGGAGACAGGGATAAAGAAATATTTGTAAAAGCTGTGTGGTTCTTTCTTTATTATGACTCACATTCTCACTTTGAAATCTTTGAGAATGATACTCTCCTTGTACTGGTATTAGTGCATTAGTAAGGAGCGGACAGTTGACTGAGGATTTTAGAAGGGAGCTGGAAGAGAGGAGTTGTATAGATTGGGACCACGATTTCACTTAAAATAAACAAACAAAGATAAAAAACAACCCTTAAGAAATCTCCCACATTTCTCTTCTTGGCTTGGCCTCCTGCTCCTGGCTCCACACCTGCTCTCTGACCTTTCCTTCTAAGAGCAGTTCAATCCCCACTTCAATTTCAGAAGACTTGCCCCACCTTCTAGTTCATACTACCTTCAAGGAAATTGAAGGAATTATATCGATAGTGAATATTTTGTTTGCTTCATGAACAAAACCTTCCCCAGTTCTCAGGCTCCACCAGAGCTGTGCTGAATGAGAAAGACGTGGATTTATGTTTCCTCGATTTACACCAGAGGGAAGGAAACCTGGGTTACTGTACTACCAGGTTTCCACTTTGAGTCAGATACCAGAGTCCCTCTGAGACTGAAGTTCCAATCTGACACGGTGTGGGCTCAGGTCCTGCAGCCAACTCAACTGCCTCCCTCCTGGAGGTTCCTGAGAGCAAGGCCCAGAGGAGCAAATGAAAGGCTGCAGTTATAGGGTATTATTAGGGGACAGGTCCAGGAAGTGGCATATCCACAAGAAACCTGTTTAGACTGCCGGGGAGAATGTTCCCTGGTTTCTGACTTTTTGGTACATTGAATCATTTAGAAAGTTTTTTTAAAAGGCCTTACCCAAGACCACACTCTCCATCAGAACCCCTGGTATAGAATCTAGGTGTTAGGAATTTTTAAAAATTCCCTTATTCCAGAAAGTTTGGGAGCTACTAGATTAGATGGCATACAAAATCCTACTCTATGCTCCCATTAAGGCCTGTGAAGTAAAAAACACAGTATTACTTTTGAGGTTTTCTGGGACCAAAAAGAGTTTGGAAAATCTTGATGAGTAATGTGGGTAATGTGAATAGAATCATCATGTATTAATTTCTTTCTTTCTCTCTGTTGCCTTTGGCTCTTTGAATTGAACCCAGGCCTCATACAGCATACTAAGCACACACTTTTCCCCTGAGCTACACCCATAACACCCTTGGGTATTAGTTTGAGTTTAGGCTTTACATCTGAGAATCCTGAAACTGCAGAAGTTATGTGATCATGTTATATTTTAAAAAATAAGAATAACATGGTTTGGTTTTAAAAATAAAATCTGACTCAGAGATGTGAAAAACACAAGTATGTGGTCAGAATCAACATTAAAACAGTTTAACCTTGTTCCACTGGAATCCACGAAGGGTGACTTTTAAGATATTTCTTTTCACAAGCTCCAGCTCAGAAGAAGATGTAGGCAGAGTTCAGAGTGATTTGATGTGAGAAGGACTGGACTGACCATTATTGATTTTGTGTTTATTTGTTCTGTTTTGTTTTAGTACTGGGGGTTGAATTCAGAGGTGCTTAGCCACTTAGTCACATCCCAAATCCTTATTTTTTATTTTTGAGGCAGGGTCTTGCTAAATTGCTGAGACTGGTCTTGAACTTGTGATCCTCCTGCCTCAACCTCCCAAGTCTGGGATTTCAGATGCACACTACCATGCCTGGCCATTGTTGATTTTGAACTGGAGGAAGGAAGGCAAAAAATACAGGTGGCTTCTAGAAGATGGAAACTGATTCTTCCTGAAAGCCCCCCAAAAGGAGCACTATCCTTCTGATACTAAATTTTAGACCAGTTAGATCAGTTCAGATTTCTGGTCCACAGAATGGTAAGATAATTGTTTTTTGTTGTTTAAAGTCATTAATACTTTTGGTCATTTGTTCCAGCAGCAAAAGGAAACTAATACAATGCTGTTGCCTGATTATTCCAAGGAATAAAGAAGATGTGAAATGGTTTTTAAACCCTAAAGGGTTATGTAAAGTATTGATTCATTAATTCATTTGCTCTCTGACTCATTCATCAAACATTATTGAGCTTCTCTTTTGAGCAGAGTACATTTACAGATGTTGGGGATATACCAAGAACAAAACAGCTAAAAAGAAAAGAAAAGAAAAGGAAAGGAAAGAAAAATAGCGCTGGGGGTATAATTCAGTGTCACGGCACATGCGTAGCATGCTTGAGGCCCTGGATTTGATCCCCAGCACTGCCAAAAATAATAATAAAAAGAAAACACTCTACTCTCACAAAAACACTTCCTATTTGCTGAAGAGGGCAGTTTAAAAATTAAAGTGAAACTCAGTATTATATATGTTTTTAGATGGTAAATGTGCCACTGTGAAAGAATTAAGTAGTGATAGCTACTTAATGGGCTCAGTGGCATACCTCTGCAATTCCAGAGACGCACGAAACCGTGGCAGGAGGATTGCAAGTTCAAGGCTAGCCCCGGCAACTTAGCAAGATCATCTCTCAAAATAAAAAATAAAAAAGGGCTGGAGATGTGGCTCAGTGACTAACTGCCCCTGGGTTCAATCCCTAGTACAAAACAAACAAACAGTAGAAGAAGATAGGCTGAGACAGGGTCCCCATTATAAACAGGGGGGTGTAATGGTTAATTTGAATTGTCAACTTGATTGGATTAAGAGATGCCCATGGCGTGTCTAGGAATGATTGGAATGTGGGATAGTGAACTGAAGTGGAGACCCTCCCTGAGCATGGGCAGCACCGCCCAATAGGATGGAATAAAAGTTGGAAGAACAAGGAAGCAGATACAACCTCAACTCTTCTTGAACCGGTTCTTGATTGGGTTCTTGATCAGGTTCTTTACTGTTACTTCAATCTTCTGAGGATATCCGATTTTCACTTCTTCACTCTTCCAAAGTGGACTCTGCCACTGATTCTCCAGGTAGTTTCTAGAAGCCTTGGTCTCAGACTAGGGTAGCACTGTTGGTCCTTCTTGTTCTAGGGCTTCTGTCTCTTGGACTGCACAGCTACTGGTTCTTCCAGCTCTCTAGCCTGCAGATGGCCATTGTGAATGATCCAGCTTCTGGTCACATAAGCCAATCCTATAAGTCCCCTTTTTGTAATAATACTTCCTGTTGATTCTGTTCCTCTAGAGAACGCTGACTAATACAGGGGGTCAGTGCGAAGTTTTGTTTGAGCCCAGGCTGGACCTGAAGGAAAACCCCAGAGATAAAAGAATTCCTTTGTGTTTCAGCAAGAGCAAGAAGACCGTATGTTGGGGGCCAAGAGGTTGTGGTGTTATGGGACGCAATTAAGAACAGACAGATCACCACTGAGAAGTCCAATTTGAGAGTCTTTATTAAGCTGGCTGGCTGACTGTCTCACACAATGCCCCAAAAAATGGCTACTGGGAGAACAGCCCTGAACATAGGGTTGTAGGGGTTCTTATACCAAAAATTACATCAATCATAAGTGTCTGTTGCTATGATTTGAAATTACAAACTAACATCATGAGATCATCAACAGAGGGGGAAGTGGGTCAAAATGACCCTTACCTAGGTACAAACTACAGAATGGTTACTAACATCCACACAATCACTGTTCACATGGTACATTGTTTAGGAGCAACAGGAATCAAAAGAGAGCAATTTTTCATTACATAAGAATTATCATTTTGTATTGCTAAACATGTCATGTTAAGCAACTGATGATGGGTATAGAGGCAGGTTATTCCCATGGGAGAAGTTTATTTCCTACATAACATGGAGTCTCAGAGCAAAATGGAGTCTGCCAGTCATGTTCCCCATAGCCTGGCCTGTAACATTCCCATGGAGCCAGATCTGTCAGCCCATCACAGTGGGGTGGGGGTATCTAAGAAGGTTGGGGGAGTCTACATCTGTAGACCATTGTCTCCACACTTATGGTGACAAGGCCGGGACGCCAGTTCTGGCTGATGTGTTCTGACCCACATGTTCAAATGATCACGGTCTTTGCCAAGTAGATGGTAGATTCTTTGGCGGTCGGAGGGGAAGCAGAAGACTGTGGGGTGGCGAGTGGCAGGAGTGGAGAAAGTAGCAGCTTGGACCCAAGTAATAGCAATGGAATAAGTCGGAAGGGATCATAATATAGATCTATTTTGAAAATATAAGAAGGAGCGGGGGGAGGGGGAGTTAAGGTTGATTGAAAATTTTGGGGCTGAGCAACTGGAAAAAAGGATGGAGTTGTGCATAACAGGGAGGGAGAAGTTTAGAAGCCAAGTATTAGACATGATTTTTTGAGATGCTGATTCAACCAAGGGTTTGGAAATATGAGTTGGAAATCAGAGGATGGGTCCAGACTAGAGATAGAGAGGAGGGAGCTATAGAGGTTAAATCCAAATGTATTCAGCAGCATGAGGTTGGATGAGGTCACAGGAAGCATCGTAGAAAATAAAAAGAAGAGACCTGAGGCTTAACTCTTGAGGCTCTGCAGCATTAAAAAAAACTTGAGAAATGAGGAGGAACCAGCAGTTTGAAAGGAGTGACAGGAAAAAAAGTTTCATATTCAGAGCCCAGGCAAGGGAAGGGGTTCAAGGTCAAAGTGAGCATTTGCCTGAAGTGGTGCTGAGAAGACAAGTAAGACAAGTTTAGATAAATACCTACTGGATTTTGTAACACCACAGCTGAACTTGGCAGGAGCAGTTTCCCTAGAGGCACTGGACGAAGCACCTGATTAGAGGGTTTAACAGAATTTGGAGACAGCAGATAGAGATAATTCTTTTGACACAGGCAGATTCTTCCGGAAACATTCTTTGCTGTACTCCCGAGGAAGATTATGCTCTCTTGACCCCTCCGTGCTGTTCTGGAGACCCCGGCGGTCCACCAGCTCCTTTCTCACTGAGTCACAGCAAAGGTGAATTCAAGGTCAGTGTTCTGTAAGGTAGGGGTTGGCCCACAGAGGCAAATCATGGCCATGCCCCCATTCATTTATGAATTGTCTATGGTTGCCCTCCCTCCAGAGGGGTAGAGTTAAGTACTTATGATAGAAACCGAACAGCACTTGACGCTCAAAATGTTTACTGCATGGTTTCTTCCAGAAACAGAAGGTGTCCTTTAAAAAATAGGAAGAGAATTAGGGGAGTAACTAAGGTAGAAGGGGTTCAAGAAAGAGGGTTGTTTTGTTGATTGTTGTTTCTGTTTTGTTTGTTTTGATACTGGGGATTGAACCTAAGGGCATTCTACCACTGAGCTACATCCCCAGCCATTTATATTTCGAGATAGAGTCTCACTAAGTTGCCTAGACTGGCCTTGAACTTGTGATCCTCCTGCCTTAGCCTCCCAAGGAGTTGGGATTAGAGGTGTATTCCACTTGCTTTTTGTTTGCTGAGATGGAGTCTTGCTCCATTGCCCAGGCTGGTCTTGAACTCCTCAAGTGATCTTTCTTTAGCCTCCTGAGTAGTTGGGACTATTGGTGTGAGCTACCTTACCTGGTTAGTAAAGAGTTTTTTTTGTTTTGTTTTGTTTTGTTTTTTGGTACTGGGGATTGAACCCAGAGGCACTTAACCACTGAGCCACATCCCCAGCCCTTTCTTTTTATTTTATTTAGAGTCAGAACTCCCTGAGTTGCTTAGGACCTTGCTAAGTTGCTGAGGCTGGTTTTGAACTCACCATCCTCCTGCCTCAGCCTCCAGAGCCACTGTGATTACAGGCATGAGCCACTACATCCCCCCAACAAGGGTTTTTAAAGAAGGGAGAAGTATCATTTTTGTGTGCCAGTAGGAAAGATTCAGTGGCAAGAATAAAAACTGCAGAAGAGAGAACTGTGGAGTTACAACAGAGGGGTGAGGATGAAGTGCCCCAGTAAAGGGTTGATCTTACCTGGAACATAGATGCATACATTCTCTACTATGATTTTATGAAAATATGTGGCACTTTATACATGTGGGACATGTAAAATTTAAGCCTTGTTAGAACTGGCTAAAAGGGCTGGGGATGTGGCTTAGTGGTTCAGTGATAGAGTGCTTACATGGCATGTGCAAGACTATGGGTTCCATCCCTGGGACTGCAAAAGAACAACAGCAACAAAAACACTTTCTTGTGCTGGTAAGTATGTGGGAAGCCCCTCCTCAGCTGTTGGTGACAGTGTAAATTGGTAGTTTCCATGCGGGAGATACAAACAGTTATCAGGAAGCCTAAGGCCTGGCAGTTTAAAGGTATCATCCCTCTGGGAAATTTGCAATGATTTTCCAGGGACGAACTGGGGTCTCTGACATACAGAGGGTGTCAAAGGAGGGGAATGTTTTTCATGAATCTGATTGGATCCAGCAAATGGTGCCAGGCATGTTTGCCTGTCTGGGAAAGATGGCTGTTACACTTCCAGTTCCTCGTAAACTTCTTGGGGTTTTAATTCTCATAGCTTTTACCTAGGTTTAAGCAATTTGTCTTCTTTTCCTGGGTCTGATACTCTTTTGTCAATCACCTTGAAGGATACCACACAGATGGCAAAACCTATCAACTTTTATTTTTTCATTTTTGTGGTACCAGGGATTGAACCCAGGGGCATTTAACCACTGAGCCACATCCCCAGTCCTTTTTGTTTTTTATTCTGAGACAGGGTATCATTAAATTGCTGAGGCTGGCCTTGAATTTGTAATCCTTCTGCCTCAGTGTACCATGTAGGTGGGATTACATGTATGCACCACTATTCCCAGTCCTCTCAACTGTTTAAATGCGTGTGCACTTTGACCAAGTAATATCACGTCTGGCATTTTATCTACATATAGATTTTATGTAGGTGTAAAGATATTCATTGCATCATTGTCTGTAATAGAAAAACACTGGAAACAATCAGAATGCTCATTAGAGAGCTATTTAAATATCATGGTGTATACCTTCTTCTGTGCAGACATTGGACAGGACACAAAAAAGCTTTATATAAACTGATACAGAGTGATTCCCAAAATGTCTAAACTGACACATGGAAAAGTAAAGAATAGACATACTAGCTAGGTATTGCTAAATTTGTCAATATAAACATCTAATGTCTATAAACATTAAAGCTGATTTTCTTTTTGAATATTTTGTTTACATTCGGTTTTGCATGCTACCACCAGAGGGCACCTCTGTCTCACTTCATGCACCATCTGCAAGCCAGTATGGAGGTAGCTTATCAAACAATTTTTTTATCTGGAGTGTTCTTGTTCATCCAGCATGGGAATTCTAGTGTTCAGCTTAGAGAATTCTGACCCCTCCCAGATCTTCAGTTCCCCTTAACTTGTGGGACACTCTGGTGTGTATACCCAGGGCTCATTTGTTTTTCTTCCACCCCCTCCCACTTACCCTAACCCCTTCCTTTGCAGTGTCAGTGCCCCATCACTGTGAAAAATCTGTAATTTCTCCTGCATGCTCTCACCATTGAAAGAATGCATTTGACACGGCTGCACCAACCGTCTTTTTCCAGGTGACTTCCAGGTAGGAATTGGTGGAGTCCAGGCATATTCTCAGAGGTGTGGTGATTCTTTGCTCTTGGAGAGATTAATCGTCACCCCAAACTCAAATAAGATACTGTTAAGATACTGCCCCACATACACTTTCTGCTTTCTGTTTACCCTTTCTAGTCTTTATTAAAAGACACTTGAAAGAGCAGCTGTGAGACTGTGGATATAGTTCAGTGGTGTGTGTCTAGTGTGTGTGAGACCCTGAGTTCAATTCTAAAATCATAAAGAATTTTTTTTTTATTGAGGTATAGTTTACATACCATAAAATGCACCTGTTTAGGTCAATGAGTTTTGATAAAAATACACACCTTTGGAATCACTAACACAATAAGATAAGGAACACTTCTTTCTTTTTTTGTGGGGGGTACAAGGGATTGAACCCAGGGGCATTTAACCACTGAGCCACATCCTCAGCCCTTTTTATTTTTTATTTTGAGACCGGGTCTTGCTAAGTTGCAGAGGCTGGCTTCAAACTTGCTCTCCTCTTGCCTCAGTCTCCTGAGCCACTGGAATTATAGGCATATGCCACCTGGTCCAGCAAGATAAGAAACATTTCTGTTGCTCTAGGAAGTCAGTTTTCCCCCTTGCCTATACTTGGCCCAAAGCAACGGCTGCTGTCCTTTCCTCTCACTGTAGGTTAGATTTGCTTATTCCAGAATTTTAAATATATAAATGTGAATCAAACAGCGTGTATTCTTTTAATTTGGTGCATTCATCTCAGCATAAGATCTTTAAGATTCATTCATGTTGATGCTGCTAATTTCCCCCCTAAACATTATTCCATTGTGTGAATATATTACAATTTATTTATTCGGACACCAGTTATTGCTGGTGAATATCCTGATGGCATCTGCTCATCATTGTAAATTTTCTTTTAGACAGAAATGCTAAGTTTACTATTAATTATTTATAAAAATAGTATATTTATTATGTACTATTTTTTTTTTTCAAAATGGCAATACTTTGCCATATTGCTTTTTAAAGCAAAGGGAAGGGAAGCAGAACATGTAAGTAACCTCCAAATGTGCCACTTTGGCATAAGGATTAATTTGAGTTGAAAGCAATTGAGAAACAACAGATGGAAAACTATTTTTTTTCTCCCTCATTCTGCCTAAAAGCAGCATAAATTTCCCCTTTTATTTTGACTTAAATTTTAATTCATAAAGGTGAGCCCCCTTCCAGAACTAGGAAGAGGACATCTTTTAACTGCATGACAAACCTAATTTACTAATCAACCATTATTTGCCAGACATTTTCTAGTCCCCTGTCCAAAACTGACCTCTACCCCAAAAGTCCAACCTCTTCTCAGTGGTTTAATCTCTTCTCTACATTTATAGACTCTTGTTAAAATCAGATAAGCTCTTAGGTGTAACTGTCTCTTTGGGGTTTTGACGTCTTTTCTATGAAGGCTCTATAGGCAAATGATGTATTTTTTTCTTCTGTAAACTGTCTTTTGTCAGTTTAATTCACAGGCCCGAAGTATTAAACCTAGTATAAAAAAGGAAAGTTTTTTCTTCCTCCTCAATGTTATAAAAAAAAAGTTTACATGTATATTTTTCTTTATTCAAACACTTAAGTAGAATGTAAGCAATCCCACGAATTGATTGCATATCCACTCTTTGTATCTTTCATAATGGGTACTACTACGTCTAGTGATTTCTCTTGATTTTTATTTTTTTCACATAATGATTTATCAATCTTTCTACAACAAGACAGAGGGACACTCACACAATGTTTTATAGCTGCCTGTCTTCATCACAACATAATTAAGCCATCTTTCTGTCCATGAGCCTTGTTCTAAAGCCCATTCATTTTTTTCCCTCAAATAGTACATTTGTTAGATTTGCTCTTTTTAGTCCTATGCTTTGAAAGTGATACTTACTCTTTTACATCTTTCTCATGTTTTAATCAATATAATTTTGCTGAATTTTTTCAGTGATTCAAAACTAATTTCGTAGAATTTGTCAAAATAAGCAAATTTGGATTTAGGTAAGGAGAGACTTTATTCAAAAGGATTATGGCAAGAAGGGAAGGGATGAGGACAGTTCATTAACCCTTAGTAATTTTCAGGAGCACAAGACCCTGAATCACACTTAAAGAGAATAAAAACATAAGTTCCTGCTAGGTACAGTGGCACATACCTATAATCCTAGCAATTTGGGAGGCTGAGGCAGGAGGATGGCAAGTTTGAGGACAGCCTTAGCAATTTAGCAAGGTCCTAGGCAAATTAGTGAGACCCTGTCTGAAAATAAAAATAAATTAAAAGGGACTGGGGATGTAGCTCAGTGTTAAGAGTGCCACTGGGTTTAATCCCCAGTTCCAAAAAATAAAAAATAAAAAAAGTAAGCTCAAGTTATCTTTAACTCTGGCAGCTCAGAGGTCATAGCCGTTATCATTAAACCAACAATATTAGGTGAGGCTGACTTACCAAATATTTACTTGAATTATGTCAGCTTTAATTGTTGAAATATTTGGGGTAGTTGATATAAGAATACTTCTGAAAATATTAGAAGTTCAATTTCTGTAATTTCTGGGAATTTTAGGAATATTTAATTTATGTAAACATTTGTTTATCTCTAAGTCCAGTAGAACTGAGACACTGTAAGGGATTTTTATTATCTAACTTGGTAACAATCTAGAATAGGAAAATCTAAAATCTAAACATATGATATATAAACATATATACATAAACAGAAACACATACAAATAGAGTTTATAGCTTTGATTTTAAATTTTCAACTCATTGAACTTCGTATAAACGAAGTAGCTGTAATTCTTTGCCCACTTTTACATTTTTAACAGGATTGTATTTCTGGCAGATAGTTACTTGCTCAATACAAACGTTAAGTGGAGACAATGTTAAGACTTTCTTTCCCCTGGTATGTAATCTAATAGAGGCTGGGGGCTAAATTCTGGGTAAGGGATTATGGAACGATAAAGTGACTACCTGTGTGTCTACAGAGCCTATCTGAATGGACAAAATGTCCAGGTACCTTTTTCAGCCTCAGGTAGATATTGTCGGGGTCCCCAATTCCCTCAAGAGCCCAGGATGGGGCAATGGTGTATTAAAGGGTTTGAAATTTCATGTGCTGCTTTGATATCTTTGAGCCTCACAACGCTTCAAATACCCACCCGTGAGTTCTCCTGCTCCCCAGTACTTATCTGCCCCATACTGGGTGTAGTGTTTGGCCATTTGTGCTATCTAGGGCAGGGCATCCTTCCTTCACCAATGGAGTGAAGAGGAGGTGATCAGAGTTCAGGATGGGTGAGGGGCAGGCAGGAGCTAATAATGCTCTAGTGACCTTGAAGAGGGCTGTAAGGGGTAGTGAGGGTCTGACGGGTAGATAGAGACATACAGAAAGTAGAGGTGAAAGAAGACAGATGGAGAATTCAAGGCTGCTGAAGAGAAGGTAGAGAATAGGGAAGGGGTGGGGTGGGAAGAAGGGCTCTTAGATTAGCAGTTTGGGGAGATACCAAGTTTCTAAGAGGTCTTTGAAATTTTAAATCATCTTCAGAAAATTTCTGTCACTTTTGAAGATATTAAACTGAATTAGGAGAAGGGGAAGAGGGTGCCTGATAGAGTTACCCATAGGTTTAACAAATATTTAACTCAAAGGGGGAAAAAACTTCAAAGGAACAAAGAAAAAGTTCCACTTTACTCTTGCACAATCCCTGGGGAACAGAGGGGGGGAAAAAAACAAAACAAACAAACAAATAGAAAAACAAAAAGACTTCACAGGAGGGACAAAGAAAGACTCTGTCCAAATCAATCTCCTCACTGTATTTGAATAGAGAAGATATCCAGAGCACTAGACCAAGAATTGAACCCTCCAAAGGATGCTCAAACTGCTGAACATGACACCTTTCCCTGGTGGGGCTGGGCTAGGTTCATAGATGGGGTCCGATCTGGAACCAAATCATAGTACCAAAAATTTGCCAAATAAAAACCAAATCCAGACTTAGGTTGAGGAGAGACTATTCAAAAGGATTAGTGCAATAAGGGGAAGAGGAAATTGCAAGAGGGGAGGGTATTCTAAAAGGGAGAATGTTTCAACTGTAAGAACTGGCAGCTTTCTCAGGTCAGGCAGAAAAGGACTTTCTTTTCTTCCTTCTCTCCTCCTCCTCCTCCTTCTTCTTCTCTTTCTCTCTCTTTCTCCCACCTCCCCTTTTGTTTTTTTAAGTAGGCGAAGTAAACAATGTCAGAAAGAACGAGTATGGTGCAGGGGGATGAACAGGTGACATGAGTGCACTATTAATAAGAAGAGGCTTCCTTTTTGGTCAGCTGGGAAGTCTCTTCTTAGAGAGGCCCTGAAGGGGTTTATTTGGCATTCTAATGCTCCTTTAGGCTGAGGGTAGATCAAAAGTCAAAGGCTTGGGAGGAGAGAAACCTGGTGAAAGGTTTAGAAAAGTAAAACATTTTAGTCAGAAGGGTCAGTGGGATAGAGACATCAACTAATCACTTGTGAGATTAGGAGACTGAAGGGTCTGTGTGTGACACACAGATAACAGGTAACAGAAAACAGGTGGCTATCCTCTATCTTATCTAAGACATACTGTCACAGAAGAGTGAGCCGCTGAAACCCCAAACCTTGGTTCTTGTTTTCCTATGAAAGAAAATTTAAAGTCAGACATGAAAACCCAAGCAAGAGAAATTAATTAGGAATGAAAGTAAGGAGTTAGATAAACCCAACTACTAAGTATAACTATAAAATGCTAATAAAATTTTGAAAAATAAAAATTTTGAAAAAGAAAGTAAAAGAAGGCTCAAGCAAAGAACACACTCTGAATAGAGACCTACAAAGGAAACAATGCTAATCCCAAATTTATTGCTATTTGCTGTTCACCAGGAGAATTGGGGTTAACCTTCTGCAGTCTTTACCAATCATATGTTTCTCTCCTTTATGTCAGGTGGGGGAGTTTTTGACCCTAATTGGTCTTCTCTGGAACTGTCATGGAGACCACCCTATTCAGGGGGGCTTCATCTGCAAGTCATTTCCATGTTAATATGGGCGCTGGGGTCAATGACTGGACAAACTTCATCTCAGTGCACCTGTACTATTAAAAAAATTTCCCATGTGAGAAACCTATAGCCATAAATCCTAACAGTAAAATGACCCCAGTTAACCTTTCCAGGAGTTAGCCCCATTGATCTTTCCTTCTTGACATCTTTCTTAATTGGTTCCCTTGGTTTCCATATGTTTGTTTGGAGGGTTCATGCCTCTGTTGTTGTTCTACAAGTTACTTGATCATTAAAGGCAATTTCAAAGAAATTTTGTGATCCTAAGTCACTGGTTTACATTTCACTGCTCATTACTAACTAAGACCTAACATTTCCCCTGCCAAGGATTGGAGATGCTAAATCGTACAGGGAACAAGGACCAATGAAATCAAATTATTAACTACTTCCTGCTGATTAGGGGGCACAAGCCTATAAGATGGGTATCTCCAGTTCTTACTATCTGTCAGTGAAGTGCTTTGATTATAAGCAAGGTCTATCCAAGGGGCCACAGTAAATCTCTGGTTCGGTAGAAACAGATTGTAAAGCCATATGAGGGATGGATGCCCTATGAGAAAAACAAGGAGACATAGATATTGGAATAAGATTAATGCAACAACAGACAGAGCAACACCTGAAAACATTAGTTGAGTATGATAATGATTGTGGGTACCAGCAATTTCTTCTACCAGGAAGTGCCAGAAAGCCATGAACTAAAATGTTGTCCCCATGACAGGGTTGGTGAGGATATAGAATCTATTTGGGAGCGCAAATCTTTGAGGACTTAAGTTACATTGTCAGAATTATCAGGAATGTAAACACAACATTCCGTCTAGATTATGGCACAAGTGTCATCCTAAGCTGCAGTGGGAACATCCAAGACCATTCGATTTTCTAAAACAGCTTTTCTCATGAGTCCACCTCTCTGTTAAGGGGAGAAATACCTTTCACAGTGTCATTGAAAGTTCTTTGGTTTGTCATTGAATTCTTATAGTTGACCAGAACTTCCAGACCACATCATCTAGACCAATTTGTGGGATGAGCAGTGAAGCAAAGTGATCATACTGATCTCCCCATCTATGTTTGAGATTGGGGAAGTTTGTAGATTTTTTTTTTCCTACCTCCTTTTCATCCATGGATACCCTGGAGTATATCTTCCCAATGAGGCTGGAGAAGTCAGGACCATAAATTGGACCCACACATCCATGGTGTACCATTAGGTGCTGGCCATCTAATTCTGGGCCTGAAGAACCAGTTAGTCCCAAACTAATCATCAGCCCGTGAAATCACAGTATATTGACATTGAGATTCTGGGGTCTATCCCAACTCCTGAGTGGAAGTAGGCCACTTATCAAATGTTTGGTAGCATTGTTCCCAACAGATTGGGGCTCTCTGATCTACATGTCCCTTGATGGGTGTGAACCATATCTATTTATCCCAAATTTGACAGTAACCATCTTTATATATTTGACATTCTGGCATTACCTGTGGGAAATGAGGAGTAGATGGACTCCAATGTGATATCATGACTGTGAAAGCTTGAAAGCTAGTTAGCTCCAAAGAGAAGTTTTTTTTCCATGACCTAGGTATAACAAGGTCTCTTTTCAGGCCATAATGCAACATCTGCACAGAAAGAGTAATTTCTTCCTTTGTTCTAGGATTAAAAATTATAATTTTATATAGTCATTTCCTTGAAGGGAGACATCCAACAAGGGAGCATCAATCAATTGTTCGGATTGTTCACCTTTGACCACATTAAAAAAAAAAAGAACTAGATGCCTTGGGCGGAAAACTTAGACAAGCTCCTAATTTGGTTAAGATATCATGACCCAATAATGGAACTGGATATTTAGTCACTACCAAAAAAAAAAAAAAAAAAAAGAGTTGAATAAATATCACATATTCCCAACTGCAGCATGGAAGAGAAGTGAAATGTTTAACTTTGGGTATTCTGTCAACTTCCACTACCAACCGGGAATTGGCAGAAAAACAATCAGGGAACAAGCTTACATCACTTATAGGTGGTGCCTATATACAAAAGGAATGGAATGTCCCTGTTTCCTACCCCCAGAGTTACCTGCAGTTCAGCCCCACTGATAGTAACTATTGGGGGATACTAGCTGATTCTGAAGGCCATTATTCTTGGGCCATCTTTGAGAGAGCATTTGATCTGAGGTGCCTCTGACCACTCTCCAGTGGCCTCCGCTGCCACATATAGGGCCAGGAGTTTTTGGAAATCTTCCTTGAATTGACAGATGTCTTCAGGGGTTCACAGGTCCTGTCTGGGAGGAAAGGGGTGGCTTCTAATAGCCATAGCCATTAACTGCACCTTTTTTTCTTCTTTCGGTAGTCCTTTAAAATTTCCTCCCAGTCTCAGTTATAAAAGACTTGGGAGGCTACCTTGGACAAGTCATCAAGAGATGTCTCAGGGCCCACTGCTAATTTTTGTAATTTTTTTCTAATATCTGAGCAGATTGTATAATGAATTTATCTTTTAAAATAAGTTGCCCTTTAAGAGATTAGAATCTAAGGGGGTATATTTTATTAAGGCTTCTTTCAATCTTTTGAAGAAAAGCCATGGCATTTTCCTCCAACCCCTGATCAATAGTTGGCAATTTCATATAGTTAACAGGTTTCATTACATGATCCCTATGTCACCTGCCAGTTGAATCATAATTCTAGTGGGGCTCTGAGTTGGAACAACTGAAGGACCCACGAAGTACACTGAGTTAGTAACATGGAAATCATTCCCCAAAGCCCTAGAAGCTTCTGTCACCCAGTGTTGCTCTGTGTCCGTTACAGTTTGATTCAAAATTACCCATTGTATCGCTCCAGTTTACATCAAAAGCCTGGATTAAATGTTGGAATTCCTCTGTATATTTATCAGGGTCATCAGAACAAGTTTCCAAATCCTGTTTGATTTGTTTTAGATCCTGTATTGGAAAACGAACCTATATACTGACTGACCCAAATTCTCCATTTATCTCTTGTGAATGGAAGAATTATGATTTGATAGATCCCAGTGTGAAGTATATTTCTGAGAGGGAAGAAGATGTAGTGTTTTTTTGTTTGTTGTGTTTTGATTTTTTTTTTTTTTTTTTTTTTTTGGTACTGGGGATTAAACCCAGGGATGCCTAACCACTTAGCCACATCCCTAGCCCTTTTTGTTTTGAGACAGGGTCTGACTAAGTTGCCTAGGTCCGTGCTAAATTGCTGAGGCTGACTTTGAACTCTCAATCTTCCTGCCTCTGCCTCCCGAGTTGCTGCCACCTGCACAGGATCAACAAAGGATCTCAAGTAGGAGCAAAGGGACATGGAGAAAAACACAGAGACAAAGAAAACAGAGACATTTTTAAGCAAAGCTGGGGTCAGGTGGGACACTGCACTCTGATGGAGGAACAGTGAGCCATAACTATCTCCACGAGTTTATTATATAGAGTCTCATTATTAGGAAGTTAAACTACAGGGACATTGTAAATTGTTCAAGTCTTGAAAGTAATCAAGAGGCTTCAATTATGCACTAAAAGTTTACAGAGCTAAAAACATTTTTGCAGCTATTCTACTATTACAGTGTTAGGAACATCCTGCTGCACCCAGGAAGTCCATTGTCCTGAAACATCTGATAACTGTTAGTGTTAGCGTCAGAGGCCAATATCAAAGCCGTTAACATCCTCACCTTTTGGCAAGGAATGCTTCTTAGGCTTGGTTTTTGCCAACATCACAGAATCAGCCGATGACTGGGGCCTCATCTGCTCTCCACACTGAGTCACTGGGATTATAGGTGTGTACCACTGTGCCTGGCTTCAGCCAGCAATTTCTTAACTTATCATTGCTAAAAATGCATCATCAATGCTACACTTAATGAAAGAAAGCCTGTAAACAGGGAACCTCTGACCTTTTTTCTTTCTTTCTGCAAAATGCATCTAACTGATAAATAGTACCAGAATTTAATCTCCCATTGATGGGCCATTTTTCTTTGTACCCTAATTCATATTGAGGACATGAAACATTACGAATGAAAATTAATCTCTTCTCAAGGGTCTCTAGGTCAAAACAGTCCTGACTTCTCAGGATGTACCCCAATGGGGTGGTAGTCATACCAGTAATGATGGTTGATTTCCCATCTATAAAGCAAAGCCAGAGTCTGTCAATACTACAGGCATTCTTTAGCAGTACTGATGTCCAAGAGAGATAAATGTATGAAGGTGACCCTCCCACACATTTCATTTTAAACCCCAGAATGGGATTTAAAATGTCCCTGTGTGATCAATGTTCATAGCTGCTCAATTCACAATAGCCAGACTGTGGAACCAACCTAGATGCCCTTCAATTGATGAGTGGATAAAGAAACTGTGGTATATATATACAATGGAATATTTCTCAGCCATAAAGAATGATAAAATTATGGCATTTGCAGGCAAATGGATGAAATTGGAGAATATCATGCTAAGTGAGATAAGCCAATCTCAAAAAGCCAAAGGACGAATGATATCGCTAATAAGTGGATGATGACACATAATGGGGGGAGGGAAGGGTTAGTGTTAGGGTTAGAGTTAGGGTTACGGAGGGGGGCAAGTATGGAGGAAGGAAGCACTGTATAGAGGTAAAAGAGGGGTGGGAGGGGTGGGGGGAAGGGAAAAAATAACAGAATGAATCAGAGCGAGAGGGTGCAAGAGAGAGTGAAAAGCCAGGAGGAAAGAGTCCTTTTTTGAATGTACTTTAAACTCTAGTTCTATGATGATTTTTAAAAATATATTGCTATTGTATCAATCATTACTCTTAAGAGTTGTGCTTATCAGGTATTATGCCCACTTATAATATTAGGACAGCTGGTGTTTGTGATGACGAGTTTATTTTTTATGTTGGTTATCAAGATATATCTCAAAGCACCTCCCTCCATCCTTTCTTCTGTATCCTGGGGTTAGGACTTTGTAAACCATATTTCTTATAAAGTTTTGCCAACATGGTGCCTGAGTGGATAGAAAACTCCTTCACATTTGCTTGCCCTTCCTGCTGTGGTATTTCTTCCTGGATGTGACAGATAGTTCTAGTTTCCAGAGTTGGATTCATCCCCTCTGACCCAGCCTTGAGGCTCACCCTCAAAAATAAAAGTTCGTCAGGGACCACTGCCTTCTCTGAGGTCTAAGCCCCAGCTCTGAGGTTCTGACAACCCCAGAACTTCCCCTCTGTCCAACTGAGTGGCAGATGCTTCCTGCAGTTATGTCCCTCTATTACTTCAGTATTTCCCTTGCTCTCGTTCCAATCCTTCAGTATCTGTTTCAGTAATTCCGTTTTCTCTCTGGGCCCTGACTCATACACCCCTAAGCCATCCAGAAATACCTTTTGAATAGTTTGTATCGATTTATGTGTCTATGTTATTGCAGTAATTAAAACAAGTGAATTATAATTATGGTCTAAAGTTGTTTGTATCCAACCAACAGATAAGACATATTCTAAAAGTTTATGAATTCATTTAGATCTTGAAATTAATTTAGATATCAAAATAATATACCATATAATTGGATGATCAGATTCATCAGGGTTCATAATGTAAATGAAGTACAATTTGGCATAAAGTGTTACAGATCAGCATGACTTTCACAACATGTATTTAAAGTTCCAGTCTATCTTGCCAGTAACAAATTTAATCTACTTTTATTGAAATTAAGTGTGTGTTTTCAGAGGCTGGAGATGTAGTTTAACAGTAGGGCACTTACCTTGGATTCCATCCCGAGCACTTTAAAAAGAAAAAAAAGTTTTGATGTTCTTATAAGCATACCAGTACTATTGATTTGAAACAAACTCAAAATATACTATAAACTCAGGAAAAAAACCAAACTAGTCAAATGAGGATGGAGGAAAGAGTTTATTCTAGTAAAAAGAGTTGATAGGCATAGCTTCAACCATCCAGTTACTAAAATTTATCAACTTAACTTCATAATGAATTATTGAGGGTTTTCACAGCATATATGCTTTCTCCATGGTTTTACTTAAGGATTTTAAAAAATATCATTTTGTTTCTTAGTAAACACAGTCATGTGGATTAAGGAGAAAGCAAATTGTAGATTCTATTTTTTTCTAGTTTGGACTGACTGCAAATTTAGTGTATTTTGCAGGAGATATTTTGAGTTTGTTTCCACAAGAAAAACATAAACTACAGATTAAAAGGAGCTCATGTGTTTCCCATATTGTAGATCTTGCACATTATGTTCTCCGCCTCCCAACTCCATGCTGAGAATCAAACCTAGGGCCTCATGCACATTAGGCAAGGACTCTACCGCTGAGTTAAACATAATGCACTATAAAAAATTAATTTCCTACATTAAATTAAAGCACGATGTTCTAAGAACATCACTGAAGAAGGAATCTCCTGGGGGGGAAAAAGGCAAGATTTACCCTGCCTCAGGAATATATCATTAAGACCTATATCATTGTCACTATAGTTGGCCTGGGAGATGTTACCTTATTCAGTAACTTGGGTCCAGGGAGTAGGGTGTGACAGGAAGTGGGAAAAGGGAGTCCAAAGCAATCCTCATAGAATTTCAAAGCATTGAAAAGGCCAGATCTTACCAGAAAGGACACATTGAGTTAACATGAAACCCTTGTGGTTTTCATGTTGTCACTAATTTATGCTTCACTTAACTTGCACATCTTTGTTGTTCTTCACTCATCATTTGCATGAAGTCTTAGCAGGCACTCCCCAGGGTATCTAAACTCTTCAAGTCTAAAGCCCAAGAGGGTGGGCCCCAGAGACTCAGTGTTTCCCTGCAGACCAGACCAGACTGTCCCTGCCTTCTACAGCCACAGTTCTCACCTGAGTAATTGCTTCCTTTAGGTGGGATGATGAATACAAGGTAAGTTTACCTGTTACAAAGAAACTCACCCAACTGACAAGGTTTCAGCTTTCCCCAGCAGCTATATCAGGATGTGTGGGTGGGTAAGGTGCATGCAGTTGTTCCTTCAGTTTCTTCTATACCTGTGTGTTGAATAGGTAAATGATTTGAAGATGAATACATTCCTATTCTGCTTTCTAGGAGCTAAGAATCCAACAGAAGATAGACACAATATTCCTCTCGTCACAAATAAGACTGTGCCAACTTTTATAATTGACGCAAAGCCATATGCTACATGGGTGGAAAAGGGGTATTATCCAATTTTCATGCGATTGTGGATTGTTTCACGATTTAACTTAATCTTTTTTTATGTAAAAATAAACATGAATGTTATGAAGATTTCTGTTGTTGTTTTGGAGGTTTGGTGTTTGGGGGAGGTTTGTTTTGCTTAGTTTTTTGGTACTGGGGATTGAACCCTGGGCCTCAAGAATGCTTAAGCATGTGCTCTGTCACTGCGCTGTATTTCAACCCCCTATTATGAGGTTTTAAACGCTAAATTTAGTAAGCAAAGCTCACCTGGAAAACAATGAACCTTCTATGGTCATCTCTAAACTGTACATGACATAAAGAACACTGATATTTAAACTTTTCTTGTTTTAAAAACATATTCATTTTAAAAATCATACAAGCAGCACTTCTCGCGTTTCCGCCTCCGAGAAAGGGGGCATAACATTTTTTTAAAAGTAACTTAGCCCTTACTCAGTTCAGAGAATCAAAGACTTCTGAGCGCTCTAGGAAGAAAGGGAGCCCTTGGACGCTTGCGCTCATCTCGGACCACGGTAGTGCCCAGAGGGCGCCCTGACCTCAGTTTAGGAGCCACGCGCCCCCAGCTCCGCGCCCGCGCAGGTGGGCGAGGCGGGTGTGAGGTGGGCCGGGCCGATGGAGGCGGGGCCTTGAGGGGTGGAGCCAGAGGCGTGGCGCCGGCGGGAGGTTCTGGAGGCGCCCGCCGTGAGCGCAACGGGTACCGCGCCCGAGGAGCGATCTTGTACTCAGGTTAGGGCATTTATTGCGCCCGGGGACCAGACGCTTGCTCCAGGTAACCAACTCCCCAGCGGCTCCCTTGCCTGGCCTCCCGGCAGTGGGAGAGAACTGGGAAGGGTGCGAGCGAAAGAGCCGGCTCTTAGCCAGAACCCTTCTGCTCCATGCGGGATGGGCTCCGCCTGGGAAGAGGAAGCAGAGCTGGGGCGGGAGAGAGCGGAACCCGCGTTCGGAGTGCTCGGGGAACTGGGGATGGAGCGGCGCGTCCTCTCTCGATCCTCCTTTTCCGTCCCGGGACTGGGACACCGGTTCCCAGTGTCACCTGGAATTCACTTCCAGGAAGTGGAAGTCTTTCCGCGTAGCGAGTAGGAGCTCAGAAATGGGAGGTCATGGTTAGGCAAGGAGTGAACAGTTGCTGCCCTCTCTTGGGTACCAGGAGCTTTAACTTTGACTCTGTTTAACCCTAACCACAGCCCAACGAAGAAGCATATGCCCCCCATTTTATTGATAAACTTGATGCTGAAATAATTAATGACTCGCCCTGGTTAAACAATTAGAAACAGAAATGCTATTCTGTGCGGGTTTCAAAGCCCTCTTCCTTCTTGCTCTTCCCCTTTTCTTCTCGCACGAGTCTAGGAACCTCGTGCTGCAGGATCTTTTTCGAAAACAGGCGATTCTTCTTAAACACATTTTGCTTTTGTTTTGTTTTGTTTTGTTTTTAATATCCAATCTTTGAGTCAGTTTCTCCAATTTGGGGTTATTACTTTTGGAAGTGCAAAGTCCTGCGCACATCTCGAAACGCTTTCTCTTCGGACAGGGTAAAAAAGAGGCACTTTGCGGATGACACCTCCTCCTATTTAGGAAGCGATGGGGGAGGTCGCCTGCAGAACCAAGGTGGTAACTGCGGGCTGCCCAGGTGGAGCTAAGTTCTGTGGTCATTTGGCATCCTGTAGATACCTATAAACATTGCCCTGCACGCCCTTTGTCTATTTTTTTTTCTACAGAGAAGAGAGTAGTCTTTTTACAAATAAT
The DNA here is from genome assembly GCF_902686455.1 of Sciurus vulgaris. NCBI lineage: Eukaryota > Metazoa > Chordata > Mammalia > Rodentia > Sciuridae > Sciurus > Sciurus vulgaris. Next base: position 11,558,508 of record NC_136476.1, on the reverse strand, counting down.
GGGGCAAGAGGCAAGGTGGGAGGATATGCGGTGTATGAGAAAGTAATGGTGCGTTGAGCTGTAAAGGCGGCCGTAGCTTTTTGTGGCCTTCATTTGGTGAGCGGTAGGGGAGAAACGTGGTCTCTTCCTTTGGCATCCTGCCCCTCTTTCAGAGCTGTTCTGAAAGACAGGTTTGTTTTGTTGGAGGGAGGAGGAGGAGTTAATGGTTTTTAAAGATCAGTGTAAATTACCCGCTTGGAGCTTAGACCATTGCAGACAGATCCTCCTGCAGGAGGGTGTGGTAACAGATTTCATTTATGGCAGGGAGGAAAACTCAGTGCGTGGGGGTATCATTTCTTACTGGTAAATAATAGTTTTGGGAACCTTGATTTCTTAGAAATGGTTAACTTCTTTATTTTTAAATACAATATATGGTACTGTGAATTTACTTTCCTTGTTGGTGGATTATAATTGTATATAATAGTGGGATTCATTGTGTTATTTTGGTACATGCATGCTAATTTACTTTTTGTTTTTATTGGGGATTGAACCCAGGGGTGCTTTACCACTGAGTTACATTCCCAGTCCTTTTTAATTCTTATTTTGAGACAGGATCTCACCAAGTTGCTGAGGCTGGTCTCAAATTTGTGATTCTCCTGCCTCAGCTTCCCAAGTTGCTGTGATTACATGCTTGGTGTGAATTAATTAATTAATGTTTGTGGTATTGAAGATTGAATTCAGGATTTGTGCATTCTAGGTGAATGCTCTACCACTGAGGTACATCCCCAGGCTGTGAATTTATTTTTTAAAAGTGTTTCATTGGTAGATGAAACAGGTTGATTCCCCCCCCCCCCCATTTCATGGTGAGGGTTTGAAAGTTGCTTGCCACCTCTCTACCCTTCCTTCAACTTGACCCTGTAAAGTACCTCCTTAATTTCCACTCCAGATTTTACTGGATTCCATTCTTCATTGATTACATTTCATCCTTGATTAATTGCAACACTACTTTGACTCATGAGTTGCTATTCTTCCATTTGTAATTTAGTTGCTTAATGATAAGGAAATACTCTCCCTTTAAAGTGGGCTCACAATATCATCCATCTACAGAAACAGAACAGGTAAAGCACAAGAGTGCTTGTTGGGGGACCAGGTGACCTGCAGAGGATCTGCTAAATCTAGATGGGTATTGGCCACTCCCACCAGTAACCACACAGAAATTTTGGTCCATTGCAGCTAGATCTTCTCCTCTTTATATTTTTTTCTGCAAAAGTAGCCAAAAAAATCTTTATCTTTTAAAAGAATGTGGGACCTGATTTTAAATGTTCTCTCTCTCTTCTTTTTAACACAAAGAATCAAATCTGATTTTGTTCATTCAGCATCCATTTGGCAATTTCTGCCTTAGAAACTGCTGTTTATACATAATAATTAATTCTCAAGTGAATGGAAAATTCTGACTTATGATATAAATGTTGCATATTTTTCATGAAATTAGGTGGTAAGAAATAGAAATTAGTACTGTTGGAAATTCTGTCTTTTGATTATCAAATACTGTTTTCTGTGGTGTGTGTAGTGTTTAGGTTGCATTGAACAACGAAATCTTTCATAGGGATAACTAAGGACACTTACTATTATTTTTAGTATTCTTGGTATTAAGCAATGTACTCATGGTTCCAGGTCAGGATGTCAGAAGCCTAACTCCCTGTGTTAAAAGAGATTTTCCCACTGACTGTTCATATAAATCAGGTGTGGTGTGTTCTTGGGGGGCACTATCTGTATTCTTAGTGTTGACACTGGAGGCATGGCTGAGTGTTGTCTTGTTTCCTTGTTGCCTGAGGCAAATGTCATATATCTTCAGAACAGTATTTCTCAACTTTGGCACTTCTGACACTTTTGACCGAATTACTTTTGAGGGCAGGAAAATGTGTGTATGTTGTAGGACCTTTACCAGCATCCCTGGCCTGTGCCCACTAGATGCCAGTAGCACCCTCCCTCCAGTTACAACAACCCCAAATATCTATAGACCTTCCCAACTCTTTCCTGGAAAATAAAGTCACATCTGGTTGAGGGGAGAAAAAAGTAGATCAGTATTTTAAATGCTCTAGACATTTATGAACTAGACTACAGGTCGCATACAATGAAGTTTCAAACTTTTAGTGATTAGAGAAGCTATTTGTAAATTTAAACAATTAACCTTCTAAAACATTTTTATTATAAAGATTACTAAACCAGTATTCTCTGTGAATGGCAAATGTGTCCTGCCAAGTTTTATCTCCAAATAAATTTCAAGTGTTCAATGTATTCGTTAAATCGTTGTAATGCCTTAGATATAAGATGCCCCAAAAAACTCATGTGTGGGACGATTCAAGAAAGCTTAGAGGTGAAATGATTGGGTTATGAGAGCTTTAACCTAATTAGTGCACTAAACCATTGATAGGGATTAAAGTGGGGGCTGGGTAACTGTATGCAGGTAGGGTGTAGCTAGAGGAGATAGGTCACTGCGGGTAGGCCTTTGGGTTCTAGTTTATGCCCCTTGTCTACAGAGCTCTCTGTCTGCTTCCTGCTTCTCATGTCCTGACTCCTTTCCTTCTACCTTGATGTTCTGCCTCACCTTCGACCCAGAGCAACAGAGTCAGCCACTTGGTCTGGATTGAGACCTCTAAAACTCTGAGCCCAAAATAAACTTTTCCTCTTCTATGTTGTTTTTGTTAGGCCTTTTTTTGGTCACAGTAGTGAAAAAGCTGACTAAAGCAATTGCATAAAGCTTGAAATGTTGGAAACAAAGGGAATTCTAAACTAGTTTTTGTTTCCTCCTTTTAGCATATTTGATGTCTTTCAGGTTTTTAAGGTCATGAAGTATCAATAGACCATACTTATCAATTGGGAAAAATTGTATAACCTCTAATATCAGAACCCCAAACAAAACTAAGCAAATATTCCAATACTTAGATTCAGTGTGATTAAATTGCGTGCAGAGTAAAATTCATTTTTAGGAAAAATTAAACTTGTTTTAGCTAACAGTAATAACTAAAATTGTCATGTGTTTTTGTAGGCTGAGAAATCTCAACTTTATGAAAGGGAGCTCTGTGTGATCTGTAGCTCATATCAAAAAAAAAAAAAAAAAAAAGTCCTAAAGTTTTAACCTTTTTTTTATTAGGTCTTAAATAAGTTGGAAAGGTGGAGAAACACAGCCATGGTTATGAAAGATGCATTCTTAACTAGGGGTTGACTTATCCATTGGCCCCTTCCAAAAATCAAACTAATGCAAAACTCAGGACAGGCTAACATAATTTGTGGGGCTTCTTGTTTAAAAAAAAAAAAAAAAAAAAAGTTAATTTCAGAGTGGCGACAAAAGAGCCTTAAGCCAAGTGCAGGACTCTGTATGACTGACTATACAAGCTGCACAGCCATAAAGCTGCCCTCATAAAGTTCTCTGCCCCATAGCTAAAAGGAAGGGTGTGATCACAAATGCAGATCCAAAAACTGAAGTGTTATTACTGCAGTCGAACATCTGGAGTTCCTGATTCATTGATTACACTTCTATTTCCAATCAGGAGTCTGTAGGTATATAGTAGCCAGTGCAGTAAAGTCACTAAGAAATCCTCCCATGATTAATTTTTATTTTGCTAAAGAGCTAGCCACATTGTTGCTTAGGTTTCTGGGTATCTGAGCCGCCTATTTATTCAGTCATTCTCTGAACAACTATTTAACTGAGCATCTGTTACATGTCAGGCATTGCTGGCTCAGGGTGACAGCTATGAATGAGATAGTCCCTTTTTATGCATCATCTAGTCTGGTGACTAGAGAAGCAGGCAGACAGGCATACTGTCACATAGGCTACACAGTTTTCAGTGGTACTTCAGAAAAGCAGAGAATGTGGGAGAGTGTGCAACCTGGACACCTAACCTGGTTTGGGAGGTGGGGATTGTTCATGGAAAGTCTTTCCTAAAAATCATTATTTAACATAAGACCTAAAAAATGAGTAGGAAATAGCCAGGTGAATTAGGGGATGAATTTCCAGAAGGAAAGAGTTGAGAGCTAGAGGGAAATGTGACTGGGGAATGAGGTCTCTTGGGTCCTTTTTAGAATTTTGGATTTTACTGTTATGTTGGGGAGAACCCAGTAAAGAATTTTAAATGGCAAATGAGATGATTTGGTTTGTGTTTTTTAAATGATCACTGCCGTTACTTTTACGATGCCTTAGTATTAACCAGAAAAATAAGGTGGACCAATTTAAAAAGATGGATCGCTTAGGCCCAGCGAGACCAGGACAAAAGGTGTCAGTCCTCTCTGCTGAAACAGCCTGTGCAATCATATGTGGCCACCCTGGAGTGGGGGTGGGGAATGGGTGTGAGTAAACAGTGCCAACTAAGGATTTTGTACCCAGGGATGGTGTAGTGGCATTGCCTAAAATTTAATGGCAGAGAGAGGCAGAGGTTGAGTTTGTAGTTAAAATCAGTAAGAAGGTGGTGGTTATTTGGATATGGCTGATAGAGAGGAGGTAATGAGAATGATTCAGAAGTTTCTGGCACAAACAACTGAGAAGGATGTGATGGTGAAAGCACGTATGACGTTTGAGAACACCAGAGGAGGACTGGGTTGGCACCCGGTGGGGGGCATAATTCCATTTGAGTATGTTTTGCTTGTAAGATATCCAAATGGAGACTTGGAGTAGGCATCAGGAATTCATGAAGAGATCTGCGGTGGAAATACGTGTCTGAGAGCTGTTGCATGTAAATATTCATTGCATTTAAAAGGAGCATCCAAAGAGGTGGGTAGAGAAGAAAAAGGGGCTGGCCCCACAGCATTCCATCATTCTGTTTGGGGAGGAGGAGAAGCCAGTTTAACACGACTGAAGTGCCAAGTACACATTCAGAGTAGGGAGGAAATCTGGGGTCTGTGGTTTTCTGTTCGTGTGTTTTCAGATTGAGATGGCAGAAACTTGCACATGTTCTAATGCCCCTCAGAATTTCAGGTAGAACAAGAGGCTAAAGATGCGGGAGAGAGAAATAAATGAGAGGACCTTTTTCAGAGATGATGAGAGGATATGGGCAGAAGATTGGTCTGTGATGGAGGAGAGAGGGAGGGAATGGATAAAGATGCTTCTGGCTTGGGAACCAGTATTGCAGGGCTTTGCTTTTCTCTAAAAAGAAGGCAAAACCATTGGTAGAGATTGCTGCATTTGTGTGTGAAGGAAGATATTTATTCAACCAGTGCTTATTGAGCATTTTATTTCTTTCAAATAGTTTTATTTTTGTAGCACTGGGGACTGAACCCAGGGCCTCGAATATGCTATGTAAACACGGTACTACTAAGCTACAACTCTGGCCCATTTGAGCATTTTCCAATTCAAGCTTCAATATAGGACGCATGGAAAGTGTTATGAATAATGTTGATTACTGCTGATCTTGGCCCTAAACAATGGAAATAGCCTCCCATCACCTTTTCTACAAACTACTTCCTGTCTTTTAACATTTTTTGTTTTATTTTATTTTTTTGGTGCTGGAGATTGGACCCAGGACCTTGTGCACACTGAACAAGTGCTCTACCACTAAGCTATGTCTCTAGTCCTCCTGTTTAAAATAATAATAATAATAATAATAATAATAATAATAATAATAGGTTTTATTTTTTAGAGAAAAGTTTTAGATTCATAGCAAAATTGAACAGAAGATAGAGATTTCTCACATCCCCCCTGCACACACACATATACAGTCTTCCCTGTTATCAGCATTCCTGGTTGAGAGGCACATTTGTTATAACCTATTTTAATATCATACAAAATATAGTTTCACTGCTCTGAAATCCTCTGTCTTCTACTTGTCTACTTGTTCATCCTTCCCTCCAGGCTAACTCTTTAAACCACTTATCTTTTTCCTGTCTCTTTAGTTTTACCTTTTCCAGAGGGTCATATAGTTGAAGTCATACAGAATGTAACATTTTAGACTGGTTTCTTTCACTTAAGAAGGTGCAGTTTAAGTTTCTTTCATGTCATTTCATAGCTTAATAGCTCTACTTCCTTCCCTTGACCTTATACGTGATGACTAAAGGGAGTAGAAACTCCACATACAGCTGAATCTTCTTTTTTTTTTTTTTATTGTAAACAAATGGGATACATGTTGTTTCTCTGTTTGTACATGGCGTAAAGGCATACCATTTGTGTAATCATAAATTTACATAGAGTAATGTTGTTTGATTCATTTTGTTATTTTTTCCCTTCCCCCCACCCCTCCCACCCCTCTTTACCCTCTATACAGTACTTCCTTCCTCCATACTTGCCCCCCTCCCTAACCCTAACTCTAACCCTAACACTAACCCTTCCCTCCCCCCCATTATGTGTCATCCTCCACTTATTAGCGATATCATTCATCCTTTGGCTTTTTGAGATTGGCTTATCTCACTTAGCATGATATTCTCCAATTTCATCCATTTGCCTGCAAATGCCATAATTTGATCATTCTTTATGGCTGAGTAATATTCCATTGTATATATATACCACAGTTTCTTTATCCACTCATCAATTGAAGGGCATCTAGGTTGGTTCCACAGTCTGGCTATTGTGAATTGAGCAGCTATGAACATTGATGTGGCTGTATCTCTGTAGTATGCTGATTTTAAGTCCTTTGGGTATAGGCCAAGGAGTGGGATAGCTGGGTCAAATGGAGGGTCCATTCCAAGTTTTCTAAGGAATCTCCACACTGCTTTCCAGAGTAGCTGCACTAATTTGCAGCCCCACCAGCAATGTATGAGTGTACGTTTCTCCCCACATCCTTGCCAACATCTGTTGTTGCTCGTATTCTTGATAATTGCCATTCTAATTGGGGTGAGATGGAATCTTAGGGTGGTTTTGATTTGCATTTCTCTTATTACTAGAGATGTTGAACATTTTTCCATATGTTTGTTGATTGCTTGTAGATCTTCTTCTGTGAAGTATCTATTCATTTCCTTAGCCCATTTGTCGACTGGATTATTTGAATTCTTGGAGTAAAGTTTTTTGAGTTCTTTATAGATTCTGGAGATTAGTGCTCTATCTGAAGTATGATTGGCAAAGATATTCTCCCATTCTGTAGGCTCTTTCTTCGCATTGCTGATAGTTTCCTTTGCTGAGAGAAAGCTTTTTAGTTTGAATCTATCCCAGTGGTTGATTCTAGCTTTTATTTCTTGTGCTATGGGAGTCCTGTTAAGGAAGTCTGGTCCTAGACCAACAAGGTGAAGATTTGGACCTACTTTTTCTTCTATAATCTGCAGGGTCTCTGGTCTGATTCCGAGGTCCTTAATCCATTTTGAGTTTAGTTTTGTGCATGGTGAGAGATATGGGTTAAGTTTCATTCTGTTGCATATGGATTTCCAATTCTCCCAGCACCATTTGTTGAAGAGGCTATCTTTTCTCCATTGCATATTTTTGGCACCTTTGTCTAGTATGAGAAAATTGTATTTATTTGGGTTTGTGTCCGTGTCCTCTATTCTGTACCATTGATCTACCTTTCTATTTTGGTACCAATACCATGCCGTTTTTGTTACTATTGCTTTGTAGTAGAGTTGAAGATCTGGTATTGCAATACCCCCTGTTTCACTCTTCCTGCTAAGGATTGCTTTAGCTATTCTGGGTTTCTTATTCTTCCAGATGAATTTCATAATTGCTTGCTCTATTTCTATAAGGTACGTCATTGGGATTTTAATTGGAATTGCATTGAATTTGTATAACACTTTAGGTAGTATGGCCATTTTGACAATATTAATTCTTCCTCTCCAAGAACATGGAAGATTTTTCCATCTTCTAAGGTGTTCTTCAATTTCTTTCTTTAGTGTTGTATAGTTCTCATTGTAGAGGTCTTTCACCTCTTTTGTGAGATTGATTCCCAAGTATTTTATTTTTTTCGAGGCTATTATACAGCTGAATCTTCTGATGGTCATGAACTCAACCAGAGGTGAGGCTCCTGGAGGGGAAGGGCCTTTTCAAACCCTCTCCTTCCCATTGTAGGTTCAAGTGCAGGGTAATGACTTTCAACATTGGTTATACATTAGGAACATGTGAGGAGCTTTGAAAATTTTTGATGCCCAGGTCAAACTCCAACAATTCCATCAAATCTCTGGCAGGGGGACTGTTTTTGGTGTTTTATTTAAAGCTCCCCCGTGGTTCACATTTACAGCCAAGGTTAAGAACCGCTCATCCAAGGTGGTGGGCCCAGGTATAGTTAAAACCATTCTGCAGCCAGGTGCAGTGGCACATGCCTATAATCCCAGCAACTCGGGAACCTGAGGCACGAGGATTGCTAGTTCAAAACCAGTCTCAGCAACTTAGTGAGGCCCTAAGCACCTTAGCAAGACCCTGTCTCCAAATAAAATATAAAAAAGGACTGGGGATGTGGCTCAGTGGTTAAGTGCCCCTGAGTTCAATCCCCAGTCACAAACAAAATAAAACAAAGCAAAACCATTCTATTGTATTGAGCTGTAGTTCTTGGTGCTTGGCCCTTACAGTATTTGTCAATTGTGTAGAGCAGAAAAAGAGATTGAGACCACTGTGAGCTCTTCATATTGGCATCCAAAACGGGATGCAAAGGATAGTGTTTTGGAGTACTGAAGGGAAGTATGAGAACTTTTTATAATTTTATACACGTTTAAGAAAGATATCAGGACTGGAGTTGTAGCTCAGTGGTAGATCGCTTGCCTTGCATGTTTGAGGCCCTGGGTTTGATACTCAGTACAACATATAAAAAATAAAAGATTGTTGACAACTAAAAAAAATTTTAAAAAAGTAAAAAAAAAAAAAAAAACGAGATTGTTTTAATATTTAAAGTCTGGGTTGCCAGTGTTGCCTTTGTTAGTCTTATGTCCTGTAGGGTGAGTATGACTTCCTAAAGTGGAGAGGGAGCTAGGGACTCCCTCCTTCGGTGTGGCCTTGCTCACCTGGCTATTAAGCATATGGTGAGATGGTGCAAATTATGAACTACAAAGTACCATTGAGTGATTTAATTTTACTAACTTTACGAATGAAAAATAAAAGTTACTAATGTAACTATATACATGTGTTTATGCATATTTGTAAGTATGTGTGTATCAAATGCAAATATATTCATATATATATTTGTAAATAAGACAATTTAAAAACTTGCTTGTTGGTAAGCTGATTTAAAACTGCTTCTTCCTACTGATATATTCCTGAAGTTCATTCAGTAGAAAATAAAATTGTTGGTCGCAATGCACACGCCTATAATCCCAGCATTTTTGGAGAATGAGGCAGGAGGATCAAAAGTTCAAGACCAGCCTGTGCAACTTAGCGATTTAGCAAGACCCTGTCTTAAAAAAACAAAAAACAAAAACAAAAACAAAAAACAACTCAGTGGTACAGTGCCCCTAGCTTCAATCCCAGTATCAAAGGGGAAAAAAAGAGAGACAAAAAGAATATTATTACTGGAGTAAAAGAAAGTGTTGAAATTATGAAGAGTGATAAACAGTGTCTTTTCATAAAATGTGTTTTTTATCATTCCATAATGTGTTCATTTATCAGAGTATCACATCGTGTTCCATAAATATACACAATTATTTATCAATTAAAAACATACATATATAAACCTTTAAGCAAGTTTCTTTAAACACGGGCATTCAGATATCTTGGGGTAGCTCCTGGGCAGATTGATGGTCTCCGTGATTTAATCATTGACCTTGCAATTTCTTCTTTCATCCACTGGCTTCAAGTGCTGCTGTCCTCAGAGCATTTGTTGGGAACTAGCCTGAGCCAGTTTGGTTCTTTTTGTAAACAGATTGGTGAGGCTCCAGTTCTCTGGCAGCTGTACTAGAGCAGGTGACAGTGAATGGTGAAGTCTCTGTCTGGGTGCCCCCATGAAGAGTGTGCTGCCATGCAACAGTCCCCTTAAGGCACGCTTCATAGCAGCAGCATTCGGCTGACCATAGAATTGGAGGCAGGTAATCAAGAATTATCTGGAATCGGCAGCTGGACAAAGGAATGTGCCTAGGGCATTGTCCAGGGTTGTTCAGCTTGCCAGGCTTGTTTGTTCATTTTTTGGCTTTTTGTGTTTTTTATTTTTCTACTGGGGATTGAACCCAGGGGTACTTTATCACTGTGCCACATCTCCAGCCTTTTTATTTTTTAATTTGAGACAGGGTCTCACTGAGTTGTTTAGGGCCTTACTGAGTTGCTAAGGCGAAGTCGTGATCCTCCTGCCTTAGCCTCCAGAGGAGCTGGGACAGCAGGGGTACATCACCACCTGGCAGCTTGTTTGTTCTTTGGATGTAAATGTAGGACTTCCCTTTAAGATATCCCAACCCTTCCAGTAGAGGTGGAGCACCCTGATTTCATATCTGTTAGGTTAACCAATGAAGTTGATGAATTCACCAACAGAGGATCCAGTTCTAGCTCTTCATGCTAATTAACAAAACCTCTGGTTCCAGATTTGAAGGCCCTAAGCAGACATAGCAGCTGCTGCTAGAGTGTGGCTGCTTCTGGGATGTTCTGTGTGAGTCTCTTGACCCTCAAGCCCCACAAGTTATAGATGAAAACCCACATGTGTATAACTTACTGGCTATGTTGCCTGATGCCTTTTTTTTTTTTTTTTTTTTAATTATTATTGTTGTTATTTGGGGTTTTGTTTTATCTTGTTGTGGTGCTGGGGAGTGAACCCATGATCCCATTAAAGCTGGGCAGGTGCTCTACCACTGAGCTAAGCCCCCAGATCCCTGCCAAATCTTCTTAAAGTAAATTACAGACAAATTATCCATGTTGATTACTTTTTGTCTGAGAACTCGTATGTTCCCTGAAAATATGAGGCATGGCTACAAATACAGAATTTAAAAAACATGTATAAGTGGAAATTAACCTTTACAGTAACTACTTAATTTCCTATCCACAGATATTTCTGACCATTTTGAGGAATATCCTTTCAGCTAAATTGAGTCCTGTAGGAAGGAGCCCAGTTTTTGATGGCATATGTGATTTTAGAGCATGCAAGAAATTAGCCTTACCTGATAAGTTGATCATGCTTGGCAATATGTCCTGTCCAAAATCAGTTGTAAACATTTTTTTTTAAAATAACAGCCTTCTTGTTGGACTCATACAGAAATTTTTTTCTTATGTTAGAAAACTTTATCTGTATTGAAAAAGGGAATGAAAAAGGAGAAGCAATGTTTGACTGATACTGACCACAAAAAAATGTCAGGTTTCTCATGTGTGGTTGTGTGTGTGATCCCATTCTCCAGGTCCCCCCAAGAACTAGAATTGAGCCGAGGAAATTAAATCAACCAGTATAAATTTACCAACCATTGTAAAGTTCCCATTGTGGTTACCCTCAGTCTTCTGCTCCATCTTGACCCTTAGAAAATACCTATGCCCCTGGGCTTCAGCTTTCTTGTGAATTAAAGAGGAAGGTGAGCTGGGTGTAGTGGGTACTAGGAAGGCTGAGGCAGGAGGATTGAAGTTCAAGTTCAACCTTGAACTTACAGACTTGTCTCAAAATAAAAATAAAAAGGGCTGGGGGTGTAGCTCAGTGATAGAGGGCCCCTGGGTTCAATCCCTAGTACTGTAAAAATAAAAGTGAGTGTGAACCTTGGAATCGGATAAACTGTTTTAAGGACTCATGATAGGCTGCTCCGCTTCAAGAAGTTTTCTTGATCAAATGACTTGGAGAAATGCCGAATACCATGTCTCTAGCTTTAAATATTTGCAGTAGACATTATTATCTTTAAGAGCTAAGAAATGCAAAATGCAGCAGTTCAGTATCTTGCCTCACCAGCTTTATGTCTAAGTCTCTCCAAATTTATTGGTTGTCAGAGTCTACCCACACTCAGAATACCTAGTACCTGCTCCTAGGACCCGCTTCTAGGACCTTGTCCTCTTTCTGAAATTCCTTTCAGCCTTACAATGATTACATTGTCCCCAAAATAGTTTTTAATTGTATTGACCAATCCTATAATTTCCCCCAGAAAGCTCGGCAAAATAACCACTATGTGAATTTCTTCAGAGCAGGCAGTATACATTATTTATGTTTGTATTTTTCGCCCTAGAACATAGGAATGGATTTTGTATAATAGGTGTTCAGTTTGGAATTAAGTCCAGTGCATTGAAGTATTTAATAGTAAGCTTGAAATACGTATTCTGTCTTTTGGTATCTGAAAAATTACCTATAGATGGGAATTAAAGATTTGAACAAATGTTGGAAAAGAGGAATTATCAACAATCATAATAAATTACTAATGTTTATAAAGGGCTCATTATATGTTACATACAGTGTAAGCATGTTATAAATTGGTTCTTTTGGGTTGGTTTGTTTGTTACTGGGAATTGAACCTGGGTACGTTTTATCACTGAGCTACATCCCAGTTCTTTTAAAACTGTTTTACTTTGAGACAGGGTTTTACTAAGTTGCTGAGACTGGGCTCGAACTTGCCAATCTCATGCCTCAACCTCCCGAGTTGCTGGGATTACAGGTGTGTACCACCTTGCCCAGTGCTTTATGTGTTCTTAATAAATACTGTTATATGTGGTCATTTTCCCAAATAAATTGGTTAAAATTAATTATAATGATTATTTTTTTACCAGAAAAGAAGCTGAAGTTACACTGTATATACTTGTATTGAAACCTCACTTACTTCATTAATACATGGGATTTTTATATTTTTATGCATCAGTTAAAAAGTAAATTTAAATTTAAAAAAGAAGCTGAAGTTGGGAGAGGTTAAGGGCTTCCTGAAGTCTGAGTTGATGATGATGGTTCCCAGGTTCCTGCTGGGGCCTTCTGGCTCCAGAAATCACTGATGTCACACTCTCCTGCTTCTCACATCTGACCAAACACCAAGAAAATACTCAGCTGCTAGAATAACAAAAGAAAAACCTTAATGATGCCATTTTACAGTTGCAATAGTGACAAAAATAATTACAGTATATACATATGTACTGCATAATTAAAATAATTATATGGTTGGTGTAGAAGAAATGGTACTCCGCTCTTAATGGTGACAGTATGTGTTAAGTGGCCCATTCAGAAGGAAATCAAGAGGCATAAAGATTTATATATATTATTTTGGAACTTTTGTTTGTTTTGTGATAGTCTCACTGTACTGCCCAGCCTGACCTTGAACTCAATGATCTTCCTGCCTCATCCTCCTGAGTAGGTGGGTTTGCAGGCATGTGCCACTGTGCCTGGCTTGAGGCTTCTCAATATTGACCTAAAGGCGCTACTTCTGGGAATTCCAAGGAAAATCCTTTAAAATCCAAGGGAAAACAAAACTATGAGTGGAGCTTGTATTTATAACAATAAAACTTGGAAATACCCTTAATGTTCAACCATAAGATACAAACTAATTATGGCATTTTTCCAGTAATTGAATAAAGCAGAATAGAAGACTGAATTCCTGCTGCTGCTGCTGCTGTGTCTGTGTGTGTGTGTGTGTGTGTGTGTGTGTGCGCGCGTGCGTGTTTTACTGGGGATTGAACCCAGGGGTGCTTAACCACTAAGCCACATCCCCAGTCCTTTTTATTTGTTGTTTTGAGATAGGGTCTTGCTAAGATGCTGTGGGTCTCGCCAAGTTGTTAAGGCTGGCCTTAAACTTGAGGTCCTGCTGCCTGAGCCTCCAGAGTCTCTGGGATTACAGGTGTGCACCAAGACACCCAACCCTGGTGCTGTTTTTTTCTGAGCAATTACTTAAGTCTGTACTGTCTTCATAGACAGGAACCAGAGGGAAAGTGAAGAGTGAACCGTAGGCTGGGGATATGGCTCAGTGATAGAGCCCTTGTCTAGCATGCAGGGCCCTGGGTTCCATCCCCAGCAGTGTTTAAAAAAAAAAAAAAAGGAGTCGGGGTACAGACGTGGTGGCACTTAACTCTAATCTCAGTGATTCAGGAAGCTGAGGTAGGTGGATTGCAAGTTCCAATCCAGCCTCAGCAACTGAGCAAGACCCTGTCTCAAAATAAAAAAATAAACATAATGTAGCTTAGTGTAAACCACCCCTGCATTCAATCCCCAGTACCAAAAAAAAAAAAAAAAAAAAAAAAAAAAGAAAGAAAGAAAAAGTGAACACAAAGGATGTGGAATGAAATGGAATTATAAATGTCCTTTCGTTTTTAAGAAATTATCTTTACTATAATGCCTTGTAAATAGATTCAGCTGGAGCATTGGCATCTTTTAAATCTTGGTTTACCATTTAAAAAGAATTACTGAAGTGAAAATTCAAAATTAAAATTATTTGAATAAAACACCCCCCCCCCTCAAGGAATAAAAAAGGAGATGATGTTTGCTGAGTAGTTTGGGGTATGTGCATCTCTCCACTGCATTTTCCCACTGCCCATTTACAATATATTTATTTGGAGGCTTACTGGGGTTTTCTTTGTTTTTGTTTTGTTTTGTTCTCCTTTGTGGTGCTGGGGATGGAACCCAGGGCCTTGCGTGCTAGGCAAGTGCTCTTCCACTGAGCTGTATCCCCAGCCCTTCCTGCAGGTTTGTTTTTTCATGCAGCAATATACTTTCTTTTTTTTTCTTTCTACATTTTTTATTGGTTCGTTGTAGCTGTACATAATGATGGGATTCTTTTGCTACATATTCATATACATGAACACAACTTAACAATATTGTGTGGTCAACAGCACTCCCTGGCACTTCTGAAATTGCTGTTTTTAATGAACTTTTGTGCACTGAGGTGCAGTTCCTCTCTAAGTACAGTTTCATCTCACAAGCGTTTTTTTATGTCTTTATATTGAGAATTACTTCATTCTTGGCTTTAGTGATAATTAAATTCAATAACTATAACAAAATGTTATTTAGAGCAAATAAAAATGATAAAGGAAACTCGCCACTTGGGTTTTTGAAGCAATTTAAAAGGCACGTTCAGAGTCTAGATCACAGAGGGTTCCTTTACTATTGATGAGGTTGCTCTGGTGTTGTAGGGCTCAAGCCCTCTGGAGAGCATTTGTAATATGCACACCCACAGGAAGATTGGGGAGACTCTGGGACTCCTGAAAGGTTAGGAGACTAGGTGAGTATCATTAGAAGCTGTTAATATCTGGATCCAGTGTTGTTCATGGCCAGAAATAGAGACTGTACTTCCTCGTTTTGCTCCCTGGAGAGTCAGCCCTGACCTTACTTCTTACTTTCAATAAGCTGGACCAAATGACCACCTTCAAAGCTGGTAAAGCCTCAGTTTCCTTAACTGTTAAGTGAGAATAAAAATAGGTACTTACAAGGTGGTTGTGAAAGCTAAATGAAAAAAGGTGTATAAAATGCTTGGCAAAAAGTACTACTAACTACTAATATTACCAGTTTCCTCAATTCTGAGATAACTTTGTTTAAGTACCATCTATTGATAATCATCTTTAAAGGAAGTAAAAAAATAAAAGAAACTACCACAGTCCTGAACACATTTTGTGTCAGTAATCAATGCATATCAAGAAGTTTTCAAGTTTGAGGGAATGGAGTATTTGTATTTTGCCTTTGCTGTCTACAGTGGAACATGCCTGTAATCCCAGCAAGTCAGGAGGCTGAGGCAGGTGGATCACAATTTCAAGGCCAGCCTTAGAAATTCAGCAAGACCCTGTCTCAAAATTAAAAATAAAATAAAAAAGGCTGGGGGTGTAGCTCAGTGTTAAAGTACCTCCTAGTTCAATCTCCAGCACCCACTTCCCAATGCCGAAAAAGTATTTGGCCTTTGCAGTAGGACTTCCCTGTCATCCCCCAGTTCCCTGACCCAGGGCCCAATTGACCTGGTAGGTAGTCAGACACCCCCTCCATCACACTTCTGTTAAGGAACCACAAAATACTTTGCACTGAGAAATTGGGAACCCCTAACCAAATTTGACCACTTACTCCTTTGTACAGATTAGGAAACCAAAGTCCCAAAAGGTTAAGATAAATCCCAAAGACCTAAGAACACTAGCCAATATAAGTCCAGTTGTTTTAGTCTCTTTAAAAATGCTCATTTTGTAGAACCCAACACTAAGATCTTTGAATTCATGTTCCACTCCCTGACACACTATAATTTGGAACATTTAAGTACTGTTCTTTAGTTTCCTTTCCTGAAAAAGACTGAACTAAAAGGCATATTTAACAAAAAGCACCTAAGATATCACTCTACATTTTGAGGTGTGTGAGGGAGGAATGATTTTTGAAATATCTTGAGATGTGTGTATTTTGTCTTTACCAATTGAAAAAGCCGTGCTAGGCCCAGGGAGCAGTGCAAGTAGAGGGAAGCCTCAATCCTGACGTGAAGCAACTCACTAAAGCACACACGAGGATGGAAACCTACCATAGATTTATGTGGGATTCAGTTATTGCGATTGAGAGGTGATGGTGATGATGTCTTTTTACTGGGCATCCCTCTGCTGGGTGCTACATAGGTTTTTAAATCACCACTAAATGAGATTGGTATTGCTGGGACAGAGTGTGCTGGGGATTGAACCCAGGATCTTGTACCTGTTAGGCCAGCTACATCTCCAACCCCATGATTTCCATTTTTCAGATAAGATACACTGAAATTCAGAGAGGTAAAGCAACTTGCCAAGGCAACATATTATTAAATGTTATTGTTAGGATTTATACTCATTTCTGCTTAGCTTCACACTTCTCTTTGGTTCTGTGGCCTCTAATAGTGAATGATGTTGGATTTCAGAGAATGGACAATCATGTGATTCAGGAAAGGGACCATATGAAGAGGCAGAGATGAATTTTGAACATGCTAGAAAAAAATTAGGCAAAGATAACCCTCCTCCTTCTTGCTAATGGTTCCCACTGTGTTTTGTCATTTGGAATGTGAATAGTTAGGCAATCACATTTAGCAAACTGAAAATCCAGAATTCGGGAGCTATCTCTGAAACCAAAAAGAAATGTAGGATATTGGACTTAGAATTTTGAGACTAACAAATCTTTTGGGGAGGCTAGAGCATTTAAAATTTGGATTGTTCAGACCACCACCACCGCCCGACCTGCTGTCTGTGACAAACTGGATAGGTTGCAGTTTCATCCAGTTTCAGTAACCTCAGTGGAAAAACCAAGGCCACCATAAGATATCTCTGCTGAAGTATCATTCTTGACATGTGGCTTTGTTTTCTCATCTTCAAAATTTAGAGCGAACAAAATGAGATTTAAAGTGACTTTCCATTCCAAAATTGTGTTTCCATAAAACTGTGGTGTCATCTTCAGCATTAGAAACTACCTACATTTAGATTAAGAAAAAAGAAGAAAGGAAATATATATTGGTCATCTAGAATTTGGAAGTAGACAATGAGATCTTTTATACTCCTTTTTGGCCTGCAGTGGTAATGAGGTTAAAAATTCCTTTTAAGGACACCTTTGTATTCTGTGTTCATAAATAGGTATAGTTTTGTTGGGGCCTATCAAACTCAGCTTCTGCAATTGGATTACCCTGCCAGACAGGACAGGTTTTTCCCATGTAAAAGGTAGTCTTGCTATTACTCATAATTTCAGCAAATTAGGGTAACAGTAAAACCACAGAGGTTAAGAAGGAAGTGCACTAGCCTTTGAGAAAGAACCAGATAATCTTTGTTCTCGACCCCTAAATTTTCATGACACTAAACTCAAAAAGGTCCTTTTAGTTCTTCAGACAACCTGAGACCAAACCTACCCTTCTAATATATTTCCTTCATTGTCTATCTTCTCCTAAATTAATTTTCAAAACCTCTTTTAATTTACATTCTTTGGGACTGGGGATAGAACACTTGCCTATCATGTATAGGTCCTGGGTTTGATCCCCAGTACCACAAAAATAAGTTAATAAATAAATAAGCAATATTTTTCTTCTGACTGTACTCACCTGCACTAAAGGTATAAAGTTGTGAATCAGAAGTATCTTGTCCTAATTTTAATAAAGAGATTAAAAACAAATACCCAATAGCTGGGTATGGTGGCATACACCTGTAATCCCAGCAAGTCAGGAAGTAGAGGAAGGAATATCCCAAGTCCAAAACCAGCCTCAGCAACTTAGCAAGGCCCAAAGCCACTTAACAAGACCCTGTCTCAAAATAAAAAGGAAAAAGGGGGCTAGGGATATGGTTCAGTGGTTAGGTGCCCTGGGTTCCATCCCTGGTACCAAAAAAAAAAAAAAAAAAAAAGCAAAAAGTTCGTGAGGATGTAGTTTAGAGGTAGAACACTCCTGGTTTCAATCTTTAGTACCACAAAAGCAAAACCAAAAACCCCTTGGGGTTCAAACTGTGTCACATAGGAAATTCAGAGGCACAGTCTGATCATGGTGTAGTGTAGTCATCCCACGCTGTCCATTTGTAGAACTCCACACCAGCCCAGATAGAAACTCTTTACCTGCTAGACAGCAACTCCCTATTCACCCCTCCCCCTGGCCCTGGAAACTCCATCTTACTTTCTCTGTCTATGGACTTGGCTCCTCCTGGTACCTATTATAAGTGGAGTCACACAGGGTCTGTTTATTTGTGCCTGGCGTGTTTTAGTGAGCATGTTGCCTTCAGAGCCTATCATGTGGCAGCATAGATCAGAATTTCATTTCTTTTAAGACCTGAATACTACTTCATTGGATGGGTAGCTCACATTTTGTGTATCACTTCCTTTTTCCTTATTGTTAAAATGATTTCTTTATTCTGAGACCTAAGTACAATCATGAACATTCCTTTGACTTTCAAGGGTATATATGAAATTTGTATGGGTCAATCAAATGTATCGCTAACACCATCATGTGGAAGAATCCTTTATCAGATGAGCATGAAACTGTGTTCCCGTACTTCTTCACGTCCATATTTGCCTTAGTACCAAGCTGGAGCTGGTGCTGTCTTTAAGTCCCACTGCTTTGGCCATGGTTCCACTGTGGTGGCCACACTTGATGGGGCACAGAGGTGGCCCTGGGAAGAGAGCCCTTCAGTAAGATCACTCTTGTTGGGTCTGACCCCGCCAATGCACTCACTCTATCCTCTTCCTTTTTCTTTCTTGACTATATTATATTGTCTCCACGTTTGTGGAAAAGGACCAACCCAAGCCAGTGATCAGGTTATCTTTCATCCTTTCTAGGTGTCATTTGGGGTTTAAAGAAAGATCTAGATGAAGGGCATAGTCTCATGTGTGTGCGCACGTGTGCACATGCCTATAGAGGAAAGAACAGGAAGGCAATCAGAAGAAATATGACGAATTGAGTCTAGACTCTGTGGCTTCTAGGTACTTGCTGTTTGCAAAATAATATTCCAGAACAGTGTCTTGGTTCCTCCCAGTTTCCTTCCTTTTAGGGAATGGCTTGAGCCTATCTATCATTACTGGACACACTTCATTTTACAAGTGAGGGAGCTTCCCAGCTGCTGCTTCTTGCTTCTCTGTAGAACTTGTCTTCAACCTCCTTTTCACATGCTTGTGAGTGATCATTAATCTGTGTGTGGGGCGGGACGTGTGGGCACAGATGCGTGGGTATGTGTGTTAGTGACTGTGTATCCTCACTCTACGAGAATTCGCCACAGTGAGAAACAGACTTAGTGACACAGTAAAGTGGGAAAGGAGGTCCTAGGGTTACAGTACATGGGTGGCAAAGTGCTATCATCTCTTACCTTCCTCTTTTTAAATTGCTTTTAGTCTACATTACCATCTCTGTTTCCTTTCAGGCTTCCTTTACTTTAGGTTTCTACTTCCTAAGAGTATAAAAAGTAGGGAATGCATTTCTCTCTGTTGGTATCTAAATCCCACCCATTTGCAAGATTCAGGTCACTTGTAACCAAGGAAGCCTTCTGAATCTTTTTCTTTTTTTTTTCATTTCTCCTGATGAACTTTCTATTTTGTGACATAGAGTGGGGGCAGAGGGTAGTTCATCTTTCCTGCAAAGTATATAGACAGAAAAGGCAGGTTTCATTCCTTCTCCCAATGGAGGAGAGAGCACTGAGAAAATAGAGGAATCATGCTATTTCCATTAAGTGAAATGAATGCTCTTTAAGTGACATTTTTGTCTCAAAGTAGTATAAGGAGTAAGTAAGAAAGAATTCTATAGAACTTTTCATGCCATTAAATTTAGGCAGGGGAAACCAATTTTTTCTTCTGTAGGTGACTATAGAAACCTAATTTTACTTTATTTTATCTAACATAAAATTAAGAACAGAGCATTAAAAATTTCACTAATTATACTTCTATTTTCAAATTATTTATAATTATAAAACATTGTATATTTTGTATATATGTGTGTGCCACACATATACCATGTGTCACATCATTCATATGTGATTAAACAGTGAAAGAAACTGTAAAAAGAAAGTGAAAATAGGAGAAAATTCTGGTACTTATTCTGTTTATTAATACTTTAAAATATTGATTTATTGCAGTTATATCTAAAAACTGATTAACCATCTTTATAACTCTTAATTTTATCACTACTTTAAAACTTAAAAAAAATTCTTATTTTAATTGAACTTATAAATGTACATTCTTTTTTTGTTTTTGTTTTTAAAGGTATTTCCACAACAGTGCCAAGTACTGTGAAGGGCTGAGATTTTACTTGACTTGAAAGCTAACAAGTCTGCCATAATTCTTATGTATCCTGCAGAAGATACAAGACTCAGGGGCCAGAGAAGAAAGACAGTTTGTTACTTATAGTAATGACAGTAGTAAAGAATTGGTGTTTTTCATGTTGGTTTCTCAAGCCCTAATTTGCATGGGGCAGTGCAGAGGGCCCAGTGAAAATATACAACAGTGGGTTGCATTATGGGAAAGAAACCCTGAGCTGAGGGAGCCCAAATCTTTTAGAGTAGGCAATATGCATGCTATACTTTGCTCTAGGCAACACTGCCTCTCTCTCTCTCTCTCTCTCTCTCTCTCTCTCTCTCTCTCTCTCTCTCTTGTTTTTTTAGTGGTGCTGTAGTTCCAACTTAGGATATCTATGCGTACTTGGGCAAGCACTCCCACTCCTGAGAGGAAACTGTAACCTAGAATTCTAAATAACTAGCCAGCCTATTAATCAAATATGATGTAGACAAAAGGCATTTTTTTATAAAAAGTCATAAGAAACCTTTCTCATCAGATTATTGGAAGATTATGCCACCAGAAGGTAAAGTCCATCAATACTGTGATAGCAGTAAAAACAACATCATTGTTTTGGAGTGCTTAATATCTCCGGAAACTCTCCCAAGCGATTTACATATGTTAGCATAAGGAATCTTTATGTGTACCTACACAGAAGATGCTATCTTCCAGATGGGAAACTGAGGCATAAAGAGGTCACTTAGTTTTCCCAAGGTCATGTAGCTAAGTGAGCAGAAGACTTATGATTCAAACCCATGTAATCTGACACCTCAAATTTGTGCTACGTTGCTGATCAAGAAAGAACCTCAGAAGGTAAGCAGCAACTCACAGTGAGTGATAGGTATCAGAGACAACCCTCCAAACAGGTCAAGAATGTGAGGGGGGCGAATGAGATAAAATAAGGCTACTGAGTTGCCAATGTTAAGAAAGAGGAACTGAACATTGAAGGGCAAGTCCTCCACCATCAGTCTCATCTGCTTCCTGCTCCTTTTCTTGACCTGCTTCAGGTGAAATTGAAGTCAGTTTCCCTGGAGTCATTATCCTAAGACTGCCTGGCTTTGGCCTCAAACACAGTAGTTGGTATTTTGCTCCATTCACAGCAGCCTCTGGTTCACAGAACAGTAGTCCTTGTGGATGAAATAGAATCCAGGAGTATTCACTGGGAGTAGAGACCAATTGAACAAACCTAGACTATGCTTCCTGTTGCAGAGGCAACAGGGTGTGAACCCTGATTAGCCACCAGTTCTTTGTGCATGCCCATCCAGATGCACAGATGTGTGTGCACCTATGTGCATATGTGCAAGTGTGGTTTTTAATGAGAGAATATTTCCACTGTTTTCAAAAGTGGTACAGTAGGTAGAACTTTGATGTATTAATTTATATCTTTATTTTATTTTTATGCATTGCTGAGCATCGAACCCAGTGCCTCACGCATGCCAGATGAGCGCTCTACCACTGAGCCATGACCCCAGCCCTCACTTTTTTCTTAAAGTGATTTTTTTTTTTTTTCAGTGCTGGGGATTGAACCCAGGGCCCTATGCTTGCAAGGCAAGCACTCTCCCAACTGACCTATCTCCCCAGTCCTTATTAATTTATAATTAGATGTATTCTGTTCTTTTATTTTGCTTTTCACTTAATTATTAAAAGAGGAATTAAGGAAAAATTATTCTGAGCTACATGTAATTCATTCCGTTAAACTTTTTGTAAATTTTCATTTTCTTCTCTATATTCTGGTGTTTGTCTAAATTAATTTACTCTAGTAAATTAATTTACTCTAGTAAATTAATTAGAGTAATTAATTAGAGTAAAATTAAGAGTATATGGTACTGGGATGAATATGAGTTTTTAAAATCTGGTTCATTTTGAAATACAGAAGTATATGCTAGTCATATCTAGTAGATTTTGGTTTTGAAATGCCACTATAGCTTTTCTTTTCTATGCTTAGGTCGCATGTTTCTTGCTTATTTAAAGCTGAAACCTTGATCTGATCATCAGTGGTTTGGGAAATTTTCATGCATATATCTCCTCATGCATTTATCACTGTGAAAATAGTTCTGACCTTTACCCAGACTTTGTTCTCCCATCTGAATCTTACCACTTTGAGCTATTGCAGACAAGTGCATTTGGCGGTAGAATAAAATGTAAAAAGGACCCTTTATCTTGCAGCAGCAAAGTAATCCAAAACACTGTGCCATGGTTAGCGATATGGTGCTGGACATTTCTACCCATTCCCAACCCATCTTTCTTGTTGCTCTGTGTTCCTAATCTAGTTCTAGTTTTATTAATTTTTTTCTTTTTCTTTCTTTCTTTTTTTTTTTTTTTACTTTTCTGGTCCTTGGGGTGGAAACCAGGACCTTGAACATAGTTGTATTGAATGTAGATAGATAGTGTTTATATTATAAGGACCCTGATGTTCTTCAGAGCTAAACCGTGGCCTACATTATGATTGCTTTTTTTTTTTTTTTTTTTTTTTAATTATTGCATGACTCTGCTTACCTTTGGAGTTCAAAATCATCTTCAGATTATCTTTGGATTCCATAGTTACCACTTCATTTGCTTTGTTTTCAAGGTAACTATTACGGAGTCAAATTGAAAAGTCTGCCTATTGTATAAACCAGTTTTTAGTATGTGGATGTCCATCAGTTATCCCATTAGTTTTATCTTCTTGAAGACATCACTCCAGAGCCTCTGGACCTGCTCTGGTCTGCTGTGGTTCTCCTTGCTTTCCTACTTGTTCAGCCTAGAATGTCCCTTTCCTATAGCCCTGGGGGGGTCCCTCTTCTTTCTTGGTATATTAGATCCATCTTCTTGATTCTTACTATGACTTCCCCATTCTTGGCTAATGCTTTAGTTTTGAGGGGATTTGTTGGTGTGGGATGCTTATGTTTAGTTTTGTTTTCAGTGCTGGGAATCATACCTGAATTCCTACCAAGCTACATCTTCCCCATCCCAATACTTGAGTTTTGATGGGTCTTGCTCTCCAATAGCTTGCTGAGATAGGGTGTATAAAGACAAATATTTTGAGACTTTGCCAGCCAGCAAATGTTTTTATTTTACCCTGACATCAATTGGTAGTTCATCCGATTATAAGACTCCTCAGCTGGAATTTGGTTTTCATGAACACTTTGAAGGCATTGCTCTGTTGTCTTTTGGGTTTTATATTTGGATTTGTAAAAGTGTGAAAATATTCTGCCCTGAGTTCATTGTATGTATCTTAGTGTTATCACTCTCTGGAAGCCTGTGTGATAGTCTTTTTCCCAGTGTTCTGATATTTTATGACTTGATTAATGCATGTTTCTTGGCATGGGTCTGATTTTATCCATTGTTCTGGGACTTCAGGGAATTTTGCAACCTGAAATGATTTCTTCCTTTTGGGAAGTATGCTCAAATTATTTAATGGATGATTCCCACTCCTACTTGTGTGTGTGTGTGTGTGTGTGTGTGTGTGTGTGTGTGTTGGTAGTACCCAAGGAGGCTCTACCCCTGAGCTACATCCCCACCCCTTTTTCATTTTTCATTTTGAGACAAGTCTCACTAAATTGACCAAAACTTGCAGTCCTCCTGCCTCCACCTCCTGAGTGACTCGGATTACAGGCATGTCCCACCACCCCGGCTACCTATCTATTTTTATTGAAAGCATTATCTGACTATATTGTGGATAGTTTCCTTCTCCCCAAACAGCCTGTTTCCTTTGCACATTTAAGGTACTTCCAGTGTAAACAATTAACTGATCTTTTTCTCTTGGCCTAGTTGGATTCCCCAGTAAATTAACTCCTTTCTTGGCTTGACAAATTTCTGAGAAAAGAGAGGCAGACAGTCTAGGAATGGGGAAGATGATCTCAATATTTGTTGTGCCTGTGTCCCTGTTTGCTGGGTGGGAACCCTACCTTCCCTGATTCCTGGTATGCCCCACCTCTGCCAGGCTTGAGGTAGAGATCCCCCCTGCGCTGTAAACAGCTGGCAAGCCTCCCTTCAGAGCTGTCTCCAGTTCTTGAGCCTTTTGAAGATCCCGTAGTGTAATTAGAGCTGGTTCCTCCAGTCAGGCTGGGATTCCTGGGTCTGCTTAACCTGTTACTTCTCACCTTCAACTTCTCCAATTCTATTTGCTGCTTCTTCTCTCTCTCTCCCCGCAAGGTCATTGCCTGCCTTCACATTCCATCAAGTACTCAAATGCTCCCTCAATTTGGCCCAGGGGTTGTTGGTTTTGTGTTGGAAGACTTGTAGCGACTCTGTGGTCACCTGAGGGGCGCTTGATGTTTTCTTTATGGTCCCCTTCCTTCACCAGCTCTCCTTGTTATTGGAAGTACTAAAAGAACAGTCTATTTTCAGTGATTTAGAACTTAGTATCCTTATACTTCCCAGTTTTAGTTTTTAAAAGTCACAGATAAAGGGTCATTGCTTTCAGTTGCCAGCTTTTCTTCTCATGGAGGAATTATTCTGTTCCATTCCATTCCAGGTTGTATTTCTAGTTAAACTAAAAATTTTTGGATGACTAAAGGTGCATTAAAAAACTATATAGCATGTGTACCATTTTATGTCTCTTTCAACTTCTTTTCATCCTGGAATCCTTTCTGTGTGAAATTGGGTTTTCCTGTGTCTTAGCCAATTTTTACTTGAGCAAATGTTCTAGGTGCTGAAGTTAGGATGGTTAATTAAAATTTATTTTAGTGATATGCCTTCTGAATTTATCATGGTGATAAATATATGAAATCAAAACATCTTATTTGCATGTGTATTTGTCCTTTAAAAAATAGGAAAAGAAAACTGTTACAAAGAAAATAACTTTTGTACCGTTATGTTTTACTTAAGTACATATCTTTACTGTTGCTTTTTACTTCTTCATATAGATTTCAGTTACCATCCAGCATCCTTTCATTTCAGCTTGAAAGACTCCATTTAGTACTTCCTGGAGGGTATTTCTGTTGGTGAATTCTCTTAGTTTTGTCTATTTAGGAGTGTCTTAATTTCTTACTTTTTTGAATGATTTTACTTATTACAGAATTTACAATTGATAGTCTTTTTCTTTCTGCACATTGAATGTAACATCCACTATGTTCTGGTCCTCATTGTTTTTTTATTTGAAGATATTAGTAATTTTTGGGACCCACTGAATAATTATTTTACTTTTCAAGATTCTTTGTCTTTCAACAGTTCGATTATGAAATGTCTAGGTGAAGATATTTTTGAATTTATACTCCTTGTAGCTCATTGAACTAGGATGTGCAATTTTATTTATTTTTTATTTTTTGCAGTACTAGGGATTGAACCCAGGGCACTCTATGTTTCCAGCCCCTTTTCTTTAATTTTTTGTTCTGTGATAGTCTAGATCTAAAATTACCGAAGCTGGTCTCAAACTTTTGATCTTCCTGTCTCAGCCTCCAAGATGCTAATAATAGGGGAAACAGAGTGAGGGGTACCACCACATCCAGCTGCAAATTACTTTTGAGCAGTTTTAGGTGTACTGAAAAATTTCATAAGAAGAACAGAGTTTCTAGGTACCCCCTCACTCTGTTTCCCCTATTATTAGCATCTTGCATTAGTATGGTATGTTTGTTACAATTGAATTTATATTTGTACTTCTTTAAAAACTACTTTTTACAGTGCTGGGGATTGAATACAGGACTTTGCATAGACTAAGAAAACATTCTGCCACTGAGTTACACCCCCAGCCTCCTTTGTGCATTATTATTAATGTGTGTATGTGTGTGTGTGTTATGGGGATCAGACCCAAGTGCTCTAGGGAAGTGCTTTACTACTGATCTACCACTGAGCTACATCCCCAAACTTAATCACTTAATTATTGAGAATTCTCAGTGAGAATTCATTCTGTATTATATTCTGTGGGTTTTGACAATTGTGTAACATCATTTAGCCACCATTACAGTATCATACAGAATAGATTCACTACCCTTAAAAGTGACCTGTGCCCTATCTATTCATCACTTCCTCCTTTCCCTCCAAAACTCTAACAGACACTAATCTCATTAATGTCTCTGTAGTTTTGCCTTTTCCAGAATGTCATGTAGTTGGAATCATAGAATATATAATCTTTTCAGACTAACTTCTTTCACTTACCAGTACATATTCAAAGTTTCGCATGTCTTTTGTGCCTGAATAGCTCATTTCCTTTTATTGTTAGGTAGATGTATCCCAATTTGTTTATTCATTCAAAAATTTGGCAAGTATAAGCAAAGTTGCTATTAACATCCATATGTAGATTTGTGTGTACGTATCCATTTATAACTCACCTTGGGTAAGTACCAGGAATATGATTGCTAGGTTGAATGGTTAGTCTACTCTTAGCTTTGAGAAACTGCCAAGCTATACCATTTTGCATATGTGGACTTCTTCAAGCTCTTTGAATGTACAGATGAGTATTTTTTAATTTGGAAAGTTTTAGAAATTTGGAAAGTTTTCAGTCATCATTCACATACTCTTTCTGCACCCCCCACCCCATTTCTCTCTCTACTTTCCTTCCAGGACTCTCATTGCCTATTTGTTGGTCTGCTTGCTTGATGGTATGTCACAGGTCTCGGTTTAATTTGTTGCTGTTGTTGTTGTTGCTTCTCAGACTATATATATTCTCAATTGGCCTGCCTCAAATTTCATTGAATTTTCTTCTGTCATTTCAAACTTGCTGTTGGACCTCTCCAGTCAGCTTTTTTAGTCAGTTATTTTAACTGTGTAATTTCAGACTTCTGTTGGCTCTGTTTTGCAAATTTCCTTCACTAAAGTTCTCAACTGGTTAAATGTCATTCTGAATCTTTGTTTAGTTAAACCCAGTGCCTGGGTTTCTTTGGGGATTAGTTTTATAGACTTTTTCTCCCCATGTGTGTGGGTTGAACTTTTGTGGGGTTTTTTGTTTGTTTGATTGTTTTGTTTTGTTTTTTGCATGCCTTGTAATATTTTTGCTGAAACTGGACATTTTATAATGTGTCAACTCTAGAAATCAGACCTCCACTCCTACCCGGCCCAGGACTTGTTGTTTTTATGTTTTTTTAGTGGTTTTCTTGGATTAGTTTTCTGAATTCTATATCTGTAGTGTGAGGCCACTCCAAGGCTCTGCTGTGGCTTCACGGTCTGCTAAAGATTGGACAGGGATTGCTTAGGGGCATATTGTTGGTTCTTGCTTTGATGTTTTAGTGGTGGAAATCCATATTTTACCAGAATCATTTGCTTTCTAGTAAAGGTTTAGAGTGGGATAATGGTTAAGATAGTTGGAAGAAAATGAGACAAACAGCATATTCAATTGCAGGATTGTCATTAATATACCAGTGAGCATTGGGAAGTTTCCCAGTGAGGATGGGATATGTTGGATTTTCCAGTCATCCTGAACACAAAACTGTTTCTTGTCACACATTTTGGGAAATGATGCTAAAGCTTCCTTTCAAAAAGCTCATCCTATGACTGGGGATGTAACCCAGTGGGAGAGCGCTTACCTAGCATGTACAGGCCCCAGGTTCAAGTCCCCAACACTGCGGGTGGCGGGGGGAGGTGATTGGAGGAGGGACGCTTCACCTAAATGTCAGGATGCTTTCACACCTTTACCAATCCATAATTATAGCATTGGAAAAATACGATTATAGAGAAGCAAATTTTAAAAGATAAAAATCTGCCATAATTTCAAGGAAAAAAAGTACATATGTACAAAGAGAACCAGCATGCCTTCTTGTGTCAGCTGCAAGTCCACATACAGCCATATCCCTTCATGCATTTCCCTTTTCATTTCACAGGTTTTTAAAAAAGCCTCAAGGGACATACCACCATCACTGGATGCCTAATACATTAAAGAAACCTGGCGGCATGAGAGGTACTCTGAACGCGAGCAGGATGGTACCAGGAATCAGCTCTGAATGATCCACGCTTTCCTTAGATCTCAACGGTAAAAGTCCGAATACTTTTCTTAACATTATTCTATACTAATGGTCAACTATTTGTTTTCATTTGTATTATTGATATTCACAGTTGACTTCCTAATGAAATATTCAGAAGTGTCAGTGTTAATTCTGGCGTTAAAAACTTATTTCAAATTTCTTTAAATCTGGTATGGTCACAGCTAATGGTATTTGATCTTCTTTTTCAGAATAGCACCTATTAGTTATAGAACCAATTGCCAAGTTATAAAATTGTTTTTAAAACTGAAATAATACTTGAATTTTTGTAAAGTGTTTTATATAGTAAAAGTTGGTTGGGCCCCTGGAATTTAAATGTAGACAAAATATCTGTCATAAGTGAAATTTATATACAGCTGTTGTTTTCCTGAGGTCTTAATAATTATAATCAATTATAATCCATTTAGGAAATTTAGGCTGTATTTTCCTGTAGTGCCTGACATAGAACTGAGTTTAAATGTAGGGCTACCCAAACACAGCCCCAAATCTGGCCTGGTTTTAGCTGAGCCCTTTTGGTTCAGTTTGAAAACTTAGTTGACTTTTCCTTCCTCCAAAGATCCTTAGAAGTCACTATCATTTCTGAACTTCTTTGTAAGCGTACCTCCAATCCAAAATCAGCAGAAAGCAGCTTGGATATCTAATTGTTCAGCTCTTCATGGCTGCTTATGCCAGGTGATGGACTTTAATAGACGTCATTTGGAACTGAAATTAGTGTAACCATTTCAAGAAGAGGGTGTGCTACCTGGTGGTGCATGCCTGTAATCCCAGTGACCCGGGAGGCTGAAGCAGGAGGATGGGGAGTTCAAAGCCAGCCTTAGCAACTTAGCAAGGCCCTAAGCAACTCAGTGAGACCCTGCCTCTAAATAAAATATAAAAAAGGGCAGGGGATGTGGCTCAGTGGTTCAATTCCCAGTACCAAAAAAACAAAGGGTTGACTAATTCTTTAATTGGCCTAGTTTCAAAAACTTACCCAGTGTGGACAGTTCAACAGTTAGGTCGTCCACTATGTTTTTACACTTCAGTGTATCTGAGAGGTCAAGTGTTTATCACGGTACATTTTAGAACATCCTTGTGTTAGGTCTGGGTGGCGTTGTTGGCTTTTTCCTCCTCCAACCTGTGGTTTTAATACTGGAGACTGGGTTTCCTGTAAAACTCCTTTTTGTTCTGATTAGCCGATTTTTGGTTTTGTTTGCTCATAACAAAGAGCACAGTTCTTGAGTTCTAGATTTATATAGATCATTTCTGTTTTTCTTTTAGTGCTATTGGTCACTTTCAAGATGCCTTTGTATTTCTGATAAATGCAAACTGGCAACTCGCAAGGCCACGCTGGACAGAAAATTGGAGGGAAGATCATTGGTTCTGGAACTCTAGAAGATCGCCTTGGAGAAAAATCTCTGACTGTCGTTTGAAATGCTGAGGAATTTGTGGCGGAAGAGACTTTTTTCTTATCCCACTAAATACTACTTTATATTTTTTGTTTTTTCCCTCATTACTTTCTCTATTGTAAGGATTCATCAGAAGCCTGAATTTGTAAGTGTCAGACACCTAGAACTTGTTGGAGAGAATCCTAGTAATAATATTAATTGCACCAAAATTTTGCAGGGTGATGCAGATGAAATCCAGAAGGTAAAGCTTGAGATACTAACAGTGAAATTTAGAAAGCGTCGTCGGTGGACACCATCTGACTATATAAACATGACCAGTGACTGCCCTTCATTCATCAAAATGCGTAAATATATTGTAGAACCTCTTAGTAAAGAAGAGGAGAGCTTCCCAATTGCATACTCCATAGTGGTTCATCATAAAATTGAAATGCTTGACAGGCTCCTGAGAGCCATCTATATGCCTCAGAATTTCTACTGCATTCACGTGGACAAAAAATCAGAGGACTCCTTTATAGCAGCGGTGATGGGCATCGCATCCTGTTTCAGTAACGTCTTTGTGGCCAGTCAGTTGGAGAATGTGATTTATGCATCCTGGAGTCGGGTTCAGGCCGACCTCAACTGCATGAAGGACCTCTACAGAATGAGTGCCAATTGGAAGTACTTGATCAATCTTTGTGGGTTGGATTTTCCTATTAAAACCAACCTGGAAATTGTCAGGAAGCTCAAGTCCTTCATGGGTGAAAACAACCTGGAGACGGAGAAGATGCCATCTAATAAAGAAGAAAGGTGGAAGAAGCATCATGTGGTCATTAACGGAAAGTTGACAAATACGGGGACCACCAAAGTGCATCCTCCGCTCAAAACACCTCTCTTTTCAGGCAGTGCCTATTTTGTGGTCAGTAGGGAGTATGTGGGGTATGTGCTAGAGAATGAAAGCATCCACAAGTTCATGGAGTGGGCACAAGACACGTACAGCCCAGATGAGTATCTCTGGGCCACTATCCAGAGGATCCCTGAGGTCCCAGGCTCGCTCTCCTTAAGCCACAAGTATGACTTGTCTGACATGCACTCAGTGGCCAGGTTTGTCAAGTGGCAGTACTTTGAAGGTGATGTTGCCAAGGGTGCACCCTACCCGCCCTGCAACGGGGTCCACGTGCGCTCGGTGTGTGTTTTCGGAGCTGGCGACTTGAACTGGATACTGCGTAAGCACCACTTTTTCGCCAATAAATTTGACCCGGATGTCGATCTCTTTGCCATCCAGTGTCTGGATGAGCATCTGAGGCATAAAGCCCTGGAGATGTTAGAACACTGACCACTGTAGGCAAATTTTAGGAATAATAAGAAAAATACACAAAATGAACCCCCATCTGCTTCCTCTGCTTTGTCAATAAGAAAAATTATATGGGGTCCGCTTTGGGGTGAGGATTCTCACGTTGTGATCTAGAGTCAACATGGGGGCAGCACTTAAAGTGGCTGGGGGCCGGGAACTGACAAGGCGTTGTGGAGAGAGGGGGTCAGAATGGGGTTGGGAAAGAGGCCAGTGCAGGAATCAGCCTCAGGGATTGTTAAAGAGCTCAGGGACTTAACAAAATAAGAAGATTTGACTTGTGCCAAAATTATTTTGAGAATTTTAATTATAATAATTTTCCTGGTATGAATAAATTTATAGCAACAATCAGTCATAAGAATACAAGTTTATCTTGGATATTATATTTGTTGGAATAAAAATTTGATTTTACTCTAAATGATCCTTGTAAACCATTTATTTTCTGCCTGAAAATGGTAACCGCGTGATGTGTCTATAAGCCATCTTAAATAGGTTTGATTAAACGTTAATGTTTCTGACTTATTTTTGCTTGTAACAATGCACATGTTTTCAAAAGCCAAAAAAAAGACAATTTCTAGTTGCTTTCTATGATTCTCTTGGATTTTTAAGTTATTCAAGGTATCAGCCGGGTATAGTGCTGCATACATGTCATCCTAGCGACTCAGGAGGCTGAGGCAGGAGGATTGCTTGAGCCCAGGAGTTTGGGACCAGCCTGGGCAACATAGTGAGACTGTCAAAGAAGGGAGAAAAGAAGGAAATTCAAGATTTTTTGGTTTCTTTTTTTTTTTTTTTAATTGTTTCTACAAAGAGTAATGCTTGATTTTCCATAGTATTCTCTCTACTCTTCCCTGCTAATTTCCCCAGACTCTCTATCAAGCTGTGTAAATTTTTAGGGCCCTATATTGCTCTCTTGGTCCTCTGATGTGATCTGATTGCTAATAATTACTGCTAAGAACTTGGAAAAGGGTAAAGCAGATCTGGGATGGATGGAAGAGAAGGAATCTAGGCTGTTTTGAAGGCCCATGATCAGCTTTTTAAACCCCAGCAATTTACACTATCCCCAGAAGTTAGGACTTCTTTGCTGCTAGATCCACTTACATCCAATTCCCCAAGGTGGCTGTATCCTTATGTCATCTGTGCTCTGAAAAGATCTGGCCCTGACCTTGGCTCTTTGTGTTGTGTGCTCATTGATGGTTCCTTAGCCCAGTGGTTGTTAAGTGTCCCCCTCTCTCAGGCCTCGGTGAGGAGAGAAGAGGTATGCTGTTGTCCCACATGGCCTATTGAGAGGCCTTGGAGGGGACTTCAAGTTTCAGACAGATTATTTCATTGTTGGTGTGATTTACCAACATGGTGTTGACTCACCCCATTTTCACCAAAATGATAAATTGGGGGTTACTACACACGATTTGGGTTTACTAGAGTGCTGTCTCACATCTCTTAGTAAATGAAGACTTAAAAAATAAAAAGTCATACTACTTTGTTAAGTTTACTGTTCAGTCTAAGATCTAATAGGAATTGTGACGGTTTGTCATTTAACATTGGGTTTTAAACAAGAATCAGGAGGATCGCAAGTTTGAGGCCAGCCTCCACAGCTTCCCTGTCTCAAAACCCAGAGCAGTAGCACACTCCTGTAATCCCAGTGGCTGCAGGGGATGAGGCAGGAGGATCTCAAGTTCAAAGCCAGCCTCTGCTATTTAGCAAGGTCCTAAGCAACTTGTGAGACCCTGTCTCTAAATAAAAAATAAAAAGATCTGGGAATGTAGCTCAGTGGGTAAGCCCCTCTGGGTTAAATCCCTGGTAATAAATAAATATATTAATGAATTGATTGATTAATGGCTAGAGATGTAGCTAAGGAGTAAAGCACCTCTAGGTTTGATCCCCAGTACTGGAGGGAGGAGGGGAGGGACCAATCATGTTCTTGATTTTTAAAACCTAGCCAACTTAAACTGCCCATGAGAAATTCATAGTATCAGACGGTTTTAAGAAGATCTTTTTATTTCTCAAGATTAGAAACATTTTTTATTTTATTGAGGCGTGGTTTTTTAAAACTTCATCATCATTTGTGAAGGTGGGAGTTCATGGATAACCTGCATTTCGTGTGATTAGCATGCAGCCAGTGGTGGACCAGGGGGAGTGTATGTGCTTTCAAATTCGTAAAGATGATGCTGAGGGAAGGCACACGTTGTGTTTTCTCTCTGTTCTTCTAACCATTTTTTCCTTTTAATGTATAGCCAATATTTCTCCCATGTTTCTTTTAGTAGAAAGGTTTTTTTTGTCCTTTTTTATTTAAATTTTAATTTAACAGACTGCATTTTGATTCATTGTACACAAATGGGTTACAACTTTTCATTTCTATGGGTGTACAAAATGTAGAGTCACACCATTCATGCAATCATACATATACATAGGGTAATACTGTCTCAGTCTACTATCATTCCTTCCCCCACCCTCTCTCACCCCATTTTCCTCTACACCACCCAAAGTTCCTTCATTCTTCTCTCTGCCCCGCCCCACCCCCTCTTGTTATGTATCGTCATTCACTTATCACAGAAAACATTTGGCTTGGCCTATTTCGCTTAGCATGATATTCTCCAACTCCATCCATTTACCTGCAAATGCCATAAGTTTATTCTTCTTTATAGCTGAGTAATATTCCATTGTGTACATATATACCACAATTTCTTTATCCATTCATCAATTGAAAGGCATCTAAGTTGGTTCCACAATCTAGCTATTGTGAATTGAGCAGCTAAAAACGATGATGTGGCTGCATCACTGTACTATGCTGATTTTAAGTCCTTTGGGTATAAACCAAGGAGTGAGATACCTGGGTCAAATGGTGGGTCCATTCCAAAAACCATTCCATGGTTTTTTGAGGAATCTCCATACTGCTTTCCAGAGTGCACCAATTTGCAACTCCACCAGCAATGTGCAAGTGTGCCTTTTTCCCCACATCCACCCCAACACTTATTATTGCTTGTGTTTTGATAATAGCCATTCTAATTGGAGTTAGATGATATCTTAGGGTGGTAGAAAGGTTTTTTACCTCTAACATAGGGCACTCTTTTTTTACCCCAAAACCAGTGATAGTTGGTGACTTATGCTTCATATGTATGACTTACAGAAGTTTCTTTTTTTTTTAATTTGGAAAATTTGCAAGTCTTCAGGAAAGTTAAAGCAACAGTTCAGTGAATGCACCCATATAATCCTCACCTGGGGTCACTGATTGTTACCATTGTGCCCCATTTGCTTTAAGTTATATGTATTATTTTTAATTTAGCAAAATTGGAATTTAGATTTTTTCCAAATTACAAATAAACAGCAATTTATCTCAACACTCTTATTGTAATTTGACTGCAATTGATAGACATTTAAATTGACAGGGTTTTAGGAATTTTTTTTTCACCATGGGTACAAAAACAGGATTTTAGAGTCCACTTCCCCACACCCTACATTAAAATGTGAACCTACCATCTTCTATGCAGCTGCGATACCTCATCTTTCTTGAAAGCACCTCTTGAAATGTGTCTGACACTACCATACCCCTAATGCCTGTCAGAAAGATTGTACAGGATTTCTTCATTGGGACTCCACTTACTTATTTTACACTTTCAGCATAATTTGTAGCAAATGAAATTCACACTACTGGGATGAGCAATTTGAAGAATCAGAGGGTTTGGAAATGAAGCCAGTGATATATTCAGGAGGTACAAAACTCAAGTTCTTGGGAAAAGATGTAGAAATGATTGAAATTACTTGATAAGTGTTACTAAGCACTTAATTTTTGATATTGTCATTTAAGATCTTTGATAGAGAAATTTTACAAATCACATTCAAAAATAAAATTAGAATTCCTTACACATACAATAACTGCAATTTTGTGATGGAAGGATTCTAGATAATGAGTCAAGATTTTCATATTATTATTATTAATTTGTTTTTTTTTTTTTTGTACCAGGGATTGAACCCAGGGATGCTTAACCACTGAGCCATATCCCCAGCCCTTTTTCATATTTTATTTAGAGGCCATGTCTCACTGAGATACTTAGGGCCTCACTAAGTTCCTGAGGCTGACTTTGAACTCCAGATCCTCCAGCCTCCTGAGCCACTAGGATTACAGGCATGCGCCACCACACCCAGCTACATATTTATTAAGGATAAGAATTAACAAAGAAGGTTCCTTATAGACAATTACCTACGCTCTTCCCAGACCATGGTAAACAGCAGCTCTACCTTGAAGATATGGGGCATTATTGTTTATAAACATGTATTTGTGTCATTCATCAAGTACAAGTCATTTAAGTGAAATAATATAAGTAGATCTTATCTTTTACTGATTTTGGGTAGGAAGAGGCCATATTTTATTTCATCTTATAGATGGTCAATTGAACTGGATTTTTTCAGTTGCTTTGAAAAATAATTTCTTATTATGTTAAATATAAATAAATGCAGAACTACTTCATGGTAGACATAGTTACCATCAGTTTTCCTCTCTGCAATGTGGATGTGAATGCAGCCATTTAAATCAGCATTCAGAAATAGTACCTTTTGTCTGCAAAAATTATTTCTTTGTCCTTAGCTACCAGCACTCAAAGCTAGTAGTGGTTGTGTTTGTGAGTAGTGATTAAAAATAAAATTAGTTTGAAGTGACAATGAGTTGACTTTATAGGAAAAGGAAAGGAAATTGATAGTAAAAAGTATAGATGCCTAGTTTAAGAGCTTTTAAATTAACTTATAGAGGGAGTGCCTAGATAAGAGGTTCATTTACAGAATATGATTGCTTCAGCATGCTTTTGCATTTGAAGGGAAGTTGCTAATGAAAATTCTTCCAGACAAAAGTGAAGGGACATCGTTTAATTTTTTTATTTTTTTAATTATTTTTTGTAATTAAAAATCATAAATTTACATAGGGCAATATTGTTTTATTCATTCTGTTATTTTTTCCCTTCCCCCCCACCCCTCCCACCCCTCTTTTCCCTCTCTACAGTCCTTCCTTCCTCCATTCTTGCCACCCTCCTTATCCCTAACCCTAAACCTAACCCTAACCTTAACGCTAACCCCTCCTACCCCACATTATATGTCCTCATCCACTTATCAGCGAGATCATTCGTCCTTTAGTTTTTTGAGATTGGCTTATCTCACTTAGCATGATATCCTCCAATTTCATCCATTTGCCTGCAAATGCCATAATTTTATCATTCTTCATGGCAGAGTAATATTCCATTGTATATATATGCCACAGTTTCTTTATCCATTCTTCAACTGAAGGGCATCTAGGTTGGTTCCACAATCTGGCTATAGTGAATTGAGCAGCTATGAACATTGATGTGACTGTTTCTCTGTAGTATGCTGATTTTAAGTCCTTTGGGTATAGGCCAAGGAGTGGGATAGCTGGGTCAAATGGTGGTTCCATTCCAAGATTTCTGAGGAATCTCCATACTGCTTTCCAGTGTGGCTGCACTAATTTGCAACTCCACCAGCAATGTATGAGTGTACCTTTTTCTCCACATCCTCGCCAACACCTATTGTTGCTTGTGTTCTTGATAATCGCCATTCTAACTGGGGTGAGATGAAATCTTAGGGTACTTTTGATTTGCATTTCTCTTATTACTAGAGATGTTGAACATTTTTTCATTTATCTGTTGATTGCTTGTACATCTTCTTCTGTGAAGTATCTGTTCATTTCCTTGGCCCATTTGTTGATTGGATTATTTGTATTCTTGGTGTAGAGTTTTTTGAGTTCTTTATAGATTCTGGAAATTAGCGCTCTATCTGAAGTATGAGTGGCAAAGATATTCTCCCACTCTGTAGGCTCTCTCTTCACATTACTGATAGTTTCCTTTGCTGAGAGAAAGCTTTTTAGTTTGAATCTATCCCAGTGGTTGATTCTACCTTTATTTCTTGTGCTATGGGAGTCCTGTTAAGGAAGTCTGATCCTAAGCCAACAAGTTGAAGGTTGGACCTACTTTTTCTTCTCTAAGATGCAGGGTCTCTGGTCTGATTCGAGGTCCTTGACCCATTTTGAGTTGAGTTTTGTGCAGGGTGAGAGATAGGGGTTTAGTTTCATTCTGTTGCATATGGTTTTCCAGTTTTCCCAGCACCGTTTGTTGAAGAGGCTATCTTTTCTCCATTGCATACTTTTGCACCTTTGTCTAGTATGAGACAATTGTATTTATTTGGGTTTGTGTCCATGTCCTCTATTCTGTACCATTGATCTACCTGTCTATTTTGATACCAATACCATGCCATTTTTGTTACTATTGCTTTGTAATAGAGTTGAAGATCTGGTATTGCGATACCCCCTGCTTCACTCTTTCTACTGAGGATTGCTTTAGCTATTCTGGGTTTATTATTCTTCCAGATGAATTTCATAATTGGTTCCTCTATTTCTGTAAGGTAAATCACTGGGATTTTAATTGGAATTGCATTGAATCTGTATAGCACTTTAGGTAGTATGGCCATTTTGACAGTATTAATTCTGCCTATGCAAGAACATAGGAGATCTTTCCATCTTCTAAGGTTTTCTTTAATTTCTTTCTTTAGTGTTCTGTAGTTCTCATTGTAGAGGTCTTTCACTTCTTTTGTGAGATTGATTCCCAAATATTTTATTTTTTTCGATGCTATTGTGAATGGGGTAGTTTTCCTAATTTCTCTTTCTGAAGATTCATCACTTATGTATAAAAATGCATTGGATTTATGAGCATTGATCTTGTAACCTGCTACTTTACTGAATTCACTTATGAGTTCTATGAGTTTTCTGGTCGAATTTCCAGGTTCCTCTAAATATATAATCATGTCATCAGCGAACAGGGATAGTTTGAGTTCTTCTTTTCTAATTCATATCCCTTTAATTTTTTTGGTTTGTCTAATTGCTCTGGCTAGAGTCTCAAGAACGATGTTGAATAGAAGTGGTGAAAGAGGGCATCCCTGCCTTGTTGCAGTTTTTAGGGGGAATGCTTTCAGTTTTTCACCATTTAGAATGATATTGGCCATAGGCTTAACACAGATGGTCTTTACAATGTTAAGGAATGTTCCCACTACCCCAATTTTTTCTAGTGTTTTGAGCATGAAGGGATGCTGTATTTTATCGAATGCTTTTTGTGCATCTATTGAAATAATCATGTGGTTCTTAACTTTTAGTCTGTTGATATGGTGAATGACATTTATTGATTTCCGGATGTTGAACCAACCTTGCATCCCTGGGATAAAACCCACTTGATCATGGTGCACTATCTTTTAAATATATTTTTGTATGCGATTTGCTAAAATTTTGTTAAGAATTTTTGCATCGATGTTCATTAAGGATATTGGTCTGAAATTTTCTTTCCTCGATGTGTCTCTGTCTGGTTTAGGTATCAGGGTGATATTGGCTTCATAGAATGAGTTTGGGAGGGTTCCCTCCTCTTCTATTTTATGGAATACTTTGAGAAGTACTGGAATGAGCTCTTCTTTAAAGGTTTTGTAGAACTCGGCTGAGAACCCATCTGGTCCCAGACTTTTCTTTGTTGGTAGGCTTTTGATGACCTCTTCTATTTCATTGCTTGAAATTGATTTATTTAAGTTGTGTGTGTCCTCGTAGTTCAGTTTAGGTAATTCATATGTCTCTAGAAACTTGTTGATGTCTTCGAGGTTTTCTGTTTTGTTGGAGTATAGATTTTCAAAATAGCTTCTAATTATGTTTTGTATTTCACTCGTGTCTGTTGTGATATTTCCTTGTTCATTCCGAATTTTAGTAATTTGAGTTTTCTCCCTCTTTCTCTTTGTTAGTGTGGCGAAGGGTTTATCCATTTTGTTTATTTTTTCAAAGAACCAACTATTTATTTTGTTAATTTTTCCGATTGTGTCTTTTGTTTCAATTTCGTTGATTTCGGCTCTGATTTTAACTATTTCCTGTCTTCTACTACTTTTGGTGTTGGTCTGCTCTTCTTTTTCTAGGGCTTTGAGCTGTAGTGTTAAGTCGTTTATTTGTTGGTTTCTACTTCTTTTGTTGAATGCGCCCCATGAAATAAATCTTCCTCTAAGTACTGCTTTCATACTGTCCCAGAGATTTTGATATGATGTGTCTTTGTTCTCGTTTACTTCTAAGAATCTTTTTATTTCATTCCTGCTGTCTTCTGTTATACATTCATCATATCATAGTGTATCATTTAATCTCCAGGTATTTTACTGTTTTTTATTCTGTCATTTATTTCTAATTTCAATCCATTATGATCTGATAGAGTACAAGGTAGTATCTCTATCTTCTTGTATTTGCTAATAGTAGCTTTGTGGCATAAGACATGGACTATTTTAGAGAAGGATCCATGTGCTGCTGAGAAGAAAATGTATTCGTTCTTTGTTGGATGGTATATTCTATATAAGCCAGTTAAGTCTAAATTGTTGATTGTGTTATTGAGATCTATGGTTTCTTTATTCAGTTTTTGTTTGGACATTTTATCCAGCGGTGAGAGAGGTGTATTAAAATTGCCTAGTATTATTGTGTTGTGGTCTATTTGATTTCTGGAATTGAGAAGGATTTGTTTGACGTACATGGATGAGCCAATGTTCGGGGCATAGATATTTATGATTGTTATGTCTTGCTGATTTATGCTTCCCTTAAGCAGTATGTAATGTCCTCCTTTATCCCTTCTGACTCGTTTTGGCTTGAAGTCCACATTATCTGAAATGAGGATGGATACTCCAGCTTTTTTGCTGTGTCCGTGTGCATGGTATGTTTTTCCCATCCTTTCACCTTTAGTCTATGGGTATCTCTATGAGATGAGTCTCTTGCAGGCAGCAAATTGTTGGATTTTTCTTTTTGATCCATTTTCCAGTCTATGTCTTTTGATTGATGAGTTCAGGCCATTAACATTCACGGTTATTATTGTGATATGATTTGTATTCCCAGTCATTTGACTCATTTTTGTTTTTTGACATGATTTGGTTTCTCCATTATTTGGCTATTCCTTTAGGCTAGTTCCTCCCATTGCTGATTTGAATCGTTGTTTTTCATCTCTTCCTCATGGAATATTTTGCTGAGAATGTTCTGTAATGCCGGCTTTCTTTTTATAAATTCCTTTAGCTTTTGTTTATCATGGAAGGATCTTATTTCATCGTCAAATCTGAAAGTAAGTTTTGCTGGGTATAAGATTCTTGGTTGGCATCCATTTTCTTTCAGGGCTTGGTAAATGTTGTTCCAGGCCCTTCTAGAATTTAGGGTCTGGATTGAAAAATCTGCTGATATTCTTATTGGTTTCCCCCTGAATGTAATTTGATTCTTTTCTCTCATGGCCTTTAAAATTCTGTCTTTATTTTGTATGTTAGGTATTTTCATAACAATGTGCCTTGGTGTGGGTTTGTTGTCATTTTGTGTATTTGGAGTCCTATAAGCGTCTTGTACTTGGTTTTCCATTTCATTCTTCGGATTTGGGAAATTTTCTGATATTATTTCATTGAATAGATTGTTCATTCCTTTGGTTTGTTTCTCTAAGCCTTCCTCAATCCCAATAATTCTTAAATTTGGCCTTTTCTTGATATCCCATAATTCTTGTAGATTCTGTTCATGATTTCTTACCATCTTTTCTGTTTGGTCAACTTTGTTTTCAAGATTAAATATTTTGTCTTCAATATCTGAGGTTCTGTCTTCCAGGTGTTCTATCCTATTGGTTATGCTTTCTATGGAGTTCTTAATTTGGTTTATTGTTTC
The DNA here is from genome assembly GCF_902686455.1 of Sciurus vulgaris. Taxonomy (NCBI): domain Eukaryota; kingdom Metazoa; phylum Chordata; class Mammalia; order Rodentia; family Sciuridae; genus Sciurus; species Sciurus vulgaris. The sequence goes on along the minus strand of NC_136476.1, from coordinate 11,517,769 downwards.
CTTCATTTCAAGGATTTCTGTTTGGTTTTTTTCAGTATCTCTAACTCTTTATTGAAATGATCTCTTGCTTCCCGTATTTGCTCTTTTAACTGTTGGTTGGTGTGATCCTTTAATGCCTGCATTTGCTCTTTCATCTCCTCGTTTGCTTCCCTGATTAATTATGTACATTCTGAACTCCCTTTCTGACATTTCTTCTGCTGTGCTGAAGAAATAGGTGTTGGAGAGGATGTGGGGTTTTATTGATATAGTATCTAGGTTTGTTTGGGACATTTTCTTCCCTTGTTTTCTCCTATTGGTCAGATGTCAGTGGGACTTTGTGATATTGCAGAATTCTTCTGTTGGCTTATAGTGTCCCTGTAGATTTCCAGTGTATCACCTTCCTGCCTTCAGTAGCCTGAATTCTTGGAGTAACTTGATAATGCAGTGCTTCCAAAGAAAGCTGCCCCTAGCCCACTACTGGTTCCAGGACTTGGAGCTGGCTCTGTGTGGAAAGGCTCTCATGGGGGTCCTGCTCTGAGAAGCTAGCCTGGAAAGGCGCTTCCTGCTGGAGGGAGATGTGTTGCTTGGGGAAGTCCCTGGCTGCCCTGTCCTTGTCCCTGAAGCAACCTGCGGGCAGGAACTAGCCGCGCTGGCTCAGGGACTTGGAGTTTGGTTCTGTGCAGAAAGGCTCTCACTGGGGGGCCTGCTCCAAGAAGCTGGAGAATCTGGCCCTGTGGGAGGAGCCCACCGCCGGAGTGCGCAGGGCTGCCTGGGGAAGACTCTAGCTGCCTTGCCCTATTCTAATAAGCCGCCTGAATCCGGGCCTACCGCCCGGGCACAGCTTCACCGGGTGGGGGAGACTCACCCCGTGGCTCTATTTTAATCTGAGTCTCTCAATGCCTCCCCTTCTTGAATCCTGGGTTCTGGAGCGACTGGAGATGCAGTCACCCTCTAGTCCACCATCTTGGATCACTGATGTGGCTTTTCCTCGTTTTATTTTTTAAGCAGTAAAAATATAAGAATATTTTCATATTCAGGTACATGAAATAATTCTGTATTGCCAAATTTACATATCTATATTTAGGAGTGATTTGTAATGCCTAGAGTGCTATTCCAGTGGGCATTAAATGTAGACTTTAAACTGACTATAAATAAAGATAGTGCCTTGGTTGTAGTACAATAGTCTAAAGAGCGAGACCCACCATAAATGTGGTTAATTGAGGTAAACTGCCATTTAGTCAATGGCCAACCTGCAGGATATCAGTAAAGAAGAGTGAGACAACAATCCTGCTATCATGGGATTCACATTTAGTGCCTATTAATCATAAACAAATTATTTTAAATATTTCTAATGTGGCATGAACTAAAATACTTTGCCATTTCTCAATTTTTGTCATGCTTACTTTTCAATTGTCAATATATATTCTCATATTATAATATCTTAATACCAGTAACAGTATCATTTCTCTATCATGCCTGTTTTCTATCCATACATTTCTCAGAAGCTATCAATGTTATTAGTCTTATTTTTCCTAACAATATTCTGACAGACGTTAATGTTTATAATCACAGGCACATGTACCACACCACACACACACACACACACACACACACACACACACACACACTACATTCACACCTCACAGCTAGTATTGTTATATAAATATACTGTTTCTTACACTCTTATTAAATGTACATTAAAGATAATATCTTACGTAAAAAAAATTTAAAAATAAAATAAAATAAAATTAGTTATCAAGGCAGAGATGTCTGAGGTGATGAGGGTATGGCAAAAAGAAAATTTAACATACATACAGAGATTAGTGGGGCACTTCAGAAGTATGCATGGAATGGCCACCATTGCATTCTAGGGCATTAGACGCTTCCGCTGTACCTGCTGATGGGAGAGCAGTTTTCCAGGTAGTAAGTAGCTCAAGACTGAGCAGATCTGTCACTTGCCAAGCTCTGAACATGAGAGGCACAGCTGAGGGGAAGGGAAAACCTACCCAAATAGCTTCTGCTCCAAATGTCATCCTGCCTGCTCTGTTAACCCCTTTTGCCCCCTTTGAGTGATCTATAGTCCCATTTTGGATGCAACAGATTCTAGAAAGTGGCAACATTGATGAGTTTCATATCTATTAAAGTCTGCTTATAAAATCTATTATTTTTTAATTAATATTTTTTATGAACTATTACCACAAAGAACTGCAGCAAGAACGGAAATAAGCTTATGATCTTTGAGTAAACATTTTTAGCATAACAGTCTGTGACCAGATATTAAGAAAGAGAGAAAGATCGAGCTTATAAACACCATTGCTCTGTATCAACTGGAATATACTCAAAATAGGATAATGGAAATACATGTTCTTAAAGCATTTCCACAGGAAATGTTCATATTTTATGACATTCTAAATCATTTAGCAATTATATATGCTACATTAACTAAAACACAGGTATTCCTTATGGCACATTTCAAAGTTGGACGGATACTTTAGCTTAAGAGGTGATCATTATTTAGAGGGGGAAATGATAGTTTTGAATTTTTTGACTCAAAAATGCCTACTGCCAAGGCAGCTTAGTTCTAAAAACAAACCCTTAAAACTTTTGGATTTAGAAGCCAATAATCCCTTAGCACAATGAAGAGTGCACAGTCCACATTCTGACTAAGTGTCAGAGGTCGTGGTTATGGGCTCCGTTTTAAAGCCTGCGAACAGTCCTGGCTACTGCTCTGAGAGTCTCTAGAGTGAAGGTGTTAAGTCTCTTGCAACAGGTGATGGTGAGTAGTCTTGGGGACCATGGGTTGGGGGTGGTAATCGGGTACCAGGAATGAAGTACTCTATTGAAGCAAATGAACCTAAAGGTCTAAATGGTGTGGGTCCTGGTAAAAATTCCTGAAGGTCAAGAGGCAGATGCCGTTTTCCAGGTGGAACACCTGGTGCATATTCTCTTAAGCCTAGTGGTGGACGCACACCAGGACCAAATGGTGGAGGAAGTGGCCGAGGCCCTAAAGGCCCACCAAGCTGAAGTGGCTGTCCATATCGAACAGGTGGTGGTAGAGGCCCTCCCCCAGGGGAGCCCATGAGAGATACTCCTGGGAAAGGAGGGGGGCCCTTTGGTAGCCATATTAACCTTGCCCTCATCCATCACCTTGGCTGGAGAAGAGCTTCTGGAGCTGCTGTTCACGGGAGCTGGACCACATCCTGGGTCAGAGGCAAAGGGTTTCCCAGATGCCTCAGGAGATCATCAAGGATGAGGTAAATGTCCATCCATTAATCCAAATTCACTTCTAGGCATATCTCTTCAATTAAAAGTAGCAGAGAGAGGTCTCCCATCTGGCTCTGCTGTCAGTGGAGGGGAACATTCTGCACCACTCACAGGGGATGGGCCAAAAGAGCCATTCTGGCTCCGTGGACCTCTCCGGGGAGGGTTTTGTGTATTTGGTCTTCCCAGTATTGGTTTTACAATCACAGGTTCATCTTGCCGCATTGCCATCTTTGGGGTCATTTCCAATAATTTGTGTCTCAAATTAGCAGCTTCCCTTTTCTCTTCAGCTACCTCTCTTTCTGCAGCATGAGCTTTGAGCCAGTTATCATGAGCTTTTCTCATGAGTAGCAATCTGGTTTTCTGTTTTCTGTAAGTCTTCCTCCATTTCTTCAATTCTCCACTTGTAAGTTTTAACTTCCTCTGCAGCCCAAACCGCCTTTTCATCTGCAGCTGACAGCTGCTGTTCTCTTTCTTGTCTCATACTCTTCTTGACTCAGTTTCTTTTGCAGAGCCATCTCCTGCTGGTACAGTTCACTTAAAATCTCCACTTTCTGCCTCAAAGTTTTGCACTCCTCTTCCAGCCCAGCTTTAGCAGACTGTAGTGAATTGCGGTCATCTTCTAATTTATTTGGTCTTCTAGGTTACATTTTGTGGACATTGAGGCTCTTAGCTTAAGTTGTAAAAGTTTTAGATCCTCTTCAACTACTGATATTGCAGTTTGTGTCCGAGAGACATCCATCAGCTGCTTAATTTGATTTTTCACCTTCTCATTCTTGTCACTTCCTACTTCTCCATTGGCTAATTCATCTGACTCATCTCCTCCTTTATTTTGACCCTCAGATTCCGATTCACATTCTATTTGATTCAACTGTGTAATACAATTAGTCAAAGCATTAATATTATCATCTTTGTGATTAAGAGCTACTTCTAAATCTTTCTGGGACTTCTCAAATGATTTTATTTGCTCACTGAGCTCAGCATGTGATTTACTCCGGTCTTCAATTTCCTGCTGCAACTGCTTTTTCTTCTTCTTAAGCCTAGCATTTTCTTCCTGAACCTGATGGCATTCAGACTTCACCTTCTCTTCACTAAGCTTAGCTTCATTAAGAGGAATTTGAACCTCTGAAAATTCTGAAGCATTCATTGAACTTTAACTTCTCTCTGTAGATTTCTTGTTTTCTAATATCAAGTCCTGATTCTTGACATTTTGTTCTTTCTCAGATTCTAACATAACATGAAGACTTTTAGCTCTGTCATCAAGAATCTCATTAGTTTCTTCAAGTAGCTTGAGTTTACCCTTATATTTAATTACTTCATCAGAGACAATCATATTTTGTTTCTTGGTTTCTTGGACATGTTTCTTGGATTCCTTGATCTTCTGTCCCTAATTTGACAATTTTTGCACCAGACCTTCATTTTCTTTCATGATATTCTTTAACTTTTCAGAAATTTGCTGTTCAGTAACTTGATATACTCTATCTTTTACAACAAGAACAGTTCTCCAGAAGAAAATGGCAAATGAAACAATTCCCAAGAAGACAGTGAGAAATACAGGCTTCCATGGTAGTCCATAAAAATCAGGCCCAGGCTGAACATCATTGGACAATGTGGCAACTAGCTCCTCAAAATTCTCTAACAGCTTCTTCAAGAGATAGGATATCTCACTGCCAGCAGTGTATATTTCTTGTTTGCTTGCAGTGTTTTCAAGTATAATGAGTCTAAATACTTTAAAGGGAGCATATATTTCCATTTGTAATAGGCCCTACAACATCATATGTCTCACACCTGGCTAGAATCCCTCTGTATAGTACTTCTCTCATAGATAACCCGGTTTTTATGAGTAAAAATAATTATGTAAGACAAGAACTTAAATATATGATAAAACTAATTAATTTTCTGGCTACACATAAAACCACAAGGATAATGAATAATACAAATAATGAACTATTTCTCTAAGGTTTTAAATCATTTTCATTCTACTCTTATATAAACAAAGACAAATGACAAGTAATTCCAGCAACTCTAGAAAACTGGCTTAGATAAACTACTCTGAATTTAACTTCCTTCTATAAAACTCAATGTCTAATTCTAAATGTGTGCACAAAGGGCATGTATTAAACATCAGCCTTCGCTCCAATATTCTACACCACCCTCTTCAAGTATTCGAGATAACTCTCATTCTGGCCCCAGCTCCCAAGTCTCCATATGGACAAGACCTATTGTGACGTTAGCTGCATTTAGGAACATAACAAGGGGCTTGTCACCTCTAAGTATTCCGTCAAAAAGTGCAATGAGGAAAGCTTCAAGTACACTCTCACCAGCCTCCCTTAACAATACAGTTTGGTCCTGCCTGCCTGGGGCCTGACACACTCCATTTCTCCATCACCACGTCAATCAATGCACCCACTCCGCTCAGAACTCAGCCACCGCCTACCACAGCGGGGGTTCCTCCCTATGAGGGCTGCTTAGAGCGCCGACAGGGGTCCCAGAAGCTCGGGGTCCCCCGGGGAAACGGCGACAGAAGGCACGGTGGCAGGTACTGAGTCCATTATGTACTGACAGCTGAGCGGAGAGGATGCTTGCCTGCTGAACAGCACAGGACTCAGACTTCTTCCACTGTTTTCTACTTCCGAAGGACCCAGCGCAGGGGGTGGGTACTGGGAATCTATAAAATTTATTATTATTATTATTATCTTTTTTTTTTTTTTTCAGTGCTAAAGTAACAAACCCAGGGCCTCAAACATGCTGAGCAGGCAAGTGCTACATCATTGAACTACACTGCTAGCCCCCAGATTTCATTCTTTTTTTTTTTTATTGTAAACAAATGGGATACATGTTGTTTCTGTTTGTACATGGAGTAAACAGCATACTATTTGCGTAATCACACATTTACATAGGGTAATGATGTTTGATTCATTCCGTTATTTTTTCCTTCCCCCCACCCCTCCCACCCCTCTTTTCCCTCTATACATTCCCTCCTTCCTCCATTTTCGCCCCCCTCCCACCTCCCATTATGTGTCATCATTTGCTTATCAGTGAGATCGTTCATCTTTTGGATTTTTGAGATTGGCTTATCTCACTTAGCATTATATTCTCCAGTTTCATCCATTTGCCTGCAAGTGCCATAATTTTATTATTCTTTATAGCTGAGTAATATTCCATTGTATATATACCATAGTTTCTTTATCCATTCACCAGATTTCATTCTTAATACATATTTTTAAATGTTGAGGGCTTGTCAGAATACTGACTTAATTTTTTTAATACATTAAAACCCAAACTAATGGTGCACACCTGTAGTCCTAGATACTTGAGAGGATGAGGTGTTAGGTAAGAGTTCAGGACACCAAGATGGCAGAGGGAGGGTATAAGAAGGATGCCACTAGACAAGACAGGGATACAAGAAATGGAGTCGTGTCCCAATTTACAATAAACCATTACCTCAATAAGGTCCTGCCACTGAGGATTCATCACCATGAGAACTCCGCCACAGTTTTGGTATTTTAAAATGACCAGTGCGGGTCAAGTGGGCAGTATTCTAATCAGGTATCACAAGGTAACCAAGAGGGACAAAGGGAGTAAGGTCATCAATCAGCTCTACATAGGGAAGAGAACAGCTCAGTTCAGCATAATTTCCAGATATCAGACCTTGAGTCTCTCTCTTGCTTGGCCCACTCTGCTCTACCGTACAGAGTGCTACATCCATCTTCACCGTCAATAAACCTGTACTTTGCCTGTGACTTGTGTGTGTCTCGTTCAGTTCTTTGTTCAGGACATCAAGAATCTAGACCCCAACTGGACATACTGAGGATAACAGAAGCAGGAGGATCACTGGTTAAAGGCAGCCTCTACAACTTAGCCAGGTCCTGTCTCCAAATAAAAGATAAAAAGGGCTGGGGTGGGGCTGGGGATATAGCTCAGTTGGTAGAGTGCTTGCCTCATAAGCACAAGGCCCTGGGTTCAATCCCTAGCATAAAGCACCGCTAGGTGCAATTCCCAGCACCAGTGGTTATAGTGGGAATAAGTCACCATTTATCCTACAACAAACTACAAAATTTATAGACAAACTGGGGATGTGTGGGACCTCGGTGAAGAAAACAGAAGAACCATAGAAATGAGAAAATGCACTGTGCTCTTAGCTGATAAAGTTAAATAGTTTAAACATATACTGTTTTTCCAAATTGGTTCACTGATAAATCAAGTCCACTAATTTTCCTCAATTGATTAAGTTAAATTTCCTCTGAAACAAAAATCTGCAAGAATACCTAGGAATGTTTTGAACCAGGAAGGTAATAAAGCCTTGAAATACTAGATGTAAAGCTATATTTTAAAGGTGTAAATATTAAAATGTACTATTAGTTTCCGTTGAACTCTCAGACTGCATTCAGTATGACTGGGAATAGATGATAGTATAAATGAAGTGTTGCAAAGGAATCTAGAAGCATAGGAAGGAAAAAGTACTTTTGGAGAACATAAGATTAATAACATCATAATGTACACCAAAGTTCAGATGGGTTGAAAATGAAAATGAGCTAGAAGGATATATTAGCGACTATCTTTGGATGTGATGGAATTTTCCAAATAAAAGTAATGGAAGGGCTGGGTGTGGTGGTGCACATCTGTAATCCCAGTGGCTCAGAGGCTGAGGCAGGAGGATTGAGAGGTCAAAGTCAGCCTCAGCAAAATCGAGGCACTAAGCAACTCAGCGAGACCCTCTAAATGTAATACAAAAATAGGACTGGGGATGTGACTCAGTGACCTTGAGCTCAGTCCCTGGTACCAAAAAAAAAAAAAAAAAGTAATGGAAGGATTAATAAAACAAAAAGAAATCCTATGCCCTTTAACAGTCATTCTCCACAAATCTCTCATATATATATATATATATATATATATATATATATATATACACACACACACACAAACCTTTACGATATATAAGTATGAATATATATATGCATATATATATATACTTTTTTTTTTTTAGTACCAGGGATTGAACCCAGGGGTGCTTAACCAGTGAATCACATCCCTAGTCCTTTCTATGTTTTATTTTGAGATAGGGTTTCATTTAGTTGCTTAGGGTCTCACTAAAATTCACTGAAGCAGGCCTTGAACTTGCAATCCTCCTGCCTTATCCTTCCAAATCTCTGGGATTAGAGGTGTGTGCCACCACACCCAGCTCTAATATATATTTTTAAAGCATTAAGATGCCAAGAGAAAAATGAACAAAGGTTATAACGATTCACAAAGGTGAAATAAAGGAAATACTAATGTCTGATGTGAAAAATGTCCATACCTTCAGCACATAGCAATGTGTTCTAAGGCTTTATACCATAAAAGATACCCCCAATTGTACATCTTATGTGGAGGAAATCTTTCTCAGCAGTAGTCACAATAATTGAACCAAGCCTGTGGGCTACTGTTAATCAGACTTCAAGATCCCGGTATGCTTAGATTAGTAGCAATTTTACCTCTAGCACCTGAGAATGTATATGAATTTTATTTTCTTATACTGATAAATATTAATTCAATAAAACTATCCCAAATTAAAACAATTTAATTTTGGGATATCATATTAGCAGTTTGGGTACTTTGGTTTTCAAAATAATCATCAACAATACTTAGGATACTGTGCTGAGACTACAGATAATATAATCTTGTGAAAGAAAAAAAAAAGTATTGTATAGAAAAGAGCATTTGGAATTTCCCTGAAATGACATCCCGATATTTTGAGAGTCCTTCCCTCCATCTCCCTGAAATTGTTGCTTGCCAAATATGCATTTTGAGCCTTTTCCACATATGCTTTGCCTTAAGGAGTCCTATTCTCCCCACCCCCAGCCTTCAGTTGGAGGAGAAAAGAGCTCTGCCTTCTCTCCTCTTTTACCCACACATTTGTTTTGGATTTAAACTTTAGTGCTTCACAGAGTGTTTCAAGGCCTTATACTCTGGGCAACCCTATAAAATACCCCAATTGCACATCTCAGGTGGAGAGTACTATTTTCAGCAGTAGCCAGGAAATTTTAATCAATTCTATGGACCACAGTCAATCTGCCCCAGCATACTTAGATTGGTAGCAATTTTCCCTTTAGAATGTATGTATAGAATTTCATTTTATTCCATCAGATAAATGTTAATCGAATTGCTGGGTCAATGAGGGTAGTCTGGCTCTTTGAGCTGTATGCCAGTATGAAACATGCCTTCAGCAGGAGGACTCAAAAATACTCATATTCTCCTGGAGCATCCATCTGAACATTCGAACGTGGGAGTAACTTGGATGAGCAATATCAGTGCAGGAGGGGGATCTTGTTTAACTAGAGAATTTTGTTCATTTCATATGAAAACTTACTGACCTTTAAAATTAGCTGAGAAACAGAAACCAATGGGTTTTTGTTTTGTTTTGTTTTGTTTTTGTTTTTGTTTTTAAAACAATTCTTAAAAAATTCTGCAGAACATGGATACCATTAATTCCTGGTTAAAATGTTACTAGGTATTTATTTTTCCTTATTTAGAGAATACTTTTTTAGTTTCTCTAATCGAAACCACTTAGATAAGACCTTACATAATACAAATACAAATGGGAAAAAAATAAAGTTTTCAGACCAATAAGGCTATCCATTTCTGTACAGTGCCAATTCATCATGATGACCTATGACATCTTTTCCAAAGTTGACAGCACAGTTAAAAGTTTCAAGAATTCAAGTTAATATTTTGTGTGTGTGTGTGTGTGTGTGTGTGTGTGTGTGTATGTATATACCAATAATAGCAGTATGTTATGTATCAATAGCAGCAACAGTTTTTCTGGGTTCCGTTGTCATCTGAACAAAAGTATAGAGACATCCAGCACACTTCATTTAAAAAAGGAAGAAAAAATAAGTAAAAAGCAAAACCCAGAAAAACAGAAAAGTTCTGTTATTCTTGGGATTTAGTAGGTATTTATAATATACTTTCTTTGTCATTAGACACATTAACGAACTCTTTCTGGCCCAGTAAACATTTCCTTATTTGACATGTTTCAAAAGAAATGTTTTCTCTCCGGGAAAACTTTCCCTGTCCCTCTGCTCAATGAAGAATGTCCATTTAAATATGTTCCATGCAGTCCATTGAGTGAATAATGACAACTGGCATTTATTAAGCACTTATTTACTGTGTGTTCTAAGCACTTTATACGTATTACTTCCTTTCACGCCACAACCACCTGTGGTACTGTTGGCCCAAATTACAAAAAAGTCAAAGGAAGGCAAGCTTATCTCTGACTATCTCCATTCTACCGCTTCAGTTACTCATCTCTTTCCCCAAACCATGCTCTACTTTGAGTGCAGCACTTTCTTCCTGTGGTGTGTGCTTTGGTTTGGGTTTTGGTACCAGAGGATTAAACCCAGGGCACATTACCAATGAGATACATCCCCTTTTTATTTTTAATCTTGAGATAGGATCTCACTAAGTTGCTGAGGCTGGCCTTGAACTTGGGATCCTCTTGTCTCAGCCTCTTTAGTTGCTGAGGTTAGCCATGTCCCTCCCAGCCCATCACACAGCACTTTTGCATGGGGACCAGAGGCACTCGCTGCATGCTCACTTGTGTATGTCCTACATTGTTAGCCCCTTAGGCAAAAACCTTTAGGAGCAAATGCCTACATGAACACAACTTCAAAGTATCCTTTGTTTGTTTCAGCTAAAACTTTCTAGAGAAACATGAAGGACTAGCTAAGGTCACCCAGCCACTCTAACTCAATCCTTTAGGCACCTGGAGTAAACTTGGTCTATTATAACCTCAAGATGAGCATGCTCAGGAGAGTTTGATTGCCATCTTTCCTTTTTGAACCTGTGTTGTATGACCTTGAGAGGAGCATAGCCAGAAATGTGTCTGCCCCTACATGTGCAGAGGCTTGCCAAATAAAATCCCCATGCTTCTTTTCCTCAGAGAGTATATGGCTTTGAATACTCCCAGTGGTCTCCTTATTCACTATAGTAAATCTTTATTCTTTTATCATCTGGTTATGTTTCTGTTACCAGAGCTCTAGGCTTGAGGCCCTCCTGTTCATGGGGACTGGGAAGCCAACAAATCAGGTGTGGCCACTTGCTCCAAACAACAAATGCAAAAAGTAATATGAAAAATAGGAAAGGAAACTTTTTATCAGTGTAGCTACATTGAAAGGACAAGGGGACCCAAGTCCTTAGCCCTGTCTTCACAGGGCTCACGAGGATTTCCATGTATAGAAAGGGTAAGGAAAGAGTTGCAGATGTGGCTCAATGGTACAGGCTTGCCTGGCATGCAGGAGACTCAGGGTTCAATCCCCAGCATCACCAAAAGAAGAAAAAGAGAGGGGAATGAGGACAAAGGTTGGAGGTCTGCATAGCTGGAGGCTTTGTGCAGCTGCCAAAGCAGGTGATCTTGATGGGATGGTCTGTCCATCATTATCTCCAGATTGGTCAGGTGGACTTTGTCCATGATAAGGAAGTTGCTGTTGCCTGGAGGATAGTTTTGACTCATTACCTGAGGTTTATTGATCAGATCTGCTATTCCTGGAATCCAGGGTGACTCGGAGCAAAAGAAACAGATAAACAATGGAGGCAGCGATGCAGGCAAAAGTGAAGAGTTCAAGTCCTTGTTACACTTTTGAGATTTGCACTCACCAATATGTGAACCCATTACTTGTTTGGTCACACTGTCGCTGACCTACACCTCCAGCCAGCACTTCTATTTCTGAACAGCAAATGCATTGAGAAATTAAATGAGTGGAAACAAAAACAATTAATTCATGAGTTATTGAGATCAACTCCAAAAAAGTGTGTGGAGAGAAAGCAGAAGTAAGGTTAGCACCAAAGTGATGAGTGCAGGCAGAGGAGAGGGTGGCGAGAAATACTGAGATTAATCCTCTTCAACAAAGAGCAGAAGAGGAGAAGAAAGTCTAAAAATCATCAGGGGGAGAGGTCCTGTCTGTCTTAACACTTGATGAAAACATAGGAGGACTTAGGTGGAAGTGTTTTTGCCTAAAAGGTTTGCAGTTGTCAATCCCCAATTTCCAGGGACAATCTCCATTTAAATGTACTCTCCACAGTAGAAGGCTGGCACTTAGAAAGTGAGGAACCGCAGGTGCCTTGTCAGGCTGAGCCCTGTTGGTCTGGTTTTTGTGTTGCTGAGTGAATTATGCAAACTGATGGTATTTGCCAAGGAATGTGAGGGGAGGAGGTACCAGCTGAAAAGACCAGAAAAGACTGTTGGGGGCAGGGAGGTGGATGGGCCTGCAGCCTAGGGAGAAAAGCTTAAGAGAAAAATGGGAGATAGACCTGCCCCCAGGTTCTTGGGGTAAGGTATAATTGACAAACAAAAATTGTATGGAATTAAAGTACACAACATGGCATTTTAAAATACACCAGGAAGTGATTGCCACAAACTAATTGACGTATTCATCACTTCATACACCTTTGTGTGTATGTGTGTGAACACACTTGAAATCTACTCTTAGCAGATCTTAAGTTTGCAATACGTTATTAACTAAAATTACGTTCTGCATTTCTTCTTAAGAACTTGTAACTAAAAATTTGTGCCTTTTGACCCCCGCCCCCCATTTCCCTCAGTCCCTAGCAACCAACTTTCATCTGTTTCTGAGTCTGTCTTCTTTAGAGTCCACATATAAATATCATGCAGTTTTCGTCTTTCTGTGTCCATGTCATTTCATTTAGCATAATGTTCTCTAGGTTAACGCATGTTGTTACAAATGGCAAATTTTCCATCTTTTTAATGGCTGAATAGTATTACACAAGAACACCGTACTTAGTTATCCATTCATTGGTTGATGAATACTTTGGTTGACTCCATGTCTTGGTTATTGTAAGTAATGCTGCAGTGAACATAGAAGTGCAGATATCTTTGAGACAATGATTTTATTACCATCTAGGGGTCTTGGGTGTTATGGAATGCAACTTAAGAACAGACTAATTACCACAGAGAAGTCCAAGTTTGAAAGTCTTTGTTAAGCCAGCCAACTGACTATCTCACACAACACCCCAAAAATGGCTATTGGAAGAACAGCCCCAAGCTCAGGGTTGTAGGGGTTTTTACACATAAGTCAATACCTTAATCATAAGTGTCTGTTGCTATGATTCAAAACTATAAACTAATGTAATGAGATCTAAAATCATTAGCAGAAGGGGAAGTGGGTCAAAATGACCTTACTTAGGTACAAATTAAAGAATGGTTACTAACATCTAGATAATCACTGTTGACATCACTCTTGACATGATACATTGTTTAGGAAAATAGGAATCAAAAAGAGAACAATTTTTCATTATATAAGAATTGCCATTTTGTGTTGCCAAACATGTCATGCTAAGCAACTGTTGATGGGTACAGAGCAGGGTGTTCCAATGGGAGAAGTATTTCCTACATAACACAGAGTCTCAGGGTAAAATGGAATCTGTTTAGTCACTACTCATATAGCCTGGCCTATAACATTTCCATGAAGTCAAATATGTTACTGTCAGCAAAGAATTGAAGAACAGGACACAGAGCTAGATAGCAGGAAAACAGATTTATTGCAAGATATTGCAACAGACTTCTCCAAAGAGAAGGTGCCAAGGAGCCCAGAGTCATTAGAGAAGTTTTGGATTGTCTTTTTATGGTCCATGGAATTTCTCCTTTTCTTGTCTTCTCTCCTGTCCATGCTCTCTTCTCCATTTTTCTTTATTCCCCATGTCCACACATCTGTTTTAGTTTGTCCATTGGATCTCCCACTTAGGTGCACAAATATGCAAGTGTCCATCTGATTGGGTCCCTGGCTTGTGTCCATGAGCACTTTGGTCAACTGGGAAGGTGACCTCATTGAAAGACCTTTTCCGTACTCCTTTGGTCTGGACCCACTCCTGACTTCCTCACTTGCCATCTTGCCCTGGTTGCCTCGGCCCTTCTACACCTCCCTTGATTTCAGTTCCCTTGGATATATACTCACTAGTGGGTATTGATGGATCATATAATAGTTCTAGTTTTAGTTTGTTGAGGAAATTCTGTACAATGGATATGTTGATTTACATTCCCCCAACAATATACAGGATTCCCTTTTTTCTATACTCTCATCAACAAAATTTGACTGTTTTATATTAGCCATTCTAGTCAAAATGAGATGATAGTTTGATTTTGATTTGCATTTCCCTGATTAGTGAGGTTGAGCAATTTTTCATATATCCAGTGATGTTTGTACATCTTTGGTAAAATTTCTGTTCAAGTCCTTTGTCCATTTTTAAGTTAGGTTATTTGGTTGTTGGGGCATTAAATTAGATGAGTTCCTTATGTGCTTTGGATATTAGCATCCTATTATAAGGTTTTCAAATATTTTCTCTCATTCTATAGGTTGTTTTTTCATCTTGTTGACTATTTACTGTGCCATGCAGAAACTTTTTAATTTGATGCAATCCCATTGGTCTATTTTTGCTTTTGTTGCCCACATTTTGGGGATCAGATTCTTACGTATATATAGTTTCTATGATTTGATAATAGAATTAAATGTATATTTATAATAGAATTGAATATATATTTAATTTATATACTTAACAGAATTGAATATATTTAACTTAACAGAATTAAATATGTTTTATATATTTTATAGATTACACATTAATATATTTGTATATTAATATATATATAGTACACACCAATATATATTAATATGATGTTCACTTATACTATAATATGTCAATATGTAAATCACTGCCAAGACAAATATCAAGGAGATTTTTTCCCCTATGATTTGCATTTTCAAGTGTTATATTTGTCTTTGATCCATTCTGAATTGATTTTTTTCTCTTTTTTTTTGTACTGGGGATTAAACCCAGGGGTGCTTTACCACTGAACTATATCCCAAGTTATTTTTATTTTTTATTGAGACAGGGTTTAACTGAGTTGCTGAGGCTGGCCTCAAACTTGCAATCTTCCTGCCTCAGCCTCCCAATTCACTGGGATTACAGGTGTCCCTCACCTGGCTTTGAGTTGATTTTTGTATATGTTGTCAGTGTCCCATTCCATTCTTTTATTTTTCTTTCTTTCTTTCTTTTTTTTTTTTTAGTGCTAGGAATTGAACCCAGGGCCTTGCACATGCTCGGCAAGTGCTGTACCACTGAGATACGTTCCCAGTCCTCCAATTTCATTCTTATCATGTGGATATCAAGTTTTCCCAAGAATATTTATTGAAGAGATAATCTTTCCCCATTGTATACTCTTGGAATTTTTTTTTTAATGCCTAATTGCACTGGCTCATAGTTTTAATACTATATTGAGTAAATGTGGTACAAATGGATATCCTTGTTTCTGATCTTAGAGAAAAAGTTTTCAACTTTACACAATTGAATATGACACTAGCTGTGAACTTCTCAAATATGGCCTTTATTATATTGATGTATATTCCTCCTATACCTAATTTTTTGAGAGTTTTTACCATGAAAGAATGCTTGTCCAGTGCTTTGTCTGTAATTATTGAGATGATTATATAAATTTTAAACTTTAGTCTGTTAATGTGGTGTGTCACAATGATTGATTTGGGTATGTTGAACCATCCTTGCATTCCTAGGATAAATCTCACTTGATTGTGGTGAATTCTTTTAATGTGCTGTTAAGTTCAATTTTTTATAATTTTGTTGAAAATTTTTGTATCTATATTCATCAGACATGTTGACCTGTAGTATTCTTCTCTTTTATGGTTTTTCTAAAATTTATTTTTATTGTAAACAAATGGGATACATGTTTTTTCTCTGTTTGTACATAAAGTAGAGGCGTACCATCTGTGTAATCATACATTTACATAGGGTAATGGTGTTTGAGTCATTCTGTTATTTTTTCCTTCCCCCACCCCTCCCACCCCTCTTTTCCCTGTATACAGTCCTTCCTTCCTCCATTCTTGCCCCCCTCCCACCCCCCATTATGTGTTATCATCCACTTATCAGTGAGATCATTCGTCCTTTGGTTTTTTGAGATTGGCTTATGTCACTTAGCATGATATTCTCCACTTTCATTTGCCTGTGAGTGACATAATTTCATTCTTCTTTATGGCTGAGTAATATTCCATTGTGTGTGTATATATATATATGTATATATATTGCGTGTATATATATATATATGTATATATATATATATTGTGTGTGTATATATATATATATATATCATAGTTTCTTTATCCATTCATCAATTGAAGGGCATCTAGGTTGGTTCCACAATCTGGTTATTGTGAATTGAGCAGCTATGAACATTGATGTGGCTGTATCTCTGTAGTATGCTGATTTTAAGTCCTTTGGGTATAGGCCAAGGAGTGAGATAGCTGGGTCAAATGGTGGTTCCATTCCAAGTTTTCTAAGGAATCTCCACACTGCTTTCCAGAGTGGCTGCACTAATTTGCAATCACGCCAGCAATGTATGAGTGTACCTTTTTCCCCATGTCCTCACCAACACCTATTGTTGCTTGTATTCTTGATAATCACCATTCTAATTGGGGTGAGATGGAATCTTAGGGAAGTTTTGATTTGCATTTCTCTTATTACTAGAGATATTGAACATTTTTTCATTTATCTGTTGATTGCTTGTAGATCTTCTTCTGTGAAGTGTCTGTTCATTTCCTTAGCCCATTTGTTGATTGGGTTATTTGTCTTTTATGGTTTTAATATCAGGATAACACAGGCTTCATAGAATGAATTTGAAAGTATTGCTTCCTCTTTAATGTTTTGGAAGAAGTTTGAAAAGGATTGGTATTGATTCTTTAAATGTTTGACAGAATTCATCTGTGAAACCATCTGGCCCTGGGCCCTTCTTTGCTGTAAGTTTTTTTTTTTTTTTTTTTTTTTTAATTACTGATTTAATCTTCTTTCTTATTTGGATCACATCCAGACTTTCAATTTCTCCATGATTCTGTCCTGTGTAGATTGTATGTTTTTAGGACTATTTTCATTTCCTGTAATTTATCCAATTTGTTGGTAAATACTTATTCAAATAGTCTCTTATGTGCCTTCAAGTTTCTGTGGTATTGTCACAGGAGAATAGGTATCTCCAGAGAAGGATCCAAGTCATTCCCAGAGAGTAGAGGGGAATAAACTCAGGACGAACAAGGACTTTGGCTTACGTGACAAAAAAGAATTTCAGCATGCATCAGTTAGAGGCATAGACAGAGGTTTATTTAGGAAAGCAGAGAAGAGAGAAGGTGGGCCATCTAAAGAATATAAGACAAATTTTGGGGTGGGGGGGTGCCAGTTCTTCTTGTAAAGCAAACTTGGTGAGGGTGGGTACGGGAAGATGTGGAGGAATGCTACCAGTTCTGGTGATTTACAAGATAGTTTATGGTGGTCTGGTTGTTCTTGGGGTCCTTAGTCTGGTGGGGGCTCCATTATCTGATCAATAGATAACTTTGTTAGGTCCTCTAAATTATAGGTTTCTCAAAGTTTCATACCACTTTTTGCTTAACCTATTTATTGGTGGGCTAATTAGCAGACACAAGGTGTAGATTTATAGATTTCCCAGGAATGGGAATGACAGGCCTGGGAGAGAGACTATCTTGGGGAGTGACAGACCTGGAAAGGTATGTAGAAACTCAAATTAAAATCACATTTCCTTGTCCTTCCTTTGCACTTCTTCTCTTTTACTCCCCCCCTCCTCCCCTCACCCTCCTCCTCCTCTTCTTTTTCTTCTTCTATTCTACTTCAGCATCAGTAGTAGGGAAGTTTTAAATTTACTTGTTTTCCTCTGAAGTTTTGAGAATTTTATTCTATGAAATAAACTGACAGATAACAGAAGAAAGAAAATGCAAATTTTACTACATACCTGGCATGGGACTATGACATTCAAAGAGGGGCAAGATGGTTGTACCATATAGAGAGCCAGGGCCAGGGCCAGAGGCTTCTGGGCAAAGGGTGGGTAGTGCAAGCTGAAAAGATTGTATATAGCAAGCAAAGTTTGTCTTGTTTCATGGATGAAGTCTCCAGGTAACAACCTGGACCTCTGCTCATCTCTGTCTGACCCCCTGGGGTGACAGATGGCCAATTTCTACTTCCTTGGCAAGGGGATTATTAGAAATGACTGTGCCTTGTGCCAAATATAGATAGATGTAAATTTCTCTTACGAAAGGACAGTTTTTCATCAAAGTCATCCCTATGCCTGCAGAAGTCTGTAATTTCTCTCAGTATGAGCCAACTCTAAATATGCAAAAGAAATATATTTGGGGTGAGATATTTTACTCTCCTTTACATTTATAATGTTTCCTATTTCATTCCTAATTTTATTGATGTGAATCTTGTCTCCATTGTTCTTAATCTAACTGAAGGTTTTTTAGATTTCATTTTTGTTTTCAAAAACCCAACTCTTACTATTATTGCTCTTTTCTGTTATTTTGTAGCCCCAATTTATATTGGTTCTGATCTTCTTTATTTCCCCCTTTTTTTTGTTAGCTTGGGCTTTTTCTAGTTCCTTGAGGTGTAACGTTAGATTGTTTATTTAAGATTTTTCATTTTTCTCTCTCCCTCTGCCCCAAGTATAAAAAGTTGCTTTTGGGAAATATAAAAATTAGGATTGCAATCTGGGCACACACAGCGAGATCATTATGGCCTGTAGTATGTCCAAAGAACCAAAAAACCTAGCTCATTTTTTTTTTTTTAATGTAAGTACTACATGCTATAAGTTTAAGCTTCCCAGGGAGAGGAGATGTTAAAGATAATTTTAACTTGCTGCTTTATTTTAGGTGATAAACCACCTCAATTTTCCCAGGACTGGAAAGTTCCTGAGATCCTGGACTCTGGGGCACAGGAAACTGAGAAGGTTTGGTCACAATCCTTTCGTCTTTCCCCATTACTATTCAGTATAATCTACCCAGTGCTTTGAGAGTAAAATTAGTGGTTTTGGAGGCATTAGGAATTCAAAAATTGGCCAGTATACCAGCACAGAGGAAAAAACTTTTTGGGTGTTTGGTTAGTTTTTGTGTTGCTGTGACCAATGTAGCTGACAAGAATAATTTACAGGAGGAAAAGTTTATTTTGGCTCATGGTTTCAGGATTCAGTCAGCTAACTCCATAACTCTAGGCCCAAAATGAGGCAGAACATCATGGAGGAAGGGTGTGGCTGGAAAAAGCAGCCACACCCTTCCTCCAGGTAACCAGGAAGCAGAGAGAGAGAGCTCTGCTCACCAGAGGCAAAATATAAACCCCAAAGGTACTCCCCACATGACCTACTTACTCCTGCCACACCCTACCTGCCGTCAGTTGCTGTCCATATTAGAGAATCAATCCACTGATGAGGTCACAACTCTCATAATCTAATCACTTCACCTCCTCCAAACATTCTTGCATTGTCTCGCACATGAGTGTTTTGGGGAAACTACAATGGCACTACATGTAGGTCCTGCCACATGCAGGTGTCACACTCACATGTAGGACTTTCAGCATTGACAGGCAAAGTTTCTGATGAAGGAGAGAATTGTACCAGAGCAGGGCATAAAAAGATGACATCCTCTTTATGGAACCTGAAAAACCTAATCCTAATCCAAGTTATTTGCAGTCAGGCTACCCTACCTCTGAAGGGGTCTTCGTGGGCAGGGTTTGTGGATGGTTAGAAATCAGGATGTATCCAACCAAACTGTTCTAATGACAACACATCAATGTGTATCCTGAATTACCCCTAATGAATTTCACGGGTTCTGCTTTGGAAAACACTTCTCCGGGCTACGCAGGTACTAAAGCTGCCCGTCTGAGAGTGTCCTTGATGGCGCCCTCTCTCCCCATACCCAGTCACCCAGCCTCTCTCCTTCACAATGCTTCTATTCAAAGGCTCCTCTCCTGTCATCAGGCCCTGTTTATCCCTCATCATCTCTCACCTGGACTGTTGCCAGTTTCAGAGCCGCCCACTCTTGAATGTTGGCTTCCTGAAAATATCACCGAAACAACCTGGCCATGAGACAAAGCAGAGTCTATTGCACACTGCAGTGATGGAGGGCTCCAACTGAAGAGTCTTGGTAGCATTCCAGTGGGAAGAAGGCCAAGTTAAGCTATTTGTGAAGTTTTGAATGCTGGTTAAGGGGGGCCTGATGATGTGGCTTCTTGGGTAATGATCATGATAAATAGGATCAGAGGACACAGTAAGGTGAGGATTTTAAGGCACAGGGTTCAAACAGTCTAGGAAGATAAATTGTCCTTTAATGCTATTTATGGGTCTTTAAGGAACTTTGAAAAGCTGTTATTTACAAGTTTTACCTTCCAGGCCAAGTGCTTTGGAGGAACAGTAAAGTGTTTTTTTTTTTTTTTTAAATATCTTTATTTATTTATTATGTGGTGCTGAGAATCGAACCCAGTGCCTAACACATGCTAGGCAAGTGCTCTACCACTGAGCCACAACTCCAGCCCTGTAAAGTGGTGTTGATGGAGACAGGGAACTGTGGGTTCAGATGGCTTTGCTTCTCACCTGCACACCTCCAAACTCACACTTTTCAACTCCAGTAATAACAACAGCAATGATAACAGAGTAACAATAATAGTAGCAGCAAATATTATCCTTACCCTATGCCAAGCACCATTGCAAGCATTTCATCCATGTTGGCATATTTAATTCTCACCACAATTCTGTTGTGTGGACACTATCTTGTCCACGTTTCACAAGTGTAGGAACTAAAGCAGCTCCAAGAGGACAATTATCCATGTTACACAGCATCTCCCCATTATCACCTAAGTTGTTTCAATGATTCCCTTATTGTCCAAAAGATAAGACTTTGGTTTCTTCAAACGATACACAGTAAGAGGCCAGGATCTGGACTCTGCTCCTCTTTTCCAATCTTCTTTATGGCACAACATGCTCTATCTATTCCTGGTTCTCTGAACATCTGGTGCTATTTCATGTCTCCATTATTATGGCTGAAGGGGGTCTTGGTGCTGGTGTCTACTCATCGCTCCTCTGATAAAATAGACCAGGGAATCAATCTCTCCCTTCATCATCTGCCTGTTCCCTTTGACCCATTTCATGTGAAGTGAGATTAAGAAGGTGTGTGTCTCATCTTACACGAAACAGACGAATTACCCAACACTGAGGAAGCAAAGTGGAGAAGCAGGGAGACACTGGCTGAGTTGTGAGGCTCTCTTTTGAGCCCTGGATCAAGCTGAACTCAGGCCTCTTTGTTCATGTGATCCAACAAATCCTGTCTTTGATTGTTTAAGGGAGGTTGTGTTATTTAACTTTCTGTTGCTGTCACAAAATACTAGAAATGTTTATTTTGGCTCACAGTTTAAAGCTTTTGGTCCATGGTCAGTTGGCTCCATTGCCTTGGGCCTGTGGTGGCCCAGCAGAACATCGTGGTGGGAATTCATGGCAGAGGCGGCCTGTTCCTTTCATGGTTGTAGGAAAGCAGAGAAGATTGCTCGCCCAGTGATCTACCTTCCATCCATAGGCCCCACCTCTTAAAGGTTCCACTACCTCTGAGTAGTGCCACCAGCTGGAAACCCAGCCTTTAACACCTGGGCTCTTGAGAGACACTCCAGATCCACACTAGAGCAGAGATCAAATGGGTTCTTGAGAGTGTTTCCATCAGAAAGATCCGAGTTCACATTGCACACTCTGTTAAGGTACATTTCTTCAGGTTTTCAACATTCAGCTCAGACATCACTTTCTTAGTGGGGGTTTTCCTACCATTGCTCCCCCACTTGCATGAATGACCACTCTGTTCTTGGGCTTGTCCACAGTACCCATGACAGAATTTATTGCCATCATCTAAAAGGGACCATGGAACTTATTTGTGCACATATATATGTAGTTGAGTATATTTTCTTTAAAATAAAGACTTTAGGGGTTGGGGAGATAGCTCAGTTGGTAGAGTGCTTGCCTTGTAAGCACAAGGCCCTGGGTTTGATCCCCAGCACCCCCCCAAAAAAATAAATAAAGACTTTAATTTTTAGAGTCCTTTTAAGTTTATAGCAAAATTAAGTGGGAAGTACAGAGAATTCCTTAGTTTTTATATACCTTCTACCCTGCCCCCATCTGCCTGCATAGCTTCCCCTGCTATCAACATCTTATACAACAGGAGCGGTTCATTTGTTACAACTAACAAACCTAGCCTAGTTTACCCTTATTACCCCAAATCCATAGCTGACATTAGGGTTCACCTTTGAGGTGGTGTACATTCTATGAAGTTTGACAAATGTGTAATGGCATATATCCACCATTTTACAGCATACAGATGCTCCTTGACTTACCATGGGGTTACATCCCTAGAAACCTGTTGTATGTTCAATGCATTTAATATACCTAACCTACTAATCATCACAGCTCAGCTGCACAGTACACGGTAGAGCACCAGTTGTTTACCCTTATGATTGTGCACCTGGCTGGAAGTGGAGGCTCACTGTCACTGTCCAGCATCTCAAGAGAGCATCTTACCCCATATCACTAGCCTGGGAAAAGATCAAAATTCAAATTGCAGTTTCTACTGCATGCATATTGCTTTCACACCATAGTAAAGTCAAGAAATTGTTAAGTCGAGCTATGATAAGTGGGGAACCAATTGTGCTACATTGATATAAAAAGTCTTCTTGGGGGGCTTGGGTTGTGGCCCAGTGGTAGAGCACTTGCCTAGCATGTTATGAGGCCCTGGGTTTGAGCCTCAGCACTACATAAAAAACATAAATAAAATACAGGTATCGGGTCCACTTAGGACTAAAAAAATATTTTTAAAAATCCTCCAGTCTTCACATATTTATCCTTCCCTCCCCCTCTAACCACTGACAATTTCTAGTCTTGACATCTTCATAGTTTTGCCTTTTGGAGAATGACAGATAGTTGGAATCAGGTAGTATGGAGTCTTGCCAGACTGGATTCTTTCACTTGGTGATATATATTTAAGTTCCCCCATGTCTTTTCATATCTTGAGACCTCATTTCTTGTTAGTACATAATAATATTCCATTGTGTGGATGCACCACAGTTTGTTTGGTTCTCCCCCTGACCCTTCTTTCTCTTTTCTTTCCCCAAGGCCTTGCACATGCCAGGCAAGCACTCGACCACTGAGCTATTCCCCAGCTCTTCCCAGTTTTTTGTTTTTTTGTTTTTGTTTTTGTTTTTTTGTGGGGAAGAGGGTGCACTAGGGATTGAACTCAAGGGTGCTTGACCTCTAAGCCACGTCCATAGCCCTATTTTGTATTTTATTTAGAGACAGGTTCTCACTGAGTTGCTTAGTGCCTCACCTTTTGCTGAGGCTGGCTTTGAACTTGCCATCTTCCTGCCTCAGCCTCTCAAGCCACTGGGATTACAGGCATGCACGTTGGAACCTGGCCACAGTTTATTTTTTCATTTACCTACTGAAGAACATTTTGGTTTCTTCCAAGTTTTGGAAGCAATCAAATTTGGCAATTAAAATTAAACTATTATAAAATACATGTGCAGGCATTTTATGATATTTTATAATTTAACCCAAGTATATTTTTAACACAAGTAATTATTTAACACAAGTATATTTTCTATTTTATATACTTGTGTTAAATAGACTGCTGCTATTGCTCAGTCTACTTCCTTTTTGCATTTCTACATCTAGCACAGAGCATGTATACAGTAAGTATCAATTAATTTGTTTAACCTTGATTAATTATTATTGAGAAGGAAAATCTCATTTTAAATATTTCTCATTTAAATAAGCAGAATTTATAACAATAGGTAGGGGAAAATAAAGAGTTACAACTTTCTAACATTTAGCTAAACTCAGCTTGATTTTATTCTCTCAGTGAAACAAAACCTTATTGAGAACTAAATGCTGCACCTGAATTCAAGTGTCCTGTCATTTTTTTTTCTGCCCACAAATATTTCTGTTCAGGAAATTTGATCTTTAGGAATACAGTGTCCTTTCCTCACTGCCTAAGCATGTGGCTGAAGTAACTGGAGAGCAGGACCAATTGCTGACGTGAGATCACAGAGTTTGGGTCCCTGGCAGGTTGAGGTTCCTTTTTGTTCACAGGGAGAAGAGAAGAAAGAACAAGGAAGAGGAGACAGTGAACATCCGTGGGTCCCTAGTTGCATTTTTTTTCCCAAGTCATTTATAGGAACCCAACCAAGAGGGTCAGGGTACACCTGTTTCCTACAACACTGGACTCAACTTTGTATGAGATGCAAACAAGGAAATAGGGATGGATAATGAAAATAGGGAAGATGTGTGTGTGTGCAAACTTGATTTTTTAAAAATAGGTGCACTCTTGGCTTAAGAGAGCAACAATAAACTAGTGGGACAAAAGAGAGATAAGCCTTCCCCAGCAGTCTTTCTACATAACCATCTCATCATGGGCAGGCTGCAGGAAGAGCCATGACTCAGTATTATTGTGTCATTAACAGTAGAATCTGGCTGAAGTACAGAATCCAAAGATCATCAATTGCCTTCTGGAATCACTATATCCATTTAAGTGTTTTCCTCAACTTGGGTACAATTGACATTTGGGTCCAGAAAATTCTTTGGAGAGTGGAGACTGCTATGCAGTGTATGTTTGGTGACATCCCTGACCCAAACCCACTAGACGTCAAGAGTGCACCCTTCTTGAATTGTGAAAACCAAAGATATCCCTAGACATTGGAAATGTCCCTGGCCAAATCATCTCTGACAGAGAATCCCTGGTTTGTAGAAAAGCTTCCATTTTCATGCTGTGCCTGCCTCAAACTGGGCAGAATGTCTACTGTGTGAAATCACTGACTGTGGTTATTGGGTTTATACTCCTGGATAACCAAATACTCATGGCTACTACCCATACAGAGCTGAAATTTGATAGGTGAGAAGATAGGTGAATGGATGGATGGATGGATGGATGAATGGATGGATGTCTCAACAACTAGATATGATTTAAGAATCAACCAGGGCCCCGCCCCGGCGCGGCAGTGCGCAGGCGCGGCGGCCGCTGCGAGCGTGGACGTGCGGCGAGAAGATGGCGGCGGCGGGGGACGCGGCGTGAGGCGCCGGAGCAGCGCCGAGTCCCATTGAAACGGGCCGCCATGGCCCTCCGCAACCCGCAGTATATTTTTGGAGATTTTAGCCCTGATGAATTCAATCAGTTCTTTGTGACTCCTCGCTCTTCAGTTGAGATGCTGTTGGAGCTGTTGCATCCTCCATCTTGTGGCCAGGAAGAACTCTGCTCCCTCCATATAGTGGAACAGCTCTGTGCGGCACACAGGCTGCAGATGAACTGCCTGATGGACAAGAATATCAGAGAATTGAGTTTGGTGTTAATGAAGTAATTGAATCCAATGAGACTTTGCCGAGAACCCCCAGCTACAGTATTTCAAGCACATTGAATCCTCAGGCTCCTGAATTTATCCTTGGTTGTACAACTTCCAGAAAGACCCCCGATGGCATCGATAAAGAGGTGAACTACAGCTCTGTTGACTGCCAGTGCCCGGTCTCTGCCCTCACTTTGCATAGCGGTTCTAATGTGGAGACAGAAGTTTTGGAAAACGATGGTGTCTCCAGTGGTCTTGGACAAAGGGAGCGTAAAAAGAAGAAGAAACGGCCACCTGGGTATTACAGCTACTTGAAAGACGGGGGTGAGGAGAATGTTTCCACAGCAGCCCTGGTCAATGGCCACACTACTTCTGCAGGCCCCACCTGCGTGGGTGCTGAGGATGCAGGATTTCTGGGTGATGTGCTCCCACCTGTTACGCCCAGGACTTGTGGCAGCCCTCAGAACTCCATGGACTTCATCAGTGACACTATGCCTGACGGTCCTTTCTCTGGAGCACTGGACGGAGATGCCAGGACTGCTGGGCAGCCTGAGAGCTGCCATGGGACTGATTTTGAGCAGCCTTGCCTCCCTGCAGGCAGCCTGCTAAGGACAGCTGTGGCTCAGCCGTACGCTGGTACTGATACTACTGAAAACCTGGGAGTTGCAAATGGACAAATACTTGAAGCCTCCGGTGAGGGCATGACTGCCAATGGGGTGGAGTTGCACACCGTGGAAAGCATAGACTCGGACCCAGCGAAGCCTGAGAGCGTGTCACCTCCTACCGACAGCACAGTCTCTGCACCTGGCACCATTCCTGTTAGCCAGCCTGCCAAGTCTTGGGCCAGCCTCTTCCACGATTCTAAGCCCTCTTCCTCCTCACCTGTGGCCTATGTGGAAACCAAGTGTTCTCCTCCTATTCCATCTCCCCTCGTCTCTGAAAAGCAGGTTGAAGTCAAAGAAGGGCTTGTTCCAGTTTCAGAGGATCCTGCAGCCATAAAGATCGCAGAGTTACTGGAGAATGTAACCTTGATACATAAACCAGTGTCATTGCAACCCCGTGGGCTGATCAATAAAGGAAACTGGTGCTACATTAATGCTACCCTGCAGGCGTTGGTCGCTTGCCCTCCGATGTATCACCTGATGAAGTTTCTTCCTCTGTACTCAAAAGTGCAAAGGCCTTGTACGTCAACGCCTATGATAGACAGCTTTGTTCGACTGATGAATGAGTTCACTAATATGCCAGTACCTCCAAAACCCCGGCAAGCTCTTGGGGATAAAGTCACAAGGGACATTCGCCCTGGAGCTGCCTTTGAGCCCACATACATTTATAGACTTCTGACGGTGATCAAGTCGAGCCTGTCTGAAAAGGGTCGACAGGAAGATGCCGAGGAATACTTGGGCTTTATTCTGAATGGACTTCACGAGGAAATGCTGAGCCTCAAGAAGCTTCTCTCGCCAAATGATGAAAAACTTACAGTTTCCAATGGGCCCAGAAGCCACTTGGCAGACGACGAGGAGCAGGAGGAGCAAGGCGGAGGAAGCGAGGAGGAATGGGAACAAGTGGGCCCCCGGAATAAGTCTTCCGTCACCCGCCAGGCAGATTTCGTTCAGACTCCAATCACTGGCATTTTTGGTGGACACATCAGGTCTGTGGTTTACCAGCAGAGTTCAAAAGAATCTGCCACTCTCCAGCCATTCTTCACACTGCAGTTGGATATCCAGTCTGACAAGATACGCACAGTCCAGGATGCACTGGAAAGCTTGGTGGCAAGAGAGTCTGTCCAAGGTTATACCACAAAAACCAAACAAGAGGTTGAGATAAGTCGGAGAGTGACTCTGGAAAAACTCCCTCCTGTCCTTGTCCTGCACCTGAAACGATTTGTTTACGAGAAGACTGGTGGGTGTCAGAAGCTGATCAAAAACATTGACTATCCTGTGGACCTGGAGATCAGTAAAGAACTGCTTTCTCCAGGAGTTAAAAATAAGAATTTTAAATGCCACAGAACCTATAGGCTCTTTGCAGTTGTCTATCATCACGGCAGCAGTGCGACCGGTGGCCATTACACTACGGACGTCTTCCAGATTGGTCTGAACGGCTGGCTGCGCATCGACGACCAGACGGTCAAGGTGGTCACCCAGTACCAGGTGGTGAAGCCAGCTGCTGAGCGCACAGCCTACCTCCTGTACTACCGCCGAGTGGACCTGCTCTGACCCTCTGTGCGTGTGTGTGTGCCTGATGCCCGCTTTTAGAACACCAGTCTCACTCACTTCCTGCCTCTCTTTAGTGGCTCTTTAGAGAGAAACTCTCTCCCTTTTGCGAAAATGGGCTCAAATGAAAAGGAGAAGCCTTGGGGTTTGTGCGCAGCGTAGCTCGTGTTGACTCCTAACTTCCAAATCAAAACCGTTCGGTGGAAACAGACTGTCGCTTGATTTTAAAAAATACACAAAACCCCATATTTCTGAAATAATGCTGATTCCTGAGATAAGAAAGGGGAACTTGCATTTGATTCCCAGTCTAATTGCTTAGTAGAATAAATTCTGCACCAGCAACCTTGTAAATTTGTGAAAATGAATTTTATCTTTCCTTAAAAAATAAATTTTTTAATCCATGACACTTTCCTCCCCCACCCTTTAGTTTTTGATAAAAATGAGCCAGTTATCAGAGAAGAAATAGTTCTTACTTCAGAAGAAAAATAAACATAAAAAATAAGTTGCTGGTTCCTAACAGGAAAAGTACATTTTAATAATTGTGCGATGAGAAACTGCTTACGTACACATTGCCGATCAATACTTGAGGTTAAGATGTTAGTCTATATAGATGGGTGATTATAACTTTATTGCCATTAAAAGATTTCAAATCGCATTCATGCTTCTGTGTACCCGTGGTGAAGAATGGGCAAGCGACCAAGACCGGCACTCCCGAGGCTGCTCTGTCGGCTCTGCTGTCCGCTCCTCTGTACTGCCGCCTCCCTCCTTGTACACAGTTCAGTGATACCTAGGAGTATAAAGTCTCGCCCATCAATAAAAATCACAAAGTTGGTTTAGAAAAAAAAAAAAAAGAATCAACCAGTGTTAAAATGAAGAGTCACCCAACCTACTTTCTTTCTAGCCAATCACAGGAGGTAAAAGAAACCTTGTTTGAAGAAGCTAAAGTAGGCTGTCATTAGATTCTGTTTACCTGGTGGGGGTGGGGGTAATATCTATTGAAAGTATGATAGACTTTTGGAAATACACAGCAACAAGTCATATTAAACTTCTAAATATTAGACTGTTTTAGAGTCAAATGAAGGGGTTGATCAAAAGATCCTATGTTATGTTTCGTAGTCTCTGAGAGTGAACCAAGTATTGTAGATGAGGTGTCCCCCAAAAGCTCCTGTGTTAATATAGGAGGTGAAATGATCAGATTATGAGAACTGTAACATAATCAGTGGATTAATCCATCTAATGTATAAATAATTTGATTTGAATGGATTACTGAATGAACTGTGGATAGGTGGGGTGTGACTGGAGGAAGTGGTTCACTGAGGATGTGTCCTCAGGGATTACATATTTTGGACCTGGCTTCTCCTGCTTTCTCTCTCCACTTCCTGATCATCACAAACTGAGCAGCTTTCTCTGTCATGCCCTTCTGCCATTATGCTTCGTCATCGTCTCAGGCCCAGAGCAATGGAGTTGGCTGACCATAGACTCAAACTCTGAAACTGTAACTCCAAAATAAAATTTTCCTCCTCTACATTGTTCTTGGTAGGTATTTTGGCCACAGTAATGAAAAACTGACTCACATACCAGGTATGGTCAATTCTGGGTCTTTGTGGTAGTTAAGTTATTTAGAGCCTCAGCAAATACTAACTTAGCAAGTACTGAACTTTGGATACAAAAGAAAATAGGAGGTTGGGTTCCTGAGCACCTCTGGTCACATTTCATCAGTTCTAATAGCACTTACATTCTAGAGTTTCATCTGCCAACTTCCTATAGGACAAACCAGTCTCATCACTCTTCCACATAACCTTTGCATGGAACTTAACAGACATTTGACAAAACTTACCTTGCCTGAAAGTTTAACATTTTTTAATGCCTTATTGCCTTTTAAAACATATAAACCAGTCAGCCCAATAAATTTCTTGGGCCTCAGCCTCCCAATAATGCTGTCCATTATGCTTTCTAAAATGTGTCATCATCTCATAAATCCACAAATTTAGCCAATCTTTCTTCTTTTCTATAGATTGATCATACACAACAGGGGTTACTTTAGGACTTTCAGGAGCAGCCTCATACCCAGCTTAGCAAATTCCCTCTTCTTTTTTGGACATACAGGATTGTTGATTCATTACCATTGAACTCATAGCCAACAGTGTTATAAATCAGCACTGAACAGTGTTCCATGCAGCATGTATTTTCTCTGTAAGGCACATCACACCATCCTGTGCTCAGGAGCTCTAAACTGCACTTCAGCACTACACCTGGGAGCCATTTTAAATAGTGACATAATCAACAAAAAGCACAAAAAATGCAAATGACACAGTACTAAGCAGATCCTGCAAAAATACTTGTTTATAGTATGAGAATGAAGCAAGAGGACAGTTCCTGGCCCTGTTGGACCTCTGCTAGGAACATGCACATAAGATGATTCAAAGTTTTTGGCTCCTAGTTTTTGGCTCCTAAGTGACCATGAAAGTAACAAGAGTATTGATTTTTAGGTCACAAATTCTAATGACTATGCAAATTTACAAACACAGAATCCATGAATAAAGAGAATTGATGGTATCTTTTTTGTTTAATTGGAACTATTTTTCTTATTTGAGATTTTTTTCAGATTTTGAATTTCGTCTAAATCTACAATGACTCAACCACAGGATTAGGAATATTGCTTCTGA
Source organism: Sciurus vulgaris (assembly GCF_902686455.1). NCBI lineage: Eukaryota > Metazoa > Chordata > Mammalia > Rodentia > Sciuridae > Sciurus > Sciurus vulgaris. The sequence continues at coordinate 11,487,462 of NC_136476.1, read as the reverse complement.
GAAAGACCCATTTGCTGATGAGAAAGTCCAATTTCCAACTGGGGAAATTTACTTGAGTCCCAGTCTTTTCAGCTTAACACTATCACTTAAAAATACACCTATCACTTAAAAAAATAAATCCAATACCCATCTGGGTTGAAGGAAAAGAGTTACTTATGATTTTATAGAAAATGGAACCATGTAATGTAAATTCCAAAAAGGTCAGATGATGCTACATAAGACATTTTTGTTTCTTTTTCTTACATGAAAGGAATTACATGGAAACTTTTTCCCTTCTATTCCTCTATGTCCAAAATTGAAGGCATACTATTCTATATGGTCCATCACATCTTCCTAACTAAAAAAAACAGTCATGCTACTTTTATTCCATTCTTGGCCATGTGGAAAACTAAGTCTTATGTGCTGAATGACTCCACAAAACAGGATGAATAAAACTGATACAGCAGCCTCTAATTCTAGGGAGAGGAAGAGTGTTCCATCGAAGGACTCACATTTTTTTTGTTTGCTATTATCATTCTTTCAATTAAATTAAGCATGCATTCACAGGGTTAGCTACTACACAATCTGATTCTTCCATAGAAGAATAAAAAAAATTTAAAAACAACTTTTTTTATGAAAAAATCAGCAATAGCTTCTTTCTCCAGGAGAAGAATCCCTTTTTTCATCCAAAAATGTGGATTTGCATATGTAATAATTTGTATTTGTACAGAAACCTTAAACGTTTATTCAGATATGAAATCAATCTTGATACCTTGTCTTTATGGGTCTTATTCACTATCACATCCCTGATGCACTCAGGGCCTAGTGCAAAATAGGTGTTTCAAAATATGTGGTTGAACATTTGTTTGATTGAAAAGGGAAAGAGGAAAGTGAATGAATATTTGTTGAGCACCTAATATAATATTATGTCCGTCGTTTTTCCATTTATTTTTCATAAGTCTGATTTTGAATTTCATTCTACAGATCAGAAACCAAGGCTCAGAGGCACTTTGTAATTGCCCATGTCACTCCATCAGACATGAGTAGTTGCCAGCTTGCCTTCCATCCTCCTCCTTTGTTTCAAGTATATCACTCCCCCACCCTCACAAACTTCACAGGAGGGTAATCCAAGTTCATGTTTTAAGTGTGAATCCTGATTAACATAGGAAAATCAGGGTAGATATGCACCCTTTGTCAGTGTTCCATTTGGGGGTTGACATGTGACTCTGTTCTGGCCAAGGAGAGGGGAGGCCAGGTCTGCTGGGCATTGAACTTTCTGGAATAGGATTTGAACTCGGAAAAGAACAGTGGAAAAAGACAGAATCTCCAGGCTTGATGATTCCTCTGGGGGTGATGTGATGCCAGGAATAATAAGCACAGTTATCTTGACAAAGAGGAGAGACAGAAGTGGAGTCCCTGAGAACAAGGCTGAGCCACTGAATTAACTATTCTGGAAGTTCCTCACCTCTGGCCTTGTCAGGTTGAAAGGTAAGTTTCCATATTGTTTTAGACATTTAGAGGGAGAGTATTATTTTTGGATAAAGAATATAACTAAAAAGTGACAAACCCAGATTTCATCCCAGGTCTAACCCCAAAGCCTGTCTACTTTCCATTGTATTTCACCTATCTTTCGAAACTGCATTGTTTAAAACATAGGAAGGAGATTTCTGAGTCCTACAATGCATGGCTATTGTTGAAAACCACTCACCTGTCCACTCTGCCACATTCTTCATGAATTTGAAAACAGACCAACCCACTGCATAAGTATACATGGAGTAAGCTCCAAGTAAGATTTAAATACATTCTAATTCAATTTTTTTCCTTCTAATTGTTCTTATCTTTCCATATAAACTTAAGTGCTCTTAGGGCAGTGCCCATGACTTATTTTTCTATAAATCTCTATTTTTCAGGTTACTTTTCTGTGCTGAATTAACTTAAACAGCAAATGGTGAAATTCTGGTCCCTGTAACCAAACCACAAGAAGGGTGGAGCTGGATTCATGCATGAATGGACCCAGGAGTGGTTTGCAACTGGGACACAGGGCTCTGCAGCTTACATACAGAGCTTTTGATGAAATGTTAAATCCCCAGGTTTCTCTGCTTAACTGGAAACATGACTGCTATCCACTTGTAAGGCATTGTAGCATAGCTCCTGACAAGTGTAAAAAGACTCTTTTCCTTCAGCTTCTGCAGAAACATTTTTGAGAACATCCCAGATTGACTGAGCATAAGTGGTGAGACCATCCCTGGACCAGTCGCTACGGATAGGGTACCATGACTGATCCTGGGCTGTGTCTATTCTTATGTTCTGAAGGGTAGGTATGCTAAAAGAAAAGATTCTAGAGGTAAAGACAAGAACAGGTCCATTCTTCCAGAGTTTCCTTGCAAGCTCCCAGTCTGTGGTGAGTAAATAGTAGTCACTCTGCAAATACCTAGAGAACTTATGAACATAAACTAGTTTCTCAGGGATCACAAATGAACTCACACACAATGCACTCTTATTGAGCTCTTTCCCAATTTCAGAACTCAATACACACACCATGGAAAGAGCCCCAGCACCCATATCTCAGAGTTAAGAACTTTTTATTTACAACCCTTTCACTCATACTCCCTATCTTGATGATTATCAGGGAGCCTGGCCATTTCACTCCCACAAGGTAAACTCACACATATCAACCTTCTCAACAGCATGTGGCCTCAGATCTGGTGGCATGCTTGTTTCTACCTTCTTGGGATGGAGAATTCTCCCTTTTGGGCCATAGTGTGCCAAACTTTTCTTCATAGCTCACCCAGATTTGTGTACTGTGCAACTTGAGTACACAAGGTACTCAGGCTGACCTTGACAACATCTCATAGACATTGACCCTTCAGCTGGACTGTCTCTTTGGCAAATGCAAGAGAGAGGAGGAAGGCAGGAAGCTACTTACTCCCTTTTCTTCTTTCCACAAACTAGTAAATACTGTGAACAGTGACATATTAGAAACTAACATTTCTTAGTTCAATTTCCACATGACCTTTATTAGTCTGGGTAATGATGTGAGAATTTTCAACCAAACAATGCTCATAATAGCCTAAAACAATTTTGAGAGAAGAAGTTTGTTGGGGGTTCTTAAAGGAGATTTTTGGTTTGTTTATATACTTTATGTAAGGATCACGCATGTATTTCATAATTTGAAAAATGATTTGTAGTATGGTACTGGGCATTGAACCCAGAGCCTTTTACATGCTGGGCAAGTGCTCTACCACTGAGCTACATCCCCAAACCTCTTTAATTTTATTTTGAGATAGGGTCTTGCCCAGGCTGGCTTCAAACTTGCGATCATCTTACTTCAGCCTCCTGAATAGCTGGGATCCCCGTGTGTGACTTGAAAAACAATTATTATTAATAAGGTTGGTTTGTCCTTCACTGAAATGCCTACCAATGAAACAGGAGAGAATAATGCCACTGTTGATATGAAGATGATCTTTGACTTCAGATCCTTGTTGTTTAGCTCCAGAATTACTCTCTGAAAATTTTGCTGCCAGAAAAAAAAAAAAAAACTAAGAAGTTTAAAAAAAAAAAAAAAAAAAAATATATATATATATATATATATATATTCCATGGTATGTATATTGAATCCTGAAATTGGGAAAGAGCTCAGAGAATGTGTGTGTGTGTGTGTGTGTGTGTGTGTGTGTGTGTATATGCACATATATATACACATATATATACACATATATTTACGTGTGTATATATATGAATACATATATATTCATCCATTTTGAGAGTATGTTTACCTTGTTATATATATGTTTTTACTCACACACACACACACACACACACACATATATATATATATATATATATATATATATATATATATATAAAATCTGTGAAGCCTTATATAGATCAAGATTAGGGACATTTCTAGCACACCTCAGGTTTCCTTCATGCCCCTCTCAGTCAATCACTTTTCACTTTATAACTTCTGTACTGACAGCTACTACAACAAATTTGTTTTTTCTTGTTCTTGAATGTATGATCAGTTTGAGTCTTATACCTAGCTTCTTTTGCTCAATATATGTCTTTAAGATCTAGCCATGTCATTTCGGGCAGCGGTAATTTTTTAAAAATTACTGTGTAGAGTCCATTGCATGAATACCCAACCATTTACCCAATCTACCCATTTACCCAAAATACCTGACAAGCACCACTTAGAGAAGGAAAATTTTATTTTAGGCTCATGGTTTCATCCATGGTTGGCTAGCTCCATTACTCTGGACCTGAGTAGCACATCATCATGGCAGAAGAATGTGGTGGAAGGAAGAAAGCTGCTCACCTCATGGTAGCTGAGAAGTGGGGGGAGAGAGAGAGAAGCCATGGATAAGAAATAATACCCAAAGGCAGACCCCTGGTGAACTGTTTCCTCCAGCTATGCCCCACCTACTAATTATCCAAATTATCAACCTATCTAATGGATTAATTAACTGATGAAGTAACAGCTCCATGGTCTAGATCATTGGCACCTCTGAACCTTGATGCATTGGGGACCATGCTTTCAAAATACAAGCCTTTTAAGTGACATTAAAAGTTCAAACTAAAACACTAATATTGATGGACATTTGGATTGTTTCCAGTTTTGGAGTCATTATGAATAAATTTGCTATGAACATACTTGTGAACACTAGAAAAAGTTTTTAGCAATTGGTTAAGAAAAGAAACAGTGGCTACTAACTCAGTGTTAGAGTACTTGCCTAGCATATGCAAGGACCTGGGCTTGATCCACAACAGTGCAAGAAAGGAAGGAAGGAGAGAGGGAAAGAAGGAAGGAAGGAAGGAAGGAAGGAAGGAAGGAAGGAAGGAAGGAAGAGAGGGAGGAAGGGAAAAGAAAAGAAAGAAAACAAGTTCTCAGGCACGGTGGAAAACTGAAATTTGATTCATCCTTTGAGATTTGGAGCAAATATGACCCCCAAGAACCAAGGAGTTCTTTACCTCCTCCCACCCCACTGAATATCTGTGATTTAAAAAAAAAATTTCCATTTCCATTTGTTGTCCACCATCTCCTCATCCGAAAAGATGATGAAAATGAAACATTTCTTGGGTTTCATCCAGAAAATCATTGTGTGTATATTTTCATGTTAACATATACATGCTTTTTTTTTTAATACAAAAGAAATTACAAAGTATTCTGCACCTTGTTCTTTTCATTTTTGCTATCAGCATAATGCATCATTGTTTTAAAGGACCTCGAAGTATGGTTGGATCATAATTTATTTAGAGTATCTTTAGTTAAAGGGCATTTAGTTTGTTTCCAGTCTTTTCCTATAACAGATGACAGTGCAGTGAATATCTTTGTATATTTTGGAAAAAAATTTGAAACATATCCATGGAATTGCTAGAAATAATAACAGACTTACTAGTATCTGCTTGCTATTTATTTAATTATTATTTATTTTTGCAGTACTGGAAGTTGAACTCAGGGGTGCTCTACCCCTCAGCTATGTTCCCAACACTTTTTAATTTTTATTTTGAGACAGTGTCTGCCTAAATTTCTGAGGTTGGCCTTGAACTTGCTGCAGTCTCCCAAGTTGCTGGGATTTCAGGCATACACCCTTTGCATGGCCAGTATCTCCTTTTCGAATGTTGAAAAATACTGCCAAATTGTACTGTTATAACGGCCCACAAAAGTATATGATAGCACCTGTTTCCTACACAATAAGCAATGTCAAGTACCATCATACTTTAAAATATTTGCTAGTCATCTAGTAGAAAAAAACAACAATGACTTGATGTCCTATCTTCTTCCTTCCTCCCTCCCTCCTTCCTCTTCATAGGTATGTTCCTTCATTGGCCAAGCAGACTCATTGAGGGGGTAATAAAGCAGAAGTAGCCTGATGCCTGGCCTCCCATGCTTCATAGGCTTGTAGAGATGAAGAACTCTCCCAGGTAGTGACTGGTCATCCTGGGCTTGAGTTTCACCTGGATGAAGGCCTTACCGTTTTAGATGCCCACCATTTCCAGCAGGATGCTCCCGTCCCAAGGTGCAACTTCTCTACCTCTGGCTTCTCCTTGGGTGGCACCTCGTCTTTTCCTTGACTTTGAGCAGAAAACATGGCTTCCCCTTCAGGCCTGGTTCAGCCTGTGCTGCTGCCCCTCCCTGTGCATCAGAGGCTCTGTGGATGGTCCCCCAGCTTGTGGAGGCCTAGGCTGCCCCTGGGTACTTGGGAAGGTTCAGTTCCTGCTGCTCCATTTCCTCCCACGTGCTAACTCCACAAAAGGCTGTGTAGCTTCAATTATGAGTGAGACTTAAGCTTCTTTTGCTTTGCACTATTTTTGTAAACTCCTTTGTTATAACTGCTGCCCATTTTTGAATTAGGTTCCTTCCCACTTGATATCCTATTGCTTAAAGTCTAGTCTTGAGATGTGCTTGAATTACTTATCATGAAATTTTTTGAGCTTGAATTTCAAAATCTGAATAGTCAGTATGTTTTGAACCATTTTTTGTTCTATTTTGTTTTAAATTTATGTAAAATCTTTTTGGTACAAGAAAGTACCTAATATTTTTTAGTGTATACGGAGACTCATTTCTCTGTAATCATTGTCAAAATTGCTTTTCTTCCCTTTTTTCTTCTCTTTCCTGACTTTAATTTTTATTTATTAATTTATGAAGTACACATTTAACATGGAATAGTACATAAGGCATTCCCTCATGGAGCAATGTTTCAGTTGAGACAGGGCTATGAGAAATTCAATGAATTTACCCTCAAGTTCTGTGGTCATTTGCAATTCCATTAATCCTGCAATTACCCCCACCCCATCCATTTTACCTTCCATGGTGGGCCCTAAGTAATACTGGACTAGGAGCCTTTCAATCACTTCTCTATTATTTCCTGGTAGTGAGAATTCTTTCAAGTATTGCCTCTCAGTATAAGTATTGGTCTTTCATAAAGATAAGACAAAAGTTCAGCTATAGGAATTTGACCCCAAGGCAGTTTGCATTTGATAAACCTAACTATACAAACACAGGGAACAGGCTAAATAAATCCATTCATACATATGATAAAATGTTCAGCAATCATTAATATGATAGAATAGACCAGGGTCTTCAAAGTGTGCTCCCCAGGCCAGCAGCATTAAAAGCACATTGAAACACAAATTCTCTGAGTATGTAGCTAAGAGGTAGTGTGCTCTCTAAAGTGCAAGAGGCCATGGGTTCATTGGAGTGGGGGAAGCAAATTCTCACAGCCCACCCCAGAATTACTGACCAAGAAACTCAGTGGGTAGAGGCAATAATTTGTGCTTTATCAAGCTCATCCCATGGTTCTGATGTGGCCTTAAATTTGGAAAAGACAAACATTTATTAACATGAAAAAGGAGGTCTACAACATAATGAGTTCAATAAAAGCAGACTGCAGAAGAGTATGAGCAATGTGATCCCAGTTTTGAGATTCTATATGTACATATAAATGTATAGAAATAGATTTGTAAAAGTGTACAACCATAGAAATGAAAAGTTGTACCCCATTTGTGTACAATGAATCAAAATGCAGTCTGTAAAAATAAAAAGATTTTAATTAAAAAAATAATAAAAAAAGAAAATTTTGACAAGACTTATCACTAGATAGAAATTTGCAAATGATTTTTTTTTCCTTTCTTTAAGCTTTCCTTTTGTACTTTCGAATGTTTCTACAGTGAATAACAATTGCTTATGCAATTTTAAGGAAGAGTGAAATAAATACTCTTGTGCCTGTGAGTCATCCTCCTTGGGGAACCTCTCTCCTCATTTCCACAGTCATTAGCAAACTGGTACCTGCAGAGCACCATTTCTGTTCTGAGTCTCTCAAACAGGCAGAAACACAATTTCTGTCTTGATTTCATAGGTGGAATTTCCAAAAAACACTTTGTCGAATATGTCAAGAGATAAGGGAAGATTTGTACATAAAATATGAGAAACATAAATTTCTCAGGGAGGTTTCAAATCCTAACACTGGTACCCGTTCTCTTGTCTATTTTGCACTTGACTTGGGATGTTTTTATTCAGGTTAACTAGGTTAGATCATGCCATAAAAATTCCCTCATCCAGACTACTTATTTCTGAAGCTTTGGTTTCAGCTTCATATGAAAGGCAGTTTTGGTCTCCTTCCAAGTTCCTGGCAGGACTCTGGTGTCAGACATGATAGATGAACTCATTCCTCTTGCATGACTCTGTCTTACAGGGAGTTTGAGCCTGCACAGATCCTATATGCTTAAATATGCAATTGCTCTGTTATAGGTATAATTCATAGTCACATAGGCCTACAAAAATTCAGGGGTGCAAAAACATAACTTTATTTTGGGCTAACTCAGCTGTAATGTAGATAATGATTTTCATTTCCATCTTAAAGGAACATGCAGTTTTGTTAATTCTATTAATAAATCTCTTAATTTTATTAGTGCAAGTCCAAAAAATTTTTACTTTTTATTCTTCAAGGTTAAACTGGCTACTCCACTAGGGGTATCCCTCCTTCCAGAGTTTTTCTTTCTAGTCTTTCTTATCCTTAATTGTTTCTCAATTCCTGACAGTAATTGAGAATAAAGAGAAAGTCAGTTTACTTCAGGGTCTGGTCTAGTCCTATGCTGGACTCTGGCTCTAGATGTTTCCTTGGCTTTGTACAGTATCCAAGGTGTTTTAAGTGATGGCAGATGTGCAAATGCAGGTCCTACATGGTCCTCGTGGCACTGGGACCCATGCACATGCCAGTGTCACAGTGACATGATGTATTTAAATACTTCAGCAATATGTTGTGATACTTTATATCTGTTACTCAGGTTAAACCAAAATGTTGGAGATAATCTATATTGCCTATTCAAGGAGTGATTGGCTAGTATTAAGCAGAAAGGGTTACATTCCACAGGGGACTTCATCAAACCAACACTTTTCTAATTATCATACTGTCAGAAATGGATGCTATTGGAGAAACTAGTAACTTCGTTAGGCAACTGAGTTACTTAACATGATTATTCTTAGAAATGAGGTTTCATTGTTGATGTTACAGATGTTAAAAATATGAGAACCAGCTGAAAATACCTTGAAGAAGCTCCTTACTCTTGGATGACCTGGGTGTGAGAATTTAGGGATTCCTAAATTCTAAATTTAGGATTCCACAGTAACCTATGTACAACTATTGGTGTAGGAAGATTTCTGGATGACAATTTTAAAGCAGAAATTCTGGCTTCTAAAGTCTTGTCTGCTATCTGTAAACATCACATGCAACATGTGGCTGGATCTCCTGACAGGGTACAGAGTTAGAATTTTATTGTGCTATCAGGAGAATACCAACTCTTTATGACAAGTAATGAATGACTGTCAAATAAACAGTCTGTAGAGGTGGTGGAATTTGATCTAAGATCACTTTCCCTGTTATCTTGTAGTGAGATTACGAAAGCATAACTCGAACTTGTTTAATGGCTACTATTTTCCAGCAAAAGTAATCTAAGAGTTGGGCATGACCAAATTGACTTGGATCAATTCACAATAAACTGTGTTCTTACCTGATTCCCAGTCAAGACAGGGCACTACTATCCTATTCGTGTTTGTCTCTCCATCTTGGTCTAGGATTCCTTGTGAGGTCGTCTGACTGTCTCATGTACCACTCAAGACCAATGCAATCTTACCTTGTACTACTCATAACCTGTGGGGAGCTTGAAAGGAGGGCAACTCTGTCCCCTTTAATATGACAGAAAAGTCAATGTGTATCACATACCATCCCTCCAGACATTTAACAATTTATGCAGGAGTTGAACACTTATAATGGCAAGGAAGAAGTTCCCTCAATCAAATCCTCCAATTGCTAAATAAATATGTCTCAGTAGAGATATTGTTACTTTTGGATAAAAGAAAAAGCCTTCTTTTGCTCAACTATTCCTATCTTCAAATTTTTTTAAGCATTCCTTGATTTTGCCCTTTAAAAGTCAACCATTTAAAAAACATCAAATATTTTTCAAATGTTTCCCAAAAGAAAGTCCTGGTCTGCTTGAGAACTACTGTATTAATGTTTTGCCAACTGTTTAAGAAGTCTCTAGGAGGCTGCAAGGAGCTCTCATAACTGGGGAGGGAGACAAGTGGCGGGGAGGGAGACAAGTGGCTGAAAGGTCCAACTCCCATCCTGATGCAGAACATGCCTCTTTGGCAAAATGAGTTTTCCCAGGTTGCAATGGTATCTTAGTGTTTTTTATAAGTCAAAGTATTTCCACCAATCACTGATTTCCAGTTATCTTTACCCTTGATTATGTCTTTGAAGGTGCTTGGAACTGCCCGAGGTGCTAGATGCCATTTGACATCTAATTAGATATTCTTACTTTATCTCTTCATTGTAGGTCTAGAGCTGTCATTTACATATTTTTGGCTTGTTAGGATGAATCAAAAATGTCCACCAGAGCCAGGCACAGTGGTATATGCCTATATTATAATTCCAGCTACTCGGGAGGCTGAGGTTAGAGGATCACAAGTTCATGTCTAGATACAAAGGACTGGAAATTTAACCTAGTGATAAAGTACCCCTAGGTTTAATCCCCAGTGCCAGGAAAAAAATCATCCCCTAGAACTTTAAAATGAATGGTAAAAATAATTCATATAATTATATACTGTATTGACAATGTTGCTAATGGTTTATTTCATATATATATCTACATATATACACACATATAGGAAATATGTATATGTACTATATATGTATATATATACATATATGTGTGTATATACTGGGTTTTGAAATATTTCAAAGTTGGTATTTGTTATTGAAATATTTGAATTTTTCTTCCTTGTGTGGGTATGTGTATGTAATCAAAATAAATGTTATAGTTGGACCTGTAATTTTCTCCTGAAGTTCCTGTGTTGAAAGCATGGTCCCCACTGTAGCAAGATGTAGAAGTGGAATTTTTAGGTAATGATTGGATCATAAGGGCTCTGACCTCATTGGATTTGATTAATCTACTTGATGCCTTAACCGTAGCTGAATGGACTACTGGAAGGTAGAACCTAGTTAAAGGAAGTAAGTCACTGGGGGCACACCTGGAAAGGGTTTATCTTGTACCTGCTCTCTTCCCCTCCCCACTTCTCTCTCTGTTTCCCAGCCCACGAGCTAACAACTCTTCTCCACCATGTCCTTCCACCATGATTCCTTACTGCAGGCCCAAAGCAACGAAGTCATCTGATCATGAATTCTCTGAAACTATGAGTCAAAGTAAATCTTTCCTCCTCTAAGTTGTTCCTGTCAGGTATTTTGGTCACAGAGGTGAGAAGCTAACTAATACAATAAATATCATTGTGTGTGACAGCACCAAAGTGGTATGTGTATATGTTCCTGGAAGGATGGAACCTTGGAGGAAAGTCTTTGGATGCTTGAGATGAGAGACAGGAACAAATGGGAAGGTGGAGACATGCTGTTATCTGCTCCTCAGCTGAGGCTCAGAGACTAGTCATCATCTAGAGTCCCTATTTACATAAGGAACTTTGGGAGGCTCCATCCAGGTATAAACAAAACATTTCAGGACTTCAGTGAAAACATGCTGCCCAGATTGCAGACTGAGGAATCCCATGTTCCCAGGTGTCTGCATCCCAGTTTTAGCACAGGCTCAGGATGGAAGGTACTGTAGTGCTGTTTGGGCACCTTGAGGTGATGAAATCTTGGGAGCAGCCTCTAGACAGAAAAGCTGACTGAATAGATGCCAGCTAAAGTCATTCTGGCAAGATGTCTCCTCAAGTGGTTTCTTGGCAATTGAAAGGGACAGCACAGATGAATCTGATTGGCCTTGCTACTGAGCTTGGGGAGGCTTCCAGAAGTCTCTGGGTAAAGTTTGAAAGGCAAGTTGAGAACCACAGCTCTTTAGTTGGGGCCCACACAATCAATGAAATGCAGGCATTATCAATGTTACTGTAGCTGAAGACATTACATCAACCACAGTGTTATATTTTCTTAGGCCTTTGAGCCAACTTGTTTAGTAACTGCCAGGGCCACATGAGGGCTTTTGTAAGTCCTAAGCACTTTTTGCTTTTGTGGACTCTTTTTCTCCATTTAAAAAATATTAAAAATCACATTTTATAACTGCTCTAGTATGAATATAGTCCAAGCTGGATTCATTATTATATATTCATTTTTCCCTCTGACTTTAAAAGAAACAAAAATTAAGCAATTTTTATAGGTCTCTAAAAGTATTGTGGGTCCCAGGCACTTTGCCTACTGTGACTAATGGATACGTTGTCCCTGGTAACTGCTTTCCTCTGTTCCCCCCGCCACCCCCCCCAGCACCTTTTCTTTCTCCTCAAAGAAAGAATGGTGTTTCCTGATTTTGTGAGTTCTATCCCAAATTGACCTTTTCACTAAGATGTGATAATTGCATGTAAATTGGCCACGTTTAATCATTTACCCAGTATTTCAGTTTAAGAAAAAAAAAAAGTGCCACGTTCATTAAGTTTTCCTATTATTGATTTCTCAAATGGATTGCTACTTAAAAATGTACTAACTATTCATTCAAAACCATTTTTTCATAAAAACAAGAAGCTATAGTTTTCTATAAGTTCACATATACCAACCCTAAAACCCTGAAGTTGTTTTTCCTAAACCTCAACCCCAGGTTGTTTGTATGGGCTCCGGAACCAGGGATTACAGTTATATGGACTCTAAAATCAAAAAACATCACCATCCACCGAGTCAACACACTTCAGTTTCCTGCCAAGTAACCCTTGAGTACCCACGCACTGTTTACTCCTTACTGGGAGGGTACTGTCAGAAAGTTTGCTCTTAAATTAAGAACAGAACAAAATAAAAACCACTACGTGTTCAGAAAATAAGTTTCCTGAGGCGTTTCTGATTCCTCCTTTTTCCACATTGCTCACATCATTTTGAAAAGAGGTTTTGGGTCTGCACTGGTTTCTTTAGGAATGTCAAGGCCCCAAACTTCATCCAGGCTGACTGCTTTAAAGTCTTTTGAAGAAAAACAAGAGTAGAAGAATATTCTTATGCTCCGCTGGAAGTCTCAATGATGAACCAGCAACCAATGAATTATCGATACAGGGTGCTATATGGAAAGTTTGGTCTTAGTATTTGTATGAACCTTACAAGAACTTTGAAACCCATCAACATCCATCCCTCCTCTAGGGTAAAAGTGTTCATTAAGGACAGTGTGGCAGTTGACCCAATCAACCAAAGGACCTCCTCCTTTGGTCCTAACCTGACAGTCCAATTGCACCTCATACACACTATTTTATGTACCTTGTGCTCCAACCACCTGAAACTTTTCATTATTGCCTAAACACAAGAATGTGCTCTCTTTCTGGGCTAGGAATGTAGCTCAGCAGTAGAATGCCTTCCTAGCATGCACAAGGCCCTGGGTTTTATCCCTAGCCAAAAAAAAAAAAAAAAAAAGTATAGCACATATAATTATAAAAAGCACATAGTACTTAATATCAGTGACACCTAAGTGTATTACTTCTGAATTTACTATAATTTTTAATCCCTATTTTAAAGTGCACCTCTACTTATAAAAAAAGTAGAGTTTACTGTAAAGCAGCAGGCAGTGTGACATTGGCTGCTGCCCCAACCACCTATGTTTACCACACCTCTCAATTGCATCAGGAGCCCACATGCAGTACCTGACCTCCTCTGGCTCTGTGTAGACGTACTCTGATGTTCACACTGAAGAAATCATCTAATGATGCACTGCTCCAAACACATCACTGTTATATGTGCATGTTAGAGGGCAATTCAGGCCTGCTTTAGTCGTCTTTCCATCTGAGCAGAACTCAGGGCCAGAAATCAGCAGACTGACACACATTTCCTGTGTTTTCAGGAAAGAGAGAACCAGGCTGTCCCACATGTAAAACAAAAATATAACAATGTAGGAGACATGGCTGTTGTGACCACCTGTCCCCATTTGCTTGGGACTGAAGCATTGCCTGGGAAATTGGGCTCTGGGTGCTAAAACTTGACAGTCCCAGAAAAACCAGGATGGTCAGTCATTATCTATACTACTTTCAAGAACTTTTCATGAAAAAAAGAAAAATGATAAGGTGAAAGAAAAAAAAAAAAAGAATCAAACCAAAAGAAGAATCAAAACTAAGAGATTATAAATATAGGAGGCTTAGTAAAAGAAATTATAATGAGTATTGAATATATTTATGTGCAAAACTGGAATGAAGCAACTGTGGAAATTGCAATTCAGCACATAATGTGTTTTATAAACCTTAACGATGTAAATATAGCAAATACTGGAAAGTGGAGAGAGGGAGGGAGTCAGGAGGCCATTACTATTTCCTTTTTCTTTCATAGTAGGAAGTAAATTGATTCTGTCTAGAATTACAAGTAGCAAAAAAAAAAAAAAAAAAAAAAAGGAAAGAAAGAAAAGAAAAAGAAGAAGAAGAAATCCATAATGACTTCAACTTTTAATGACTGTTTTTACTGATCCTCAGAAGAATCTCCTAGGAATGAACACAACTTATTATTAAGAAACATTTACTTGAAGCTGCACTCAGATTTCTTTTACTCCTTTTGAAGAAACATTAAATTATAGTCCTTTATCTTAAAGTATGTGATTGTATATCCTTCTTTTAACTTTCTTTTCTGTTTATTTAGCTAGCCACAGTAATTTTGAGAATAGTGGTTACTAAATATTGAGATTGCTTGTTTCTGTGTTTGGATTTGTGAGGAGGGTAAGTTGTTTCTGTGTCTTTCCAGTATTTTTCAATTAAAAATCACTGTGGGGACTAGGGGCATAAGCACAGTGGTGCAGTGTGTGCTCAGCAGACATGAGAACCTGAGTTCAATCCCCGACACCAAGAATGAACTAAAATAAAAAAACACTGTGATGCTTAATTTTATATGCCAACTTGGCTAGGCCACAGTCCACAGTCCACAGTCCACAGTCCAACTGGTCAAATATTATTCTAGATATTTCTGGAAAGAAATTTCTTCTTTTTTTTCTTTTTTGTTTTTGGTGTTGGGAATTGAACCCAGTGGTGCTTTACTACTGAGCTATATCCCCAGCCCTCTTTATTTTTTGTTTTGAGACGGTGTCTTGCTAAGTTACTTATGGCTTTGCTGAGTTGCTGAGGCTGTCCTCAACTTGAACTTGTGATCCTCCCACCTCAGCCTCCCAAGCTGCTGGGAATATAGATATGTGCCAGCGTGTCTGGCTGAGAAGGAGTATTTTGAAGATTAACATTTAAATCAGTAGACTTTTAGTAAAGAAGAAGGAATTCTGCCAGCAGATTGTTTCTGGCTTAAAACTGCAGTTTTCCTCTGGATCTCCTGCCTACTGGTTTACCCTGCAGATTTTGAACTTGCCAGCTTCCACAACTTCGTGTGTGTGTGTATCCATATAGCACACATAACTAAATGTGTACTTTTAGAGTCAGTGATCTCTTGATGCAGCAGGGAGTGTGTGTGCGTTTATATACATATGTGTTTGTCTGGTGAGTATAGGCACTTAACAGCCATTTGTAGTTTCTATAGAAACAATTTTATTATTATATTTTATAAAAAGTTAAATCTCTAATATAATAAAACAGATCCAGTGATATTTAGAAAAAATAACCAAGGGGAACTTCCATCAGTCCCTTCCATACTGGTTGGAGGTAGGGCTGAGAGTCAAATCCATGAATGACTGACTCAAGTATTTACCTCCTTTCCAGAAGCTACCATGGTTCCTGTATCATTATAGACTACATTAGGATATAGAAGCACTAAATATCTGGAGAATACAGAATAGGGTGGTTTTGTAGAATCACTTAGGAGGAAAGAAATGGTGAAGCATTTGTAGGCAGTGATTAGTGTTAAAATGGTAAAATTTTGTTATGTGTATTTTAGCCAAATGAAGAGGAGTGGAAGCAAAAGGAAGAGAAGGGGAGGGAAGGTAAAAAGGGCAGAAAGGGAAACGAGTTTTAGATTGATAAGTGTGAGACTAAACACGAATTTGTAAAAATTGTTCTGCTTTTCCTGAAATTGTTCCACTGCTGATGTGATATATGCTAAAAAGCAACCATAAAGAGTCCTATCAAGTAACAAAAAGCAAAAAGAACCTCTGGTGACAGCATTTCTTGCCACACCCCTGCTTCCGGGTTGGTCAGGAGGCTGGGCAGGTTAGCTGTGCTTGACCACTGCAGAAACTTTGGATTTGAACTTCAGCAGACTGCTCCTGGAAGCTGCCAAGCCAGCAGCATCATCTGGAACTAGGCCCACATTGTTATTTCACTCACTTTTCCATTAAAAACCAAGACAAAATAAAAATGTTCCAGGCACCTGGGTCCCATGCGTTAGAACTGACATCAGCAAACTTTTCCTGGCAAGGTGCCCATCTGAGAGGTGGGAGAGGAGGGGCAGGATTCACACACTGGGCCATTTAAGAGATAGATACCAATGCTGAAGCAGCTTATACGGTAGCCCAGTCAGAAGAATCCAGAAGAGCAGGGTCCTGATCCAGCTGCCTTAGACCTTCCCTGGCCTCACAGCATGTGCCACCAACCCCTGCCTTGTCCTCACACCTTATCCCTTGGCCCCCCATGACAGTCAGATAGGACATCTTTACCTGATGGCCTCTTCCCTCATTACTCCCCCCAGTGTGGAGAGGATAAGACTGGGTATACACTTTTTTTTTTTTTTTACAGTTTTCAGAAAGCTATTTATTTATTTTTTTAAGTTATTAAAATCTTTTTTATTTTTACAGACTGCATTTTAACACAATCTTTTTATTTGCCCTTTTTAAATTATAATAAACTAAGCATAATATAAAAATCACCATTTTAACCATTTTTAAGTATACATTTCAGTGGCATTAAGTATAATCATAATATTGTACTCACACAGTCATTTAATTCAGGGGACATTTTGAAGGTAATTTTCCTCAACCTTTTTTTTTTTTTAATTTTCAGAAGAACAGTATAATAAGCAGGGATTTACCTAGGTTCTCATTTGTTAGCATTTTCCGTTTCTTTGTCACTCTCTCCCTGTTTCAGTGCATATACTAGTTTGTTTTTGCTGAAGCATTTGCGATTAAGTTACGATGTCATGATAACAAGTCACTGGTAAGTGCTTCTCTGCGTATGTATTAATCCTCTTTGTGTTTCGTTATAACAAAATACCTAAGGCTGAGTACTTTCTGAAGAAGAGGATTATTAAGCTCACAGTTCTGAAGGTTCAAGTGAATGGTGTCAGTTTTTGACAATTATAAATAAAGATGTTATAAACATTTGTTTACAGGTTGTTTTAGTGTGTGTATGTGAACATAATCCACCTTCCTTGGGTAAATACCTGAAAATTGTTTCTTTTTTTTCAAAGTGGCTGTACTATTTTATATTCCCACTAGTTAAAGTCTCATCAGCACTTAATATTATCACTTAAAATTCAACAAAAAACAACAGCAATTCATATAGGTATATAGTGGTATATCACTGTAGCTTTAATTTCCATTTCTCTAATGCCTAATAATTTTAGCATCCTCTCATGTATGTATTTGCCATTTGTATATCTTTATTTTTCTTTCTTTCTTTCTTTCTTTTTTTTTTTTTTTTGGTAGTACTGGAATAAAACCTAAACCTCATGCATGCTAGCAAGAGCTTTTTCACTGATCTACATCCTCAGCCATGTATATCTTCATCAAAGATCTTATTCAAATACTTTACTCATGTTCTTATCATTTTTACCAGTTTTAACTATTCTTTCCATATTCTGGATACAAGTTCTTTGTGTCCTATGAGTTTAGATAATATGTTCTTCAAAGCCTGTGGATTATCTTTTCAATCTCCCTATGTTGTCTTTCGTGAAGGAAAAGATTTGAATCTTTGACAAAAAAAATTAATTTATCATTTTTTTCTTTCATTAATTTATTTCTGGTGTCATATCTAAGAAGTCTTTTTATAGCCCAAGTTCACAAAGATTTTCTCCTGTGTTTGCTTCAAGAGGTTCTGTTTGGTTCCATTTAGATCTGGATGGGTTCTCAGTTAATTTTTGTATTGAGTGAGGTGTAGATTGAGGTGCAGGTTTTTGCACACAGATGTCTGATTTTTTAGCACCATGTCTTGAATTACCTTTGTCCTTCAGTCAAAGTTAGTAGAAGTAATTTGCGTGGCTTTGCTTCTGGATTTTTTATTCTGTTGCTTGATCTCTGTGTCTATTATCTCACTGGTACCATACTATTTTATTTTCTATAGTCAGTCTTGAAGTCAGGTAGGATGAGTCTCTCAACTTTGTTTTCTTTTTTTCAAAATTGCTTTAGTTAGAGTTGGGCACAGTGACACAGGCCTATGATCCCAGCAACCAGGGAGGCTGAAGAATAAGGATCTCAAGCTTAAGGCCAGTCTCTATAACTTATCAAGACCTTGTCTCAAAGTAAAAAATAAAAAGAACTTGGGAGTTAGCTCAGTGGTAGTGAATTCCTGAGTTCAATCCCCACTTACTCCGCCCACCGCTAAAAGTGGTTTAGCCTACTTCCTTTGTCTTTCACATAATTTTTAGCATCAACTTCTTAATATGCATGTAAAATCTTTGTGGAATTTTGACCGAGATTGTGTTTAAACAATAGGTCCATTTGGAGAGAATTCACACAGTAGCAATACTGAATTCTTCCAACTCATGAACACTCTTTTTTTTCCCCAGTACTGGGAATAAAACCCAGGTGTGCTCATTATTTTTCCCCCATAGCTTTATTGAAGTAAAATTGAAGTACAATGAAATGTACATATTTAAAGTATGCAATTTGATCAGTTTTGACAAGTATGTAACCAATACAATCAATATAAAAAGCATTTCCATTACTTTTTTAAAAATGAAATCAAGCAGATTATGTTTCCTGTACGATTTATTACATTGTAAGTCAATCACCTTGGGCTCAATTGATAGAGTGCTTGCCTGGCATGCACAAGGCCCTAGTACCACAAAAAAAGAAAAAAAGAAAGAAAAAGAAAAAGAAAGAAATCAATTGCCTTAAGATATACAGAACCCCACATGTCAACTATTTCAAAATTAAATGGTACACTTATAAGTATCTCAGAGGTCAATAAAGAAAGCACAAGAAAAATAAATAAAAAGTGCTTTGAACTAAGTGATAATGAAAACTTAAAATATCAGGATCTCTGGGATGAAACTGTATTCAGATGAACATTTATAACAAAGTACTTGTGTCAGAAGGAAGCTAGAACAATGTTATTTTCAAATTAAGCAGTAAGAAGGAGAAAATAAGAATAGGAGCAGAAATATATGAAATAGAGAAGAATAGTGCAGCTAAAAGTTGATTAAAAAAATAAGTCTAATCAAGAAAAAAGCAAGAACACAAAAATTAATACCAATGGACTAAGGGAGCTATCAAAACAACCCTCCAGATGCTAAAAATATATTAAGGTAATATTACAATTGTATGCCAACATACGTGATAGCTTATATAACATGGTCTGTAATAGTGAAGGATCTGTGTGCTGCTAAGAAGAAAGTGTATTCAGTCATTGATGGATGAAATAGTCTGTATATGTCTGTTAAGTCTAAATTATCAATTGTGTTTTTTTTACTTCTATAGCTTCCTTATTTGGTTTTTGTTTGGAGAATCTATTCAGTGATGGCAGAGGCATGTTAAAGTTACCCAGTATTATTGTGTTGTGGTCTATTTAATTCTTGAAATTGAGAAGGGTTTGTCTGATGTACATAGAGGCTCCATTGTTTGGGGCATAAATATTTATGATTGTCATGGCTTGTTGATGTATAATTCTCTTATGCAGTATGAAAAGGCCTTCTTTGTCCCTTATGATTAACTTTGCTGTAAAGTCCACTTTATACGATATAAGGATTATTCACATGGTTCACCTAAACACCCTGTGTTTAGGTGAACCATGTGAATAATGTTTTTTTCCCATCCTTTCACCTTTAGCCTGTGGATATCTTTGCCTATGAGGTGAGTCTCTTGGAGACAGCATATTATTGGGTCATGTTTCCGAATCCAATCTGCCAGGCTGTGTCTTTCAATTGATGAGTTTAGGCTCTTAATATTCAAGGTAATTACTGAAATATAATTTGTATTCCTGGTCATTTTGGTTTATTTCTAGCTTTTAATTTGCATTAGTTTCTTCTTTGATTGATTATTCCTTTAGTGTTGTTCCTCACTTTGCTGGCTTTCACTTTTTTTTAAAATTTCATTTTCATGGAATATTTTGTTAAGAATGTTCTCTAGTGCAGGCTTTCTAGTTGCAAATTCTTTTAGCTTTTTTTTTTTATCATGAAATGGTTTTATTTCATCTTCGAATCTGAAGCTTAATTTTGCTGGATATAGGATTATTTGTTGGCATCCAATTTCTTTCAGAGTTTGATACATATTATTCCAGAACCTCCTAGATTTGAGTGTCTGGGTTGAAAAATCAGCTGAGATCCAAATTGGTTCCCTTGTCTATGTAATATGATATTTTTTCCTCACATTCTTTAAAATTCTAGCCTTATTTTGTATGTTAAGCATTTTCATTATAATGTGCCTTGGTGTGGGTCTGTTGTAATTTTGTACATTTGGGGTCCTGTAAACTTCTTATAGTTGATTTTCCATTTCATTCTTTAGGTTTGGGAAATTTTCTGATATTATTTCATTGAAAAGATTGTGCATTGCTTTGGTTTATATCTCCATACCTTCATCTACCCCAATAAATCTTAAAGTTGATTTTTTCACGTTATCCCATAGTTCTTGGAAGTTCTGTTCATGGTTTCTTAACATCTTCTCTCTGTAGTAAACTCTATTTTCAAGATTATACATTTTGTCTTCATTGTCTGAGGTTCTGTCTTTCAAGTGATCTCATCTGTTGGTGATGCTGTCTATTGAATTTTTTATTTTGTTTATTGTTTCCTTCATTTTGAGGATTTCTTGCTTTTTTCTTTTCAGAATTGCTGCCTCTTTATTGAAGTGGTCTTTCACTTCCTGTATTTTCTCTTTGACTTCATTTTTGTACTGTCCTTTACTTTGCAGATTAGTGTAATGTACATTCTAAATACTTCTTCTCTGACATTTCTTCCACTGTGGTGTCAATGGATTCTGTTATTGGAGTATATTGGTTGGTTTGGGGCCATTTATTCCCTTTCTTTTTCATGTCGTTTGTGTGTCTACCCATCTAACAGTATGGATCTGAGGCAGTAGAGTTTCTATCCTGTGGATATATTGTGTCCCTGAGGGTTTCCAGTACCTCACTAATATGTATGTAATTACAAATAATAACAACAAATAATAACAACAACCAATGCAAACAATATATAGCATTAAATCAAATAGTTCATACTATGATGTATCCAGTGCTAATTATCACAATAGACAGATATGATATGATCAGTTACTGCCTACAATAAAATCAGCAAGTTTGCAAAAAGGTTTTTAATTTCAAATGGTGAACAGGGAGAAAACAGAAGTGATATAGGATGCGATGATTATGAGGGAGAAGGAGAAAATAAGAAGTAAAAAATTAAAGGAAGAGTGAGAGAGAGAGAACAATAGAGATTGGCTGTTAACAGAAGAAAAGAAAGAATCCAGGGAAATAGGAGAAAAAAAATATATATATAAAATAAAATTTTAAAAAATTAAAAATAAAAATAAAAGAATACAAAACAAAATTAAAATATAGTAATCAAACATCCTAGTTCACCAAAAAACCAATCCATGAAAACTAATTGGCTTCATAAATGCTAGAAATGAGAAAAAAACAAATACAAATATGTGTAAATGTCCATGTACAATTAAGGTTACAAGTAAACAGAGAAAAAGAATAATAATAATAATAAAAACATCTTGATGAAAAGTTAAGGAATTCTTTCCATTGGAGTTCAAAAGATTCTCAGTTTCTCTTCTCAGCAGTTTTAGGTGGGGACGTTGGGGTGTGATGCTCCACCCTCTGAAATGCTGGAGCAAGAGAAGTCATCCCATAGGCAGAATTCCTGGAGTCAGGGTTTAGGTTCAGATGGGCTCCAGACTCTTTGCTGAATGCCAACTGGTCTGGAAATTTTAAATCAGCGCACCTCCAGTACCCACTACTTGCTGGTCCAGGCTGGAAGACTTTACCCCAGGGATCTCCCCTGGGTTCCACTCGTGCGGTGGGGAACCCAATTCTTAGTCTCCTATATCACCTTTGGACCCCAAATGTCCTGGTCTTGGGTTCAGTCTCCAAGCAATCTCTCCTGTCCCTGCCTTTCTGAGTTCCTGGCCAGATGTGTCTCTCCCAGTCAGTCCAGCAAGCAGTAGGATTGGAGGTAAGGAGGTGGGTAGAGCTGGGTAGATTTTCACAACCAATTGTCCCCTGTGTAAACTACTCTCAGAGTTTGATTTTCTCCTGGACATAAGCACACTCTATGTCATGCAGTGTGTATTTATTGGGCCTGTATTTTGAACCAAACTCAGGTTTGCTAGAAATTGGCCCCATCAGCTGCAAGCCCCCACACTGCAACTGTAAAATGGTTCCTTCCCTTGTCCTCTGCATGGTATCTAGAGAGATGGTGGCTTCTTTCCCCATTCACAGATAATGTGTGGTGTCCTCGATCTCTCTTGAAATTATAAACCCAGACATGCCTTGGGCCTCCCAAGAATGTGGGTTTCTTTAATTCACTTATTCCCCCACTATGTTCATTGAGGGACAGCTCTTGCTGGTGCTTCTGGTCCAGCTGGGAATTTCTTCCTTATTTTATTTTATCCAACCTCCTAAGTCCCTGATGTGTTTTAAATGTCCAGTTTTAAATTCCAGTAAAGTCCTCCAGCTTTTTTTTTTTTTTTTTTTTTTTTTTCACCCACCTTGCTGAGAAGCTGCCTATCTGCTTTCTTGGTTTCCACTCCATGGAGTAGCCAGGAAGGTGACCTCCTCTATTAGGACATCTTGAAAACTCCTCTAGGTGTACTCATGAAATTTTAAAAATCTGTCTCTCTCTCTTTTTTTTTTTTCTTTTCCTTTTTTTTTTTGGTACTGGGTATTGAACCACTGAACTTTACCACTGAGCTACATCCCTGAACATTTTTCTACTTTTTATATTGAGACAGGATCTTGCTAAGTTGCTGAGGTTCTCACCAAATTGCTGAGGCTGCCCTCAAACTTGTGATCCTCCTGCTTCAGCCTCCTAAGACACTGGTATTACAGGTATATGCCACCATTCCTGGCTAAAATCTCTTTAACCATTAGCAAAATTTCCAAGCAAGATTCCTGGCAAACTTCTCTAATGTCTCATGAACTTGAGTGGATCCCTAAGCCCTAAACCCAATCATTGTCAAGAGAAGTAGGATTGACATGACGGGTTTATATCAGCGTGTTTGAAATTTTGCATTATGACCCATTAGCCAAATGCATTTCTGCTTAAAAAAAAAAATCATCCTTTTTTTTTTTAAGTCACACCTTAAAATGTTTGTGATCATAAATACAATTCTGAGCTTGAACAGAGTCACCCTCTGAGGTGAATTCTTATAATTTTATGTGGCTACATTTTGGGTATCATTGAACCTTATCATCACTAGGAGCAGGGCTCAAGTCATGCTTAATATAGTCTCTAGGTCTTCCCATTCTTCAAGGTGAGCCATACAGATACATATCTCCTTATATCACCAGCACCTAGTGATCGCCTCCCAATGGACAGCTAGATACAACATATTTGACTTGTCCCATTGATCCCTACATCCCACATGGACCTTGCACAGATGTCACAGTGACCAACTCTCAAGCAGGGTAATTGCCTGGAGCCCAGTAAAGACTTTGGCTTCTAGGCCCTTCTCTCCTCTTTCTCCCAATCCACTGGTTAAGCACTCATGTCCCAAATGGCTTCCCCCTTCCCATTGATCCTGTGAGGTGTGCCACCCTCCTCTCTCTGGGATCATCAGTAACACTGCTTCTGTTATTTTCTGTCCCAGACCTAACTTCTGGCTTGGTCAGGGCTCTCCTAGAGAGTGGATATCTCAGCGAGAATCAACTGCACACAGGTCAGACAAGAGATACAATGTAAACATGTTTCCTGTGAGGACACCTGGTCACTGTTGTGACTCTCAGGTGTCAGGCTGTCCACCAGCGTCAAGAAGAATCCTGCAATAGGCCCACTGAGATCACCCATGACCCCCTGCCTTGCAGGCCCACCAGGGCACCACTAGAGTTCATAGCCACTCTGGACAGAGAGACCTCAGGACCACATCAGAGGAAAACAGAACACCCTTTCTGAGGGAAAGAAATTGAAAAAAAAAAAAAAAAAATACAGGTTCATTACTTGGAAGAGAGGAGTAGCAGATGTTGAATACTCAAGTTACTGAGTCTGCCCTGCCTCTGAACTTTTTTACCCTGTTTTCGTTCATGGTGAATTCTTTCTTTCTATATTATGCTTTCAAATTTCAGTTGATGGAAGCATGCCATTTCACGCAAGTTGAAGAATCTCAGATATTCATGGAACCATAGATGTTCTATTATTGCCAAATTTAGGAGGAATTAAAAGGAAAACTATCGGTGTTCTTTCAGAAGCATATAGTGGACATAGGGATAGCCATATTTAACAATAACTGCTAGGCTTAGAAAAAAGAAATTAGTTCTGCATTTCAGATGAATTTATTTTTTGTTTAAAAACTTTGAGAGGGGGTACTAGAAATTAAACTCAGAGGCACTTACCCACTGAGCCACATCCCAAGGCTCTTATTTTTTATTTTGAGACAGGGTCTCGCTAAGTTGCTTAGGGCCTTGCTAAATTGCTGAGGCTGGCTTTGAACTTGTGATCCTCTTGCCTCCACCAGGATTACAGGCACATGCCACTGTGGGCTCAATTCAGATGAATTTTTAATGGGCAGTAGTTAATCTGACAAAACAGAGAATGTTTATATGCTGCAATATAACCAAACTGACACTATTTAAAAACTTACATGTTTTATACTGGGCCACTATTCATTGGTTATGTAAACCATAAGCCAAAGGTTATGAATATAGTTTGGTGAATTCACAGAATCAAACATTTGAAGATAAGAATGGAATTTCTTTACTGAAAACTATTTCTTAGCACTTGCTCTATTACACCAAGTTTTTAAATCTCCAAAGCAATTATAGATTTCATTTTTATCAACTTATAATTCACAATTTTGATACAGGAGTGACTTCTAATTGTCAGGAAACAAAGACATTTTGCAAACCTCAGAAACAGAACTTGCATTGTAAAAAAGCCCACAAACGAACATAAATTTATCAATATTCTTAATTCAGAGTCTGGCATGTGGTGCCATGTGATGTTCTGCCTTGTGTTCCCTTTAGAACAAGGATGTCACGACTGGTTTACCTCAGAGCTTTCCCCAGGATCAGAGTAGGCTGGATTAGACTAGACAACTCCCCAGATGAACACTACATCAAATCTGTTTCTAATTTGACCAGAGATTTCTGCAACAAAAGCTCCTTTTTCCTTGATTGTTTTCTTTACTGGAAAATTCACAGAACTCACACAATCACCCCCATTGACTCTCATAGATGTAGAATAACCTTTCCAGTATGATCTTTGCATCACACCTGGTTATTAGCAACCAGTTACCTTTTTTTTAATTTTAATTTTTTTTTTAGCCGATGATCAAATTACTCATTTGGTAGATATAAAGGCATGCTTGTTTCACATCCATGCTAAAGTGTAGAGTTAGGAGGCAGGATTAAAACCCAAACAAAACAGCCAGCTCTAGGGTCTTTTTTTTTTTTTTTTTTGACTTGGGACAAAAATGTCTCCCTTTTCTCCTTCCAGATTAATTCCCATGTGAGCTAACTTTTGGAAACTTACACATAAACATTTACTTAAATTTAAAGCCATACCAACATTTAGTAGAAATTCCATCTTTGATGAACATGGATGGTAGCTAAGTATTTGTTGAATATCATTGTAAATCGTATTGTTTCAAATGTTCTGAAACATGGCATGAAAACATTATAAAAGTATACAGTGCCTCTCTTCTAGATTGTCCTGTATGCTTGAGATATTTGAAAAATTTGTGTTACCTCAGTTAAATTTTGGAGTATCTACTCCTCAGACAATTTAAACATCCTCCAAATCTCCATCCCACTGTTGGTTTTCTGTCCTAATAGGAGGTTTGACATTTGGCCTCAATGTACCATAGCCTACAGCTTTAAAGACTGGTTCCAGCTCACTTCCAGTAAGCACTCATGCCTTAAAAAAAATCACAGGATCATAAATACCACATCTGGAATACCATCAATTGTCAAGGTCAGTGACAACCTTGGAAATTGTTTTAATGAGGGAGGAACTTGGGAAATAGATGGGAAGGGGACATAAGTAGTACTAATGACTAAAATGTATTCCCTATGTACCATATTCATGGCACCATATAACATTTTACACATACTATTCTATTTTTATCATTACTTGGTAGGTTGGTATTATTTTAAGTATTTTAGAGATCAAATATATTAACAATATATTCTTAATTCTAGGTTTCTTGAAAGCGGAGTGTTTTTTTGTCCATTATACTTTTGCAATTTAGAACAATGCATGGCACATAGTTGGTCCTCAATAAATATTTATTGAATGAATGAATGCATCAAAGAATCTATTAATTAAAATGAAAGTGTTAGGATGAAAATGTGGGTCTTGCACACTTTACCATCAATTCTCTTGTTTTTTTCTACCACATTCCATAGCAACCTGCACAGGGCAGGAATGACTGTCCTTCCAGCATGTTGGTTTCAGTGCTGAGGGCTCCCATTGGCTCCTCTCCTTGTGTGGGTGTGGCTGCAGAGACCAATTGGCAGCAGCTTGCATCTATTAATACTCACTTTTAATTTTGTCTAGGGCATCTTCCAGGGGTTTCTTCCTAGAAAACTTCAGAATTTTTTTCTTGCCACATATGAGTCATACATTGTAGGGAAAATAGTAAACTGAGTGTTGCAATAGAGGGGAGTAAGATGGTGGAGAGAGTGGATGGAAGAAAATGGAAACTCAGTCCCATACCTAGGAAGCCCACAAGAAGAGGACCACAGACTTTTGAAACAGCATGAGCATATGGGTTTCCTTTTTCTTGTGCAACTGCTGTTTGTCACCTTGCTGAGAACTGAGGTTGGGAAAAGAGGTGTGAATTAGTGCACATGAGTATGTGAACATGGAGACAGGCAAATCATTCTTTTCTCAAAGCACATCGGGTCCCAAGAAAGTGGAAATAATAATAATAACAGCAACAACAGTAATCCCTATGGTTGAAAGAGTCAATATTATTTGTGTTGTTGATATCAGGGTTGGAGTATGGAAAAGTACGTGCTGTCTTTAGGAGTGTCCAAGTTGTCTGTACAAAAACAGGTAACTTTCCAGTCCTAGTTCAGAATTCCAAGAAGCAAGAAAGAGATTTCTGGAAATTGGTTGAGATTTCTTTTGAAGGCAAAAGATGAGGTGTAGAAATGGAAGTGTGTCAGGGAAGATAAAGTCCCATAGCTTACCCTAGAGCCCAAGGGGCTTTAGGATTTTGGCTGGGAAATGTCATCCCTGCAGAAGAGAGAAAGGAAGCTATGTGTGTGGGTTGTGTGTGGCAAGCAAGCACTGCCTACTGCCTACGGAGTGGAGTGTCAGTGAGTTTTGGTGCAAGTGAATGTTGTTGGAATCCCTGCTCTACCAAGCTCTGGTTTTGTGGTTTAGACTAAGTCCCTTAGCATCTCCAGGCAGAACCCATAACTGCCAACTGAGTGCTCCAGAAAAAATCATGTAGACTGTGCCCTCGAAATGACATTGTCATTCATGTGGTTTTTACTGGTAATGCATGCTCACAGTCACTTCCTATTTAAAGAGTGAGTGTTTCTAAATCCATATTCTACTTTTCTCTGCTCTGTTGTTCCCTGTTGCAGCAGTGCATGTAAGCACTGCTTACACAAGTATGTAAGCAAGTTTTTTTAATTGTACAGAGAAATGATTATTTAAAATACCTCTCTTAGTGTCAGTTTAGAAGGTTGTTTTAGACACTCCTCTCCAATGTATTTTTCCTCTGACACTTGATTTCTTCCTCAGCATAATGAAGGATAATCTTTGCATTCCTTGATACATATTAGGTTCTAAATAAACAGCTAAGCAGCAGTTGTAGCTATGATGACACTGGCAATATTGGTTTTGTGAGGCTGATGTTTTTGAAAAGCAGAACACACTAACACAGATTTGACAGGTGCTGCTGCTGTCTATACAACAGAGAACGCTTTCTTCTTAGACAACAAGTCGAAAGCAAACTGCTTTCAATAGTGGTCAGATAATATAAAATTAGAGTGGCAACAGTGAGGAAATTTCATTCTATATGAAATTATTTAGCCATGGTCTCCTTGGGACAGAAGAAAAAGGAAAACCAAAAACAGGAATCTGAACGTCTTAAAAACAATGAGGTACATTTTTGATTGGTATACAGAGGCTACCAAAAGAGAAATACTCAAAAAATTGCCTCTCTAAAGAATGTCCACAGCATACCAATGAAAATTATTCTTAATCTACTACTTCTTATTCATCTGATTCTATTCAAAACAAACTTCCCTTAAAAATCAAAACATTATGGAATATTTATCAGTCATTCTTGGTACCTTTAGAATGTTCTGCCAGTGAAGACTGCAAAAGGTGGAACACCTTTTTTTGGAGAGAGGATAGAAATTATTTTAAAACTTTCATGATAATTTGTAAAAAAAAAAAAAAAAAATCCGGTTTGTATAATTTTTATAATAAACACCTATTTTGAAAAAAAATTCAGGTCATCAAATGAGCCAGGAATATAGGCAACAACTAAATTTAACTATTGGTTTTGTATGCAATTCTGAGCTATTGTGAAAGCAACCACCAAAGGCTACGAAGGCTAAAGACTAATGGACAATAGACTGGATGTCTCCTCAGGCCCTCACTTAAAATTGTGTCCACAATTTCAATAAAATTGACTACTGATAAAAGGTATGACCCTCCTTCTTGAAGAAAACTTAACATTTTTTTTTCTCTGTGTCTTTGAGATGTGTAAATGTTTACTTTACTTATGTATTTATTTACATGCTTGCATATTTTATTTTAGTGCTGGGGATTGAACCCAAGGTCTCACATGTACTAAGCACCTGCTTTACCACTGAGCTAAATTCCACCCATGCCTAAGTCTTTTTAATAGCAGGTTCTGGAGATAGGGAATATAGCTCAGTGTTAGAGAACTGTCCTAACGTGCATGACCCTGGGTTCCATCTGCAACGCTGCAAAAGAGTTAGATAAAATGGAAGCTACAGAGAAGTGATTCATCAGAAGGGTAAGAAAAGAAACTTTTTAGAGATAAGCTGGCAAATGAAAAGTCTTAGAAGTCCTTTCTACAAATATTAATAAAAGTCTTCAGTCATTGGAACAGATAACTTTGACAACAGCACAATTTGGATCCAACTAGTTTTAAATTATTGTGCCTAACATGTGACTGAAATTTGAGAACTGAAGTCATGAATCTCAGCTTGCATTTTTCATATGTTCATGAATGTCTATATATGCATGCTATTTGTATGTCACATTGTCCTATCTTCAAATGGTGTGTTTAGAAATAAAATTTTAAAAGTCCTATTTATTTGGGCTAGAGAAAGTAAAGTGCTTTATAAGTTATCTTTTCAGAAAATACAGGAACTAATTTAAATATTTTTCAAGATCAGGGAACTTTAATCCCTAACAAATAAGGATATTGGTGATTTAGTAAAAGGGGATATTCCTCCTAACTTTACTAGTGAAATAAGCTCATGTTATCTCTGTTATAAAATTTGCCAGCAAGAAAAATAACTTGGCATAACTGCTAGTTTTGTTTAAAGTTTGAATAAGTCTGTTTAAAAAGTTTCCAAAATCTTTTTAACTAAGGACCTTAAAACTAAACTAAGTTAAATTCAGTGATAGGTATTTAATGAATATTTAGATCATTCCCCAAAAAGATAAACTACTAATGCATTAATTCCTGAACATAAAGATTATGAATTTGGGACTTCTTATTAAAGAGGAACCAGTCTTGCCACTTAGTGTGTCTGTGCCCTGAGGCGGCATATGCTTTCAAAAACTAAAATTGTGCCCTTCCTGGTTTTCACTCATATTAAGGTTACAGTGTTGGTA
Organism: Sciurus vulgaris; assembly: GCF_902686455.1. NCBI lineage: Eukaryota > Metazoa > Chordata > Mammalia > Rodentia > Sciuridae > Sciurus > Sciurus vulgaris. Next base: position 11,457,454 of record NC_136476.1, on the reverse strand, counting down.
ATTCTAATTTATATATGTAAACAAAATTATTAGAAATAATAATGATAAAAGGAAACAATTTGCATATGAAAAATTTATGAAGAAAGTAGAATGTGTTTCTAATATGGAAAAATATTAGAAGGTATATGTTTTTATTAAGGGAAAAAGTAATTCTATCTGAAAGCAAGACAATGAATTATTCCAGAATAAAAAAGAGTAAAATGAGTAAGACAAAAGCTGAACAGAAAGTTATAGAAGGTTGTCAAAATAGGAAATTTGTGTGTGGTCAAACTACACACAGGAAAGATTAGACAAATTTTATTTATAAGGTCAAAAAACACAAGCTCAGTACTGTACTGATAGAAAGCAGAATTCGTTGTTTTCTGCCCGGTTAGAAGGGCTGGGGAGGTAGCTCAAGGGTGGAGCACTTGCCTAGCAAGCTGGAAGCCTTAGATTTGATCCCCAGCACCAGGGAAAACAAACAAACAAAAACCAAAACAAAATGAAATGAAAACAACAAGGTTTTCTTGGAGTACTAATCAGCTGTCAATTTTGAGGTTTTTTATTTCGTTGTTGTTTTTGTTTTTGTTTTTCTTTACCTCTAATATAAGAGGCATAGAAAGTAAAGATTCTATCAGGACAGGTTTTTATGCTTCATGCTGTCTCTCATTGGGTCTTTGACTATTTTTAAAAATTGAAGTATTCAATATTAAAAGAGCTGCTTTGTGTATGGGGGGGTTCTTTTTACAACTGTGTAACTTTCTATTTTGCTTTTTAAAATCTGTTGTCATTTTGGTATTTTTCACAGTAACCTATGATCTTATTTAATCATGTGTTTAAACCTTTTTGATATTTTTAACAACTTTCCAAAATCATTCTAAGTCAGATCTTATTGATCTTGAACCAACTCTGAAAATTTCCAGAAGGATCCCTGGAATATCTCAAAACAATTATTTTCCCTCCTTATAAAAAGAAATTAAGCTAATTATACTTACTTGATATGTCAAATTGCATGGGGTGCATTGTCAGGTAATAACTGATGCTAAACTTTCTTTAAATAATATTTGTTATTGATATAACGGTTTCAGAAATTGTATGAAACTCCTAGAAATCTGATATATCTTGGTATAAAGTCATCAGTCACATATCTAATTATTATCTTAAAATACCATCTATCATATAGTCAAACTTTCTTCTTGAAAATTTTTGAAGGCAGCTACAATACAAAATTGTAAGATGTCCATTAAAAATAAAAGACTGAATTGGGCACGGTAGCATACGCCTGGAATCCCAGCAACTAGGGAGGCTGAGGCAGGAGGACTGCAAATTTGAGGTCAGCCTGAGCAATTTAGTAACCCTCATCTCAAAATAAAAATGAAAAAGGACTGGGTATGTCTTTCAGTGTAGAGTACCCCTGGGTTCAATCCCAGTGCCACAATAAATAAATAAATAAATAAATAAATAAATAAATAAATAAATAATCAGTATAGATTTCTGACAATTTTTAAATCATACCATTGGACTGGGTAAGAATTTTCAAAACTTAATGGAAAATTAATGGAGTCATAAGCCTGCTATCCAAATATTAATCAGTGTTATAATTTATTATATAGGACTGAATTAACTGAGCAAAATTATAATTTTTATGCCTTTTTGTTTGAAACATTGCTGGTTCTTTGATATCTTATTTAATCTGAGAGATTTAAGGAATTCCTTTTTCTTTCTCTTTTAATCTGTCTATAATTTACAACATGATAAAGTATACTTTGTAAACAAAAATGGAACATTCATTTTTTTTCTCTCTACTTGATCACTCCCAAATTTGAAAACTCCCATTAAATATTTCTTATCTGTAAGATAGGTATTTGCATAGCACAATAAGAATCTGTTCTTACATAATTGGGAAGTCCTTGGCCTGATTTCCTACCCTAGAGAGGTTTTCAAATATCTGATCTGCTATTTCTTTTTTTTTTTTTTCTGATCTGCTATTTCTCATTGTCAGATAGTTTTAAAAGACTAATTTTGACCAATACAAAGTCAATTATACCCCTTTGATATTACCAAAGTTCTGATTTAAATGTCATATTTTAAAACATACGTAGAATTGCTATTCCTTTTTTTTTTTTTTTTTTTTTTTTTTTTGCGGTACTGGGGATCGAACTCAGGGCCTTGTGCTTGCGAGGCAAGCACTCTACCAGCTGAGCTATCTCCCCAGGCCTAGAATTGCTATTCTTATTGCATCAGTGTAAATAATCAGTCCAAGTTTAATAAATTGAAAAAAATTAACTGATTATTTTTGATAAAGATGAGAAGGAAAGTTCCCATTATCAAATTCTAGTTCTGTTTATGTATTTATTTTAGTTTATAAACTGGATTGAATCATACCTTTTTTTTTTTTAATTTTCACAAAAACAAACACTTTCCTTTTCCCAAGCCTTACAAGCTGAAACTAGATGACTTTAAGACTTTAAGCTTTAAAAAAAAAAAAAAAAAAAAAAGTTAATTCAGATGCTCCTTCGCTTATGATGAGGTTAGTTCCTAATTAATTCATCCATCATAAGTTGAAGATATCATAAGTTGAAAACATTATCAATTTTTGAGTCCCAAATTGTGAGCCAATAGCAAGTTGGAGCATGGATGAGCAGCGAGGGAGACTTATTTGGGGCTATGAATAGAAGGGGGAGATAAACTCCCCAAAAAACCTTGCAACCATAGGGTGTCAGGAGGTTATAGATACAGGGTAAAAGAAACAAAAGGAAAGACACAGGCTAATGAGGGGAAGGAATATTCATGGTTTATTAAAATGAAGTTAGAGGTTGTCTGGAGGTCAGTGTGGTAGCCATCAACTGGTTTGGACCAGCCGTTTTGAAGAGGAACTTCTGGCCTTCAGGCATCCTGACCTCAAAGGCAAGCAAGATTAGGGCAGCATGAAAATTCTACTAGGCCAATATAAGATCAGGAAGGGGAAAAAATATATATTTAACACATCTAACCTGCTGAATATTATAGCTTAGCCTTGCCAATCTTAAATGTGCTCAGAGCATTTCTGTTAACCTATATTTTGGCAAAATCATCTAACCCAAAGCCCATTTTATAACAAAGTGTTGAATACATCATGTAATTATTGGATGCGGTACACTGTATAGTATCCATTGTTCATCCTTGAGATCACCTGACTCAGCACATGATCACTCTCAGGATCAAGTGACTCACTGCCACCACTCAGCACCCATATCACTAGCCTGGAAAATGTGGAAATTCAAAATTTGAAATAAGGTTTCTACTGAATGCCTATGGCTTATTCAACATGGTAAAACTGAAAAATCATAAGTTAAACCATTGGTAAGTTGGGAATCTTGTCGGCTATGCTGGCACATTCCTGTAGTCTGAGCACTGGAGTTAGAGAACTACTTGGATAACTTAGTGATAGTGAGATGCTGTCTCAAGAAGATGAAAAATGAAGGAAGGAAGGAGGAAAAGTGGGAGGGAGGGAGGGAGGGAGGGAGGGAGGAAGGAAGGAAGGAAGGAAGGAAGGAAGGAAGGAAGGAAGGAAGGAAGGAAGGAAGGAAGGAAGGAAGGAAGGAAGGAAGGAAGGGAAGGAAAGGAAAGGAAAGGAAAAGGCATGACTTTCATGCCTGCCGCTCTGTGTGTCACTCAAAGAGTTCACCACATGTCTAATGACATAACCAGACCTTCAAATAGCAAACGAGGAAAATCCATCAGATTGCAGCTGTCATCTTCATTCTAAGATGATGACTCTTGAAGATCCTTCAAACTTATCCAGACTCCTCTTAACTAGCTGCTCTCTGTACTAAAAAGAGTAAGGTTATAATTTGCTCTGAACATGAACCTTTGTTTTTCCTTTGTTTTCATGGAATAGCAATTTGAATTCTCTTCAATACAATAATACCCCCAAATGGAAGTTATTGATGCCTTAACAGTTTAACAAGGAGAAACTTGTGATTTTATTGATAAAGATTTTGTTACTATGTTGATAAATTAGAAATTATTGCCCCAAATTTAAAGGATCATAATGGGCACATACTAGTTTTTCATCAAACATTGCCTTTTTCATTGATTTATTCAATTGGTTAAATCTTGACTCCAAGGAATCTTTGCTCAGAGAAACTTTTTAATCCTTGGCTTTTATTCCCTTTAGACTTATTGTGATTATCCCCTGGTATGTTTGTATTCTATCAAGGATTTTAAAGGCTTTCCAACTGCAACTTGTGCATGGAATGATTGCCACCAGGATCAGACAACACCAAAGAACCAACACTGATTATGTAATTGCTAACGGTAGCCTATAACTCTACGCTCCAGGGTACCTATTGATGATGATAATGAAATTTATCTGAATTTTTGTTTCAATGACTAAATCAGTAGTGGTAATTGAGAGTAATGCATTGCCCTTGGGCTGTTTTCTTAATCTGTTGAGAGGATGACCCACAGACAGGAATTGTTAAAGCAAAATTAAGATGAAGACTGTGCCTGAAAAACTCCTGAACAAGCAAAACCAACAAAGCCTTAAACATAGCCTTAATTTTGCTTAAACTGCAAGCATAAATGAAACTTTACTTGGGTTATTTCTGGTTAATGCTTGCATTGGACAGAAGCGAAACTTAACTTCAACCAATCACGTGTGATTACGTGACTAGGGTGATTCCAACAAAGAAAAGCAAAGACAGCAATTCTGTAACTTTAACCAATCTGCTTTTACCCCATAGATACTTGTTCCTGACCATTTGCATAATTTAAGCATGACTTTTCATCTCTACCTCTAATCTGTTCTACCGTCAATTAATCTACATGCAGCCAGAGAGGACACTGAAAATGTAAATCATAAACCATAATATCCCATCTCTTCCTTGTTAATCTCCCAATTGCTTTTAATCATATTCAGAATGAAATTCAAACTGTGGCACCTCTCCTAAATCTTTCTTCCTTAATTCGACCCTCGCTATGTCTCCAACTCCAGCTCTTTCCGTTCTGCCATTTGTTTACCTTGTTCAAATTCATTTCAGGCTCCAGATACTCAACATTTTTGGACCCTCAGCCTGAAAGTCTCTCTCCAAACACTGTATCCCACACCTTAGTTAGGCTCTTACTGAAAATGACATCTTAACAGGGGCTCTCCCACTGCCACATCTCAAGGAGTCTCCCTTGTCTACACCAACCCCATCTCTCTCTTTTTAAAAACTTTTTTCATATTTTTATGGCTGAATTACAATTACACTTATTTGTGTGGTTTTTTTGTTGCATGTCTGTAAATGCACATGATATAATAATATCATTTGGTTAATATTATTACCCAGTATTTCCCCTTTCTCTTCCCTCTTCCCTCCCCTGCTCTCTTTCCTCTGTTCTACCAGTCTCCAGATTTTCAAGACATCTGCCCTTCACCCTTCTTTTCCTTTTCTCCTCTAGTTTCCACATATAAGAAAAAAAAAAATGACCCTTGACCTTCTGATTTTGGCCTATTTTGCTTAACATAATGTTCTCAAGTGCCATCCATTTTCCTGCAAATGACATAATCTCATTTTTCTTTATGACTGAATAAAACACCATTGTGTACATATACCACATTTTCTTTATTCATTCATCCACCTGTGGATAACCTAGGCTGGTTCCATAGTTTGGCTATCGTGAATTGTGCTGCTATAAACATGGGTATGCATGTATTGCTATAGTGTGAAGACTTTAATTTTTTAGGATAAATACTGAGGGTGGTATAGCTAGGTCATATGGTGGTCCCATACCTAGTCCTTTGAGGAACTTCCATACTGCTTTCCATGGTACCAACTATATATCTCTATTGTCTTCCCATGCTTAATTATACTTCATGCTGCTTAGTCCATTTGTGCTGCTATAATAGAATAGCACAGTGGTAATTTATAAACAATAAAAATGTATTTGTCTCTTGATTCTGGAGGCTGGGAAGTCTAAGATTGAGGGGCCCACCTCTGGTGAGGGCCTTCTTACTGGGCCATCATGCCCTGGCAGAAGACAAGATGTGGAGACGAAGGGAGCCAAACTTGTACTGCAACAGCAAATCCCCTTCTACCCTAACAGCCTTAATCCACTCAGGAGGGCTGAGTCCTCAAGAACTAGTCATCTCTTAAGGGTCCCTCTTCTCAGCACCGTTGAATTGTGGAGTAATTTTCTAACACATGAACTTTGGAAGAAACATTCAAACCATAACAAAAACACTTACCTCTATCTGATTTATATTATTTAGTGATTTGCTTCCATAAGGGCAGGCATTTGTCAGGTTGGGTGGTGTATTTCCAACACCTATAAGTGCCTTGCCCATATTAGGTGATTAATATATACTTGAAGAATGGTACAGTCTGTCACAACTACTGAGCTCTGTGTTGGTAGTATGAAAGCAGTCACAGACAGTATTTAAAGGAATGAATATGGCCATATTCCATTCCTAAATTTTATTTAGCCACTAAAATTATATTTGCTAAAACAGGCCATCAGCCAGATTTGGCCTTTGAGCTATAGTTAGCAGATCCTCATCTAGATGAATCTAACTATACTATTTGACGACTTCCTTTCATGTGGTGTTATTATTCCACTTTCCTCTTCACTACGACTTTTCCATTCCAAGGAACTTTTGCTCAGGATAAGAGTTGCAAATACCCTTGAAAGGACCCATCTGAATGAACATCATCAAATAATATCAAATGATGGTTTTCTCTCCAAGATTTTTCAAAACTCCCATAACTCTTGCCTCGCTGTGTCCACCAGTGTTAAACTATTATATTTCAAACTTCTGCGCTTGAAAGACTCACCTTCAACCATACCCCCAAATTTCTTAAATATTCCGTGGTCAAAGTGTGATGATCTCTCTGAATGCAATAAGCAATTAACTTCAGTGTTATGTGCTTGTATTTTCAGAGTAAGTCATAATGAAGGGCAATTCCAGAGGAAGCTACCATGTTTCTGTTGCTTCTGCTATCATATTTCTTATCCTCCATCTTTAAAGGACATATTCATTCATTCAACAAAAATTACGAGCTTATTACACATATGTCCTTAGAGTAGCTTGTCTTTTTTGAGGTTTACAGTTTCAGTCCATGGTTGACCAATCCCATTGCTCTGGACCCAAGGTGAGGAAGAACATCATGGCAGAAGAGTGTGGCAGAAGAAAGTTGTTCCATAACCAGAAAGAAGAGAGAGGGAGAAAGAAGAGAGCCCAGTTTGTCTTGATGGGGTGTATAAGTAAAAACCAGTCAACTTTGCTCAGTGCAAACATAATAGAAAAAGTAATTTTCCTTTGGTAATTTAATAACTTTCATGTTTACTTTTTTGATCCTTAAAATGTTGTGTCATCAAGGATTTTGACAGAGAGAGAAAAAAATTAATAAAAAAAGGGGGGCTTCTTGTTTTGCCTTTCTTATCTCCTTTTCTCCAATTTGATCCACAAGCCTACAATTCATAGTGCATATGGACGAGAGATTTTTGGAGCAATGCCAGGCACTGCTGAAACAGCAACCTCTTGACCATAACTTCTGGGAGAGAAAAGCAGCCTTCTTTGCAATCATCGTTCATAAAAACTCTGGAATTTATTTGCACAAAGAGCTCATTGAGAGTTGACAGGTCTGGTACAGCCATTCCTTTATTCCTATGGAGGAAATATCAGAAAAACCAGCCGTCCTGCTTGTACCATTTCTGCAAAGGGAGTGTTCCAAAGTCTGTGCCTTGAGTAATCAGCATGCCTGGCTTCCCAAATGGGTGGAGACAGCAGTGTGGTCCTGGGGAAAGGGCCCAAACTTTGAGTCAGGGCCTAAGTGTGCCAACTGAGGCAAGCCACTGAGCCACCTGGGACCTCCTTGTCCTTGTCTTGGAAATGCACATGGGAAAAAAAAATAGTATCCCGACTACAGGAGACTTATGTTAAGAGATTGAGAACATGGAGATGAAATTGTTGTGTAAGTCAGAATCTCTTCACAAATGCCAGTCACTGGTATCAGTTCATAAAAGCAATGGCCCACCCCACAAAGTTTTTCCTGCAGTTCCAGGATTTCTGTGGATAAAAATACAAACTATATTTGTCCTCTTCTTGTTTAGACTCTTTTTCAAATGCAAGTGCCTTTCAGAAGGTAGGACACATCAAAGTAACCCCTGATGAAATAGATGTGGCTTTGCAAAATGCTTTCTGTCTCTCAGGAGGGATCAGGTGTCTAAAGATGTATAGCAAAAAAAGATGACTAAAAAGTTGGTAAAAGTCATTTCAAAAAAAGCTAGAATGCCCAGGAAATAATAGAATTGTAACCACCTTGCAGATTTAAAGGATTAGTGGTTTTGAAGTGAAATTTTAGGCTGGTCCCATTTATACAAAACAAAAGAATCAAAGTGGAGCGGAGGGCCCTAATCTCCCCCACCATCACAGCCTCACACAGATTCTCCACGACCCATGAGGTCACTCTGTGGAATCCCCAGGCTCTGAGAAACAAGAGTTTGAAAATCTCAGCTGACAGATCTCACATTGTACAACGGAGGCAAGTGACCTCCCAGAAGAGAGATGGGAATATAGCCACTGTCCTAGTCTAGTGCGCGTGTCTTTCTATAAGAACATAATAATAATGAACATTTATTGAGATCTTACTATGTACCAGAATCTTGGCTAAATTATCTGATTTAATCTCCAGGACAAGCCTGTGAGATAGGTACTAGTTTCCTTCCCAGAAACTAAGAGGAAAGAAACTTGGAGAGAAGCTCAGGCTGAAGCCTGCATGACTCTAGAGCTGATGCTCTTTACCTCCATCTTGTATTTCCTCCTAGCATGTTCTTTTCAAAGACAATTATTTTGTCTCTGGCCCTCGTCACCAGAGGTGTTGTCTAGAATTTCTGTAGATTCTAGATTTGGATTTCAACAGAGACTTGGATGCAGCACACATTATCTTGTGTCTGGATTTATATTTTAAGAGAGAAAGGAAGAGTTTGAATTAAAATAGCAAGTTCTTTTATGGGTGTAACAAGTTAGTGAGCAGACAGTCTAAGACACATAATGAGGTTTTATTTTCCTCCTCTGTTGCCAACTCTGGGTCATTCCTTTTTTCTTTTCAATGTGGCATAACTTCACTGAATAAAAGAAGAGGGGGGAAAGTTGACTTACTGCAATTAAGCAGATAGTCCACCTTAGAAATCTGAAATTCATATGGGAGAATTATTCTGCAAAGACAATAACATTGAGTCCTGTTTAACTAAAAAAAAAAAAAAAAAAAAAAAAACCCTGAAACTTAGCTCATCATGGAAACTTTGAAGCAATTTCTAACAGAAAGAGAAGGAAAAAAACCAAATGAATCAAATGAATGAGAACATTATTCTTTCAGTTTAAACAGCACTAGAGAGAAAAATATTTGATTCTCTTACTGGCAGGAAAATAACCATTTTTGTATTAGTCACCAGCAAAGTCATCATTCACTTGACTTTAACAGTTATAGAATTATAACCTAATAGTATTTTAGGACTCTAAAAGTTCTGTCCAAAGATGAGCAAACCTCCCTTAGAAATAGAGAGATTGAAAAATCAAGCAACTGACAGGCAGGCAGGTCATGCTGGTTTTGTGGGTTATTTGTCTCTTTCCTGTTTGTTTGTAAGAGCTCTTTGTATGTCAGAGGCACACAAACACTTGATTTTGACATTGCAAATTTTTTGGAAACATGTTTTGTTTTGTTTTGGGTCAGTTGATTTTACCTGGCATATTTTCCAGGTAAGTAGTTTTCCATTATTTATGTTCTAATATATTTGTACTTAAAAAGAAAAAAATAAAAAGCATTAAGAACTTATGCCTTATCTCTTAGATTGTGCATACCTTACGTTTTCTTATGCTATTTTATTTTTAGTTTTCATTTGAGTCTTCTTTCTTTATGCAGTTTATACCATTTGGAGTATGTGAGATGAGGTTTACTGTTACTTTCTTTTTGTGACTTGGTAGATGTGCTAACATCACTTTCAACTAACCCATTCTTGGGTTGCTGATGTAGCTCAGTGGTAAAGTACTTGCTTAGCATATATGAGGCCCTGAGTTTGATAACCAGCGCTGCCACAAGAACTCCCCAAACTAGCCTGTGTTTTTTTCTTATTGAGTTGAAATAATATCTTTGTTAAATGTTAAATTTTTCTTTTTGGTACTAGGGATTGAACCCAGTAGTGCTTTACCACTGAGCTATGTCCCCACTCCTTTTATTTTTTCATCAGAAAAATAAATTTTTATATATGTGAGGTATCTTCCTGGATTCTCTTCTATTCCACTAACCTATTTTATTCCCTATAATACCAGAAGTGGAGGTGTATGATAAAGAAGCAGAGATTAGAGTAATAAGCTTGAAGTTGGAGGAAGGAGAAACAGGCCAAGGGGTCTAGAAAGCCAGTATAAGCTGAAAAAAGAAGGAATCAGATTGTCCTCTCAGAGCCTCCAGAAAGAACCAGTCTTGCTGACACCTAAACTTTAGCTTTGAATGTTAGTCAGCTTTTCCTTACTGTAGCGAAATGCCTGATATAATTTAATCAAAAGAAGAAAGGTTTAATTTAGTCCATAGGTTTGAAGGTTTCAATCCATGGTCACTTGCCCCCATTGATTTTGGACCTGTGGTAAGGCAGCACATCATGGTAGGAGGGTGTGGCAGAAAAAGCTGCTCACCTCATGGACACCACGAAGCAGAAGGAGAGAGAGAGAGAGAGAGAAATTAAGGAAGGAAGAAAAAGAAAGAGAAAGAAAGAAAGGAAGAAAGAAAGAAAGAAAGAAAGAAAGAAAGAAAGAAAGAAAGAAAGAGAAAGAGAAAGAAAGGAAGCAAGGAAAGAAGGAAGGAAGAGGATGGGCCAGGGTCTCAATATCTCTTTCAAGGCTATTCCCCCCTACAATCAGAAGACTTTCAACTGGACTCCATCTCCTAAAGTCTTCATTCACCTCCTCCAATAATGTCATGGGCTAAGGACCAAATTTCCAACACATAGGCCTTTGGGGGACACTTATCCAAACCATAACACCAGGAAATTGTTTTTGGACTTTTAATCTCTAGAACTGTAAGAGAATAATTTTATGTTGTTGTTAATCTACTGAAATTGTGACAATTTATTATAGCAGTGATTAGAAAATAATACTGTGTTGAAATAAAGTTATACTAAATTTATGTTAATTTTGTGAAAACTTGTATTTCTGTGTTGTTTTTCCATTCGAGAACATGATCTCTTTTCATTTGTTCAGATCATATTTAACTTTCTTCAATAAGATTAATATTTTATTTAATATCATTCTTAAAGTATATATTTTATAGATTTTATCACACAATAATAATAACTAAATACAAAAAAAATGTGTCATATACTGTGCTAAGTTCTTTATGTCCATTATCATTTTTAATCCTTTTAAGACTCCAAGATAAAGGAGTATGTTATCCATATTTGATGATAACTATCCCTCTTTTGATAGGAAACTGAGGTTTATAACAGTTTTAGGAAAGTCACATCCAGCAGCAGAGGCTTGACATGGAACTTGGTCAGTCACCTTCAATGCCTGGATTTAATCATTCTGCCACTCTCAAACAACACACAGCTGGAGTCCAAGTACACACAAGGATTACAGCTGTTTAAAAAGGAGCCACATGAAAAGACTCAAAGGAACACAACAAAGGTCATAATACTTATTGCATCAGGGTGGTACAATTTTATTTATTTATTTTTTGCCTATTTCCTAAAACAGTGCTTGAGGAAACCTTTTCCTAGTCCAAAACTTCTCACTGGAGTGGGGTTTTTCTTTGAGTGAAAGGTGGAAACTAATGCATCAATTTTAAAAATGGTATTTTTTCCCTCCTGTCAGTGGCCTGAGAAAATGGTCTGCTGCTCTTTTGACCCAGAAAAATCCCACACAATCATGCAAATCAAAGATTCAAGTTATTGTGTTCACTTTAAGAGCCCCTGTGAAACTGCTCAGCCCATCAAGGGTATGCATACCTGAAAAGACAAGAAGTAACTGAAAGATGTCGCTTTAAAGAAGTAATGTGTGCCATTCTGATGTTACAATGGTGGAGTTGGAGGTGTAACCAGGTCAAACAGTGGGGCCAAATTCAGGGTTGGTGTTTCAAAAAGAGTGCTAAATATTTGGTGCACATGCTTAAAAATGCAGAGAGTAATGCTGAATTTAAGGATTAGATGTAGATTCTCTGGTCATTGAACAAAGCACTCAAGATGCACACGGTCAGATTAATCCATACCTGGGCTCTCTGCCACCCTGAGATGGTTCTCACTGAAAAGGAGCAAATTGCTCCTGAACCAGAAGAGGAGGTTGCACAAAACAAACAAACAAACAAAAGATGTCCCAGAAGAAGCCAAAGAAACAAAAACTTACGGGAATAAATTCAGCATAAAATAAGTGCAAATAAAAGTTTTAAAAAATAATATTGAAACGAGAAAGAACTTTCTCCATAATAATGGGATGGGAAATGTGACCATTTCCTTTTGCTGGCACTTGAGTTTTGTATGTTTTTTCTAGGGTTTGTCTGTAGTAATGGAATGAGAAAAGCTTTCTGTTGACTTATTTGGAACATCTATAGCCTTACCTCATTCTCCACCTAAGTGGGTAATTCACAGCAAAGAACATTATTGTTTGCTAAGAAAGGAATTTATGTGTGGATCATACCTGTTAAGGTTTTCCTGCCAGCATTGCACTGTACTTCTTAATGTGACACCTTCCCCCCGCCCACCCGCCTTCATCTCCCTGTCCCCTTTCTTTTCTGTTGTTGTTCTTGTAAGAAACCCAGGAAACCACGCCAGACCTGGGAAATCACATAAGGGAGTTTATTAAGCAAACAGAATGTCTCCCTGCAGGGTAAGAGAGAAAATGAGAGGAAAAGAGAAAGGTCGCACAAGAAAGAGTGTGAAAAGCAAGGAGGAGAGAGAAAGAGAGTGAGTAGGGGAGAGAAAGCAAGAGAAAAGATGGCTGGTAAGCTATCCTTAAGCAGTTGAATTCCCCCGGGCTAACAGGACCAATAACGGAGAAGGATACTTGCAAGCTGACTGATGAACCAATAGCTAGCTAGGATGTTCACAGACTGACAAGTAGTTGGGAGGTGGGGAAATGGCTGCAGTGACAAGCTAGGTTGTGATGCAACGTAAAGGGCTGGGGAGCAGCTTTGTATTACATTACAGTTCTCCTTAAAACTAACAAGTAGGGCTGGAGGTGAAGCTCAGTGCACACACACAGACTTCTGTTAGCACATCTAAGGAAACAATACTTTCCTGCTTCACCTCTCCCTCCCCCTATCCCACCAGCATGCTGAAGCTGGTGTGTCTGGGAAAGCCAAGGGTGAGGACATTAGAAAGTGTCTGCCTGCAACTCTCCTGCCAGTGAGCAACACTTCAGAACTGAGAATGCAACAGGGGTCACTTCATGCTTTGACTATATCAAAGATACCTTGTCGCTTTGAAACTTATATGGATTTTTCTTTTCCCCAAACTTCTTTTCCCTAATCTTCTCCTCCCTAATCTTCTTTTCCCTGATCTTCTCCTTCCTGATCTCTCCTCCCTAATCTCATTTTCTCTGAATCACCTCTTTAAAAGCCTCCTTTTCCTGCTTATGGGCAGAATCACAGCCTTTGAGTCAGGAGTCCACTGTCTCTCTGCTAGCAAAGCAATAAACCTTTTTACTTTTTCTCAAAACTGTGTCCTCATTTTTCGATTGTTATTGGGGACAAGGACCTAGCTTTCAGCAATAAGAGGGCACTGGAAGTTTCACCGTAAATACTACTTACCTGTGACCAGCCACTCTCTGTTTAGGCCAAATACAAAGTTCTGAATTTTGAAATTGCATACTGAATGCCTCAGATGCCTTTGTAAGTGAATTTCTAAAACTGTATTGGGACATGAAATTGCACCTGGATTATTCATTACTAACCTCCCACTGGCAGCTCAATTTGACCTCCAAAGCTTAAACAGTCCCAAGGATGCTGTCTTTGCTACCTTAGATCAGTTAACCTTTAGGAACAAAGGACACATTTTCAGGGTAGACAGGACATTCCTATTCCCATGAAGTGCCACTCAAGGTCATGAAATCCACCAACAAAGGTGAGATGCCCTGAAAAGCTGCTGTGGCACACTGCCACTGCCACCTCACTGAACAACAGCCACTTGCAGTAAGGAGCATGATGAGGACATACACAGATTGGGACATGGCATGACAGGAAGCTGGAAGCAGACCTGGAACTGGACCTGGCTCTTCAGGGAGAGCTGTGGTAAAAAGCAGGGGGCTGCTGCTCCATTTAATAGAGTTTTGACACTCAAGAGAAGGAAAGCTGCCAGGTCTTCTCTTTGATAAGCCACATTCACTACTCAAACCAGTTTAAATTAGCATGATTACTATATTTAATTACAAAAAGTGAGTGAAATAGAAAAGCAATCCTCAAAACTCCAAATAAGTTAACAAGTAAAATAACTATCATCTTGGCATAAAACACAGAGCTCAAACAATCACCTCAGCCACTGTGAAAACTGGAATTGAAAAAGAAGCTCTTTATGCAGCTCAAAAGGGCCATAAGGAAATAGAATCAAATTCTACAGTTGCCTGCAGAAGCAGCACAGCCTTCCCACCATAGAGGGAATGGACACAGGCCCAGGGGCCTGGCAATCAGGGTGGAAGCCCAAGCACTAGGCTAGCATCAGCGACCTGAGCACCATCCTGGATTCACATCTGCCACCCAACAATAAGCAAAGGGGAAACCTGCACCTGTGCTTCCCCTCTGGGGGGTGGGGGGGACTAAATCCACCCAAGTGCTCTATGGGGAAGTACTGTGTAGCCCCGGGAGCCTAGCAGTAAAACAGAACCATGGAGCCTTCCCGTGGCCTACAGTCACACCTTACCGATCCAGAAAACTAAGACAAACAAAACAAAACAAAAAACACTCCTTTCCCCTTCTTGGACAAAAACGTAAGCCAAGGACATCTGACATGAAAGTCTTGGCTTATGTGGCAAGAAGCACCGACGACAGCTGCTGGTGTTCTCAGCTGCAATGCACATTAACTGTCCAGGCTCTGCTCTGGGTCAGGTGAGATTTTATGCACAGAATCTCAATCAAAGTTCTACACACTGCTTCTTTGGAAAAAGATGTTTATTAAGCAATTTTCATTTTCATAAAATGACTAAAACAGGTTTTAAAAATTAAGGTTCTTCTCTTACTGCAGATTGCCAGAACAACGTAAAGATAACATCAATCGACCCTGCTGACTGCTTTGTTCCTAAAGTTATATTTCATAGATTCCTAAACATTTTATGATTAAGATAAAAAATTGGGTGTAAATGACAATAAATGGTCATCTGTACTGAATACACACTCTGATCAGGCGTACAATAGTCTACTTGAGTAGTTAAGCAAACATAGTCCAGTTAAAGCATCAATTTTAGCATTTTAAAGTCATTGTCCACCCTTTACCACCACTGTCATGATTTCCCTAAAATTGAAATAGTATGACACAGGAGCATTAACCTTGGGGCTCTATGTATTCCCAGAAGGATGACTGACTCAGCTGGCAATTTGTTTGATTATGCATTTTTTAAATGTGCTAAGTGAATTATCAAATGATTCAGAATTATATGGCATGTGGTATTCAGGGCTCTGATGCATTTAGATTTACATTAAGAATAAGAATTGTTGGAGATTCAAGATGGCGGACCAGAGGGAGACTGCATTCCTTCTCACTCCATAACTCGGGTTTCGAGCAGAGGAAAATCTGTTTTTCTGTGAGGCAGTCTTTTTTTTTTTGCATTCAATAGCTTATCAAAGATTAAATAATTTTATTATAAAACCGTTTATTTCCTTTAGAATGTTTTCTTTAATCAATGGTTATTCAGAAGTATTATTTAAAAGTATATTTCCAGGGGCTGGGGTTGTGGCTCAGTGGTGCAGTGCTTGCCTAGTACATGTGAGGGAGGCACTGGGTTCGATCCTCAGCACCACATTAAAAAAAATGAATAAAAAATAAATGTATTATGTTCATATACAACTAAAAAATCTTTTTTAAAAAAGTTATATTTTCAGGACTGGGAATATAAATCAGTGATAGGGAGAACTTGCCTAGCACACACAAGGCCCTGGGTTAAATCCTGAGTACTGCAAAAAAAGAAAAAAGAAAAAATATTTCCAAACATATGGAGAGACTTCAAGTCATATGTAAGAGATGTTTTGTATAATTTCAGTCATTTGATATTTGTTCAGACTTGCTTTATGGTTCAAGATACAGTAAATAATTTTTTAAAAAGTTTTTTTAGTTGTTGCTGGGCCTTTATTTTTATTTATTTATATGCAGTGCCTCTGTGAGGCAGTCTTTGATGCTCATTGATCCCCTGCTGTTTACCCTATTTGTCCACCTTGATCACTCGCAGTCTGCCAGAATATTGACTATTTTTTGTGTGCAGATCACTCACTCTCACCTATCATCCACCATTTGCCTGTTTGCCTGCTTCTTGCCCGCCCATCGTTGGCCTTTCACCTACCCATCACCCACCACCCAAGGTCTATCTGCTGATTATTCACCAGTAGCCTGCAGCTTGCCAGCAGATCACCAGCTGCCTGCTGTTGGCTGGAAGTCCACTGTCAGAGTACCCACAGTTTTGGTTACATGTGACTGCCACCATTTTGGGACAATAGCCAGGACCTCCAGGACCCCAGGCCTAACCAACTGCACCCCACATGGACTCAGCATCCACACCCTGCACTGCGGCTTCCCATTTGCCAACACGATTGGAAGCCAGTGTAGACATCTTGGATTATCCTGGAAGCAGAAGTTACCATTTTTAGGTGAGGACAATCCCATCCTGAGATGCCTGCTGGAGACTGAAAACTCATTGTCAGATACCTCTCATGTATCAGGTTACTGAAGACTTGGAGGTTTGAATAGTACATGACTGTTATAGTGTAGATTTTTTTTTCTCCTTTTTGAAAATGTTTAAGTTTTTATTTATTTTTCTCACTCTCTATTTTCCTTTTGTTTACCTGTCTTTCTCCCTTTTCTCATGCTAACAACAACTTCTTTTGATTACGCTTTCACTGTTCCTACAATCTAGTATTTCTATATACCCTTTTCTTATCCCATTAACAGTTTCATCCTACACCCCTCCCATTCTCTTTTCCACCATTAGAAATTGTAGACCTCGTTGAAAATCTACTTGTTATACTGAAGATAATAATTGAACTCATCCTCTCTGTTTATTATGACATATTGTTAACATCTTCATAGGGGTTATTTGGTTTAGGGTTGCATATTGTCTGTACTAAGTGCTGCTAATATTGATCTCCCCCTTAAAGAAGAGGTTTTGGAAACCTGCAGGGTCACTATAAGCCTATAGGGGGAAACTGCAATACTCCAGATATGCACTGCTAGAGGGGAAGATACATGAACAACATGAAAAAACAAGGGAAGAAACTGTTCTAAACAAACCAAGATTCTATATTAATAGAATCCAATGACAGCATGGTAGAAGAAATGTCAGAAAAGAAGTTCAGAATATACATAATTAAAGTGATTCATAAAACAAAGAGTGAGATAAAAGAGCAAATGCAGGCAATGAACAATCACTCATGGGATATCGTGAAAAGACCAAATTTAAGAATTATTGGAATGGAGGAAGGTGCAGAGATATAAACCAAAGGAATGAACAACCTATTCAATGAAATAATATCAGAAAATTTCCCAAACTTGAAGAATGAAATGGAAAATCAAATATGAGAGACTTACAGAACACCAAATGCACAAAATTACAACAGACCCACACCAAGGCACATTATAATGAAAATGCCTAACATACAAAATAAAGGTAGAATTTTGAAGGTCGCAAGAAAAAACATCTGATTGCATATGGGGGGAAACCAATACGGATATCAGCAGATATCTCAGCCTAGACCCTAAAGGCTAGAAGGGCCTGGAACAACATATTTTGAGCTCTGAAAGAACATGGTTGTCAACTAAGAATCTTTTACCCAGAAAATCTAACCTTCAGATTTGAAGATTAAATAAAATCGTTCCATGATAAACAAAAATTAAAAGAATTTACAAATAGAAAGCCTGCACTATAGAACATTCTCAGCAAAATATTCCATGAGGAGGAAATGAAAAACAACAATGTAGGTCAGCAAAGGGAGGAACTACCTTCATGGAAAAGCCAATCAAAGGGGAAACCAAGTCAAGTTAAAAACCAAAAATAAGCCAAAATGACTAGGAATACAAATCGTATCTTAATAATAACCCTGAACGTTAATGGCCTAAACTCATCAATCAAAAGACATAGACTGGCAAGATTGGATTAAAAAGAAAAAGCCAACAATATGCTGCCTTCAAGAGACTCATCTCGTAGAAAAAAACATCTATAGACTAAAGGTGAAAGGATGGGGGAAAACCTATCATGCACACGGACTCAGTAAAAAAGCAGGGGTTTCCATCCTCATATCAGATAAAGTGGACTTCAAGTCAAAGTTAGTCAGAAGGGATAAAGAAGGACATTTCATACCGCTTAAGGGAAAACAGTATTTATACTGCTTAAGGGGAAACAGTTCCTGTTCCATAAAACAGGAAGACGTAATGATAGTAAATATTTGTGCCCCAAACAGCGCATCCATGTACATCAAACAAATTCTTGTCAATTCCAGGAATCAAATAAACCACAAAACAATAATTCTGGGTGAATTTAACACACCACTGTCACAATGCATGAGAAAATGCTTTCCCCTTCAGAGTCCTATCAATACAGTATGTTAGCTAACTTTGGATTTTTGCCAATGGAGAGAAAGAAAATGGTCTTTCATCCACAGTTTTAATTTACATTTCTCTTTTTTAATGAGTAAAGTTAACTATCTTGTTGTTTATTAATAGCAAATTTTACTTTCTTTTTCTATGATTCAAAAGGGTTAAGCTATTATCAATTTGCATGTTAGGAAGGATAGCTCTTTGTGATATCAGCTGTAAATATCTCCCTTAGTTGTCTTTTTTAAAAGTTTGTTTATGATGCTTCTTTCCATAAAAAAAAAAAAAATTGATTTTTATGTAACAAAAAGTACCGGTGAAATAATTTATGACTTGGGGAGGTTGGGTCATGAAAAGTTAGACAGCTCTTGCTCACTATAGATTTATAAAGAAAAAATTTCAAGTTTTCTTATTATTATTTAATGGTTGTGTTATTTAAAAATATATTTGGTACATATGGAATTTATCATGGTATATGACGTAAGGCAGGGATATTACTTTAATTATCCCTATAACATTTATTGACTACTACTTTTCCCCAGTGATTTGAGATGATGTCATCTTTATACATTCAATTTCTATATGTATTTGAGTGTACTGACTTCTGGGCATTCTGTTTTGCTAACAGACCAGTATGATACTCTTAAATTATTTAGGCTTTTAAAAATGCCTTAATATGTTTTAGTGCTGGTCCCTTCTATGTTTATTTTTTTTTTTTTTCCACTAAATTTAGCATCAGGTGGTATAGCTTAAAACTGTTAAGTTTTCATTGAGATTTTGTTAAATTTACAAATTGATTTACACAATAATATGGTCCTTCTATTTGTAGAAAGGCTATTTTTTTTTCCTTCAGTGGAATTTTAATTTTTATTTTTAATAGGTCTTACATTTTTATTGACAAACATCTTAGTATATTTTATATATACTAAACATCTTAGTATATTTTATATATACTGTTATATATGAAATCTTTTCTTCCATTAAATCTTCTAAAAGACTGTTAGAATATATGTAAACTACTGATTTTTGTATGTTGATTTTGTACTTGGTAATCTAATTGAGCTATCTTACTGTTTGTAGTAGCTGTTAATAAAATATCTTGAATTTTCAAAAGAAAAAAAAAGAACTAATTATAGTTGCATATGAGCAGCTTACCAGAATATTTAGTGAAGCATATTTATATAATAATAAATTGGAAACCCAAATAGACCAATGGGTGACTGGTCAAACATTATTATAATACCATTACATATGGAATCATTAAAATTATATAATGTAAGAATACTTAATATCAAAAATGAGACATTGTTGAAGGGAAAAAGCAAGTTACAAAATACTGTAATAGTGTGATCCTATGTATGTAAAAGAGAAAAAAATTGTATATGTGCGTTTGTATGCATTTCTGTGTGTAACTTGTAAATTGAATAAAGATGACACTTTTTTTTAGTAGTCATTCATTTTGCTTATTTATTTACTTACATACCATCTTACCTTTTTTTTGGCTAGTATTTTGGTGCATTCATTTCCAGTCTTTTTAAATTTATGTTTTAAATGATTATAGTCATACCACATTAATAACATAACATTTTTTAAATTACCATGATAACACAGGTATGCTGATGCCACAAAAGGTCTTTGTAAACATTGTTTTTTTTTCTTTTTAAAAATTTGTTCTAATTAGTTATAGTTATACATGACAGTAGAATGCACCTTGACACATCACACATAAATACAGTCTAATTTCTCATTCTTCTGGTTGTACATGGTGTGGAATCCCACTGGTCATATAATTATATATGTACATAGGTAACAATATCTGTAATAATATCCTTCTTACCCCCATACACCCTCCCCTCCCTTCACTCTCCTCTACCTAAAGTAATTTTATTCTTCCATAGCTCTCCTCCCTTACTGTGAAATAGCATCCTCAGAACCTATAGAATGGGAGGAAATCTTTATCTCATGTACCTAAGATAGAGCATTAATCTCCAGGATATATAAAGAACTCAAAAAACTTAACACCAATGAAACAAATAATCCAATCAATAAATAGGCTAAGGAACTGAAGAGACACTTCATAGAAGAAGATATACAATTGATCAACAAATGCATGAAAAGATGTTCAATATCTCTAGCAATTAGAGAAATGCAAATCAAATGACTCTAAGATTTCATCTCCCCCCAGTCAGAAGGGCAATTATCAAGAATACAAGCAACAATAAATGTTGACCAGGATGTGGAGGAAAAGGTACAGTTATACGTTGCTGGGGAATGCAAATTGGTGCAACCCATTATGGAAAATGGTATGGAGATTCCTCAGAAAACTTGGAATGGAACCACCATTTGACCCAGTTATCCCAGTGCTTGGTGACACATTTTGATTGCAAAAAAAAAAAAAAGAATAAGAAGTGTCATTCACATTCATAGTAAACCCCACCCCTCCCACAAGGAAAACAAATCACTACCTATTCAAAGTTCTAGATCCGCTGCAGCACTAAGGATTAAAACTTACCAGGCCACTTTGCCAGGCCTTCCCCTGTGCAAATAAATCCCTCCTGACAGGCAGTGACTATACAGTCTTCAAGAAAAATTTATACAGTCAATCTTTCATGTGCTATCTTTTTACAGATCAGCAGCTCTAACAAGGGGACATCTTCCATCCGAGGACACAGGGACATTCCTAAAGTTTTAGCTGGGTCCATTTTGGTTTTAGTCACTAGGTTCAGTCTCTCACTGCTCTTACTGGGAATCTGTCCCATGCTTTGGTTTCATTTGTGTCTTTCTCCTCGTGTCTCTCCTGGTCGTGCAGCCCGAGAGTTGTGAATTTGCTGACCCCAGGGGCAATGGCCTATCCATGACCCTGCTTTTGCTGCCCACATTGGAGACCACTGATTGGGGAAGGCTGTTGGACCAAGGCAGGAGAGGGGGCACAGAGTTCACAGGCCTTGTGACATTTTTCCCCATTACTTCCAGCAGGAGGTCTTGGGGCATTCATGACATTTATGTGTGTCCTTGCTCTTGAGAGGGGTTGGTGAGGGAAAAGGATGTCTTCTGTAAGTTCCCACAGACACAGCTATGTTTCCTGGCCCACTGAACCAAACTGGTACCTAACACTTACCGAGCAGCTCTCAGTAGAGCTCTGCTTGGACAGCCATGACTGTGTACTGTTTGCTCCATCTCTGCCAAAATGAAGAGGGTCCTGGAAGTCCTCATACTGTCACTAAACTCCATAGGGTCACTTTCTTCTACGCTAGTAGTATCGGGATCAAATGCCACTACACTGATCCAGGATTGTACCTGTGGCCTCTAGCTATTACTTGGTAGTCTACAAGGGACCAGACTGTCACCAAAGTTGTTCTCTCCATCTGTCACAATGTACTTGCTGTCTGGGCTCCAGCACACACACAGCAAGCCCCCAAAGTAGCTTGTCATCCTACCACACCACTCCACTGAGTTGAAATTGAACACCTACAGAAACCTGTCCTGGCTCACGCATGCTAAGGATTTGCCATCTGGGAAGAAAGCAAACCAATTGAGGGCCCCTAGCCCACCATCCACTGAAGGAGAGGGTTCCTCGAGATTTGCTCTTTCAAGTGTGCACAGCAAAGTTCTCTCCCTGCTTCAGAAGCTGGTAGTGGGGGACTGTGGTGCCACAAAGGTGCTCCTTATTATACAAGTACATTTTCCCACTCAAATGGGCTAGTAGGAAAAGACCTTCTAAACTGGGCACCCATTTGTCTCAGGCTACGCATGCCTCATCTCTTAGTCTCTTTCTTGTTCTCTAACTGGCATTCTATGCCATCCTCAGCCAGAGCTGCTTCCAGATCTTGTTTATCAACAGCCCTGCACATGGTTCCAGTCCCTTTTGCCACCATCACACTCTCTTCTACTTCTGCATTAAAAGGTTTGCTTGTTTCTTTTCTGACTGGGTCTATAAGCAGGACTTGGTCTGCAGAAAAGCCCACTAGGAGAGAGACACCTTCCATTGTGGCTGTTAGGTGGTTGACATCACGACAAGCAGCCTGTGTTCCTTTGTATATCCTTTCATTTATTAGTTTACTCAGGGCAGCAGCCTGCGGACTCCCTTGTGGATGTAGAATTAGAGCTCCCAGGCCACAGTGAAGCAGAGGTGGTTGCTGTTGCCAGACTGGTTGTTGAGGTTGATGAAGGAGATGTGGACAGAGTTGGATCCCTGTAAGTGGAAGGGCACTCTGTTGGGCTGGCTGTACTCCAAGTGTGGCAGCAGCTTGTACAGACCTTCCTGGGTGTTGAATTGGGTCTTAATCTCAATCATCTCCTTTCCTTCTCCCTCCATCACCATCTTAGAAAACCCTAATTTTGTTTTAAAATATATTTTATTTTGAATGATTTCTAGGGGGGATCCAAGATGGTGGAATAGAGGGAGGCTACATTCCTTGTCCCTCTGTAACTCCGGTTTCAAGCAGAGGATATCTGTTTCTTGGTTAAGCAGTTTTTGCTGCTTATCAATTCCCTGGTGTTTACCCCATTTGTCTGTTGTGATGACCTGCAGTCTGCCAGCATATCAACGCCTTTTTTGAGTGCAGATTGCTCACTGTCAGTTGCCTATCATCCGCCATTTGCCTTCCTCTCGCCTGTCCATCGCCTGCCTTACACCTATCTATCACCCAATGCACGAGGTTCTCCTCCCGATCGTCCGACAACAGTCAGCAAACTGATCACTGACCGCCAGTGGAGCACCAGCTGCCTGCTGTTGCCTGGAAGTTCACTGTTTCAGTACCTCCAGGTTTGATTACACGTGGCTGCTGCCATTTTGAGACAACAGTCAGGCCCGGTAGGACCCCTGGAAGGACTGACTGAGCCCCATCTCCAGGATCCCTCAGCCTGACTGATCACTCCCTGCCTCTGGGGCCCTCACATCAACTGACTGCTCCCTCCCACCAGGACCCCCAGACCAACTGACTGCACCCTATCACCGGGACCCTAGACCGACTGATTGCACCCGGCCTCCAGGATCCCACAACCACACCAAACACACCCGACCTCCAGGACCCCTGCCTGAACAATTGCATCCCACCTCCAGGACCTCCAGCTGATCAAGTCCACACCCCGAGCTGCAGCTCCCCATTTGCCAACACATTTCGAAGCCACAGCAGCCATCATGGATAATCCTGGAAGCCATAGCTCCGATCTTCAGGTGAGGCAAATCCCATCCTGAGACGCCTGCTGGAGGCTTGAAGCTCATTGTCAGGTACCTCTCAAGCATCAGGCTACTGAACTCTGGGAGGTTTCATTACTATATGACTGTTATACAGTAGATTTTCTTTTTTCTCTTTATAGAAAACATTTAAGTTTTTATTTCTTTACTTTTCTGGCTCTCTTTTCCTTTTGTTTACCTGTTCCCTCAGAGTATCTTTCTCCCTTTTTTGCATGCTAACATCCAATTTCTTTTGATTACACTCTCACCCTTTCTATTATCTAGAACTTCTGTATAATCTTTTCTTATCCCATTAGCAGTCACATTCTACATCCCTCTGCATCCTCTTTGTCCTCCACTAGAAACTGCAGACCTTATTGCAAATCTGTTTGTTTTATTGAAGATAATATTTGAACTCATTCTGTTTATTATGACAATTTTGTTATTGTCCTCATAGGGGCTATTTGGTCTACGATTGCATAGTGTCTGAATTGGGCACTGCTAATATTGCTCTCCCCTTAAAGAAAGGGTTTTGGAAACCTATAGGGCCACTAGAAGCCTTTAGTGCCTATTTGGGGAAATCTGGGGAAATCTGCAATACCCCAGATCTGCACTGCTAGAAGGGAAGATACATGAACAACATGAAAAAACAAGGGAAGAAAATGATCCAAACAAATCTAGATTCTATATTAATAGAATCCAATGACAGTATGTTAGAAGAAATGTCAGAAAAGGACTTCAGATAATAGATGATTAAGATGATTTGTGAAGCAAAGGATGAGATAAGAGAGCAAATGCAAGCAATGAATGATAATACCAATAAGCTGAAAGAGCACCTGCAGGAAGCAAAAGATCATTTCAACAGAGATAGAGATTCTCAAAAGAAACCAAATGGAAATCCTTGAAATGAAGGAAACAATAAACCAAATAAAAAACTCAATGGAAAGCATCACCAAAAGACTAGACCACTTGGAAGACAGAACCTCAGACAATGAAGACAAAATATTTAGTCTTCAGAATAAAGTTGCCCAAACAGAGAAGATGGTAAGAAATCATGAACAGAATCTCCAAGAACTATGGGACATCATGAAAAGACCAAATTTAAGAATTATTGGGATTGAGGAAGGCACAGAGATACAAACCAAAGGAATGAACAACCTATTCAATGAAATAATAGCAGAAAATTTCCCAAACTTGAAGAATGAAATGGAAAATCAAATACAAGAGGCTTACAGAACACCAAATGCACAAAATCACAACAGGTCCACACCAAGGCACATTATAATGAAAATGCCTAACATTCAAAATAAAGACAGGATTTTGAAGGCCGTGAGAAAAAAGCATCAGATTACATATAGGGGGAGACCAATACGGATAGCAGCCAACTTCTCAACCCAGACTCTAAAAGCTAGAAGGGCCTGGACCAACATATTTCAAGCTCTGAAAGAACATGGTTGCCAACCAAGAATCCTAGACCCAGCAAAACTAACCTTCAGATTTGAAGATGAAATAAAATCCTTCCATGATAAACAAAAGTTAAAAGAATTTACAAATTGAATGATTTCTAACCCACAGAAATTTTACAAGAGCAGTACAAAGAATGTTCTGCCCTTCAGCCCTTTGACAGTAAGTTGACTTTGTGGAGCACCCCCCACTTCATACTTTATTGTGTGTTACCTGCCATCAAGGACATTCTTTCACAAAAACACACGCCATTGATTAAAAGCTTTAAATTAATATTATTACATTACAACCATCTAATTCTCAGACCCTATTCAAGTTTCAACACATGTTCCAGGAGTCCATTGCAGCAAAATAATGCTTTTGAGAATCTTTTGTCAATCACTTCCATTTCCTCCAGTCTGCAAGGGTTGGTTCCTAAGTCTTTCCTTGACAACTTTGAATTGACACTGTTAATCAGGCCTCTCCAGAGAAACAGAACCAAAAGATCTCTGTCTGTCAGTCTGTCTGTTTGTCTGTCTGTCTGTCTGTCTGTCTGTCTCTCTCTCTCTCTCTCTCTCTCTCTCTCTCTGTCACACACACACACACACACGCGCACGCGCGCACACACACACACACACCACGTACACACATTCAATTATTTGACGGACTCACATGATCGCAGAGGCTAAAAGTTCCAGCGTGGCCAACTACAGGTTGAATAGCCAGGGAAGCCTGTAACGTCTCAGTCTGGGAAGTGAGAAGCCTATGAAGGACAGAGGCTGATGGTATACCCACCCCTTACTGCCGCTTCTGAGTCCAAGGCCAAAGGCCTGAGAACCCAAGAGGGCTGCTGGTGCAAGTCGCAGAGTGCAAAGGTCAAAGAATCGAGAGTGTGATGTCCAAGGGCAGCAGGAGATGATATGCCTGCTCCAAAGGTGGGTGGGGAGAGAGTATTTCCCTCTTCTACCGTTCCACAGCCAATTGGATGGTACTGCCCACATTCAGTAGAGATCTTCCCCACTTGGTTCACCAGCACATACTCTGATCTTCTCTCTAAACTCCCTCTCAGACATCCAGATATTAGTTTACCAATTGATTAGGCATCTCTCAGTCTGGTCATGCTGAGTCCCCAAATTAACCACCGTATATTTATTTTTTAAAGACTATGGACTATTATTTTGTAAAAGTCACTCAATTTGGGTTCAATGTATACTTCAATTTATGAATCTTTGACAGAAATTGTTTACATGACCTTTTATTCTTTTCATTTGCATCCTATCAGGGACACACAGGTTTAATTTTCCCTGTAACTGATGATGATCACATTAATTACTTGATTAAAGTGGTGTCTGCCACCTTTCTCCATTGAGAAATTACTCTTTTTTCTCTTGCTCTGTAGTTTTACTAATGTAATTAATACATATTTAGTGGGTGGGGTTCTATGTAAATATTCCTTTCTTCATTAAATCTTCAATTTATCCATATATTTATCTTGCTTAGAACGAATGCTTTTCTATTTTATTCAAGAGATTACAGGGATGCCTGGAAGAGGGTAGCAGCATCCAGCCATAACATGTTGGGTTTTGTGAAACCAGAGCCTGGTAAACATGGGAAGTGCTTTCAAGAACTCCTAATTTAATGCAATTTACATATTTATGGATCTTTCTACTATAAACTTTGTAAGAGCAAGAGTCTTTTTTTCAATGACACTCAACCCCCAAATTTACTTCTCTTTATTTCCTCTGTGAAATTTCCTCTGAGTTTTGACACCACTGTAACAACTTGTAGGACTTCCCTTTTCTTTATTACCTTCTGTCCAGATAGGTGTGGCAACTAACTAAACTGCCTCCTACTTCCAAAAAAGATGCTAACTAGATTGGATCTCTGAATTGGAAAATTTGTTGATTCCCAAGATTTCCATTTATGCAAAAGGAGTGAATTTAATACAGTGTTTTTCTGCATATTATGAATAAAAATCTCTCATCTTTGGTATTTTTTATAAGACTCAAATACACATTTAAATAGTTTTTATTTGCTCTTGAATTCTAGAATGATCAATTAGTAAGTGCAAAACCAACCTAAGTAGATTACTTACACAGGAGAACTGGACTCTAACGTGGTTTTGTGTTCTAAGTTATCCAACTTCATTTCACAAAGATTCCAGGAACAAGAACAAGAAGGAACTCAGTCCTTTACGAAAGAAGAAGTGAAGCTAAAGGTTGAGAAGGTAAGGGTAAGCTAAGAAATCCCTATGTTAAAGAAAGTGGCATGAACATTAGAAGGAAGTGGTCAGTGCTAGCTGATGGTGGTGTGGCTATGAGGTTGAAGATGTGAAAATAGCTGACTCATGGCCCTGTCTGTCATTTGACTTGCTGCTGACAACATTTACACATTCTTAATTATTTCTGCAGGATTTTGTAGCTCAGTAGCAACTAAATGAGTTGAGCTGGTTGCCACTGTGTGGTATTGGGTCAACTGGATTGGATGAATTTGAGGACTGTGTTACTGCCTGCACGTCTCTTCATTCACACGTTCGTTGTTTTTGAAAACAATTATGTACGTGTGGTTGTAGATGGTTTAAACCAAAACACCAGATGCACAATAATATTTTGTAGACCAATATTTTTAAAAAAGAACAGAAGCTCTCCTAATCCACGGTTATGGAAAACATTGATTATTAGATGAAGATGGTGGCTTGAACAGTATGTGTTTTCTTTAGTTTTCTCAAACACTTTACTAAAATGACAGAGTGAACTTTTTAGAAGGTACACATGCATAAGGACAGAGAGAATGGGAGAAGGGGAAAGAGCAGGATGAAATTGGGATATGAAGGACTAATGATGAGTGGAGACAGACCCAGCAGACTCAATGAAGCAAAACCCAAGCTGCTGTTGGGAAAAGTGAGTCATCCATCCATTTTGCACCACGGAAGCACAAAAAATGCTCAAAAATTTGTGCTGCCATCATGGCTAATGAGAGGATGAATCTGAAGACAGGCGAATTGGTGGAAAGTCTTTTTAAGAAGCAGTTAGACTCCCAACTCCCTTCTAAATGCCTTACAGCAGAAGGCCTGCTCTTCCCCACCCTTGCACAGGAATGGAAATTTAGTCTCTAGAATTGCACTGCCCAGTACAGTAACCACTAGTACATGTAGTTTTTGAGCCCTTGCTATGTGACTATTCTGAATTAAGATGTGCTGTAAGTCTGAAACACACACTAGATCTTAAAGACTTAGGTTTAAAAAAAATAAAAAGTAAAATATGTTGATATTTTTTAAAAAAAAACTTTTTGGGGGTGATCGGGAATTGAACTCAGGAATGCTTAACCACTGAGCCACAACTCCAGCCCTTTTTAAATATTTTATTTAGAGACAGGGTCTTGCTTAGGAACTTGCTAAGTTGCTGAGGCTGGCTCCTGCTTCAGCCTCCCAAGACGCTGGCATTACAGGTACGTACCACCTTGCCTGACTTGGTGGTGTTTTTAAAGTAACAGTAGGTCTCAGTTCAATCTCTAGGACCTTACTGATTAATTAAATAAATAATCTACATATGGCTTCTTTTTCATGTCCTGCTTGTGCATGAACATAATGTGTCATAACAATAACATAAGAAATAACACTAGATGTGCAAAAAGGATGCATTTATATCTGTGGGTTTTTTGTTTGTTTGTGTGTTTGTTTTTGTTTTTGTTTTTTTTTGCTAAACAGAAAACTAAAATACAGGACCATGAATCGGTCTCAAAATTAATATGTCAACCTCTAAGAACCTAATAGGAACTGTGCACCCTCTCAGCTACTGGAATACATAAATTAAAACCACTGCCTGCCAGGGAAGGATGTACATTTAAGAGAGGGGTCAGATGAGAGGGGTATGCTTGTGCAATGGGCAGAGTCTGCATGGGAGGCTAAGGATCCCAGAGTGACCCTGACACAGGCAAGTGGCCAGAGGGCCAAGAGGAAACATTTCCAGAAGGGTGACTTTGTACAGGACAAAGTCCTCTTAGGAAGCCGAGGCAGCCATGATGGTCCTTTCTCTCTGGACATGTCACTCAGAGTGATAGGATTGAGTTTATTAGAAGGGAGAGGAAAAGGGAAAGGAGGACACTCCCAAAAGAGAGAGTAGGTGCCCTCAGAAAGGAGGATGGTGTGCCCCTCCTGCCCTCCAGTTTTATTGGGGGTCCCAGGGAAATTTCCAGTGTCCCACCCAGGTCCACCTTTTGACTGCAAGCATAGGAACTGCGCAGCCCACCTGGAGAAGAGGATGGTGTGGTGCTCAGAGTTGGAATTTTTAAGGAAATTGAGTCCCCCTGTTTCTGCCTCAATTTCCTGTCCCCTTAATCAGTTTATTACCCTCTACAGAGCCCTCAGCAAGGTTTCTTTGTGAGGGTCTTGATATGTTGATTGCTGGGGTGATTCGGAGTTGTGACATAGTTTTGATGATAAGGGAAGGCCCAGGCCCAGGTAAGGTGTGACCAGATCTTAGAACAATTTTTCTTAAGGGGTTGTAACTATGGCTGGGGGAGGTTTAGACATACCAAGCCTGCATCTTCCAGGTGCTTACCTGTCAGATAAGGATCCCTGTAGTTTTCAGTTGCTCTTTATTGTTTTTTCCCTACTTACCCACTCATGACTGACTAGCTACCCTCACTTCACTTGAAAAGGAAGCCTCCATAGGTCTATGGTCTCTTAGTGTTTTATTAGTGGTAAGATGCATCCCGCCTTCAGTCTCTAGAGGGAATGGGAACAATCATTGCCTCTGTATCCTTTAAAGGGAAAGATAACCTAGGGATCTAGAACCAGGTGTGGGACAGAGGTAAGGCAGGTGTCTGGTAAAACTGTGAAGTGTGTCACTCCCGCCCCCCAACCCCCAACCCACAAACACACGCAAAGCTAAGATTCATTTTCTGCACTTTTGGCTCAGCACCTCCATTTGGCCCAGAGCCTTCTGTCAATGAGCTAAGCTGCAGGATTTCATCTGGCTAGTATGGATCTTCTCCTAAGTAACATAACATCTTAGATCACTTACATATGGAAGATTTTTAGAAGTACTGACATTGAATTTAAAGAATATTATGGGGAGAGGGGTGTAAGAGTAGGAGAAGATGTGGAAGGACAAAAGGAAATAAGCCATTTTAGGTAAATGGGGGGACTCTGCAAGATAGCCCTTAAAGAGATGTACAGAGGGCACGATAGGGTTTCCTGGCTTTTCTCTTGCTAAAGAGAATCATGCTGCCATGTTTAGGGTCATACTGCCAAAAATGGGGATCTCAGATCTCAAAATAAGTGAGTGGAAGGGTGTATAAGCCTGTCATACTTGATCTTTTACCCCAAACCAAGTTACTAAGTAAAGAACCAGAGCAGAAACAGTACTCAGATTGAGCTATATAATGGGGAGCCAATGGAAGCCAATTGGAAGGAATAAAGAAGTCATTGTATTAAAGCAACTTCACAACCCAGGAGGGAAAATTCATTAGATTCCATAGCCTAAGGATAATCCTCTAGCTTGAGATTCTGTCCATTGCCACCCAGGACAGTGGCCCCACTCTCTGGACCCACCAGGGCTCCCATCCACTCTGCATCTGCTGTGGCTCTGCCCTCAGACTCATTCTTGCTTAATTTTGACTTGCCTCTGTCCCTTTCAGTCCAGGCTGGCAGCATTCACCTGGCTTAAACCTCAAAAACTTGTGGGTCTCTTGTAATCCAGTTGTCCAGGCAATGGGAAGAGAGGGTCTTCCACAGGCCTTTCCTGGTTGCATACATCTTTATTCCTGGCTTCTGCTGAGATCACTGATTTGATTAATAAATCACACACCTAACCTCTTTGACAAACATTTGTCCAGTCACACCCTTGGTCCTATTTCCAGAGCAAGTTATCTGAACAGGCTGCATGGTCCAGACTTCACTTAGAAATCACCTCAGCTAAAGATACCGATTCATTACCTACAAGTTCTACTTTACACAGAACAGCAGAATGCAATTCAGCCAGGTTTTATGCCATACAGATTGCCTTCCTCTGGTGTCTAAAACTGTGTTCCTCATTTCCACCTGAGGCTCAGCAGAAACATTTTTAATATTTCTATTTCTAGAGAGAGTTTCTAGTACCCAAAAAGCCCACCATGATCCTCTATCATTACTTCCCGAATATGGCCTTTATTCTGAGTGCCATAGCTCAGTTTAGTGCACAGTTTTTATTCATTTGCTGCCATGGAGGACAGCTCAAGAGAGCCACAAGAATGAGGAAATTTTTCCAATGACCACATAATC
Source organism: Sciurus vulgaris (assembly GCF_902686455.1). NCBI lineage: Eukaryota > Metazoa > Chordata > Mammalia > Rodentia > Sciuridae > Sciurus > Sciurus vulgaris. Next base: position 11,425,856 of record NC_136476.1, on the reverse strand, counting down.
CAGGAAATTGATGAAGTACTTGCATCATGGTTGAAGGAGGGTTTTCTTCCCCTACATTTTTTATTGTATTGTACATAATGGTGGGAATAGTTGTTACATATTTGTACATGCACACAATATAACAAAATAATTTAGCCTGTATCATTCCCCAGAATTTCCCCCTTCCCTCCTCTTGAAGAAGAGTTTGCAACAAGTTTCTGGGGAAAATGTATGCAGGACATGTTTACACAGAAGCAACAGAAGCAATAAAAAAGATAGGAAATAATTAGAGCAGTCATATGGTCAAACATAACCTACACTTTCAAGACTGGGTTTTGAGCCATTTCTGACATATGTCCCTAAAAACATTTTAAGGAAAGTATACAGTTTTCATCTAGAAGGAATAATTGGGACATTGAATGTTTGCCCAATAATTAGCTAATCCCTAGCTAACAGATGACTTCTAGATTCAGACAGAGCTCTCTTGACGTCTCAGGTTAGTGTCTGGTGTAGCAAATATTTGCTGAGTGGTTGTTATGTTCGTAGGCATGGGGAATTGCACACAAATGCCACAATGTCCCTGCCACCAAAGAACTTAATCTTCCTTGGGGAAACCACAGCAAATATATAATTTTAAAATAATATAGTTAATGTAATCACAGAGACCAGAATAAAGTTATTTCTTTCTTTTATTTTTTGTGGTACTGGAGATCAAAGCCAGGTCCTTATGCACACTAGGCTAGCACTCTGCCATTGAGTTGCACCCCAGACCCAGCATAAAATTCTATAAAGTCACAGAAGATAAATATTGGCCCACCTAGTGGTGGAGGGATGATCCAGGAAAGCTTTCTGAAATTGAAAGAAAGAACAAGCAGGTAATGGGGGGGGGTTGAGGGAATATGCAGAAGCAGGGAGGTATAAAACATGAGAAAACCAGAAGATGGGGATGCTTGGTGTGAGTCAGGCTGTAGTTTGGGATAAGAGTCCATCATGGATGTTGGGGCAGAGAAGACTTTGATGTCATGATGAGAAGGGGACTTTCCTGAGGCAGCAAAGTCACTGCTCATGGACTTCTTTCAGCCTGAAGAAGTTGTTTTTATGCTGACATGGTGTTTGAATAAAATCTAAATGCACTTAAGCAGGGCATGAACCCTCCAGCTTACCCTAGACCACAGAGCTTCCTACTGTTTAATCATTGCCAGCCATACTCAGGTATATTATTTCCATTTGTGTTATCTGAGAAGGGGACTAGGTAACACTTCAGGATCTTAGGCAAGCAAAGAACATTGGCCACATTTGAATTTTAGATAGAATTTTCTAGAAAGAGTTTTGGGGCTGGACTTGAATAGGCAAGATCAGGGCCGTGTGATCAGTTAAGAGGTTAAGAAATGGTTACTATCTGAGCAATAGTAACAGGGAAGGAGAAAAGAGAGTTTAGAAGATAAAATCACTACCTGTTAGTGAGTCACAGGAGGTAAGGAAGTAAGAGAGGTGGTTTTCCTTCTCACTCATCACAGAGATGCCTTCGTTGTAGTTGCTGCACTGGTTCTGATTCAAGGACCAAACCAACCTGGCCACAGAGAGAATGGAGAATGGAGGATGTTGTGGAACCAGGTGGAAAAAGCAGAGGCCCTTGGTTCCATTCAGAAAAGAGAGAATTCCTCAATTTCTCTTAGTGAGGGGAATTTTGGTAGTCCACAACAAACCCAGCTGGAGATAATTATAACTGGCCATCTCTGGAAACTGCTCTCTAGAAATTGATGTTAATGCTTGGTAAAATAGTGTATTAATTCCTTTAAATTATTTCTCTTATATTATTCACAAATTGGGAGTGAGAAAATATATGAAGAGGAGTTGCCTGTGATCAGTGGCCTGCGTCTTCATGGTGAGTGTAAGTAGCAGTCACCAATAAAGTTAGACTCAGGGCCCAACCAAGACCTGTCTGAACGGGCCATGCCTGAAAAGAGCACATTAAAAGACTACATATAAGCATGATTTGGGGACACTCAAGGAGCCCCAATCTAAAATTTGATTCAGTGGCAAATCTATGAGGTAAAGCCTTTGCTTCAGAGTTCTCAGCAAAAATTTCACCTGATTTGCCCTTTTAGCCTAGGGATTTGTGGTTTGTTTGTTTGTTTTGTACCAGGGATTGAACCCAGGGGCACTCAACCACTGAGTTACATCTCCAGCCCCTTTTAAAATTTTTAACCTAGAGACAGGGTCTCACTAAGTTGTTTAGGGTCTTGCTAAGTTCCTGAGGCTGGTTTTGAACTCGCTATCCTTCCATCTTAGCCTCCTGAGTCACTGAGATTACAGGCATGCACTACCATGCCCTGCGCATCCAAGGTTTTGATTGACTCCTAAAATGCAGGTATCTGTGGCAGGAATAAACATTAAGGTTTATTGTTCACTGAAACCTTCAAATGAATGGGGCAATGCTTTCTTGAGTAGGTTTGATAAATGGGGACCTACATGCCAGCAATGACCTCGAGTTAAATGCTATAAAGGGACAGTCAACCAGGAGTGGGGAATCTAGGTATGAGAAACAGAGTAAGGTGACAAGCAAGGATGCTGAAGATTACATGTTGATTGTCATCCAAAGGCCCATGTGTTAAAGACTTGATCCTGGGGTGGCACTATTCAGGTGATACCGTTAAGAGGTGGGGCCTAGTGGGGCCTTAGGTCAGTGGGGGCAGGTACTCAAAAGTGATTGTGGGACCCAAGCCTCCTCTTTTCTTCCCTTTTTTGCCCCTGCACTTGTGACGTAAGAGTTTTGTTCCACAGGCACTTTGGATGGTACTACATTACTACAGGCCCAAAGAAATGAGGCCAACTGGACATCAATTGAAACTTCCAAAACTGTGGGCCAAACTAAACCTTCCTCTTTGTCAGTTGATTACCTTAGGTATTTGTTATAGTGACAGAAAGCTGGCTAACATAAGGAGTTAGCAAATTTTCTATCAATGGGGGACAGTTAATATTTAAGGCTCTGCAGAGCTTTCTGTTTCATTGCAAATATGTCACCATCTTTAAAGAGCAAAAGAATGGGTGTGGATGTTAGAATAGTATTTCATTTACAAAAACAGGTGACAGCAGTCAAAAAATATAGCCTGTGCACCAGGTTGCCAACCCTTGTAAAGAGGTAAGAAAGCATGGGCCTTGGTGAAAGATAGACTTGAAGTGAAATTCCAGCTCTAAGAATCATTAAACGAGGGGTCTGAAAAAAGTTAGTTGACAGTTGGCCTCCCCAATCCTCATTTCTCTCAAATGTAAAATAGTGTAATGATACCAACATCTAGTACAGTATGAAGCTGTGATGAGATTCTAAATATAAAGATCTTAACACCGCCTTGAACACATGCAGACACCTAACAAATATTAGTTCCTGTTTTCGTTGGCTTTTTCACTGCTGTGAACAAAAGATCTGACGAGAAAAATTTTAGAGGAGGAAAAGTTTATTTGGCTCAGTTTCAGATGTCTTGGTCCATAGATAGTTGATTCCATTGCTCTGAGCCCAAGATGAGGCAGCACATCACAGAAAGAGTATGGAGGAGGAAATCATGGCACCAAGAAGCAGAGAGAGCTCTTGCTTACCAGGGACAAAATATCAATCCTAAAGGCATACTCCCAGTGACCTTTCTCCTCCAACTACACCCTACCTACCTGCAGTAACCACCCAGTTAATCCCTATCAGTAGATTAATGCACTGATTAGGTGAATGCTCTCATAACTCAGTCAGTTCACCTTTAATCATTGATTTATTAAGTGATCAAATGGTAGGTCCAAGGAAAGTAAAGTATGAACTAGGATATTTCTGTTTTTTCATGTTTCTTGGGGTGGGGCTTGGTATGCACTGGGGATGTTGCGTGAAGTTTGGAAATCACTAAAGGGATTTGAAGATTTTTCTGCATCAGGACCCCTTGGTGGCAAGTCAGATAAGATGACTAGCTAATAAAAGCAAAAAGGAAATTTACTGGAAGTATGTGGTATAGTTCAGAAGATCCAAGAAAACCTGAGAATTCAAGTTAGAATTGATGAGGCAGCTAAAGGCAGCCTGAGAAGCAAGAATTTCATATTCATTTTGATCTGGCTTCTGGAAAACTCTGTTTCTTGTATATTGAAATATTTATTCCAATATTCAAAGACCCATGGAAAATTCAGAGTGGATGAGTTTGGTGACAAGTCTGCCTCTCACTGTTTGAAAATGGGAAGAGAAAGGATTCTGGTCAAGGGTCCTTCAGATATCCACAGACTTCCTTAGTGGAAGAGCTGGCACTTAGATTTGCAGACTGGTTGGGAGAGATTAGTTTGTGATCGTGACAGTCAGCATTTATGAAGAGAAAGATCTCATCTCAGTGAATGGTATTAGGATTAGAATTTCTCAGTCTTGGCAGTATTGGCATTTGGGGCAGGAAACTTCTATACCATGGGGGTCTGTCCTATGCATTGTAGTATGCTGGTCTCTACCAAGCAGATGCCAAAAGTGGTCCTCCTCATCTCTAGCTGTGACAGCCAAAATGGCCCCAGGCTTACTAACTATGCCCCAGGGGAGTTAACTCACCTTGGGTCAGGAAATGAAGGTCTATAGGACTGTCTCATACTCCTGCAGGTTCCTGCAGTATTGCCTGCTTTTGTCTCAGGCATCCATTCCCTTAAGGACCAGTTGCTGTTGAGGACAGATTCAATTCAGAGTGCCATCCACTCTGCTTCCCAAGTTGATCCTATATTGTTGAACTTACCACAAAATATTTTATTTTTTATTTTTTTTATTATTGTAATTATTTTTATTACTTGCATAAAACTGGGCCCAGAACAAACAGGGTAGAGGGAAGAACAACTGACTCTAGATTTCAAATCCAACTGTGGTTGCAACTGTATACAAGTACATAAATTGAGACCTCAATTTTGACAAATCTTTGCTAGGCATCATGATATAGGCTTTTAAAAACATGATTTATTAAGTACCTTTAGCATACCTGAGTTTTGGACTCTTCCTTTCAATTTGCCAGGTACAAGGTAGCCATATGATTTATTGTTGGCTCTTTCAATTTGTCAGACACAAGTGGCCATACAATTTCTAATTGGCTCTTCCAATTTGCCAGGTACAAGATGGCCCTATCATTTATTGTCCATGCAAGGACCTTCCTGAGAGTGGACAGGGGTGATGGACAGCAGGTATAAACCAGCACTTTCTTGCACCAGGTATAAACCAAGACATCAGATATATGCAACTTTTCCGTCCCCCTTGGCCACTACCAAGGGCTTTTGAAGGCTGCATGTGTGTTGGAAATATGGCAAAATTTCATCTGCCAATAGTGCAGATAAATTCAGACATTTTTCTTTCTTCCTGGTCTATCAACTCTCAGTAACTTCCTATTTCTGGTCCTGAGGATGCTTTATTACCTTGAAGCCCTTTTCAGAGCTCAGAGTGCTCCTGCTTGTCTTCCGCATCTGCACTCCTGAAGTCCCAGTGATTCCTTGGGCCCTAGTTCAACAGTGCCTCCCTGTCACCTAAGTCTCATAAGGCTGAATATGGATCCTTCTTAAGGAACTTTCCTCCTTCTGTTTGGACACATTTTATGTGTCTATCGTGTTCATTCCTGAACCAAGAGGAGGGACTGATCACAAAGCGAGGACCCCACAGTTCTCATTGAATGAGCCCCCCTCTTTTTAGCTACTTTGCATGAATCTTCTTTTATTTTTTTTAATTTTAATTAAAAATCATAAATTTACATAGGGCAATGTTGTTTGATTCATTTTGTTATTTTTTCCCCTTCCCCCCTCCCCTCCCACCCCTCTTTTCCCTCTATACATTCCTTTCTTCCTCATTCTTACCACCCTCCTTATCCCTAACCCTAAACCTAACCCTAATCCTAACACTAACCCCTCCTACCCCCCCCCCATGTCTTCATCCGCTTATCAGCAAGATCATTCGTCCTTTAGTTTTTTGAGATTGGCTTATCTCACTTAGCATGATATCCTCCAATTTCATCCATTTGCCTGCAAATGCCATAATTTTGTCATTCCTCATGGCGGAGTAATATTCCATTGTATATATATGCCACAGTTTCTTTATCCATTCATCAACTGAAGGGCATCTGGGTTGGTTCCACAATCTGGCTATAGTGAATTGAGCAGCTATGAACATTGATGTGGCTGTATCTCTGTAGTATGCTGATTTTAAGTCCTTTGGGTATAGGCCAAGGAGTGGGATAGCTGGGTCAAATGGTGGTTCCATTCCAAGCTTTCTGAGGAATCTCCATACTGCTTTCCAGAGTGGCTGCACTAGTTTGCAACCCCACCAGCAATGTATGACTGTACCTTTTTCCCCACATCCTTGCCAACACCTATTGTTGCTTATGTTCTTGATAATCGCCATTCTAATTATGAATGAAATCTTAGGGTAGTTTTGATTTGCATTTCTCTTATTACTAGAGATGTTGAACATTTTTTCATATATCTGTTGATTGCTTGTACATCTTCTTCTGTGAAGTGTCTGTTCATTTCCTTAGCCCATTTGTTGATTGGATTATTTGTATTCTTGGTGTAGAGTTTTTTGAGTTCTTCATAGATTCAGGATATTAGCGCTCTATCTGAAGTATGATTGGCAAAGATATTCTCCCACTCTGTAGGCTCTCTCTTCACATTACTGATAGTTTCCTTTGCTGAGAGAAAGCTTTTTAGTTTGAATCTAACCCAGTTGTTGATTCTTGCTTTTATTTCTTGTGCTATGGGAGTCCTGTTAAGGAAGTCTGCTCCTAAGCCAACAAGTTGAAGGTTTGGGCCTACTTTTTCTTCTGTAAGATGCAGGGTCTCTGGTCTGATTCCTAGGTCCTTGATCCATTGTGAGTTGAGTTTTGTGCAGGGTGAGAGATAGGGGTTTTAATGCACACTTTAATATGACAATTTCTAAACATCCTCAAGTTTAGGTAAGTCTTGCATTTCCAATGACCTTGCTGTTCAAAAGTGATTATCTGCATAGATGAGTGAATAAAAGCATGAATGGAAAGGAGAGAAAGAATACATCCAATTTTATTCCATTTGCACAGTGCTGCAGTAGCTCCTCCTTTTGTTCCACCCTGACTTTAATGCACCTTCTTTCATTCTGATTGCTTTTGGTGATTAACCACTTCCTTTTCCACAGATCATGTAGTCGTAGTCATGGTGAGATTATAAAACCAGGTCCTGTCTTCTACTCAGCACATTTAATATTTCTTGCCTTCTACTAAGTATATTTAATATTTCTATCGAGAGAGAGAGAGAGAGAGAGAGAGAGAGAGAGAGGAATTAGTATATTTCCAGATGGCTCTTAAGAGGGGTTGCAGACACATGAATGGCTCTAAAAAGCTGGCCTTTGTAGGAAGTGATTCAATGGCATTGGTTAACAGGTAATGCAGGCAGAGACTTCCCTGTCTGATCTCCTGCTATCTGCCTGAGAAAGATCTTTTCACAGAAAGCAGATATTGAAGCTTTGATATCTGGCCCAGAAAGATATTTCCACCAGAGGCCTTCTGATAACTATCACCCAGGGACTTTATCTGCATACGACCAGCTTTGCTCCCCACATTCTCCTCTCTTGACTCTTCCGTAACCTGCATTGCCATCTTCCCCCATTCCCCAGCACCCTCAAGTCTCTCTTTCTTCTGTAACTCAAAATGCTATTTATACTTCAGCTACCTGGCCCTTTCTTTGAGCCTCAAATTTTGTGTATGGTTCCCATATTTCTGCATATTAATAAGTTTGCATGCATTTTCCTTTGTTAATTTATTGTCAGTTTATTTCGTAGACAAAAATGGTAGAAACCTCAGAGGGAAAAAAGAAAGTCTAAAACTCTGTACAAATGTAAAGAGGCAAAGAAGAAAAAGAGAAAAGGGATGACTAATTGTGGAGTGCTGGCTTCCAGCTGGGCTTTGAGAACTTCTGCTTCGTGGCCCTGACTTGGAGAGGCACTTGGAGCACAGTACACAGCAGGCTTTCTTAACTTACTCTGTAATGAAAGAGTGGAGTGGGACCTTTGGGGAAGGAAAAGGGATTGGGGGATTAGCAGAATAGGGAGAGGAAAACAGGCAAGAAGGAAGAGGAAGTGTTCACAAAGGACAGTGGTAGAGATCCAACTACTCATGACCCAGGGCTGTAACTTGCCCATCAGACCCTTGTGGTCTGCAACAAATGAACTATTTATGGTTTCATGGCTTACTGGTGACCCTTCCATATGTTTCTTGGAAATAATAGAGGCTGGATTTCTGGGTGACAGCTTCACCTTTAAAACAACTACAGCTACCATTACTACAACTTCTAATTAAGCTCTACATGCCCTGGTCTGTAAGGCCATTGAATATATTTTCTTCTTGATTTTTTTTTTTTTTTCTGGAAGTCAACAAGATAGGTGATAGTATTTTTCCTTGTTTACAGACAAAACTATTGAGGTTCTAAGAAGTTAAAGAACTTGCCCAAGGGCAAAAACAGGATTTGTTTTAGTTGTTTTTAGTGCTGGGATTGAATTTAGGATGTCTAACTTGCTAAGCATGTTCTCTACCGTTGCATTACACTGCAATCCCCAGAAATGGGATTTGAACAAGATCAGACTTAACTGCAAGACATCTGAGCACAAACAGTGGGGGCTTTTCAACTTAGATCATCTTAGACCTAGGTCCTGGGGAGAGAGAGGAGGGGAAGTGAATGCTCCAACTCCTGTTTCAGCCTTCAGCTTTTGAAGCAGGACTTAACTGTCTGAACCTGCTGTTGATCTGGCTTTGGAAATGTAGCAGCCTGCTGCTGAAACTGTTCCACTCTCCATCTGGTGAATTAGTTTGCTTTTCATCTCCTCTCTCCCTTGGCCTGTGGGTCACTGGGCTACTTGATAGCACCTTGGCCAGAGAATCAATGGATAAGGAAAGGAAAAGAAGGAAAACTTAGCTCAACTTCTGTTACCTGAGGCGGCAGCTGAAACCAATGCCCACAAAGGGAGTTTTGTATTTCCCATGAATTTAAAATGTTCCTGTCACTCATGCTTCAAGTGTCCTAAGCTGGTGATTCAAAAAAGAATGCAATCATTGTGCAAGCAGGGTGATTTATAAGGAAATACTTCAGAGCACATAGTTAAAGCAATAAAAACTCAACCCCAAGGAGCTAATTGCTCCCGGGTTTCTTTGTGCTTAGTTGTGGGTAGAGGAGTAAAGGAGGAGCACAAGATCTTTAGAAAGTCTGAGACATGTCAAAATTGAGATGTCAGGCAGTTACACACATGTTAGAAAAGGCTACTAAGTCAATATTAGTTCCTGATAAGCTTGGCCATTAGAAGGCTGTGTCCTGGTGGACTTCCCCAAGAAGAAGAGAAAAAGGATGGCAATCCCTTAAAAGGAGCAGCAGGTGTCTTTTCAAGACGTCTCTTTTCATCTTTTCTTTTCTTTCCTTTTCCCTTCCTTCCTTTCTTCCTTCCTCCCTCCCTCCCATCCTCCCTCTTCCCTCTCCTTATCTCTTCTTTCTCCTTCCTCTTTCTCTCTCTCTCCTTCCTTCCTTTCTTTTCTCTCTCTCTCTCTCTCTCTCTCTCTCTCTCTCTCTCTCTCTCTCTTCTTTCTTCTTTCTTTGCTTTTTTCACTCCCACACAGAAGGAAGGAGGGGAGCTATTATTTTGCAAGTCAGACTCCACGTATTGGCTTGCAACACACACGTGCAATGAAATTTTGCTTCCAAGTTGTGAGGCCATTTTGTTTTAACTGAAGGGTGATTCTATTTTATGTGGTTGAAAGTGAAACAAGAAGAAGGTGAAAGTTCCTAATTTTGATTTAATTTTTTTCAACTTATTATTCTTAGAAACCCTTGAATGTCAAAGAGAATTCTATTTTTGACCCTCTTCCCTTCCTTTTCTTTTTCTTTTAAAGTTTTTCAGAGGGAGGGTTATTATTTTTCTAACTTTTGTCACACAAAAATATCTCAAACAAAAGGAGAAAGCAGAGTAGAGTAAATCCTTATCCACTCTGGAAAATTTCAAAGCTAGTAAAAATAGGAAGTAAATGGAATTAAGTAGCACACAGAGGTGGGGAACACGAGTCTCTTTGTGAATTGTCAATAGTACAGGCATCCCAGCTATGCATTGACATGAAGTCAGTTAGGCATCTTCTGGGGGCTTTGCCTTTGACCAGCCCCTAAAAATCTGCCCTTAAAGGGAAAGTTCCTTATTAGATGATCTTTGTGGGTTTTCTGTTGACCCAGGGACTTCTGAATGTACAAACCCTGGGGTGGATAGAGGGCAGATAAAACCTGAGATCTGAACAAATCCTCATAAATAGATTGCCAGAGAAGCCAGGAGGTAATCAGGTTGGTAAGATCCTGGGGCTACAGGTAGGGCCCAAAGGAGGGAGGCCAGCCAGGTGGGGCAGATCAGAGAAAACACTTTTGCCTGCCTAGCAGTAAAGGAGGCTGTGTCTAACTGTGGAGATGGAGTCTTCAGTGGTGCATATGAGGCTGGAGCTTCCCACACATCCACACCCACAAACAGTGGACCCAGGGGACCCTGTTCAGATGCACATCCTGATTCAGCAGGTCTGGGTGGGGAAAGCTGAGTGTTAGGTCGGGATTGTAGCAGATATATGAGAAAAAACAACAAACCACTGAGGCAGAGGGCAGTGCGCCAAACGGTGACCAAACAGGGGCAGAAAAACTCCACTGACCCTTACGTCCACCTATTGCTCAGCAGGACCCCCGGCCTATTCTGACCTATAAAGACCCTGGGCAGCCGGGGCCACATTCGATTTTCTCTGGCTCCCTACCCTGACCTGTACCCTGGGGGAGCTGGGAATTTCGCCTGAGAGTCAAATTCCAATAAAGTTTGCTTCGACCGCTTTCTGTCCAATTTTATTTGACCACTAGCCCTGCCCCCGAGCTTACACTGAGAATTTGCATTTTCTTTTTTCTAATATTTTATTGGTGCATATTAATTACACAGAATAGTGGGTTTCATTGTGGCATATTCAATGAGAACCAAGCTCCCAGGTAGAGCCATCTTCACGGGCTGGGTGGCCTATGCAGTCACCTGAAGGGTGACTGACATACTACTTGACTGTGACTCCTTGAAATTCTTTCTTTTTTTTTTTTTTTTATGGTGCTGGGGATGGAACCCAGGGCCTTATACATGCTAAGCATACACTCTGCCATAGAGCTACACTCCCAGCCTGAAATTCTTAATCATTTTAACTTTGAATTTATGTTTTGGGAGTGTATGGAATCCCACGAAAACCACGCCGGACTCGGGAAATCACATAAGGGAGTTTATTAAGCAAACAGAGTGTCTCCCTGCAGGGTAAGAGAGAAAATGAGAGGAAAAGAAAGGGAAAGAGAAAGGGCGCGCACTAGAGAGAGTGTAAAAAGTGAGGAGGAAAAAGTAAGCAAGTGTGTAGGAGAGAAAAGCATGAGAAAAGATGGAGGGGTAGCTACCGTGAAGCAGTTGAATTCCACCGGGCTAACAAGGGACCAATAAACGGAGAAGGATACTTGCAAGCTGACTGATGAATCAATAGCTAGCTAGGATGTTCACAGACTGACAAGTGGTTGGGAGGTAGGGAAAATGGCTGTACCGGAAATGGCGGGGAAAGCAGCTTTGTATTACAGGGAGTAAGGTTTGATGGGGTAACACATCAACAGGAGACTGGAAGAGATAGTGTGGGGCCCCAGGAAGGCGCACACATACAGCCACCCCCCGGGGTACAGGCTGAAGCAAACTTTATTGGAATTTGGCTCTCGGGCAAAGTTCCCAGCCCCCCGGGGTACATGCTGTATCTCACTACCCCATTTTCCTTATAGCATTGGAGATGCCCTCTGTGTTCAAAATTCTGGTGGGAGTTAAGGATGGATGTCTTAAAGTGAGTGCATGCTATGGTTATGGCGCTGACCTGAGAAGGTTGGGGGCATGTACAGCCAGGAGAGGCTGTGCTTACCCTGGGTTCCAGAACTGGCTATGAAAGGGAAAGAAGCAGTGGTATTTAAGAAAGATCCAGTCTGAATTACTTCCCTATAGTAGCCAACCATTTACATTAAAATGATGGCACAGAGGAAAGGAAAAGTGTCCCTTAGCCTTTCAGTCTTTCCTTACTTAGCTGTCAGGAAGCAGGAAGTAGAGATCGTAGGTAAAATGTGTGCTTGTTGTGAACTGAAATAAAAACAATTGTGTTGTTTTGTTCAGTGTTTCTATTATTCTGGTGAGAACAAAATACATTGTATGTACACACTACAAAATACGAATTGTGTCATTTTAATGATTCTGCATTGCAAATTAAATGTTCATGTAGTTTGCTTTCAAAACTGGCATTGCACACTGCACACAGTGATGCACACCTGTAATCACAGCAACTCAGGAGGTTCAGGCAAGAGTATCACAAGTTCAAGTTCCACCTCAGCAACCTAATGAGATGCTGTCTTAAAATAAAAAATAAAAAGGACTGGGGATGTAGCTCAGTGGTAGAGTGGTAGAGTGATAGAGTAGCTCAATTCCCAGTCCTGTTTAAAAAAAAAAAAAAAAAAACCAAAAACTCTATCTTAACAACAAACTTGGCATTGCTTGATAAAAGGATGAATGGTAAATCCATGCTAGCCATTTAAAATGTTTTTTCACCTAGAATGACATTAAATAGCAAGTATGAAAGACCATGACAAGTTGATAAGCCATGGAAGAAAAGAAAAAGGTTATTATTTTAGTGTATTTGTGGAACTTTTTCCTGCTGTTTGAACAAGAGCCCATTTTAAAAAAATTTTTTTTATGCATTGTATTTTTATTGTCACATATAATAAATATCATTAGATTTTGTTTTATATATACTTCATATTTGCATTCTTGCATATGATAAAATGATCATTCTTTCTCCCCTGAATTGCAATTCACCTTGCCCAAAAATCATTCGATCATATATATGTGGGGTTATTTCTCTGATATTTTGCATTGCACTGGGACTCTGTCAGCAAGTGGGTCATAACCAGATAAGAACCCTTGAACCCTGATGAGAACTGTAAGACACATTAAACCCTTTTCTTCATAATAAACTGTCTGTGGTATTGTGTTATTAGACACAGAAGTTGGTACTCAGTACAACTGGTGAAGAGGCATATAAATGGTTCAAACATCAGGCCATCATTAATCTTGGGGGCCAATGTTGGAACATGTCGCTCTCTGAAAAAGAAGCAAACGAGGTTCAAACCCCAAAGGAGGGTGTTTTCAGTCTGTAGAACTGTGCAATCTGAGAAAGTCTGCAGTTAATCTCTCAATTATCTAGTTATATCACATCCAATTAAGGGGGATTAAATGGGAAACGTGAAAAATCAGTTCTCTTAACACATAAAGGTGGTAGGGATAGAGACACAGATGCTAGGAAGAGGCATCCCAAGTGCATGAGTTGGGAGAAGATGAGTCCATCAGTCTGTGTCTCACAGAGAATGGTGCAGTCACTTGACATGTTAACATAGTGAATAAGGTGCAATGCAGATCACACTATCTGCTAGTTGTATTTGTGATCTCAGGCATTCCTTAAAGAAATACATAAAAGAAGGGCAAAACATTCTCTTTCTGTCTTCTGAGTAATAATAATAATAGTCTAACATGGTATGTGACATTTTATCTCACACACTTATTCTCCTTACATATGTGATGTGATGTGGGTGATAATTCCTCCCATGCAGGAATTCAAATGAATACCCCCACCCTCATTCCACAACTCTCCTTCCCTTCCAAGGACCCTGGAGCTAAAGGAAGTTTCCGCCCCCCTTCTGTCCCCCTCTACTGTAACTGGAGGGTTATCTTTTTCTCCCCTCTGCTTGGGTGTATGATCTTTGAAAACTGGAACAAATCTTGCCTCTAGACAGAATCCATGCTTGCATTGCAGCCTCTATGATAGATGTTCCATATTACATGAATACAAATTCTCTGCTTCCACTGACCAAAGGGAAAGAGTTTAAAAATAATTACAAAGTGCCATTATGGAGATACTGTATGTACCTTCCAGATTCCTGTCATTTGACTATTAAATCTTCTCCTTCCTCTTTCCTGTCTAAATCAAATGAATCCTTCAAGGATTAGCCACATGAATTCTTCTTGGGGATTTGATCCTAGCTCTGGCTGTTTCCCACTAGTGTCTTGGTTCTGCTTGGCTCCTCTTGTAAATGACTGCAGCATTTGCAGATTTCACACTGTCCAGGAGGGAGACCATCTGCAAGCCAGAATTGCTAGCACTGCCGTGCCCTTGGTGATTGGCTAACCCCTCAAACAATCTTAATGGCTAAAGTCATATTAGAGGCTGCTTAGCTTAAATTTGAAATGGTCTCAACTTATCACTTCTACAAGATGGAGGTGATTCTGTTGATGCATTTAGGACACCTAAATTAATTTCAACCTACCAAAACACAGAGGCTAAGTGGTGGTAAAACAGCTACTGGACACAACCCAGATATTTTCCCTACTTCCTCTGACTGCTCTGCTGTATCGAACTGTCTCTGTTAATAGACATTGCCTAATCTAGGGCCTTATCTAGGGCCCTACAGCTAGCCAGGGGCTTTGAAATAATAGCACAAGCACAGCCCTCTCATTTTATTAGTTCTATTTTTTATTTTTCCATACTGGGATCAAACCCAGGGTCTCACACTGGCTAGGCAAATATTCCACCACTGAGCTACACCCCCAACTCTTTCTTTCTTTCTTTTTTTTAAAGACAGGTTCTCAATAAACTACTTTGGCTGACCTCAAACTTATGACCCTCCTGCCTCAGCCTCAAGTAGCTGAGATTATAGGCACAAGACATCATATTCAGTTGCTGCTGTGTTGTGTTGTTTATTTTAAACTGTTTATGTATTTGATACTGGAAATTGAGCCCAGGGGCTCACCCATGCAAGATAAGTTCTCTATCACTGAGCTATAACCACCATCCTCCTTTCATTTTAACATTAAAAAAAAAAAAAAAAATGTGATCCTGCAGAAAATAACAGCAGGTTTTGCCTGATGTCACATCTGTAATTAGTGACAGAGCTTGACCTAGACCTCCTGCCTCTAAATCATTTATCTTTTAATTATAAACAGTATTTCCAGGAATGTCCTTTAGGAATGTAATGTTTCTACATTTTTACTTTTTCTAGGCACTAAGTTTCCAGGGACCAAAACCAATGTGTTCTTCTGTAACACAGTATTTAGTATAGGACTGTTAAAGGACCCAAAATTCAACAATTTAAAGATTTTAATTTGCTTTAGTTTTGATTTTAGAATTAGGCAACACTTTGTTTCACAAAATATAATGAGCAGAAGCTGAGGCAGGAGATGGCAAGTTCAAGGACAGCCTCAGCAACTTAGCAAGGGCCTAAGCAACTTAGTGAGATCCAGTCTCAAAATTTAAAATAAAAAGGGCTGGGGATGTGACTCAGTGATTAAGTATTCTTGGGTTCAATACCCCATACCAAAGAGGAGGGGAAAGAGGAGGAGGAGGAGGAGGAGGAGGAGAAGGATAAGAACAAGAATTATTACTCAAATGGACTTGGAACAGTGGTCTACTTTATGCTTTGAATATTACCCTTGCTGCTGTGCCACTGAAACTTATTTTTACAATAAACATGTTTATAGAACATGCGCCTTGCTCCTCCCTAATCTCTCGCCTTCCCTAATCTCAGGGGAAACAGGATTACCTTTCTTCCCCATCCTAGACCGAGTTATCTGTCCCTGAGCACAAACCCATCATAGGAACAAGCTAATCCAGACTTTGGGGATGGCACCAGAAGATCTCAGAAATGACTATCTCTCAAATTAACAAGTGAGTTACAACTCTAGAGAGAGAACACACATGAAATGTAGCCTTTGAGTTACCTCTTTAAAAGCCCCCTGTTCCTGCTAATAGGTAGAATCACAGTTTTGGGGACAGGAGTCCCTTGTGTTTCTCCTTTGCTAGCAAGCAATAAACCTTCTTTTTCCTTTTTCTCAAAACCATGTCCTCGTTATTGGATTGGCATTGTTGACAAGGACCAAGTTTCAGTAAGAGATTGAGCAGAAGGATTTGGTTTTATAGAAAATGGGAGGGCTTAAAAATGTAGAAACAGAACAAAATGCAGATTGGCTATTTCAAAGTTACTTTTTTTTTTTTTTTTTTTAGGATAAGGACAGGGAAACAAAACTATGGAAAAATAATTGATGAGTTAACATTGAGTTACTTCCGGTTACCTTTGCTGTGTATGGTTCAAAGCAGAGGGAACTTCATATTTGGAATATTTAATTTCAGTTTGGTGATATGGAACTTCAGCCTGGGGGTCTCCATTTTGATTTTATTTGGTCCTTTGAAGTCTAGTGTAGGATCTTAGTCCAAAACAATGTCCTCCTGTAATATTTATTATTATCTCAAGATTATAAACATATTCAATAATATTAGTGAAATAAATGAAACCTATTTATTATTAAAGTACCAAGAAAAATTCACACTCTAAGTTAGACAAGTATTTTAGATTACTACTATGATTTGACCCAAGATATCATGCTTTGCTTTCCTTTAAGTAGACATGACATACTAATTTAACCTGAAAAAACTAAAATTACGAGTGTTTTCTCTAATTAGAAGATCTTTAAACCAATATTAAATTTAAATAAATGTATATGTAGGGGCTCAGGATATACCTCAGTGGTATAGTTCTTCCCTGGTCCTGGATTTGATACCTAGCAAAAACAAAAAAAAAGTGTATTTACCTTTATTCTAATATTTCTGTATCTATCTATCTACCTCTTTCTCCTTTAAAAAAAAATCCTCTGTGTTTAAAAGAGAAAGAAACTTTAATCTTCAAAATGTGTTGAATTTTTAACCTTTGTCTAGTTATTTTATCTGTGAAGTGATAAAGTTGTTTGAACATGCCTCAAATTGTTGTCCCTGTTTCCCCCAAATACTTGTGAAGTGGGATTCCTCTTTATCAAGAGGAGAAACAGAAGAAACTTCGCACCTCAAATGTAGCATGTGGCACAGAAAAAGTCACTGGAGCCATCTGACATGTCAACTCTGTCTTTTGTACTTAGAGGAGTGGAGAAATTAGGGCAGCATGGCTAATTCTGGTTCCCTTCAAGCTATCCACCTGCCCAAGCTTCTGGATTATCATTCTAGAAAAGCAATCAGCTGTTATCAAATGGAGCAGACTTATAGAACAAGCAAAACTTAGAGTCTGGGAAGATTAACTTTTTCTTTTGATTTGTGTTTGCAACTGTGCACCAAGCTCAAGATGAGGGATGGGGGTGAGTGAGGAAGTTCTGTCCCATGGCTGGAACAAAGCCAACTGCCTGCAAATTGACCAACACAGGAAGCAACTGGTTACTAAAGCTGCTCTCAAGAGTATACCCTCCTGCTTCACTTTTCTTGCTAAGGATTGCTTTGGCTATTCTGGGTCTCTTATTTTTCTAAATGAATTTCATGATTGCTTTTTCTATTTAATTGAAGAATGTCATTGGAATTTAATAGGGATTTCATTAGATCTGTATAGCGCTTTTGGTAGTATGGCCATTTTAACAATGTTAATTCTGCCTATTCAAGAGCATGGGAAATTTTCCCATCTTCTAAGGTCTTCTTCTATTTCTTTCTTTACTGCTTTATAGTATTCATGGTAGAGGTCTTTCATCTCTTTTGTTAGATTGATTCCCAAATATTTTATTTTTTGAGGCTATAATAAATGGGGTAATTTTCCTAATTTCTCTTTCAGTGGATTCATCACTGATGTATAAGAACTCATTTGATTTATGGATGTTAATTTTATATCTTGCTACTTTGCTGAATTCATTTATTAGTTCTAGAAAAGTGAAGCAAGAGGCATCACATTACCAGAACTTAAATTATACTACAGAGCCATAGTAAGAAAAATGGCATGGTATTGGCACCAAAACAGACACAGACCAATGGTACAGAATAGAAGACACAGAGAAAAAAACCATATAAATACAGTTATCTTGTGCCAGACAAAAGCATCAAAAACATACACTGGGGAAAAGATAGCCTCTTCAACAAATGTGCTGGGAAAACTGGAAATCCATATGCAGCAAAATGAAGTTAAAACCCTATCTCTCACCCTGTACAAACCTCAACTCAAAATGGATCAAGGACTTAGTAGAACAGAGACCTTGTGCTTACTAGAAGAAAAAGTAGGCCCAAATCTTCACCATGTCAGCTTAGGAACTGACTTCCTTAACAAGACTCCTAAAGCGCAAGAAGTAAAACCAAGAATTATTAAATGGGATGGATTCAAACTAAAATGCTTCTTCACAGTAAAGGAAACAATTAATAATGTAAATAGAGAACCTATAGAATGTGAAGAAAGTTTACCACATGCACCTCCAATACAGCACTAATCTCCAGGATATATAAAGAACTCAAAAAACTTAACACCAAAAAAACAAATAATCCAATTAATAAATGGGCAAAGGAACAGAACAGACACTTTACAGAAGAAGAAATATAATTTATCAAAAAATATATGAAAAATGTTCAAGATTTTTAGCAAATAGAGAAATGCAAATGAAAACTACACTGAGATTTTATCTCACTCCAGTCAGAATCACAATTATCAAGAATACAACAAGAAGTGTTGACGAGGATGTTGGAGGAAAAGGTACACTCATACATTGCTGGTGGGGCTGCAAATTGGTGCAACCACTATGGAAAGCAGTATGGAGATTCCTCAGAAAACATGGATCCAGTTATGCCACTCCTTAGTTTATACCCAAAGGACTTAAAATCAGCATACTAGTGTGATGTAGCCACATCAATATTTATAGCAGCTCAATTCACAATAACTAAACTATGGAACCAACTTAGGTGCCCTTCAACCAATGAATGGATAAAGAAAATGTGGTATATGTACACAATGGAATATTACTCAGCCTTAAAAAAGAATGAAATTACCACATTTGCCGGTAAACAGATGAAGCTGGAGAATATTGTGCTAGGTGAAATAAGTCAATCCCAAAGAACCAAAGGCTAAATGTTTTCTCTGATTTGCAGATGCTAATTCACCATAAGTGGGGGAGGGGGCTAGGGAAGAATTGAGGTACTTTGGATTAATAGAGGTTTGTAAAAAGAGAAGAGGGGGTATGGGGGTAGGAAGAACAGTAGAATGAATCCTACATTATTACCCTATGACCAGTGTAACTTTATATCTTGTACAACCAGAAAAATGAGAAGTTATACTCCATTAATGTATGATGTGTCAAAATGCATTCCACTGTCATGTATAACTAATTAGAACAAATAAAACAAAAAGTGCACCTTCTACTGGAAGAGTGAAGAAACCTCATTGTTCACCTGCTCCTTCAGTGACATTTTATTTCGTGGCTCCTTCTGGTTTGTGATATATGGTCTGACTATTCTTTTATCTCTGATCTTGGTTGGTAAGAACCTTGATTCCTCATCTGCTTCCAGACCCTCTTACTTCTCACTTTTCCCAATATAGCCCTTTCTTTCAGCTCTGGATTTCTGTGAGATATAATAGATTTTAGCAGAAAATAAGTAGTTGTCTGCCTCATGTCATCTTCAGAAACTAGCTATCTTTCGTGGCCCGATCACTCATGGTCATTTATTTATTTATTTATTTTTCTTTGTGTAGCCTTTGAACAATAGGTTCAAGCTATATAAAGAACTGCTTCCTCCTTGTCATAAAACCATCTTGTTTGAGCAACGAGGAGTGATCCCAGATCTAGTGTTGATATGTCTAATGACACCAAAATCATTTTTTAATCTCTGTTAACATTAACTTCACCTTGCCACTACTCAAATATTATTCTGTAGCCACAGATGACTTAAGTCACAAAGGTTCACAAAGGAAAATTCTTTTCTTTTTTTTTTTTTTTCTTTTTATTTGTTCTTTTTGGTTATATGTGACAGTAGAGTCCATTTTGGTATATTTGTGTAAACATTGAGTATATCTGATTCTAGCTGGGATCCCAGTCTTGTGGACTGTGGGGTGTTGAGATCCACTGTGGTGTATTCATGAATGTACATGGGGAGGTTATGTCAGATTTATTCTACTGTCTGTCCTGCTCCTACCCCGTCCCTTCCCTTCACGCCTGGTTGTAGGTTGGCATTCACATATCAAAGAGTAAAATGGTTTTCTGTGTACTCAAATGATTCTACCCAAATTAAAGTCCCCAGTCCTGATTTCCAAACTCTACAATAGAATCCTCACCTATTCTCTGAAATCATTTTCTATTATTCCCTGATATGTGTACCTTTCTTTCAAGCCACATAGGATTATTTGCTCTTCTTCAAACATGCTTTATTTGTTTTTGAGCTACACACCTTTGTCATTCATTCCTCTTGATGGAAGAAACACCTACCACTGTTAAACTTTGAGTATTTGGGGGGTAAAAAAAAAAAAAAAAAGGAAAGAAATTTTATTTTTACCAGCCTGGCACTGTGCAATTAATCATTTTATTCACAATGTCTTCTTTCAGAGTCTGGTGTCAGGCCTTTAAAACAGATCTTCTCTTCCTGAGCACAGATATTGGTGCTTTGCAAGAGGCAACTGTGCTCATCAAATTTTTGTTGCTGTGACTGAAAGACTGAAGAGAACAACTTAGAGGAGGAAATGTTTATTTGGGCTTATGGTTTCAGAGGTTGAATCCATTGGTGGCCACTCCATTGCTCTATGCCCAAGGTGAGGAAGAACTTCATGGCTGAAGGACATAGCAGGGGAACGCTGTCCACTCATGGCCACCAGGAAGCAGAGAGACCAGGAAGGGGGCCGCAGGGAAGACTAACCCTTCCAGGGCATGTTCCCAGTGACCCATCTTCTCTACACTTGCCTTCCCTGCATACCATTAGTCCCCAGTACAGTAGTCCTTTCAAATTATTAATCAATCAGATGAATGAATCCACTGATTAGGTTACAGCTCTCATAACCTAATTATTTCACCTCTGAATATTCCTGCATAACACAGGAGCTTTTGGGGACATCTCATATCTAAACCATAACAACAAGTGAGGCTTGTTTGGTCTTTTTTGGAGACACCGACCTGTGTGCTATATCCATGCTAACCTGCACATTTACGCCAAAAGACATCCAGCTTGCATGTGGCATGTGTGGAGAAGATGCTTAAGAATCCACCATGATGGGAAACACTTCATCCTCAAGGAAAACAAGGAAAAAAAAAAAAAAAAAAAAAGACTTCAAAACCTTGTTATTGATGGTTTTGAAGGCTAAGATATTTTCTGCCCCACACGGGGTCAAAAACTACCCAAGGATATGATTCCAATTGGAAAAATAGAGGTCAGAAATCAGTATTGGCAGTTTTGCATTTTCATTTTTGTGTGAATTTTTAAATGCAAATGCAGGGGTGGAAAGCATTAGTGCAAATCAAAATGTTTCAATAAATAAGTTTCAACTGTTGAGCAATTATAAATAAACCTGTTAAATTTTTGTAGTCAAGGTCAGCATTAGATTTTTTTCAGACAAGTAAGTTTATTATTGACAGTGTTGGGGGTATTGTCATCACACAGGCGAGTCCGTTCATTCATTATACTTTTCTGAATTGTCCTACATGCAAATATATATTTTTAATGTTGTCTATCTTCTGTAGTATCCCTGTAAGTTTGCTATTACAATACATTAAACTCCTTTTAAAAAAGATGAATTTCAGCTTTTACTAATTCTATCCAAGAGTACTACATATTCATCAGGTTCGGTTTTTCTTCCCTTTTGGTATGCCTGGCGATATTTTTGTTGAAACTTAGATACAATGAATTGAGTTAAAGGAACTGTTACAAATGTTCCTTGGTGTGAGATTTCATGTTTATCTGGCTAGGCACTAGACTGAGTTCACTATTTGCTGTAGCTATGAGATCAGAAGCTAAGCTGTCACCAGGTGCCCTTGTTTTGGTCTTCCTGTTGACTTTGGACTTCCCTAGAGACTACGTAAATATTCTCTGGAGACTTATTATATAGTTGTTTCAGTTGTATTCCCTGGTTATTATGCAGGAGCCGAACTGATGTGGTGCTGAGGTGTTGGGGGAGGGGAAGCGTGACCTCCACAAGTGTCTCTCAATTTATTCTCCTATTGTCCCACTGACCCCTCCCACATCTGCCCTTAGCTGAGAGGAAGACAAGAGCAGGCTGGTCTTGGGTATTTCCCTTCCCTTGGGTTAGTTAGGCCCTAGTTTCTCTTGAAGGCAGATCTTGCTGAAGAATAGAATGTTCTGGGCATATTTCAGAATGGCTGCTTTTCTCACTTCCTGTTGGAAGTACTAAGGAAAAAAATCTCTCTTGATCTTCACTGTGAGTATCTAGGAGGGTTGCTGGAGATAATCCAAGAAGGTATACATTCCCCTCTACAAATGCCCCAATATGTATGTATGTATGTATTTATCTATTTTGGTACTGGGGATTGAACCAGGCAAACTTTAGCACTGAGCCACATCCCCAGCCTCTTTAATTTTTTATTTTGAGCCAATGTCTCACTAAGTTGCTTAGGGCCTCCCTAAATTGCCGAGACTGGCTTTGCTAGCAATCCTCCTTCCTTAGTCTCCAGGATTACCCTCCTGGCTATTTGTTTATTTTTATTTATTTATTTATTTATTTATTTTAGCAGAAGAAAGAACACACAAAATTTATTACATACCTAAGGCATGGGAGTATTAGGCTCAAAGAGAAAAAAATGGCTAACTTTATATAGAGCTTAAAGGGATAGAACCTTGGGTTTCTGGGGCAAAGAGAGACAGTCCAGTTTATGGAAGATTGGGGAGAAAATGTGCACAGCAAGCCAGGTTGTTTTGTGTTGCAGATGAAATCTCCCAGGTAACAGACAACCATGGTCATCTGTTTATGCCAAACCCCTAATCTGTTCTTCCTGTGGAAAAGTCCTGCTGTGCTGTGCAGGCACATGGCTCCTCTCTAACATTCATCCCCAGGTATCACCCAAATCTGAAACCAAAGACCCAGAGCACAGTTAGTGGTCTGCTTTCTGGGTGTGGATCTTCAAGGACAAAGACCATGGCTGACAAGTTTATAGGCTCTATTCTTTATTTTTTTAATTTACTTTTATTGTAAACAAATGGGATACATGTTGTTTCTGTTTGTACATGGAATAGCAGCATATCATTTGCATAATCATACATTTACATAGGGTAATGATGTTTGATTCATTCTGTTATTTTTTCCTTCCCCCCCACCCCTCTTTTCCCTCTATACAGTCCCTCCTTCCTCCATTCTTGCCCCCCTCCCACCCCCCATTATGTGTCATCATCCGCTTATCAGTAAGATCATTTGTCCTTTTGTTTTTTGAGATTGGCTTATCTCACTTAGCATGATATTCTCCACTTCATCCATTTGCCTGCAAATGCATAATTTTCTTATTCTTTATAGCTGAGTAATATTCCATTGTATATATATGTACCACAGTTTCTTTATCCATTCATCAATTGAAGGACATCTAGGTTGGTTCCACAGTCTGGCTATTGTGAATTGAGCAGCTATGAACATTGGTGTGGCTGTATCTCTGTAGTATGCTGATTTTAAGTCCTTTGGGTATAGGCCGAGAAGTGGAATAGCTGGGTCATATGGTGGGTCCATTTGCAGCCCCACCAGCAATGTATGAGTGTACCTTTTTCCCCACAACCTCGCCAACACCTATTGTTGCTTGTGTTCTTGATAATTGCCATTCTAATTGGGGTGAGATGGAATCTTAGGGTAGTTTTGATTTGCATTTCTCTTATTACTAAAGATGGTGAACATTTTTTCATATGTTTGTTGATTGCTTGTAGATCTTCTTCTGTGAAGCATCTGTTCATATCCTTAGCCCATTTGTTGATTGGGTTATTTGTATTCTTCGTGTAGAGTTTTTTGAGTTCTTTATATATTCTAGAAATTATTAGTGCTCTATCTGAAGTATGATTGGCAAAGATATTCTCCCACTCTGTAGGCTCTCTCTTTGCATTGCTGATAGTTTCCTTTGCTGAGAGAAAGCTTTTTAGTTTGAATCTAGCCCAGTTCTTGATTCTTGCTTTTATTTCTTGTGCTATGGGAGTCCTGTTAAGGAAGTCTGATCCTAAGCCAACAAGTTGAAGATTTGGACCTACTTTTTCTTTTGTAAGATGCAAGGTCTCTGGTTTGATCTCAAGGTCCTTGATCCATTGTGAGTTGAGTTTTGTGCAGGGTGAGAGATATGGGTTTAGTTTCATTCTGTTGCATATGGATTTCCAGTTTTCCCAGCACCATTTGTTGAAGAGGCTATCTTTTCTCCATTTCATATTTTTGGCCCCTTTGTCTAGTATGAGAAAATTGTGTTTATTTGGGTTTGTGTCCATGTCCTTTATTCTGTACCATTGATCTACCTGTCTATTTTGGTGCAAATACCATGCCATTTTTGTTATTATTGCTTTGTAGTATAGTTGAAGTTCTGGTATTGCGATACCCCGTTTCATTCTTCCTGCTAAGGATTGCTTTAGCTATTCTGGGTTTCTTATTCTTCCAGATGAATTTCATGATTGCTTGCTCTATTTCTGTAAGGTCCATCATTGGGGTTTTAATTGGAATTGCATTGAATCTGTATAGCACTTTTGGTAGTATGGCCATTTTGACAATATTAATTCTGCCTACCCAAGAACATAGGAGATCTTTCCATCTTCTAAGGTCTTCCTCAATTTCTTTCTTCAATGTTTTGTAGTTTTCATTGTAGAGATCTTTTACCTCTTTGGTTATATTGATTCCCAAGCATTTTATTTTTTTCGAGGCTATTGCAAATGGAGTTGTATTCCTCATTTCCCTTTTAACTGTTTCGTCACTTGCGTATAAAAATGCTTTAGATTTATGTGTGTTGATTTTATAGCCTGCTATTTTGCTGAATTCATTGATGAGGTCTAGAAGTTTTCTGGAGGAGGTTTTTGGATCCTCTAAATATAGAATCATGTCATCCACAAATAGTGACAGCTTAAGTTCCTCTTTTCCTATTCATATCCCTTTAATTTCTTTGGTTCACCTAATTGCTCT
Organism: Sciurus vulgaris; assembly: GCF_902686455.1. Taxonomy (NCBI): domain Eukaryota; kingdom Metazoa; phylum Chordata; class Mammalia; order Rodentia; family Sciuridae; genus Sciurus; species Sciurus vulgaris. Next base: position 11,400,914 of record NC_136476.1, on the reverse strand, counting down.
GGCTAGAGTTTCGAGGACAATTTTTTTTTTTTTTTTTTGCGGTGCTCAGGGCCTTGTGCTTCTGAGGCAGACACTCTAGAGGACAATGTTGAATAGAAGTGGTGAAAGAGGACATCCCTGTCTTTTTCCCGCTTTTAAAGGGAATAGTTTCAGTTTTTCTCCATTAAGAGTGATGTTGGCCATAAGCTTAGCATAAATAGCCTTTACAATGTTCAGGTATGTTCTTACTATCCCTATTTTTTCTAGTGTTTTGAGCATGAAGGGGTGTTGTATTTTGTCGAACGCTTTTTCTGCATCAATTGAAATAACCATATGATTCTTATCCTTAAGTCTATTGACATGATGGATTACGTTTATTGATTTACGAATGTTAAACCATCCTTGCATTCCAGGGATGAACCCCACTTGATCATGGTGCATGATTTTCTTAATATGTTTTTGGATACGGTTTGCTGATATTTTGTTAAGGATATTGGTCTAAAATTTTCTTTCCTTGATGTGTCTTTTCCTGGTTTGGGTATGAGGATGATATTAGCTTCATAGAATGAGTTTGGTAGGGTATCCTCCTTTTCTATTTCCTGGAATACTTTGAGAAATATTGGAATGAGTTCTTCTTTGAAGATCTTGTAGAACTCGGCTGAGAATCCGTCTGGTCCTGGGGTTTTCTTGGATGGTAGATTTTTTAATGGTTTCTTCTATTTCATTGCTTGATATTGATTTGTTTAAATTGTGTATGTCCTCCTGGTTCAGTTTGGGAGGAGCATATGTCTCTAGAAATTTGTCAGTGTCTTTGGTAGTTTCTATTTTTTTGGAATACACATTTTCAAAGTAGCTTCTCATTTTGTTCTGTATCTTACTGGTGTCTGTCCTGAAATTTCCTTTTTCATCACGAATTTTAGTAATTTGCATTTTCTCTCTCCTTCTCTTTGTTAATGTGGCTAAGTGTTTGTCTACTTTGTTTACTTTCTCAAAGAACCAACTTTTTGTTTTGTCAATCTTTTGAATTGTTTCTTTTGTTTCAATTTCATTGATTTCAGCTCTGATTTTAATTATTTCCTGTCTTCTACTACTTTTGCTGTTATTCTGTTCTTCTTTTTCTAGGGCTTTGAGCTGTAATGTTAGGTCATTTAATTGTTGGCTTTCATTCTTTTCTGGAATGTGCTCCATGCAATGAATTTTCCTCTTAGTTCCACTTTCATAGTGTCCCAGAGATTTTGATATGTTGTATCGTCGTTCTCATTGACCTCTAAGAATATTTTTATCTCCTCTCTGATGTTTTTTGTTATCCATGTTTCATTCAATAGCATATTATTTAGTTTCCAGGTATTGGAGTAATTTCTGTTTTTTATTTTGTCATTGATTTCTATTCTCAGTCCATTATGATCTGATAGAACACAAGGCAGTATCTCTATTTATTTGCATTTCCTAAAGGCTGCTTTGTGGCATAACATATGGTCTATTTTCGAGAAGCTTCCATGTGCTGCTGAGAAGAGAGTGAATCTGCTCGTTGATGGATGGAACATTCTATATATGTCTACTAAGTCTAGGTTATTGATTGTGTTATTGAGTTCTATGGTTTCTTTGGTTTGATTTTGTTTGGAAGATCTATCTAGTGGTGACAGCGGTGCATTAAAGTCACCCAGAATTATTGTGTTGTGGTCTATGTGATTTCTGAAATTGAGAAGGATTAGTTTGATGTACAGGGATGCACCATTGTTTGGGGCATAAATATTTACTATCGTTATGTCTTCCTGATTTATGTTTCCCTTAAGCAGTATGAAATGTCCTTCCTTATCCCTTCTGACTAACTTTAGCTTGAAGTCCACTTTATCTGATATAAGTATGGAAACTCCCGCTCTTTTACTGAGTCCATGTGCATGGTAGGTTTTTTCCCATCCTTTCACCTTTAGTCTGTGGATGTCTTTTTCTATGAGATGAGTCTCTTGCAGGCAGCATATTGTTGGGTCTTTCTTTTTAATCCATTCTGCCAGTCTATGTCTTTTGATTGAGGAGTTTAGGCCATTAACATTCAGGGTTATTATTGAGATATGATTTCCAGTCATTTGGCTTATTTTTGGTTTTTAAGTCGGCTTGTTTTCTCCTTTGAGTGGTTTTTCTCTAAGGTAGTTCCTCCCTTTGCTGACCTACATTGTTGTTTTTCATTTCCTCCTCATGGAATATTTTGTCGAGAACATTCTGTAACGCAGGCTTTCTATTTGTAAATTCTTTTAACTTTTGTTTATCATGGAAGGATTTTATTTCATCTTCAAATCTGAAGGTTAGCTTTGCTGGGTCTAGGATTCTTGGTTGGCAACCATGTTCTTTCAGAGCTTGAAATATGTTGGTCCAGGCCCTTCTAGCTTTTAGAGTCTGGGTTGAGAAGTTGGCTGCTATCCGTATTGGTCTCCCCCTATATGTAATCTGATGCTTTTCTCTCGTGGCCTTCAAAATCCTGTCTTTATTTTGAATGTTAGGCATTTTCATTATAATGTGCCTTGGTGTGGACCTGTTGTGATTTTGTGCATTTGGTGTTCTGTAAGCCTCTTGTATTTGATTTTCCATTTCATTCTTCAGGCTTGGGAAATTTTCTGCTATTATTTCATTGAATAGGTTGTTCATTCCTTTGGTTTGTATCTCTGTGCCTTCCTCAATCCCAATAATTCTTAAATTTGGTCTTTTCATGATGTCCCATAGTTCTTGGAGATTCTGTTCATGATTTCTTACCATCTTCTCTGTTTGGGCAACTTTATTTTGAAGACTAAATATTTTGTCTTCATTGTCTGAGGTTCTGTCTTCCAAATGGTCTAGTCTTTTGGTGATGCTTTCCATTGAGTTTTTTATTTGGTTTAGTGTTTCCTTCATTTCAAGGATTTCCATTTGGTTTTTTTTGAGAATCTCTATCTCTGTTGAAATGATCTTTTGCTTCCTGCAGGTGCTCTTTCAGCTTATTGGTATTATCATTCATTGCTTGCATTTGCTCTCTTATCTCATCCTTTGCTTCACAAATCATCTTAATCATGTATTATCTGAAGTCCTTTTCTGACATTTCTTCTAACATACTGTCATTGGATTCTATTAATATAGAATCTAGATTTGTTTGGATCATTTTCTTCCCTTGTTTTTTCATGTTGTTCATGTATCTTCCCTTCTAGCAGTGCAGATCTGGGGTATTGCAGATTTCCTCAGAAATAGGCACTATAGGCTTCTAGTGGCCCTATAGGTTTCCAAAACCCTTTCTTTAAGGGGAGATCAATATTAGCAGTGCCCAATTCAGACACTATGCAATCGTAGACCAAATAGCCCCTATGAGGACAATAACAAAATTGTCATAATAAACAGAATGAGTTAAAATATTATCTTCAGCAAAACAGATTTGGAATAAGGTCAGAAGTTTCTAGTGGAGGATAAAGAGGATGCAGAGGGATGTAGAATGTGGCTGCTAATGGGATAAGAAAAAAATATACAGAAGTTCTAGATAATAGAAAGGGTGAGAGTGTAATCAAAAGAAATTGGATGTTAGCATGCAAAAAAGGGAGAAAGATACTCTGAGGGAACAGGTAAACAAAAGGAAAAGAGATCCAGAAAAGTAAAGAAATAAAAACTTAAATTTTTTCAATACGGAAAAAAAAGAAAGTCTACAGTATAATAGTCATACAGTAATGAAACCTCCCAGAGTTCAGTAGCCTGGTGCATGAGAGGTACCTGACAATGAGCTTCAAGCCTCCAGCAGGCGTCTCAGGATGGGTTTTTCCCCACTAGGCAACAGCAGGCAGCTGGTATTCTACTGGCAGTCGGCGATCAGTTTGCTGACTGTTGTCAGACGATCGGGAGGTGAACCTCGTGTGTTGGGTGACGGATAGGTGTAAGGCAGGCGATGGACAGGCAAGAGGCAGGCAAATGGCAGATGATAGGCGCCTGACAGTGAGCAATCTGCACTCAAAAATCGTGTCGATATGTTGATACGCTGGCAGACTGCAGGTGATCACAACAGATAAATGGGGCAAACAGCAGGGGATCGATAAGCAGCAAAAACTGTCTTACCAAGAAACAGATATCCTCTGCTTGAAACTGGAATTACAGAGCGACAAGGAAAGCAGCCTCCCTCCAGTCCGCCATCTTGGATCTCTCCTGCTCTCTGCATATAGGCTCTATTCTTAAGGAGAATCTGAGAGTGTTCTAGGACTGTTGACACTACAGACAGTCAAATGGAAGACCTTCTGTCTTTTTCTCTTATTAGGAGTCTGATGTCTTTGTCTTTGCCTCAAAATTTTAACTCACATACTTGTCCACACACTAGGCTTCCAGCAATTTGTTAGTGACAGTTCAGGTTTTCCTAACCCAACACTGGTTCCTTTGGAAATTCCTCTTTTTAGACTGTTGCTGTGACTCCATATCCATATTTTGGGGACAGCAGTTTGCTCTATGACCTCAGTTCTTGAATAGGTAGGTAGAAGAGCTATTGATTTTCAATTTTTTGCAGCCTTTCTTTTTATCTGTGGCAGAAGAGGCAAATTCAAAACTCCTATGCCAAGAGAGAAACTAGAAGTCTCCAAGATAATTTTAGTTTTCCAAACTGAAGTTCAGAGAGTTACTAATGCGTTAGGGAAAAAGACAGGACTAGAAAACTCAGGCGATGTGACTGCCATATGATGATCTTTTTCATGTACCAAAGGTGAAGCAGAGGCTCAAAACACCTTAGAGACTGACCTTGAATCCTCTAGGATGTTAATGTTGAGTGCCATAGCTTTGCTTATTTCTGTGATCATAATCAGACTAAATATCCATACTCATTAGATCTAGTGCAGAACTGCCCGAAATAGACAGGAGGAGGTGTCCAGGCAAGATATCTGTTCCTTGCCACACAGGATTCTCTGATGGCCCAGTATTGCTGTTTTAGTATAGGACTTCTCTCCCATTCCCCAACTCTTGCCCATCTGGGGAAATAGGGAGATTGATAAAAGCAGGAAAACTCATTGGTTGAATAATGGAAGATGAGAACATTCTCTTCTAGAAAATGTTTCCAGATGCTTTCTGCCCACACTCCGGGGTCACAGGATGGTATTAACCCAGACCCATCACTCATCTGTACAAAGTTGTGCTTCAGCAGGTGTCACTGACATTCAATGCAACTGCACAGGGCCCCCTGGTGTTGCACAATCCCACACTACGTCCCACTCCTAACATCAGGGGGACACCATGCCTGAGTGAGCTGACACCTCATGGGAGGAGATTAACTCAGACTCACTCAGAGTCCATTTTCTTGAATCACAACTTCTCTCTGGCGTCAGGTCCTGTGTACAATGCTCATATTCTTGGAGGAAGCTTTCATGGCAGGATGTTAGTCAGTTTTTTTATCACTGTGACCAAAATACCTGATGAGAACAACTTAGAGGAGGAAAGATTTATTCTGACTCACAGTTGCAGAGGATTCAGACCATGACGGGCTGACCGTAAGGCAGAACCACCATGGAGGAAGGATGTGGCGTAAGAAAGCTCCTCAGCTGGTGGAAAGCAGCAACAGGAAGCAAGGGGTGACAAGAGAGGGAAACTGGGGAGAAGATAAATCCTTCCAGGGCACACTCCCACTGGCCTACCTCCCTGTGGTCCCACCTTCTAGTAGTCCATTCAACCCTCAATGAGGTCGAGTTCTCATGATCTAATCCTTGCCTAAAAGCCCTATCTCTGAACCTTGCTGTGTTGGGGACCATGTTTCCAACACTAGATCTGGGGAACATTCCAGATCCAAACTGTAATAACAAGTTTTAATTCTGAAAGCACTAAAATCTCTAGGTTTAAGGAAATCTAGGATAGAGGATGGAATTCTAGCCTTCAGGAGCTTTCATTTAGAAATCCCATTAGCCTTGTAATCCAAGCAAAAATTAGATTCCCATTTTCTTGCCATCAGAGGAACATGTTAAGAGTTTCTTTAGCAAGGCCAAGTGGTTTTTTTAGGGGCTTGTGGCCGCTGCCTCCCCACCTCTCTTCTCAGCATCGGGCTCTGTTGCTTTCTTCCACTGGAGGGATGTTGATTATCATGCAGCTTAAAGGTCATGGTCATTCTTCAATGTGGGCAGAATGTGGAGTGATTATGTCAGGAAATGGCAATGCTCCTCTGTAGGGATTCTTGTTCTGTTGGCTTATGTGGCTCCAGGTAATTTTTGTTTGTCACAGGATAATGTATCAAGTTATTTATTGTTTCCTATTCTAGCCTAGAAGATTTTCAAAAAGGAGGAAAAGACTCTTTTCAGGGAAATCCTGGGCTGCCAATCTTAGAGGTGATGTATTAGTTATGTGTTGCTGCACAACGAATTATTCTTGAATCTTGGCAGATTAAAACAAGAAATACTTATTTTCTCAGTTTCTGTGACTCAAGCATCATCTGCTTAGCTGGCTCAGACTCTTACAATGCTGAACTCAAGGTTTGGCTGGGGTTCTGGATACATCAAGGCACATCTTGGGGAGCATCCATCTGTGTTCAAAATCACTTTGGCAAGCTCAGGTCCTCTCTGGTGTTGTCCTAGATATCAGTTCCTTGCCACATGGGATTCTCTGTTGGACAGCTCTCAATATGTCATCTGGCTTCCCTCAAACATGGAGAGAGTGAAAAAGAGAGAGAAGAGAGAGAGAGGAAGAGAGAGAGAGAGAGAGAGAGAGAGGGAGAGAGAGAGAGAGAACAAATAAAAATCATTCTTGTTTCATGAGCTAATTTTGGAAGTGACATTTTATAACTTTTGCTGTGTTCTGTTAGTTAAAAAGTGAGTCATTAAGTTCAGCCCACACTCAGAAGAGAGAATCTCACTAGGACATGAAAACCAAGAGGTGGGGATCACTGGCAGTCTCTTCAAGGTTGCCTGTTGCAGGTTGTTTTTGGTGTGTGTGTGTGTGTGTGTGTGTGTGTGTGTGTGTGTGTGTGTGCCATCCCCTTGCAAAGCTTCTGTTATGAAACTCTATTTAGATTCTTGTGTGGGAGGTGGATTTAGTCAGGTGTCCCTTAGAGGGAGAAGGTAGAGTTTGAAGATAGGGTCATTGAATTGAAAGAGAAAGAGTCGCCCAAAGTTAGCTGTGGCTCCAGGGACGTGAGGAAACCTATGAAGAGGAATACAAAAGCATGATTTTCCTGTGCAGCAGTGTCCCCGGAGGCAGCAGGGCTTCAGTGGAGTGAGCAGATGTGTTTTCTTAGGGACACTAGACATAAAAGACCATAATGACAGGTACATAGAAGTTGCCAGATCTCCTCCTAAATGCCAAGGTGTCTGTGGAGACTTTGAAGGGACCATGAATCATAGTAGCAACTATGATTTACAAAACACCAAACAATTTTTCCTAGTCAATTTTTGACAGATTTTACCACCACAGAGTAAAAGAGAGTGCCTAATGATGACCGATGTTGGGAATCTTTTGATTCTAGTAAGTGGGTATTTCCTAGCATATCTGCACTGCTATAACAAAATTACCCCAGAAGGGTAATTTGTAAATTAAAAGAAATTTATTTCTTACAGTTCTGGAAACTGGGAAGGCCAAGATACTGGCATTTAGTGTCTGGTAAGGGCCTTATTGCTGCATTTTCACATGGCAGAAGGGGTCAACACTCTACTACATGGTGGAAGGCAGAAGGGCAAAAGTGTCTAGCTAGTGCCTTGAACATTTTTACAAGGGCACTAATCCCACTTGTGAGGACAGAATCCTCATGACTTTATCACCTCTCTAAAACCCTCTCTCTTAATCTTATCACGATATGTAAATTTGGTGGTGGGAACATATACATTCAAACTGCAACGGTGTTAAAACCAGATATAATTAAATTTAGAAAAATTATGTGATATTTCTATTATCTGAGCATTGTAAAAGTTAGTTTATATTCATTATTTATCTAATCTTTATAACTTTTATAGTAGGTATTGCTTATTCCTTTTACTTAAGGAGAAATGGAACATAAGAGGAGTAAATATATGTTTAGAAGACTAGCATAGAAGAAGAAATCAGAGCTGGAGCATCCTCTTGTACTACAAGGAATCATTTTTAGTGAATTAACTTGGCTTAAACAAAGAAACAGGAAATATATTGACTAATGTAGTGGAGAACAGTGGAACTAAGGTTGTGATCAGGCTGGGGATCACAACCTGACTCAAGGTCAGGAAAGATACAGCTATATGGATTTTTAAGAAAATGAAATATTATCAAGCACTGAATTTATTTGTTGTCTTCTTTCCTGATTAACTAGTTCTTTTACTGATGTTGCCTCTCCAAACATCCAGCCATAGGGGTTGGCACTTGAAATAGTCTTCATGCGAAGGTCTTTTTCTATGTTCTAGAGTTTTCCATTGGTGACATATTTCTACTTATTGAAGGTGGTTTAGGAATAAGGTCATTGTTTTCTTCAGAGCTAGCTCCTTGATCATTTCATTGTCTTTTGGAGAGCCTTAGACAGACCAACGTCCTTGTGATTTTAGAGAGAGTTAGACTTTCAAGGGCTGGCTCTTGGTGTCTCCTATCTCCTTGAACCATTTCAAAAACACCTCCTAAGAACTCTGGTATGAGATAGAAGTGGACCAAATCAGTCCTTCTCCTATATCCTTTCTGTATTCTTCTACATAGCTATGAATCAATTAAACTAATCTATCTAAAAACCAGAATCCAGGTAACAGTATCAACTAGAAGAAAAAGTGGGTAGACAGCTCTTTGAGATGGATTTGCATTCTGTCACATCTCACCAATTGTTTCTAGCCCTCTCTAGCCTGGAGGCAGGGGTGGGCAGGGAGAGGGGAAGTCCTGTAGTCTGAAATTTGTGGTTGGCCCTAGCTCAAAAGAAGCACAACTGGTTGAATTATGAATCTCTTTGAGTGTCCAGACTTGTGTACATGCATTTAGGAGACAGGGTCCCGTGGTGACATCTTATTCTCAGAGCACCTCAGGGACAAAATGTTACATTAGAAAATGAGAAAATGACTAAGTTTGTTGCTGTAAAATTTTATTGATTTGGTACTTACAGGCGCAGGAATAGTATTTGGGATCTATAAAGAAATGTAGCCCAGGATAATAGATTAAATGCCAAGTATGTTAAGAAAACTTCAAATTTTCAAACTAAAAAAATCAGCTTATAAATCAATGAATCAAAAATAGCTATTCAACTGAAAAATGAGTAAAGAACACAGTCAACCCATAAAAGAAGAAATATATATAAAATGTTCAGTTTCACTATTTTTGAGAAAACGCAAATAAAAACAAGAATCTCTTCATCCTGCTATCAGAATGAGCAAGATTGGTGAGTACTGGTAAAGACTCTCCATGCAGCCACCTCCAGCCAGGCTACTCTGAGCCCTCTTCTTGGCTAGGCCTCAACCTTAGCCTGTAAATTACAGATTTCCTAGCACAAACGAGGCTTAAGCAAACACCTCATTTCTAAGCTCAAGGCTGCATCTTAGGATAATCTCATCTCTCCTTAAAACACCTGCAAAAGAAGGCTTAAAGCTGCCAGAAGAATCTACTGTTCTTCTAGCCAATTCCTGCCCATTGGTGGCTGACCACCCTTTCTTAAAGCACTTACTGATAAGGGCTTGCAATTTCGAATCCTTCCTGTATCTCTTTAAGATGTATATGTATTCTCTATAGTTCAAGATTATCTTTCTGAACTTCTGGGAAATTACCTAAAAGATTTTTGGACTTAGACAGATGTTCAGAATACAAACTGTGCATAACATCTCTCTATAAATAGATGGAAAGATGATTAATAGAGATGTGTTTTTTATAGAACTACATCTGCAAAGATTTTCCATAAACATATTAATAAACAATGCTATGACTGAGTGGTGGGACTAGATGGTTTATACCCTTTTTTCTATATTTTCTGTTTGTTTTTTTAATAAGCATGTATCCTTCCTATAAGCAGAAAAGAAAATGAAGTTATTTTATTTTTTGTATTAAGAAAATCAATTATAAGAGATATCAGTAACCACTATCGAAAAGATTCAGATGTGCAGGCGCCCCTGGGTCTATTTATACCCCAGGTCTTCTTCCAGCTCTATGAGTCTGTGTATATCACACAAATGTCAAAATCCTGTGAAATGTCACTTGTGCTGATTTTCAAGTGGTCATACCAAAGAAGATCCATTTTTTTCCCCTTCTTCTTTTTACTTTTCTCTATTTTTTCAACTTAAAAAAATAATCATGACATACTTTTTTTTTTTTTTTGGCAGTACTGGGGATTGAACCCAGGGGTGCTCCACCACTGAGCTACACCTATGGCCCTTTTTATTATTATTTTGAGACAGAGTCCTGCTAATTTGCCCAGGTTGGCCTCTAAAATTTGCAATTTTCCCGCCTCAGCCTCTAGGGTAACTGGGATTATAGGCATGTGTCACCATACCAGGTATGAATTTTACTTTTATTGATGATAAAGAACCAATGAAATTTTAAAAGAAAGTTTATTCTGTTCATAGGAAGTGCTAGCTAACCAGTATAGATTTTTGGAAATTATTTTTAGGGTGCGAAAATAATTTTAAACATAAAATGTGCGAAAGTTTTTTTATATGTGAAGTCACTGGAAATACATCCTCTGTTGAGTTTTATTAGATGAAGGGTTTTTTGGTTTCGTTTTGTTTTGTTTTTTAAAATGAGTGTCAAGGTTTATGTTGGTGTTACGCAGTGGGTATAGTGGAGGTTAGGGCCCTCTCCACAGTCTGCTGTGTCTAGGTATTTACATAATAAGTCTAGTTTAAAGTAACTTGAAAGCTAAACTAAGTCTGCAGGGGTCTGGGTGTCAAAGGCTGCTCTGGCTGGGGAGGCATCTGCATAATGGGTTGAGTTAGTTTCAGAACAGAAAATATCATAGTGAATTCGTGGACTTCAAAATATAGAAAGACAAAAATAAAAATAGATGTTGTAATGTATAAAGCTGCTCCCCCGCCCATCAGGTGCAGTAATTTTCCCCGCCTCCCAACCACTTGTCAATCTGTGAACATCCTGGCTAGCTATTGGTTCATCAGTCAGTTTGCAAGTATCCTTCTCTGATATTGGTCCTCTGTTAGCCCAGCAAAATTCAACTGTTTTACTGTAGCTTCCCCGCCATCTTTTTCCATTCTTCTTCTGTCTGTCCTACACACTTTTCTCTATCCTCCTGGCTTTCCACTCTCTCTAGCGCACGCCCTTTCTTTTCCTTTCTCTTTCCCTCTCATTTTCTCTCTTACCCTGCAGGGAAACACTCTGTTTGCTTAATAAACTCTCTTATGTGATTTCCCGTGTCCGATGTGGTTCCGTGGAAATTCCCTTACAGATGTAAGCGAGTGTGTGTGTGTGTGTGTGAATGTTTGTGTGTGTGTGTGTTTCCTCTAGTTCTGTCTACTAAGGACTGGGAGCAGTGACTCCCAGTTAGCAATAAGCATGCCCAGCACTTGGATCTGGATTTCTCAATGTCATTCCCCACTAGTAGGAACCAAGACTCTGGAAAGAAAAAGCCGATTCTGGAACTGGAGCAGGGGAGAAATACAAGCTGAATCTGGAACATTGTGCCAGAGAGTGAAGAATTGGTCAAAGAATAATGAGGACTTATCAAGCACAGAAGCCAGACTAAAGTGGCTTGCAAAGGCCAGATTAGGGACAATTTGAGGATCAAAATAAATAGCCCCCCTGATGAAATAAAGCAGGATTCCACAAGTTCACTGATAGAAATAAAACAGCAAATTCAAAGTTTGATGGGCAACAAGCTATGTATACCTAGAGCACATCCCTAACAAAATATTAATGGCAAGGGGCACTTAGCTCTTTTACAGTGAAAAAGCCTTTTTTTTCTCTATTTTTTTATTAAAAATCATAAATTTACATAGGGCAATGTTGTTTGATTCATTCTGTTATTTTTCCCTTCCTCCCACCCCTCCCACCCCTCTTTTCCCTCTATACAGTCCTTCCTTACTCCATTCTTACCACCCTCCTTATCCCTAACCCTAAACCTAACCCTAGCCCTAATGCTAACCCCTCCTACCCCACATTATATGTCCTCATCTGCTTATGAGCAAGATCATTAGTCCTTTAGTTTTTTGAGATTGGCTTATCTCACTTAGCATGATATCCTCCAATTTCATCCATTTGCCTGCAAATGCCATAATTTTATCATTCTTCATGGCGAAGTAATGTTCCATTGTATATATATGCCACAGTTTCTTTATCCATTCATCAACTGAAGGATCAGACTTCCTTAACAGGACTCCCATAGCACAAGAAATAAAAGTAAGAATCAACAACTGGGATAGATCCAAACTAAAAAGCTTTCTCTCAGCAAAGGAAACTATCAGTAATGTGAAGAGAGAGCCAACAGAGTGGGAGAATATCTTTGCCACTCATACTTCAGATAGAGCACTAATATCCAGAATCTATAAAGAACTCAAAAAACTCTACACCAAGAATACAAATAATCCAATCAACAAATGGCCTAAGGAAATGAACAGACACTTCACAGAAGAAGATGTACAAGCAATCAACAGATATATGAAAAAATGTTCAACATCTCTAGTAATAAGAGAAATGCAAATCAAAACTACCCTAAGATTTCATCTCACCCCAATTAGAATGGCGATTATCAAGAACATAAGCAACAATAAGTGTTGGTGAGGATGTGGGGAAAAAGGTACAGTCATACATTGCTGGTGGGGTTGCAAACTAGTGCAGCCACTCTGCAAAGCAGTATGGAGATTCCTCAGAAAGCTTGGAATGGAACCACCATTTGACCCAGCTATCCCACTCCTTGGCCTATACCCAAAGGACTTAAAATCAGCATACTACAGAGATATAGCCACATTAATGTTCAGAGCTGCTCAATTCACCATAGCCAGAGTGTGGAACCAACCTAGATGCCCTTCAATTGATGAATGGATAAAAAGCCTTGTTGATATTACTTTGATCAAGTGTTCCAAGAGAAAGTCAGCAGGGCTCAATGAGAAAAACACAAATCAGTTCTGAAACGTTGTTGCCAAAGACGAGTAACGTGAATCCAACACCAAATCCAACTTGAGGGACGTTCCTTACAGAAATTGTGAGTAATCTTTATAAATGTCAGGGTTCTGAAAGTCATGGAAAGGCTGAAGAACTCTGCCAGATGAAAGGAGGCTAAAGAGACATGACAACTAAATGTAACGTGATTCTGGACCAGATCCTTTTGCTATCAAGGATATTTATTTAGACAACAGATGAAATTTAAATAACATCTGAGGATTAGATGGTAGTAATGTTTCAATGTTAATTTCCTGGTTTTGACAGATGAAGAGGATGTTTCTGTTTGTAGGAAAGACACTAATCATTGGGGGGGGGGGGGTGATGAGACATCCTGTAGACAAAACACTTGCAAGCATTTCAGGAAAAGTAATTTTATTCTGTGGTTCTTTCATGCTTGAGATTGTTTCCAAATAAAAAATAAAACAAGCCAGGTGCAGTGGCACGCACCTGTAATCACAGCAACTCAGGAGGTGGATGTAGGATGATCACAAGTTTAAGGTCAACCTCAGCAACTCAGGGAGGCTCCAGTCTCAAAATAAACAAAAAGGACTGGCGACATAGCCCAGTGTTCAGAGTGCCTCTGGGTTCAATCCCCAGTACCACAAATAAACAAATCTCATTTAAAAAAAAAAAAAAAAAAGTAAAAGGCCAACTGTAAACAAGTGTCCTTTGTAAAGTCTATTTCGTTCCATGGGTTTTTAAAATTCTTTCATTTTTGTGCTTTTACTGGTGATCTCACTATTTAAAATGGCCCTCAAACACAGTGATGGCTGTCTAGTGTTCCTAAATGTAAGAACTCTGTGTTGTATCTTTTTTGGTTGGGTGTCAAGGGATTGAACCCAGGGCCTGGTGCATACCAAGCACATGCTCCTCCACTGAGATCCACCTCCAGTCCCTCTGATGTGCCTTATGGAGAAAATACACTTACTAGAGAAGTTTTGTTCAGGCATGCATCATATCCAGGTTTCTGACGGTGAATTCATTATTAACAAACCAATGATATATATTAAAATAGGTTTGGCTGGGCTTGGTGACACACATCTGTAATCTCAGCCACTCAGGAAGCTAAGTTAAGAGAATCACAAGTTTGAGGTCAGACTGGACAACTTGGTGAGACCCTATCTCAAAAAAAAATAAATATGGGCTGGGGTTGTAGCTCAGTGGTAGAGCGCTTGCCTAGCACATGTGAGGCACTGGGTTTGATCCTCAGCACTACATAAAATCAAATAAATGAAGGTATTGTGTCCTTCTACTACTAAAAATATATTTAAAAATAAATAAAAATAAAAAGGCTACAGAAGTAGCTCAGTGATAAAGCTCCCCTGGGTTTTATCCCCAGTACCTTAATAAATAACAACAACAACAATAATAATAAATAGGTGTTTTTGAACAAAAAACATAATATAAGCATATATATCAATCAATTGACCGAAGTATTATGACCAGAGACTCAGAGGAGCATAGTCTTATCTTTCCTGTGGCAGTGATGGATCAATGTACACTGAGTTGGTGCTTTTGCTGGCTTTATAAGAGGTAATTAACATGAATAATGAGAATCACCTGTAATTTGTTAATGTAGCAATAGGTAATGAACACTGGGAAAACCTGGCAATTCAGCTCATTGACCTAGAGGGACACATGATCAAGTGCAAGGTCTGTAGGTTCCTCACTAGGGATAAGGCTGGGGAGAGTGGATAGCAGTTTTCATTCTAAGTATCACTGAAAGGGTTATATATTGAAAAGAGATACTTTTTCCTGGATGATTATGAATGATACTCTCTAGGAAAATGATCCTCGTGAGGCAGTCTCCTTGCTCTATAAAGCTCACAGCTGTGTCAGGATTGATGTCAAAAGGCACCAGTTTAATTAAACTCTCCATGATGTTACAGATGATGCAACCAGGGCGGGTTGCTGGCAAGCTGCTGCATGCAATACAGCCAATGCAGCAAAATGGCACAAGAGGAGCTGTCAGGGGAACAGTCCCTGGGGACTCAAAGTACTTAACACAGCTTTCCTATGATCTATGACTAAAAGTCTTGGCTTCGGTGGCCAAAAGTTATCTTCCTTTAAACATTTAAAAAATTCAGCCCATAAAAGACCCTTTTGATTTTGATTTTTAATTAGGCTCCCAAGTCTATCCCAGATCCTCATGCCCTAAACTCACTCTAATGAGTGTGCTAAGTCCCTAAATATTCATGGATTTTGCATAATAGGTAGCTTTGTTTTGTATGTGTGAATGTTTTGAACTTACATAAATAGCACTATGCTATAAATACTGTTTGCTTTTACTTTTTCAACTCTACCCTGTGATTTCAGTGTTCTCTGTGAATGTGTACTTTGTTGCTTCTCACAACCGTGTAGTATACCACAGTGTGTATCCACCCATTTTACCCACCCTTTCCCCTAATGCTGGACATCTAACCTGCCTCCAGTTGCTACCGTCTTAGGTAATGTCCTCAGAATGAGTCCAACTTTCCCCTTGAAATGCATGGTCTTCCTTTTGCCTGTAATTACTTCTCAGTCTTCTCTTCTGCTTTGTCCCTTACTTGGATTGAGGATGATTTCCACCGAAACTCATTCCTAAGTCACGAGAACCTGCAATATCTCACTTTTTGTAAAGCAACTTCTGTTTTGGCTGGTCCAACAACTTTTCCAGGAAGCAGAAGTACCATTTGATTATTAAGTTAAAAGGTGGGGGCGGGAAGCACAGTGGTGATTCCCAACTCTGATTTGGCCTGAAAGTTTAAAAACACCTAAAAATCAAATAACACTGAATACAGATTTGGGGTGTGTTGGGTGTTGCTGAGGATTAAACCCAGTGCCTTATCCATGCTAATCGTGCACTCTACCACTGAGCTACAACCTCAGCCTGAAATGTAATTAAACAATAAATATGTGCCACGAAAAGGCAAGGGAAGAGAAAGAAGTTGGTACAATCAGGTAATTGTGAAACATGGAGACATTTCCAAGCTGAGCAATTGCTTACCCAAAGAATACACAATACATTTGAAAGTGTAGTGGGTCAAAGGCAAAAATAAAGAGAGAATATTTGTTGATTAGGAAGGCCAAAATACATACAATTCTCTAGTCCTAAGTGCCAAGCTAACCAATGACCAAATAAAACTGCTGCAAAGATTCTTGCTGACCCAAAGAAAACAAGCTGTAACATGTGGAATCAATTTTTATTTCTGCATTATACAGAGATGTTATATAGATATATTGCATCATTACATATTTTTGTATTATTAGTCCACACTATTTAGGGAGAATTTATTTATTTGCCAAAACAAACTCTAATAGATACTTTTATTCTGAGCAATCCAATACATGGTAGAAAAATCTTTAAATATATAAAAGATTAATCTGTGCACATCTAAATGTTTCTAAGGGAGCAAACTACTGAGGCATTGTGATAAGATGATGATTGCAATCATAGTACTGTAACTGAATCCTTAAAATGATATCTTAATGAGGAAGGCCAGGAGCATTGACTTCCACACACATCTGGAGTATGCCTTAGAGAGTAACCCTATAAAACATTGTATGGCTTCGACAGGAACCTCAGGGTGTTCTTCCACACTCAGTGATTGCCTTCAAATTTTCTCACTCCCTGACAGTCTCTTCTGTGCAGATTTTTGTTCTTTCTCTAGACCAAGAGCTACAGGAAGAACAGTTACCACTTTGAATAAAAACAATACTTTTGTCCCCAGTGACCCCTGGGTTCCCTTAACTACAAATCTATAGGAAAGTGCAAAGCAGTTCTCAGAAGTCAGAACCAAAGCAAGAAAGCTCAGAATGCAAGAGCCAGAGAGTTGAATGATGTGAGAATTTACACCTGTCTACCTATCTGCTTAGGGACTTTTTTTTTTCCAGGATTTACCTTGGATTCTATTTACTTGAATTGAATTTACATGGTAGTTCTTCTCTAACACGTGCAATTAAATTAATCTGTCCATTTAAGATCATAAAAAAGCAGATCCTAAACATCAGAATGGTTTTGCAGCCCATAGATCAGCCCAAACAAAATCACTGATTGGGAAAGGTACCCATCATTTCTGCGTGGGAAGATGAGGCTTTAAACAGCCCATCATCTGAGCAGTTTTCCATAAACAGGCTGGACAAGTTCAAAGAAAATGTGAATAGTGGGATTGCTGCCACCTCTGGTTGGCTATAATAAGAGCCCTCTATCGACAGCTCTTGTTCTCGGGTTTACACCGCTAAGCTGAACACTGGATTCCAGAGGTTTCACGTGAATAGAGGACCACGCAGTTCATCTTCCAACACAGGACAGCACAGGATGGAGTGCTCAGCAGGTGACCAAATCAGAATATCGGGTAACTGTACTTATATCAACACCAGGTTCTGGGGTACGCATCATTTGGGCTTCCAGAGTTGGAATTGGGCTGTTAAGAGATGGTGGGCTTTGGGGGTTTTCTATTGGACTAGCCAAACTTAATGAGGAAGCAGATCCAAAGGACCACAAAGTTCAATAAGGCGGTAAGTTGAAAAGGATCCAGAGGGGAAAGTAGATAACTATGGAGGCTTCCTGAGCAAAGGGAGAGCCGACCTATGTGTCAGGTGAGCACATGTACAAGGTAGGAAAGAAATAGACACGAGGCAAATGAGGTCAGAGAAGCTCAGTTGCAGGTACAAATATGACTACTTCAAAGAGGACCAGGGTTAGTGTACCCAGGGCTCAGTGTCCTGGACAACTCTCCTCAGTGAAGTTACCACCATGACACTATAACAGACCCCCTCTCTCCTCTTCATTTCTGCCAGTTTCTTTGTAACATGTGACACTGCAGACTAAGAATGGTACCCAGGGTAAGGCAAGGACCTCGACCACAAGAGCAAATAGCTCAGAAGGAACCTTTAAGCTCATTTTGCTTTGAGACTTACAATTAAAATTTGAACCATGCTTTTGTGCCTAGGACTCCTTGTCTTCCTCAGCTAGACATGTATTTTGTTTTTCTGTCTCTAGATGTCAAAAAAATGATCCTTTATTTTATTGACAACAATAAATTAGTTTTGAAGTCTCATTTGTCCATTCCATTTAGAGAAATTATCTAAATTCCAATGGGGTGGAGAGGACAAAGAGGGAAAAGATATTTGGTAGAGCAGGGGTCAGTAAACTTTCTCGGTAAAAATAGTAAATATTTTTGCTTGGTGGCCATATGGTTTGTCATTAACTATTCAGCTCTGCCGAGGTATTGTGAAGGTAACTGTAGACAGTAGGAAAATAAATTTATGTGGCTGTGTTTCAATAGCACTATATTTATGAATACTAAAATTTGAATAATTTTCCTATGTCATGAAACATTAAAACAATTTTTTTTCCAGCCACAAATATGAAAACCATCCTTAGCTTATGGTAGTGCCCCAGATTTGGCATAGTTTGCTAACCTGTCTGCTGGAGGCCCAAAATATTTGAAATTATATTGGCATTTTAAAGGGCATAAGAAAACTATAAAGGAAATATTTTTATAAATGATAGAACATACATTTAATTTTAAAACTGTGATCCAATTAGTGTCTTAAAGCACATCACTTTTTTTTTCCCCCCAGTACCAGGGATTGAACCCAGGGGTGCCTAACCACTGAGCCACATCCCCAGCCCTTTATATTTTTTATTTTGAGACAGGGTCCACTAAGTTACCTACATCACTAAGGTGTTGAGACTGGCTTTGAATTTGTGATCCTCCTACCTCAGCCTCCCAAGTTGCTAAGATTACAGGCGTGTGCCACTGTACCAGGCAGCAGATCACTTTTTTATAATGCATGTGAGAAGGAAATTTGGAAAGTTATATGGTACCAAATAATTTTTGAGTGAGCTACCTTAGATTCCCAGTTGGTGGCCTGAAGCATAGACAGTTGCTCAAAATGCAACATTCACAATTTTTTATACTAGAACAATCTGGCAGATTCTCATTGGAGAAATGATTAATTTTTTTTAAAGAAAGATCCATTTACCTAAATCATGATAACTAAAATAAAATTGATACAAATTAGAAAGTCTACTTTCCCTTTGAGAAGTTAATGAAGACTCATGTGAACAAGAAAAAAGTGGGCACTTAGCTGATGATGGTTTTATACTTGTGAATGGTTTATGGCTGTCCTAAGCAGGCTAGAAACTTTAAAGGTAGAGTTATGGGGAACCACTTTTCTGGGGAGATTTGAGCCCTCTGTAGTTTAAATCTAAAGTGATCATCACAGAGAAATCCAAGCTAAACTATGGAAACAAATCCACAGATGCTTAATAGTGGATTTAAGTTATCTTATGGGTAAATGCCAGACTAAGGGACCAAATACCACTGCACCAAGGGTTAAAACACTGAGTTGGAAGTTCCTACTTTCTTGCTAAGGTTCAACTAAAATCTTTGAGGCACATAATTGGCAAAATAGGAAAATACACACAATTTCATAAAACATGTTAAGAGTAAACAAATTCTCTTCCTGTTTTTTCCCTTAGAAATTTAGAATGGCACCACGTAGTGCAAAGTGGAAAAAAAGTAACATCAGCCCTGTCTCTTCCAGGTAGATATGTTTCAGCAGTACCACGAAGCAAAAGCCTCCTCATCATCCCCAGCCATGCTCCACTAGGGCTTTTCTTTCAGCTTCAGATCAATACTGTGAAGAAAAGAAAAGGAAAAAAAGAGAGAGAGAGAGAAACACAAGAAACCCAATGAGAAATAGTCAGGAATGATTTGGGTGGCGTGTGTTTGCTCTTTTCCTTAAAAGACTTACTGTAAATAAGTCATGCAGGTTTTTTATACTAGAACAATCTGGCAGAACACAATTCTCTTCTAGTTGTCAAGCTTTTCTCTAAAAAGATGGAATTGCTTATTTTTACAACAATGTTTCTGGAAGCATTTTATGCCTTTTCAGAATGATCCAGTGAAGCAAAAGTTTAGCGTTGAGGCTCATTCCTAAAGTCAATTTGGATAAGGAACATGACAAGAATCTGTCACTTTTTAGTAAATGCCCTTTCTTTGTTGTCTGGTTAATTTTGGGAGTCGATGTGACTGGATTAAGGGAGGGAGGACTAGAGAGTTGGTAAAGCACACTTCTAGATATATCTGTGAGGGTGTTTCCAGAGATGATTGGCATGTAGGTGGCACCAAACAATAGGCTGAGGCCCTGAATGGATCAAAAAATTGGAAGAGGGGGAAGCTTGCTCTCCTGGTGGTACTCACCCTTCCTGAGAGGACATGTTTTTCTGTTACTGTCACTGGTGAATATTGGACTTCAAGTTCTTCAGCCTTTGAAAGCAGATTTGGACCAGCAGTTCGCCAAGTTTTGGACCTTTGACTTTTGTAAGGACTACATTATTCTTTGTTCTGAAGCTCAGCTTCTTTTACTGAGCAGCTTACTGGCTTTTTAGTCTGCAGACAGCCATAGTGGGACTTTCAGCTTCTGGAAGTGTATGAGCCAATTTAATATATCCCCATGTGTGTGTGTGTGTGTGTGTGTGTGTGTCTATTGCTTCTATTTTTCTGGAGAACTCTAACACACTTGTGAAGCAACTAATCTGCCGGAAATAAGTAATGTCTGACAAGTGCTAAATAGTAAGAAATGGTAAACAGTAAAATAACAGCAAAACAACAACATCAAAAACTGAAAACCCATTTTCTAGGAGTCAAAGAATTAAAGAGGTTAGCCTACTTTGATGAAAAGGAACTTTACTAAAGAAAAGTTTGTTTTTAAGAGTATCTGGTGGGTTCCCAAGTATTTAGGGGAAAAAATCTAAAATTTCTTTAAGGTCTGGAGTGTAAGCACAGTAGTAGAGTGTTGTCCAGTTTGTTTGGAATATGGATTCCTGATCAGTGTAAGAAAAAAAAAATTTCAAGCCACATGCATCCATCTTCTACCTCTGAGTGAACATAACACAACATCTCAGAACATCTACGCGAGAAGAGAACTAAAAGCCAGTGAACAGAGGAAGAATTTCAGTCATGAAAAAAAGACAAACAATTGCTTTGAAAAAAGGCAATTTAGGAAGTATCTGCAGATCTCCTTATCTCTGCACCCCAGAGCCTTAAGTCTATAGATTTATGCTGCAAAGGTTACTGTGCTTTCCTTGAGGAACTTAGGGCAGTGGAGCAATCTTTCCATAGCTTTGCAAACAAATCATTGCTAACTCAGGCCGCTTGTTCATCTAGTTTATAGTAGTAATGCATCTTTCTTTTGAAAAACCCTCAGCAATTTCACTGTGTGCTAGCTGTGGGCATTTGGCCACATCACCTATCTTCTCTAGGTTTCCATTTCTGTATCGCACATTGGAACAATCATACCTCTCTCACAGCTTGAGGTTTAAGTCTGAAGTGTTTTCAGTCGTATATAGGGAATATATCAACCGTCTGTCATTAGCAGTAGCTCAAATCATCTCTTCGCTTAATTTACTCTACTTATAATAATCTTATCTCCTTAAGTTTTCAGAGCCTGGTCATGCTGAATGTCATAGGGGCCAGGTGAATATTTATATTTTTTATGCCCTCAAGGATCTGACTGGCTGTCTTATTTGAAGAGTTTTACTTAGGAAATGTCCGCTTTTTATCCCCTGTGACCTTTGTATGTTTTTCTAACATACCTTTAACAGGTCATTAAAAAACAATCCTGATTATGTTCTAAAAGCTACCTTTGACTGCAGTTAGTATTAGATTTGTATTAGGTTTAATTTGGCTACTGGAATTTTAGTCTTTCATGAAATTGACTCAGTTTCTCTCACAGGCCAACAAGGTACTCATTTAGTGAGAATGTGAAGCACATTGTCTGAAAAGTTTCAATGTGGGTTAGAATCCTTGAAATCATTCTGTGAAGATTAAAGTACATGGTCACTTGGTTTCACCTTCTGGGACCCTAATAAAAATCTGAGCCAACACTTATACCATAATGCCCAACTCCAGACACATTTTGTTGCTGTTGTTGTTCTGACTTTTTTGTAAACCTGGAAATTAATTCTTTCCTTCCATTCTCAGTAATCAAAAGCTGACAGACTTAAATTATTTGCCCAGTTATGGAAAGCAAGATGTCAAAGATGGATAGTTTTTCTAAAAATTAGAAACTACTCTGAAGATTGATGTTTGATATAACAGGTTTTGTGTGTGTGTGTGTGTGTGTGTGTGTAGTTAATGAAACTAGTAACAATCCTACTACTTTATGTCTCACCAAATATAACCATCTTTGATTATATTTTTCAATATATATAAAATAATAAAAGTCATATATAATATGTATAAAAATACATATTATATATATGTATTCAGCCCTAGAATGAACCGAAACAAGAAGGAATATTCTACCTTCTTCTCAACTCCAACAGCCCTTTAGACCAAAGAGGAGCAAACAGACAAGGCAGGCAAAGGAGTGGGTAAGCCCGAAGATGTAGCAGCAATAAGCCTGTGAGTGACTGGTACATGCCTCCTGCAGCAAAGTTTGTTAACTGCCATAGCTATTAATGAATCATATATAATATGTATAATTATAAAAGTGAATAAAATCCAAAACTAAACATGAAATAGATAGGCACTGAGGTCTATTTTTAAAAACTAAGGTTGTATTTGAAAAAAATGGTTTTTAGTCAGAATTGAATGTCAAAGGAGTATTCCTCAGATGAGCTTAGTTCTCTATCATCAGCTTTACAATGAGATAGAGCGACCTTCAGATAAATTTTATGTGAGGTCATTTTAGGCCATCTAATTTGTATTAAATGAGGTTTCTGACTAAGCGTCTGCTGATCTTGTTTAACGATAAAAACATTTGTGTTTTATGTAGAAAGAAGGGGAGATGGACATGTTTCCCTTCTCCCTCTCCGAGCAGTCAGGGGCCACTATGGCTGCTGTGGAATGAGCACACATTTCATTTTATTCTTGGCTTAAGTGAGTCCCTTGGAAAATCTTATGCCCATTTGTAATTCATCCATTCAGTACCAGCGACAGAAGGTATAAAATGCTTCCACGCAGGACTCTTCTCTGTCCCTGAAAACTTGGAGTGAACAGAAGCCAAAAGGTAATGAAGCTCCTCATTCTAAAACTAACGGAAGCCAAAAATCTGGCGTAGGAAGTCAGGGGGAAAAAATCTTGCTCATTCTTGCCCCCCATCTGGGATCTCAGTCTTTTTATGGTGATCATGTGTCCCAGTTGAGTCTTGTGAAAGAGAAACCTGACCAAAAGGGAAGTCCTCCAGGAGAATGTGTTCTTTAAAAAATTGGGAAGTGACATTAACAATTTGTAGCATTCCTCCCTCCTCCCTGTCCCCCACCCCCATGCCCAGCCCTAGAATGAACCGAAACAAGAAGGAATATTCTACCTTCTTCTCAACTCCAACAGCCCTTTAGACCAAAGAGGAGCAAACAGACAAGGCAGGCAAAGGAGTGGGTAAGCCCGAAGATGTAGCAGCAATAAGCCTGTGAGTGACTGGTACATGCCTCCTGCAGCAAAGTTTGTTAACTGCCATAGCTATTAATGAATCAAGGGGGGGCTGTTCTGCTAAGGGAGGAAATGTAGTATATTTGCAAAATGAAATATGGTGGACTAAGGGACTGAGATATGTATGCTTTGCAGAATTTCACATGGAAATTTGCTTGAAGCAAGTACTGACATCATCTCAAAAGGTAGGACAAGAGCGACGTTCAGAAAAATAGCTGCATGATTTGAAATGTCCCCTTATAACATCTGTTCTTTGTGCCCTTTTCAAATGGGACTTTCTCTTTCTGGAGTTTTGTTCCTAAACTTCCTTTAGGCTGTCAGGCATGGCAACTGTAGAGCTACTGCACTATGATTTTCCCAAAAATGGTGATGATAGAGACACATTTAAATTTGATTTTTGCCTCTCCTTGATTCCTGGGAACAAGGACAATGTTAAATTATCCACCAGTCAAACCAATTTAGAAGCCCATTATTGGGTAGTCAACTTCTTCCTGAGAGTAGATTGTGACTACCACTTTTTCCCTGAAACTGTCCTGGTACTAACTAACTTTGTTCTCTTAGGTGAGAGGTGACATAGTCATTTATGAATGTAGACCACCTTTCTCAGATTTAAAAATCATTGGCTGTGGATCTGTATTACCAAGGTTCAAATCTCAGCTCTGGCTGGTTTTTCGTTGTTGTTGCTTTATTCGTTTTTGGCTTTTTTTTTTTTTTTTTTTTTTTTTGGTACTAAGGATTGAACCCAGGGACACTTACCACTGAACCACATTCCCAATCCTTTTATATTTTATTTTGAGACAGGGTCTCACTAAGTTGCTTAGGACCTCGCTAAATTGCTGAAGCTGGCTTTGACCTTGGGATCCACCTGCCTCTACCTCCTGAGCAGCTGGGTTTACAGACATGCTCCACCATACCTGGCTCTGGGTCATTTTTGTGACTGTAAAACACTGGACTTGTCAGATAATCTGCCTATGCCTATCTTTCCTCATCTGTAAAATATACCTCAGAAGCTTATTCTGAGGATTGCAACCAGATACTGTATGCGAGGTTTTACAGAGTCTGGCACATGATATGAAAGCAATGTGTCCGATTTCTATTTCTCATAAAATGAGAATTATCCAACTAGATCATTCCTCAAGTCCCATGCAGACTCAACTGCTTCCTAGAATTTGCAAAACAAGGATATTTCTTCCCTAGCCACCTAAAATATTAAGTTCACATGGAAGTTCCAGCTTTCAGTAATTAAAACAGATGATGTCATTCAGAAAGCAGAGTTGCCCAACTGTTCTTACATCTGGCCCCAATATTCATGTTCTCTGCACTTTTGGATTGGAAAAATAGAATTCACATAAAGACTTAGATTGTCCTTACTGGTGATCACAAATGAGAGCATGAAGTTGGCAAGTTTCTCTGAGTTTCTAATTTCAGGAATGAAGCACATGAAAGCTGAACATCTAAACGGGCTTTAACCAATCCTGGATGCGTTCCCCCCCCCCCCCCCAGAGGCCCACTATACAACACCACAAGTAATCACATAGCTTTATTGATGGTGAATTCTTACTCCTTCTCCATAGAAGACATTTCTGGATCATTGTAAAGGCAGCCAGTTCTGAGTGCAAGGAAAAAATAGGAAGTAGTCAACATTTTCTCCACTCATACTGCTAAGTCAGCACCACTGATCTGGGGCATTTGAAACTGTTTAATGTGGTCTCATTGCTACTACCAAGCAAATCTATATCTGAGAAGATGACGAGGTTAAGCTGTGACTTTTTCCATGGTGGCTTTGAAATATAGTGATTGCCCATGATTTAGTAACATTAAGAGAAAGATTCAAAATTGTCAAATACCTGCTGTGGTTTTCTCTGATCTGGTCATTTTTCCTGACTTTTCAATTCTATCTTATTCAGTGAACATAATATTGTAAATTTTATTTGTACTCCAAATAATCAAATATTTTATACACAGAGGAAAATCCCTCTCATGCAGCCTAATTTTTGTTTACATGTGAACACAGTTAGCTTTCAGTTTTCACAAAAAGGAGGATTTTCCAAGACACTAAAAGAAAAAAATGTTGGTGTCACCTTTCTTTGGTGTTATAGAAAAATCAAGAACAATGACCACTCTATATAGCTGATCAGGTTTAGGTAATCCTAACACTAACCTAAACCAGGTGTGTCCAGGAGGAAAAATATAATTCCCTAAAATAATACATTGAAAGTTTTTGAAGGTGTTTATTATTTTTTGTAATATTAGCTGGTTTTGATAGTTCATATTGGTGTAATTCCTGTAAGCAAATTTCAGTTTGCTTTATATTAATTTCTGATTAACACTTAGTATACTTCAACTTTTACTTTTCTTCCCCCTTTGATGTTTGTTATTGGTGAACACTATTTAAAGGGAGTCTATGTTCCTCTTTAAAGGCAAGAGTTCCTTTCATAATGTGAATAGTTTCACAAGCTAATTAATCTCTTTGCATATAAGAAGTTCAGGGACCAAGGCTAGGGGCTAGGGTTTTTTGAAGGCTATCTCCCCAGGCAGGGTAGTGGCTTTCCCCTCCTCAGTCTCCACCCTTCCTGCTGGTGGTCTGGTATTTTTCTAGAGAATATTTGGCAACTCTAGTGAACAAGGACAGTCAAGTAAGTGTTGACAGTGTGCTAGAAAAACCTAGCAAAGCTGGAGTGGAATCAAGAGAGGGCAGTTTTCCAAACCCAGTCTTTCTGCTTTTTAATTTTGAGTAATCCAAAGAAAACAGCAATTTGCAAACCATTTAATTCTGTCATTCTAAAGGCAGCAGATGGATTCTTCCCATTTACAAAATAAGAATGGGTCTGTGTGTAGTATTTATCTTTCAAAAGTATTTTCCTTCCTGTATAGATCTAAGGTTTTAAAGAGAAGATAGAGCAGGTTGAGCAAATCAGTTTCTGAAAGTCTAATGCCGCTCAATTTGGCATGCAATTTGAATGGTGGTGTGTGTGTGTGCAGACAGGAGAGGAAGAATGTTTACAAATGCTAATGGAAAGAAGCAACACCTTAGACCCATAGGGTTTGTTCTTTGATGAAGTATATGTTTGCCTCTGGTTAGACCTAGACCAAAGCTTTTAATAAGGTCACATGGAAAGTCAGGGTGCATCTATCAATAGAAAGAACCTGGATGTATCTGCCTTCTCACCAAGATCTGTAGTGATCATGTTTTCTGAACCCCAAATCATCCTATAGTGTATGTCCTAGGACTTAGGAGCTGCTGCAAGGGCTTAAAGGTAGTCAGTGAGATGTAGTTGGTGGCCAAAATTGTAGGATTCTAAGGATTTCCAGTCACTGATGGGGACAACAGAATACAATGCTTTCTCCCTACATATATGTAAGTGGGCATTTTCAATTTTACCATCAAACGAAATGGGAACAATTGGAGGTTTCTTTGGGAAAATCACTTATCCACCCCACCACATCCAAAGCAAGAGCACAGACTGCTAAGACCTATCCAAAAATAAAATTTTTTTTTTTAAATTTAGTCCTTTAAGGCAGAGACTCACAGCATCAGCATCATTGGAATCTGTCAGAGATGCAGATTTCAGCCCCACCCCAGACTTGCTGAATCAGAAACTCTCAAGATGAGGACAGAAGATTGTTTTAATAAGTGCTCCAGGTGACTGTGATGTACAATAAAATTTGATAGCTACTGCTCAAGAGCAATGAACTACTCTTACGCACATGCATTAGTTTTTGCAGAATACATTTATTGAACTCTATGAGGCATGATCAATGTGCTTATTTAAGAGGGAGACCAAGGTCTTTCAGGGCCATCTGAAATATTTAGATATGGGTGATGGCTTTGAGAGTAAAAGGAGAAAGATACACGACTAAACCAAAAATAACTCTTTTACTCTGGTAGCCAAGCAGGAGGAGTATCAACATGGAAGGAAAAAAAAAAAAAAATCTATTGAAGGAGGCAAAATTTCATGGCAATAATGAAAGAAAAAATTGACAACTTGATTTTATAATAGGCTTGGCTAGGAAATTATTGATGTTTCCTCTTGTTCTTTTATTTTGAAAATGATTCCTTAATTCCATAAATATATTATCATCCTAAAAGAGAATACATTGAGATTTCTTTCTGAGGAACCTCACAACACAAACCAATTTGAGTGCATATAAATGCTAAAGGGATACATGACTCCAGCATAAGCTTCCTAGATTCCTAAAATCTTCTTTCCACAACTACTTATTTGTTATAGTTGAATTAGAAACTAAGAAGATTCTATTAGAGTGTAAGTTTGAGTTTTGTTCATCTGAATGGATGTCAATTCTCTTGAAAGAAAGAGAATAGGAATATTATAACAGTAAACTACACTGCTGATAAAATTTCTAAAGCAAAAAATTTTCATTTTTAATACAAAAGATTCATACTACAGACAAATAATTTTATAAGTTACCTATAATAAAAATGTATCACAGAAAAAATGTCTAAATGGATTGTATTAATGAGGAATTGGCATTTATTTACAAATAAGCAGAAAAACTCCATTATTTAGATCATATTCATTTAGAATTTGTAACTGCTTGGACATTGTCCAGGATTCCTGCTTTCATAATATCTATTAAAATGAATGTTTGCCATAAAAATTAACAGTGTAAGCAACATTTGAAATGAGGAAGCAGCTTACTTATTATGGCAGGATCTCCTTAATAGTACTTGTCTACATTTAAGATAAAGCATTGAAAATTTTCTTTGTAACTAGGAACAAGGAACAAAAAATGACTGGGTAGTTTTTCAGAGGAGCTCTGGACTAACTCTAGGACTATTTTACAGCTCTGTAAGGGCAGAGGTTAACTTGCAGATTTATGACCAGCAGAGATGTAAACACTTTCTGATAACCCAATATTATGTTTTTTTTGCCCTACTGGACATTAACCAGTTTTGTATTTAACCCAACCACCTTCTCAAACATTGTTTTATAAATTGCTGCTATGGTAGTCCCCTCTTATCTGTAATTTCTCTACTAGCAGTTTAAACACAGTCTGAGAATATTAAATGGAAAATTTTAGAAATAATCCATAAGTTTTAAATAACTTATTATAGTAATTATTATTGTTGTTGCTATTATTGTTATTACTAGTTAATCTTCTACTCTGCCTAATTTAGAAATTAAACTTTATCACAGCTATTTTATCATAGGAAGAAACTTAGTATATCTAGGGATTGATACTGTTTGTGCTTTTAGGAATCCATGGAATGTCTTGGAACAAATCCTGCTGATAAGAGGGAAGTACTACAGATATCTAATTTTCCAAGCTCTTCAAATTGATTTTTAACACTTCACTGGTTCCTGCATTAAATAGTTTAATAAAATAATGGGCATGTATTCATTTTATATTTTCATGAGCATTATGACTTTTACTTTTTGTATATCATACCTCAACAATAGTGAATAATGATTTTTTTTCTGTATTTCTCAAAATAGCATGGAGGCTCTGAGTTAAACAATATTTCCAAGTTATTAAATAAGATGGTGCTATTATTTTAAATCTTTGAAGTTCGTAAAACTGATCTTATAAAATCTTCTAAATTTTAATTTGCTATCATTTCCTTCATAAATATGAATGTGTGAGGTTCTTCAGTAAGCCCGAAGATCATCTGATGTCACATCCTATGTGTCAGTGCCTGTGACAATTCTTTTGTTGTGGTATCTAGAATTGCATGTATGTTAAAAAATTAAACAGTGACAAATGCTTTCCTTAAGATAACCAAGATCATGGGAAAAATAGGTTATAGAAAGAATAGCAGAGATTGCATTTACCATAGGAGAAAGGAAATTTTAAAAGTGCAGCATTATTATCAGGATGCAAGAATAACACACCAGGCATGCAGATTCTCCCCATTCATTCTTGAAATCTAAGCCAAAGTCACAACAGCTGCTAAATTAAAACCAAGTCTTACTTAGCTGCTTCTGATGCTTCCCTCAGTTCTTCATCCAGTCTGCATGAGCAAAAATTATTGATGTAGAAAAGAAACAAAAAAGAAGCAAGCAGAGCATGAGAGAATCACCCAGCAAAGCAGAGCCAAACATAAGTGGTGTGTGGTTGCTTTTGAGAACCATCCTCTGGAGTATCAAGACACAGTTAAATATGGTGTCATTTCCTCCCATTGGGTGTTCACGTGTGTTAACTTTGCAAATTCCTTCATAAAGGTATATATGAAAGTTGCAAGGGGATCAGAAACATGCTGGCTGAATAAAGCTGGAAACATCCACATCAGTGTGTTGGGTACAGTTAAAGTTAGCTTGCAGCCTGGGCCAAGTCAAGGGTGTATCTGGTTTAGTAGGTTTCAGTTGCAGACCAGGTTGACCTCAACAGCTTTACACACAAGACAAAGACCAGAAATGGTAGACAAGGGACTGATACAACAACCTCTTGCTCTGGTAGCATGTTGAGGTCACCCAGGAGTAAAACACTGGAGTGCACACACAGGGGATCCAGCGTGAAGGTTATCAGGAGATTTTTACCTCACACTTCTCTTATAAGATCTCTCTTCATCGTACCTTACGAGATAAAAAATGGATGCCATGAGCAAAAGAAGCAAATGGATGGAAACAATGACAGGTAAATGTTTTAAATGACAGTCAAAATGTGAGAGAAAAAGCCTATCTAAATAATCATCAAATTGGCTTTTGGGAGAAAATTTACTTTTGTTAGATGTTAAATCAATGAGTTATAATTTATAAACAAACAGTCAATCCTCAATATTTGTGGAGTTCATATTTGCAACTTTGCATGTTGCATGAGACTTATTTGTAATCCTATAATCAACATGCAGCACTTTTTTGGTCACCTGTGAATACACGTAGGGTGGCCAAAAATTTTGAGTTGTTCCATGTGTGTACACATCACCAACTGAAGTCACATAGGTGAGGCTCTGCCTTCTTGAGTTTCACACTGGAAACAAGTGGCTTTTTCTCAATTTACTTGGTGATGTATTTTACTCATTTTGGTGCTTTTTGATGGTGATTTTTCTATTTTAAATTTCCCCCAAATACAGTGCCAAAATGCTGCCTTAGTGTTCCTAAGTGCAAGAAAGTCATGACACGCTTCACAGAGGATGTATGTGTTAGAGAAGATCTGCTTAGGCACATGTTATGGTGCCTTGAGTTCAATGCTAATGAATGTATACTAATAAGGTGTCTTTAAACAGAAAAATACATAAAATAAATTTAATATTTTGATTAGGTTATGAAAATGTTGTGACTGGAGGCTTACAGAAACCTAACCCTGTACTTCCCCTAGGAATAATAGTTCAGTATTTACTAATTATTTGCAATGTCTTTATGGAACATAACTGCCACAATTAATGAGAATTAACTGTAATTGGTCAGTCAATCAATCGGATTTCTGGTTGGGCAATATTTTATCATGTAAGTCCTTTGATGACAGACTATCCCGGTTGAATACTGGTCATGTGATTGGCTGACATCAGGTCTTTTCAATGTCATTCAGTAATAGAAAAAAGTTATGGCTTGTATCATTTGCAAATTGCATAATGGGAAAACGAGGACCAGTAATAAAAACAGCAGAAAGGACATCCGAGGGAGATGGATTACAGAAGACAGAGACACAGACAAGAGGGAGAACATCCATGGTGCTAAATTTCTGTCTCCAGAAGAAAATCTTTCTAAATGGAGATCTTCCTGAGGCAACTTTTCCCAAATCAAGCCCTGGAGGATTGGCATATGCAGACAAATGAAAAAGGCCCTAGTCATATTTAACCTTTCCAATTCAATTCCTCCATAAGGCAGTGAGTCTCTAAAAGCAACATGATCATAAAAAATAATATTCTAGATTACCAACTCTGCCAGGTGGTCTCCTAAATGTTTGAAGTACACTGTTTTCATTCAGTCCTCAGGACCATCCCATGAAGTATGAATTACTTTCCCATGTTACAGATGCTGAATCTAAGACTCAGGTAATTTAACAGTTGCCTGAAGCCTCAGAGACATTGAGAAATAGGAGGGAAGGTTCACATCTAATAGCCTGCAAAGCCCATTCTCTTTTCATTCTATTGTCTCTGCCACACCATGGACGCATTACCATATTTACCTGGAAAATGATCAGTGGAAGAGAGAAATGTCATTTTCATCTTTTGCAAAGGAAGGCAGCATTATAGGAGATGCACAGCCAGCACTTTTTTAAAATGTAAAGAGTAGGGGTGGATTTTGGAGATGGGCATCCAGGTCAAAACTGTGAGGTGTGCTGGCTGTGGGAACTCTGATGCTACTGAAGATTAAAGCCATTGTTAGGATCTCACGAACACTCACATTGATTCAGCTGAGCCCATGGACCACTCCATAATCCATAATCATCCCATATTCATGCTGATTTGGGGATGGAGGAAAACCAAATGCATTTATCTACTTCTGAGTTTTGAATTTAGTTGGACAGTTTAAGGGCGATGAGATAAGGAACCTACCATAAAAGGGCATGGGAATTTGGGTGCCAGGCTGACCTGGATTTGAATTCTAGTTTCATCTCCTTCTAATTCCTACTTATTCTTTCCCAAAGCAACTTCTTACTAAGTTATCTTCCCTGTATCTGTAAAATGGGGCTTTACTATGGGAGTTAAATCAATGATATAAAATTAACTCCTTTATGGCAGGCACATTATAACATAATAGATGCACATTAAATGAGAATCTTTTCCTTCTAGTTTTTTTTTTTTTTTTTTTTTTTTTTTTTTTTTTTTTTAATGAGAGCTGTTTTGGAAGCTCAAATTGGGAGGACAACTTTGGTTCTATCTCGTGGAGGAAGTCATGCAATACTTGTCTTTTTTCTTTGAACTGCTGGTGAAGCCCCTTTCAATTCTAATCAAATCAAAAACTGGTGAGTCAGATGCTGTGAGAAAAAAAAAAAAGATACACAAAAAGCAATGGTTCTTTGTAACAACATACAAGATAGGAAATGTTCATTCTCCAGTATCTCTGGTTTAATATCCTAGCTCCAAGTACTTATTTAGTTAACTTTTACTCTTATTTTTGGAGCATAGCTTTGAGAACTTCAGCACCCATGCTTTCCATTAACAGGCTGCCATGTTACCTGTACTCAGCAAGAAAATCACCCCACCCACCACTGGGCAAATGCCCTCTGCCTTGTCTTGTACCTAAAGGGAATCATGGGGAAAAAAAAGATTTAGAAGAAAACATATAAGGATTTATTTCCTTGTATTTTTCTGGGGTATTACAGACAAGTTTCTTCATATAAGACAATAATGAGATCCAAACTATGCTAAGATCCTATTGTTTATGTGCAGAGTGGGGGTCACAAGTAAAGGATGTACTAGTTAATATTAAATTTATACTTTCTCCAAAGTGGAAGCAGAATTCAAGATAAAAATGAACAATAATCATCCCAAGAGAAGATTATGTGAAAAATGATCTGAAAGAACAGTAATCTATAGTTTATGGGAAAAAACTATACATACTGGACAACATTTAATATTTTTTAAAAATATATAACACTATTTCCTTGCTATCCTAGGAGGGAGTTATTTTCCACACACACCCCCTCTACAAATGTACCATTTCTTACCAAATATTCAGAACCATCAGACTTACTTGATGATACTCTCTGGAATATGGATGCAATCCATTGGGATCAGCCCGCTGAGTTCCGATAAGCTACTAACATATTTAATTTTACTGCTGAATTTTGAACTAAAAGAAAAAAAGAAAGAAAACCACTATCATTAGTTGCTGCTTCTCCATTCTAAGGCCATTATGCCTTCTTTAAAAAATATCTTTTTTGTTTATTTGCTTGTTACTTTTCTGGTGCTGGGGATGCAACACATGATCTTACAAGTAGCACCCTACCTCTGAGCTATACCCCCAGACCCCAAGTTTTGATATAGTTAACACCTTAGTCTAGCATTTTAAGAAGAAAGGTTAACACTTTTTGAATAGTCATTATAGGTTCAGACACTTTTTTTTTTTAACTTGACAAATAAAAATTATATATATTTATTGTGTACAACATGATGTTTTGAAATGTGTGTGCATTGTGAAATGGCTAAGTTGAGCTAATTAACATAAGTATTACCTCACTTACTTATTGCTTTTTGGGTAAGAATACTTAAAATCTACTCGAGTTTTTTTTCTTAGTAATTTTAAAGAATATAATGCATTGTTATTAATTGCAGTCACTCTGTTGTACAATAACTCTCTTGAACTTAGTCTTTCAACTGAAATTTTGAATCCTTTGACCATTCCCCAAATTTAGCCCTCAAGGACCACCAATCTACACTCTATTTCTATGAGTTCAACTTCTGTAGTTTTCACATACAGTAGTCCCTTGCTTGCTACGGAGAATTGGTTCTAGGATCTCTCCCCAAAGCCCACACGCCATGGATGCCAAAATCCAATGATGCTCAGATTCCTTATACAAAACAATGTAGTATTTACATATAACCTATGCATTTCTCCTTATATACTTAAAAATTACCTCTAGATTATCTGTGATACCTAATACAATGTAAATGCTGGGTACATAGTTTTATACTACATTGTTTAGGGAATGATGACAAGAAAAAAGTCTGTGCATGTTCAGAAATATGGTTTTTGTTTGTTAGTTTAATATTTTCAATTTGCATTCGGTCGACTCTGCAGGTACAGAAGCCGTAGATACGGAGGGATAAGTGAAATAATGTGGTATTTGATCAGGCATCATTTTAAGTGGTTTATGTATATCCACTCATATATTTCTTTATACAGCCTAGAGATGTATGTACTGTAATTATCCTTTTTGTAAGTTTTAAGGATAAGGAAGCTAAGATCTAGGGTCTCAGATAAATCAGGTTTCTGACTCCAAAGTCCACACTCCTGATCACTTCTCACACAGCCTCCCCACGGTTGCTGCCTCTCTCAGTAGTCATTGAGTTATGTTTTATTTGATTTTTTTGCTTGTTTATTTGTTTTTAACAAACAACAATCTTATCGCCTTTTCAGTATCTACTAAGGTTAATACTATTAATAATATATGTAAATATATATATTAGTTAATATATTTTGTATGTAAATATGTTAATAACATATAAATTCTATTTTATCTTAATTTTGTAGTTTTATTTTTAAATCCTTTTTTTAGTTTTTCTTGAAGTTTTCATTTGAAAATTCAATCCAAATGGACCACCATCAGAAAAATGTGTTCCAATACTTGGATTTGAATCATGAACAGCTTGCATCTAAACAGGTTCATTTTAGATGTGTGCAAATGTATAGAAAACAACTTGGAAGAAAATCAGTGAAACTAACTGATAAGAAAATTTGCTTCTAGGGAATAAATAACTGCTGAAGAAAGAATTTGGTCCTACCTGTAATGTGAAGATGCATTTCTGAAGAATGTTTTCTAACACTTGTGTAATTGCAAACTTGTTTTTAAAATATATTATTCCACCTGAACGGGAATTTGTTCAAGGTTCTAACATTCTCGACAGTTTCACATGAACATACATCCCTAGTCTACTGGGATTGTGCGGATATGGGTACCCACCAGGCCATCTCAAATACCTTTAGCTACTGTGAATTCTGGTAAGAAGTTTTTTCAAGGCTTTTTTGTTGTTGTTACTGTTTGTTTTTATACTTTTTAAAATTTGTTCTAATTAGTTATTCATGACACTAGAATGCACTTTGACACATCATACATAAATGGAGTATAACTTTTCATTCTTCTGGTTGTACATGATGTAGGTTTTCTATATATCTACTTTAATATTTTACTTGTAATTCTGACCCTGGGCCTGTGGACTATGACTTGTGGACAAATTTTCTGTCCATGAAATCACTACTAGCCCTCCTGTTAAAACCTGGGTGAACACGGATCACCAGCGATAGACTACATTAACATCTTCCTTCCTTTTGGAGTGTGTGAATTAAACTCAGGGCTTCTTTGTTTGTTGTTTGCAACATTGGGATCTAACCAAGGGCCTTGTGCATGACAGGCAAGCAACCTTTAAGTTCAGTTTTGCTAAAGGCAGAGTAGATAAGCCAGAGACAGGAAAGGAATCATGCAAGAGGAAAACTTCCAGCTCTGGTGGTTTGTTCCTTGGAATTCCCAGTGCTCCAAATGTTTGTTCTCTCTTGCTTGGTGTATTTGTGTCTGCTCTCTCCTCTGCCCGGATTGCTCTTCTCCCTGTTTTCAGCTAGTCAATCCTACCAGTCCTTCAAAACTCACATTGAAGGTTTACTCTTCGGGAAAATCTCTCTTGATCCAGACTCTCAGCCTTCACTTTCTAATGCTACCCAGAAACACCCTCATCTCAAATTACTGCCCCCCAAAGTGTTTCAGTTGCACCCTGTATTGTAGTTGTTACTTATCTGCCTATGTCCACTGTGGGACTTTCAGCTTCTTGGGGACAGCAGTTGAGCTGCGTAATTTTACCAGTACTTAGCAGACAAGTAACTCATCCTTTAAAATGAATTTGCCATATACCTTCATCATAGATGTCACCCTTTAGGTGCAAAAAACCTATAATAAATACATTTTAGTGCCTTCTTTTTTTCAAGTTCAAAACTTGGTAATACTAATGTAAACGGATTCAAAAGTGGGGTGTTTTTATTTTTACTTATTTATTTTTGCTGTATTGATGATTGAACTCAGGACCTCATGCATGGTAGGCGAAAGGTATACCTCTGACCTCCATCCCCAACCATTTTTATTTTGAGTCAAGGTCTTACCAAGTTGCCCAGGCTGGCCTCAAACTTGTGATCTTCCTGCTTTAGTTCCTCAAGCAGCTGGAATTATAGGTGTGCAAAGTTGTGTGTGTCGGGAGGGTCTTTTTCCCCCTTTTATTGGTGCATTATAATTATACATAATAGTGGGTCTCACTGTGCCATATCTATACATGCATATAACATAATTTGCTCAATCTCATTCCCCAGCACCTTCCCTTTGCCTTCTCTCCTCTCTCCCCCAATCCACTTGTGTTAGATCTCAGGACAGTGTGTTAGGGGGTATATCTTTAAAGAGGTGCTTACATGATGAGACTGCAGGGCACAATGGTCAAGTGCTTGACCTGTGTGTTCTTCAGAATGAGCAGACCTTTGTGTCCAGAGTCTGAGTTCATGGTGTTTTGGCTTTGTTACTCTAGACCTGGGGTTGGCAGTCTACAGGCCAAAGCCCATTCACTGCCGGTGCTTCAAGGACCTGGGGCTGCAAATAACTTCTCCATTTTTTAAATGGTCGATGAAAACATCGATTGAGAATATTTTGTGATGTGTGAAAATTTAATTTCAGTGTTCATAAATTAAAGTTTTATCAGAACCCAGTCATTTGTTTATGTAGTGCTATGGTTTAGATACGTGTCTCCCAAAAGCTTATGCGCAAGATAATGCAAGAAGATTTAGAGGTGAAATGATTGGATTATGAGAGTCTTAATCTAATCAGCGATTAATCTCCTGATAGGGATTAACTAAGTGGTAACTGAAGGCAGCTCTGGTGTGGCTGGAGGAGGTAGGTCCCTGGGTGTTTGCCTTTAGGGTTTATATTTTGTTTCTGTTGAGCAGAGTGCTCTCTTTCTTTCTCTCTCTCTCTCTAACTCTATCTCTCTCTACTTCTTGGTGACATGCCCTGACCTGCTTTCCTCCTCCAAACTCTTTCACCATGATGTTCTGCCTTACCTCAAACCCTGAGGAATAGAGCCTGCTGTCTATGAACTGAGACCTCTGAAGCTGTGAACCCCCAAATAAACTTTTCCTCCTCTGACTGTGCATGTCAGGTCTTTTGGTCACAGCAGTGAAAAATCTGAAAACACAGTGTTTGTGACTGACAGCGGCATAGGGGAGTACCTATGACGAGGCCATACCACCAATGAAGCCTAAAATATTCACTACTTGATCCTTTATAGATGATTTCTGTCTTAGGCCTTTTATTTGACCTCCTTAAACCTCAGGGCTTTTCCCTTTATCATGGAGATTTTAAATGTATCTGTTTCAGAGGACTGTCAATAGGGTTAACTGAGATAATGCCTAAAAGGATCCAATAAATGTAAGCCATTACTAGATGTAATTTACCACAGCACTACTATGATAATTTTGTTATTGCTGTTATCATCGTCATCATTACTATCTTGAAACTTCCTTCAGTAGTTTTAACTAATTAATTTGCTATGCTGGGGATTGAACCAGGCTTGGAGCATGCCAGGCATCTATACCCCTATACCTTGAGACTGTTAAGTTATAGTCAATTTTTAATAGTCCTACAGTGTACACTGGTCTCTACTCCCTTGTCAAAGAATTTCTTGCAATAATTAAAATACATGGCTGTTGTATACCTTACATAGTATTTTTAAAAGCAACTTAACACAATTTGGTAAACATTTAACTTTCACCAAAGGAAAATCAGGTTGAATTCCACTACTCAATCATCATAGGAAGTAGGGAATGAGAGTGCCAAGTAAATAAAAGTAAACATAAACAAAAAAGATAGAATCTAGATGGTACAATAAAATCTATTTTAAAAAATAATGGATTTAATATCTCTCCCCCTCTAGAAGTCATCAGAATTTTTTTTAGGAATTCATTAACACCTGAGACAGGAAAATTTCAAATTATCTATCTTATCGTATGTGTGTGTATGTGTGTGTGTGTGTGTTTTCTGGTGCTGGAACTCAAACCCAAGGCCTCATGCTACCAGGCATGAGCTCTACCACTGAGCCACATCCCCAGTCCTCTAATCCACACCCACGATAACACCATGATATTATATTTTTAAAGCTCTCTACAAAATAAGTGCTCATTTCATTTAACTGTTTCAAATCTTACTAAATTATGAGTCATACCTTACTTCTCTTTGCATCCTCAAAATATGAAGTTACATAGCACCTAACTATAAATAACTGATGCATTCACTGAATTAAAAGCAAGAATCCTCATGTTTGAACAAAATACAACTATTGAAATGGCTGCCCAGACTCTACCCGATTTTAATGACATATATGTTATTGGTTCAGAAGAAATGAAACAGTGAAGACAAGACAGGGCTCCCTTTTCTGTCCCTGGTTAGTCTTTATTTTCCGTTTTCATGTTATTCTGCTTTCCTATCTGTTACAAAATAACAAATCATTGAAAAAGTTTTGTCTATTTCCCTTTCTAATGTGGAAAACAGAAGTCCCATCACTTCATATTCCATGTTTACACGATGCAATTTAGAGGTCATGTTTTATAATGATCAGGGGGAAATATTAATATTCAAATAGGTACTTTTAATTAGGGAACCCCTGGTGTGTAGACCAGGAAAGCCTGAGGTAAAATACATTTTCCTAAATACTCTAAGTTTATAAATTCTTTTTCACAGGACAATTTATATACTTTTTAAAAAACTACTAGTAGTACTTTTACTAGAATGATAACTATACCTTATAAAAGGTCGTGTCACTGCAAGGATTGTTCTGATGAACCAAGATGGATGAACAATGATGAACGATTTCAAATTTTTGCGCAATCTATTTTGAAGAAAAAAAAACTATTACTCTTAACCCATTCTCAGTGGGAATTAAATAGAAAATAAATCCTCAAATAAGAATATATATATATAATATGTATGTATATACATATATACACATACATATGTGTGTATAACACACACACACACATATATATACGCATATAATTTTAGAGGGTTATAAGAAAGTTATTCTTATCTAATGGGAAGGTACAAAAGTTCCATGATTAATAAAAATTAATGTTTTTCACATAATTTGAAACATACATGATTCAAATCTCATTTTCCCATAGGAATAAACATAAACTAGAACAGTGGTATTATTGGAGTGCATACATTTATAATCATCATGGTATATTTTTGTTTAATGATACTTTTCATTTTTGTCAGCATTATCTTTACTTTTTTGAAAAAAATTCACTTTTTTTTTGGTATACCAGGGATTGAACCCAGGTGTGCTTAACCACTGAGCCACATCCCCACCCCTTTTTATTTTTTATTTTGAGACAGAGTCTTACAAAGTTGCTTGGGGCCTCAAAAAGTTACTGAGGCTGACTTTGAACATGAGATTCTCCTGCCTTGGTCTCCTGAGCTGCTGGATTACAGGTATGCACCACTGTGCCCAGCTAAGAATGCACTCTTAATAACAATTTTGACTATTTAATCTTAATAAGTTTTGGTTTTTGATTTGGTACAAAGAAAATTTACTGTTTTAACAATTCCTGGTCATATTTTTCAGCATTAGCAACATTGTATTATTAATGTTGAGATCATAAGACAGTTTTGTTTTAAATATAACTGGATATTCTCATGTTTTTTTATAAGGGGCCCCATTTAAGGGGATGCAGTCCATACTAGATATCATAAATTAGTATGCTTATTATACCAAGTTTCCTGTACGTGGCAATAAAGTGGTTTTTTTTGGTTTTTGTTTTTTTTTCCTAAATAAACCAGTATGGACAGAAGTAGCTCCAGGATACAAAAGTATTGGATTTCTTGAATTGACAGTGAATGTTGAAATACGAGCACAATGATTATGCAGATCATCATTGTCCCAGTACACAAAACAGCAGCCAGTTCCCATGCTACCACCCAAGAATCTCAGGTACTTTAACTGATTCACTCAAGTCACACCTCCATATGGCAATAAGACACGCACAGTTTAAAATAGTCTTGGTCATTGGGTGTGACTATTCAACAAAATCTGAGAAGGTTTTACTTCCTTTCAACTTTGGGGTGTCAAGTGACACTAGTATTTCTATAATTTATTGCTTCAAACATGCATAGCTCAATGTTCTTAAAATGTGAAGGCATATTTGGTAGACTAAAAGGAAATCTGATATGGGAGCTGTTGAAGGAGTCAACACAGTAGTTAAATAATGGAGCCCACGTACCGTCTGTCAATCATCTGGTAGCATTTCTTCATCCAGCCTAGCCCAGGCATTTTCCGTCTTGGGGTGGCACCATTCAGGTACACAATCATATAGTCTTCAGCTACCATCAACTCTAAAGTACTTATTACGTATCTGATTACAGGAAGGAAGAGGAGTGTTTTCAGTTTCCACATGAAATATTTCATCTTATTTACACCATAATTATGTAACAAATTACAGACTGAATGACATTTTAGTAGAATTGTGATTTATTACCACATTACCTTGGGAACAATACAGTTACCTAAGATCATTTCTCTGAGAGTATTGTTTCTTTGTATGGTTATCTATTTTCTGTTTGTTTTCAAACAAAAAATATTTTTTTCAAACAAAAAAATTTCAGGTATCACAGAAAAATATGTGGGTTATAAACCTGACTTTCAAAAATGTTAACTATGTCATCTAACATTTAAAGCAATCCCTATTAAACAAGGTAGATATAAATGAAGTCAGGTTATCATTAGTGGACTAAGAACTTGTTATCAGGGAACAAAAATAACACTTTGCCCAAAGGAAATGTTACAAAACTTTAAATGCAGGCCAAATTCTGCTTGTTCACTTTGTCTTCCATGTATTCCACTGACAAAAGAATCCTGTAAAGTTTCTAGCCCCTTCAACAATATTCCTTGACAGAAATCTTACTAACTTTTTATCAAAGGCCTGGGATATTCTACATCACCTACTTCCCTTAATTATAGTTGCCCTATCTGCCATTACATGCCCACAGACATTTATTTACTCAAAGCACTTTGTCATAAGTATCACTCACAGGAAAAGATTTTCCATGACATAGTGGTAATCCGCCCGACTGCTGTCTGGCAGAAAACAGGCGGCAAACACAATGATGGCATTTAGGCCGTCCCCATAGTATCCTGGGGGACAAACAAAAAGACATTTGTAACCAATTGAAAGCTCTTAACAAGATAATATTGATAAATCTGAAAACTTGGCAAGTGTGTGTGTGGAAATGACAGATATAACATGAGTTGACTATAGTTCTATAAGCAGATACACATATAATTATCTTTTGATGTTAACTTGTTAAATATATAGTGTGAGCATATTGATGATTTTATGTGCTGTATGTAGTTGTGATTGGCACATATAGCTATATCTATCTATGTGTATATATTCAACTTATCAAAAAAAGTAACACTTTTTCTTTTTCAGAGCTTGTACATGCCAGACAAGCAGTATACTATTGTGCCACAACTCCAGACCCAGGCAACGCTTTTTTGATTTCAATGTATACAATACAAATTTATGTTTATAAGCTAATTTTTATATTTCTTCATTCTGATGGCTAAGAAAGAGGTTATGTTGATTCTCTTTAGCTCTATTTAATTTTAGTCCCCAGTTCATTCAGTTAGTCACTGAACTGCAATATAATCTCACACCCACACATTCCAGTAACCAAATACTAGTAAACAGACATGTAAAACAGCTTTGTTTTGCTTTCGAGGCCTGGTCACTTGTGTGTAGTGCCCCTGGGATCTCTGGACTCAATAGGCAGCATAGGTGTACAAGAGAAATTCTAACCAGGCTTAGAGTAACTGAGGCCAGAATTCAGAGCCTTGTCTCTTAAAGAAAGGGGTATGCTCAAGAAGGCCTGGCTAAATTCTCTTTGAGTTTTATGAAAATATGTGATTTGGGAAAACTTGAGAATCACTTCCTAATAAGATAGCCCGGGTAGGAGAGTGCTGTGTGTAGTTAAGGCTAGAAAATAGGAGATGGGCATCGAAGTAAGTGTGGCCATTGACACTCTGAGGGCCAAGGATCATACAGACACATCTCAGGGCATTATTCCTGTTTTTTGAGATCTGACATCATTTTGCATTGCTCCATCTTTTAAGCAAACTTTTTTATTCCCTTAGAGCTTGTCTTTGAAATTCACGGCAGGTGTCTGTCAAATCAAATCCCCATTGGTAAGAATATAGAACAAAATGTGTCTTCAACACTGAAACTAGGAAGCAACGTCCTGAATTGTCATCTGGGTCACCGTGTTGAGCCTTGAACCCAGAGCATTATGCATGCTAAGCAGACATTCTGCCACTGTGCCACAACTGCAGCCCCAGGAAACACTTTTTGGCTTTTTATTTTTTAATAGTCTATCATTTTTTAATATCCCCATTTAAATACTTGCAGTTCATATCATCTAGTTCTGAACTTCAGAATCATTAAACAGAGATTCCCTCAAAGTTTTGAGAGGGACAGGACACATCTTCATGTTCGATCTGGTCCTCTCAAACTCAGTGTTTCATTTTTTCAGAACTCTAAGTATTCCGCTGGTGTAAAATGCTGACTGGGTATAGATCTGGGTGGGTTAAACAACTCTTGGAAAGCAGTTTAATAAGATATTCTCTACAAAGAGAATATGACTCTACTGCAAGCCAGGTGGGGGAAGAATGAAACCAACCAAAAACATATCCAGCTGTTGGCTTGTGAGAATTACTAATTTGAGGTTGTACACAGTATTTTATCTTGCAAGATGCTACCTATGTAAGTAGCCACCTGGGACCTCATGTTTGTGAAAGAGCATTATAGTAGCTTCCCTTCTGGTGTTTTACTTTAGTTCCATCTTTTCCAACATGTAGGTATTAATCAACTTCTTTTCAAAATTCAAATATGAAGGAAATGGCAGAAAGAGATGTATTTTAAATCAAGAAGAGCTTGTTCTACCAATATCATTTCTGAGGATTCATAACTAAATGGAAATCCATGAAGGATATAGTGACTTAGCTAACAAAGATATGCAATTTATACTCAGCACAATGAAAAGATAAGAGTTCATTAAAAGAGACAATAGGCATAATAAATACAACAACAACAAAAAAATAAGCACATATCTTTATAAAAGGGGCTGTCTGGCTCCAGGGTATCAGAATATTTTCAAGGTCATGACTGGTTTTGATTTCTTTTTCTGATTTCTCTAGAATTGTTTTTCTGTATTTTTTATTAGCCCAACATTTTAATTTTCTATTGGTGCATTATAATTATACACAGTGGGATTTGTTGTCACATATTCATACATGCACACAATATAGCAATTTTTTTGAAAGAAGAAAGACTGGGGTTTATAAATTGTACTTGAGAAGTCATCTTAAATGGCAATTTGGCTCCTTGTATGAGTGCTACAACATGGTGCTCTCCAGAGTTCATTTAGTGGAAGGAATACTGAGGGATTGATGTACTGCTTCATGATCACTGTCTAAGAAAGGAATATATAAATATTGCTTTATATATATATATATATCTTTTATAAATGTTGCTGGACTTTGCAAATAGAAATGGCTCCTTGTACTTTAAGTCAGAATTAACTGTTAGAAGGGAAGAAGAGGCAAAAGGGGAAAGAAGAGAATAGGAGGAGAGAAGATGATTTAGGAAAGGAAGTAGAAGAAAAAAATTCCACATGAAAGTTTTCCTCCAAAATCAAGAGCCCATACCATCTTTATCAGGCTTCAGTGACACCTCGGGTAATAACTGCTGGTGAAGTGCAATAACTAAAATGAGCAGGACCATTTGCTCATTGCACCCCCACTCCCATGCCAGAGGCTTCCTGGGTAAATTTCTATCCTCAAATTCAGTTTTTCAGATGAAGCTGCCTATTGGCAACAGCGTAACATATGCAGTTTGATTTTTAAAGTATTT
Organism: Sciurus vulgaris; assembly: GCF_902686455.1. Taxonomy (NCBI): domain Eukaryota; kingdom Metazoa; phylum Chordata; class Mammalia; order Rodentia; family Sciuridae; genus Sciurus; species Sciurus vulgaris. Next base: position 11,356,951 of record NC_136476.1, on the reverse strand, counting down.
ACTTTGTTAGACTCTTCCTAATAAATATGAGGTGGATAGGGTGCACTTGATGGAGGGTGTGAACAATCTCACCAAGGAGTGACCTGGGATGTCTGAAGCAGGGTGGCAAGCCTTACCTGAGGTGGCACAGACAGGCATGAAAGGGATGTAACACAAGTTTGCTGGCCAGCAAATGGAATGGAGAGAGAAGGAAAGACGTCACAGTCACAACCCAAACACACACACACACACCAGCCAGCAACTCTTCTCTGCATTCTTTCCAGGATCATCTGTCCAGCAACACTGCAGAGAAGGTTACCTGAGTCTCCTATAATGAAATAAGAGAAGCAAAAAACAAAAAACAAACAAAAAAAAGAGAACAAGAAAGGAAACTACTTGTTAAAATTCTTTCATGCGATTATTCTTGGTTATTTAAATGTGTTCTCTGTTCTAAGTTGAAAAAAAGCTACTTCTGGCCTTGATGTGACCCCATGCCCTTGACTGAGCAAAACCAACTATAACACTTTTTGCTTTTTTTTTAATTTAAGCAGATGGCAGGGATAGTGTTTCTGGGATCATAGGACATGAAACGATATTGTTGATCACCTTAATTTGACTGGTGAAGCAACTGAAGCCCAGAGAAGGTAAATGACTGGTGAGAGGCAGAGGCTAGTAAGTGTCAAAGACAAGCCTTAAACTTACATGTCTGCCTGCATTGTGTACAGGGCCTATGACAATAGCTCATATCAAGGTCACCAAAGCTGAAGACGGAATTACTTGTTCAAATTCACAGGGAGCACTTGGCAGTGTCTGACTTTGGAGCCAACTTCTGCAACTCTTTTTCTTACTCCCCCTTCCAATTTATCACACAGAGTACTGTCCACACTTCCTAAGGACTGAATGGGAAAATGGCCTCGCACCAAAATGCAAAGCATCAGAACAAGGATCATGCTCACTGAGGAGTCTGCTTTTTAAAGCTCATCAGAAGCCAGGATGACAAACTCAAATAGATGGGTAACCAGGAAGCTTTGTCATCTAAGATCTGAGGGAGTGATGTAAGTTTCCAATATGGAAAACAAGGCTTTGGCAAATTCAGAAGTAACATCCAAACACTCTTTACCTACAGGATACAAAAGCCGTTGAGCGTCTAAGGAGGTGGCCTCTTGCTGATGTACCGGATGAGAGCAGCCAGAGGCACATTCATGCAGGCCAGTAGCACCTGGAGGAGGCTGAGGTGAAGCCAGGGAGAGGAAAGGCGCCCTTCCTTTCGAAATAAACCTGACAGTCACACAGACAAAACCAAGCTCGCCACACACAATGGAGGGTAGCAAATGCCAATGGCAGGAGATGGCAGGCACAGAAAGCTCAGCAAACCAGGTTAGCCCTGAGGTCTCAGGTGAGTTTCTAGAGGCTGTGACAGTCAGAGGCAGGGGCTCTTCCCAACCATCTGTATACTGCTGATAATCACTTTGTCCTGATTCAGGCTCCAGGCTGATGGGCTTAACTCATGCACCCAGTCCACTTGACTTCATTGGGGTTGACAAATAGGTGAGTCTGTCTGCTGAAGGATTGAGCGATGACTCAGCTGAGGACAGCAACATCAGAGCCTGCTTCCTTTACAACACAAGGACCTTAAGAGCTGAGGGGGTAAATGTTGTAGGGATTATCACAGGGTGACTAACTTACTTTGGTAGACTTTCCAGAATTGTCTATCCTTTCTTCAGAATAAGCATAGGCCACACTTATAACCAGTCTTTGTTTCATTTTGTTTTCATTTCCCCAAAGCAAACATACCCCAAATACTTTATGGGTGGCACAAAGGAGGAACGACTCTCTGGGAAGTTTTCGAGAGTGTTTTCAGTGTGGTTTTCACAAGAACAAAAGGGTTTACTAATGGTTACTTGCCTGTCACTTAGCAGGATCAGGCGAGTTTTCATTGTGAAGAGGTGTGGGACAGGATTTTCTCCAAGACAACTGGTCCTGGCCCCACAGCAGCTACCACAGGGGCAAACTGCCATTTCAAGACAGGCAAAACATAGGTCATGGCTAAGGGCTCCGACTGGCATTCTCCATCACTGTCATGGCCAGGTTCCCTGAATAGTCCTGGGACTTATGGAAGGTGGCAGTGCATGCGACAGAAAGGGATAGCTCTATTGGTGGAGGGATGTTTAACTAAAATAACAAAACATCCTCATGCTCTTTAGAAAATGTTGCAGACTTAATGCAGTGCCAAAACTCTTATTTTTCTGTCCTCCTTAAGGAAGAAAGAACACAGAGAGCAGCAATTGCCTTGTCAGCTCGCACTTTTTCTGGAACAGCTGGGTGGTTACAGTGGCACCTCAGGGCTGCAGGAAAGGAATGCATGCAGTAGAAAAATAAAAAAAGCTGTGGATGTTTTCTGAAATTGACAATGTTCAATGTGTAACTCATGCTCCTCTGACTTTTTTTTTCTTTTTTTTTTTGAGTCTCAAATTAATCAAGGCTCATATGCTTCTGAAGGTCCCAAGAAAGCACTGGAAATACAAAATATGACTTCCCCTTTCCTGGTCCCTCACTAAGCAGATGGAAGCTTTGACAGGGATTGGAAATTGTTAGATATAGATTTAATGTAGTTTATGGAAAAGAAAACTTTAAGTAGGGGGAACAAAGGGTACCAGGATGAATTCAAAAAGACTTCCAAAGCTTCTGAAGAGAACTCAAAAGACATTTTTGCAGTTATGAATTCCACTAGGGTACATGGTATTACATACTATAAGCCATTCAGTTCAACACTGTTGATAGGGATTGCAAACAGACATTAATACAATGGACAACTATGGCTTTTGAGAAGTTTACACAGATTATAACATGGCATGAAAAGCACTTTTTATACAGAAAAGTAATTTTTGCCCTAGTAGACTTTCAAGTTTTTAGTGGACAGAGTATGAGGTAACACACTTAGCTCCCAGTCACCTGAACACAGAATGCAGAATAGGGTGACTTTGGGAACCCTGGTTTTATTTTCTCATTAAAGAACATGGCCACCCTGCCCCATCTCCCAGATTCACACAGTGTGACTACCTCCATGAGAAATGACTCTCCTGTAGGGCTCGATGACCTTCATGTCAATCCGTTGCTCTTGTTCTCCAATCACCACTGTTCTCCACAGTCGATTGTCTTCCCGTTCCTCTTCAGCCGTATATTCTGGAATAGATTCTGACTCTTGGCCAGAATCTTTGTTGGCCACGGAATCTTCTGGAAATGAAGCACAAAGCAGGGTTGAAGGAATGAGACCTCCAGAGTAGAAGCAGCAAAGCAATGGGATTGTAAGCTACAATCCCATTGCTTTCTGGTGGCAGAACTCACCTGGTACACCACTAGCTGTGGGCAGCCTTTATAGATTAACACCCTGGCCACACGAAGTCTACTCAGGGAAGTCTATTTTATTGACCTGACAAACACATCCATTGCTAAAGTCACACAGAGGGCCTTAGTGAGGCCTTAGCAAGTCTAGAGCGGTCTTGAGCCAGTAGAGGCCCAATGAGGGATAAGCTGGTACCAAATCATCCTTGATCAATCTGGATAAAGATAGGCCTTGATGATGGGGTGAAAGGCTATTTCTGAGACCCAGATAATCTTGGTTTCCTTAGGCCACATCTGATGGCTCAGAGTGTGTGAGGCATGATAGCTTGATGTTTTTTGTTTGTTTGTTTGTTTGTTTGTTTTTTGCGTTGCTGGGGATTGAACCCAGGGCCTTATGCTTGCGAGGCAAACACTCTACCAACTGAGCTATATTGCTATATCCCTAGCCCCTAGCTTGATGTTTTGATGATATTACCAGCCAAGATCCCTGCTCTCAGGCTCTTAGAACAGGGTTGAACCCCCTTCCCTATTGGAAAAACATCTGGACATAAATTTGGTATTATTATTATTATTATTTCATTCTATTTCCAAATATGCTGCATAAAGTTTTTATAGTAAAGAAGAAACAATTTTATAGACCACAAATAAACTAAGGCCCCAAATTCATAAGGCTTCTAAATTTAGGGGTTCATAAAACAAAAAAAAAATACGGGGCATTCTTTATGAAGAACTTTACTCTTTGCATCCAAAAAAAGTAATCATCTTGTCTTTTAAAAGAATAGTCAGTGATAATTTCCATTTTTACTAGCAGCACTAGTAGAGTTCAACAATGGTTATTCTTTATAACCTTAAGTAATTTGAAGGAAAAGAGTATAACTTCACAGTAATTCTGAGATACTGTCATTCTTATTTTCCTATTTGTGGAAAAAGATCTTTGAATCTGCACTGCACTTTCCTTATATTCCTCCTACAGCATTTTGAAAATAACAGCAATACTCTAGTATCTAACATCTTGTGCTAGGCACAGTAGTTTTAAAATATATATTAAACCAACGAAAATACTGACTCCAGAATAGTTTGTCTCAGATCACAGAGTTAGCAAGCAAATATATTTAAAATCATTACCTTTTTCAATGCTTCTAAGTTATCACATTGTGCCTTGAGTGTGTGGTTTTCATTCTTATTTATTTTATGAAGAGGCTGAGACTGTTGGGCTAAGGAACTGTGTCTAAATCACCTTGGGTACTCACCTCCACCAACACACACTGCACACAGCTTGGAAACCTACTTACTCAGCATACTCAATAAAAACTGAGAAGGTGAGTGGGTAAATAAAGGAAAGTTTGGGCCAGATCCTAGAAATATGGGTTATCTGTAAGGGAGTCACAACAAAGACATTACATCCCAGAACATTCTGCAGTTACACATTCAAAAGTGCCTAATGACCTGTGACTTGGAATAGGAACATGAAGTAGGACTGGGAAGCAATCCCAGCCATTTTTGCCAACACCAACAACCACCACTACCCACAGAGACTTGGCTCACATCAGATTCCACTGTTCCCACAGTGCCTGGGAGCATATTAAGGACAGAAAGCAGTCACCTTTGGCTTCCAAATGGGCACTATGTCATTCGTGCAAATTTACCCATCTGCAATCCCATTCTGCTTTCTTTCTTTCTACTCAGGTTAAGAAACTTAGATGCCTATCCCAATGTCCTTACTGGGACCCTGTCGTTGTTTGAATAGGAGGTATCCTCCCAAAACTCCTGTGTTAACGCAGGAATGTTTGGAGGTGAAGTGATTGGAGTGTGAGAACTCTAACATAACCATTCCATCAAGTTTGAATGGACTGACTAGGTGGTAATGTAGGCAAGCGGGGCATGGTTGGAGGAGGTGGGTCACTGGGGGCATAACCTGGAAGGGATCTTCCCCTTTTCCCCTTCCCCACTCTGTCTCACTGCTTCCTGGCTGCCATGAATGTGGCAGTACTCCTCCACCAAGGCCTTCTGCCATGATATTCTTCCTCATCTTAGGTCCCAGAACAATGCAGTCAGCCATCTATGGACTGAGACCTCTAAAACCATGAGCCCCAAATAAACTTCCCCTTCTCTAAGTTGTTCTTGTCAGGTGTTTTGATTACAGCAATGCAAAATTGACTGACACTGACCCTATATTCCATCTTGCCTCAGCTCCCTGGGAACCCTAGAATTCTGATGTGGGTTTCTCTTCTGTTATTCCTGAACACACAGATGCTTGCCTGTGATGAACCTGCCATCCACCAACCCCTCTGCTCTAGTTTGTGCCTGGTGATCTGTGTGGGGTGAGAATAGGGGTTGTTTTGTTTGTTTTCTGTATACTACTATTAAAGTTGCCTCCCTAAAATAATTTTCTGTATACCACATTCTGGTTATAACAGTAAAACATACTCCAAACAAATATAGTCAACAGATCTTTCACAAAGGAATCAAGGCAGTACAATGGAGTCGAGATAGTCTTTTCAGCAAATGCTGCTGAAACAACTGGACATCCTTTTGCCCCACCCCCCTCAAAAAAAAAAAAAAAAAAAAAAGAAAGAAAAGAAAAAAAAAAATGAATCTAGACCCAGATCTTATACCTTTCACAAAAATTAACTTACAGTGGATTATTAGACCTAAATGTAAAAATATAAAACTCTAAAACTCCAGAAGATAACATAAGAGAAAATCTAATTGATCTTGGGTACAGAGATGACTTTTTAGATATTACATCAAAGTCGTGAGCCATGAAATAAATAACTGACTAGTTAACGTCATTAAAATGAAAAATCTGTGCTCTGTGAAAGACAATAAGAGGACAAGTCACAGACAAGGGGAAAATATTTGCAGAACACACATCTAAAAACGGACAGTTATCCAAAGTATATAAAGAATGATTAAAACTTAAGAATAAGGAAATGAGCAAAAGAACTGAACAGATAGCACATCAAAGAAAATTTTCAGATAGTAAGAAGGTATATAAAAAGATGTTCTATATAATATGCCACTAGGGAATTATAAATTAAAGCAACAAGATACCATTATATACCTATTAAAATAGCCAAAAGTCAAAATACTGACAATATCAACTACTGGTGAGGACATGGAGGAACAGGAACACTTCACTCATTCATTGCTGACAGGAATGTAAAATGGTACAGCCACTGGAAGACAATTTGAGGTTTCTTACAAAACTAAACACATTCTTTCCATACAGTCCAAAACCATACTCCTTATCAATTATCCAAACGACTGGAAAATGTATATTCCTGCAAAAACCCAGGCATAGATGTTTATAGCAGCTTTATTCATAATTGCCAAAACTTGGAAGCAACCAAGATCTCCTTCAGGAGGAAAATGGAAAAATAAACTGTGGTACACTCAAACAATGGAATATTTCTAAGTGCTAAAAAGAGATGAGCTTTCAAGACATGAAAAGATATGGAAGAATCTTAAATGCATGTGTAGAAAGCCAATCTGAAATGCTACTTACTGTATAATTTCCAGCAATAAGATACTCTTAGAAAGGACAAAGCTAGGGAGACACTAGCAGGATCAGTGGAGGGTTAGAGGGGAGCAGGGGATGAATAGATAGAGCGCAGAGGATTTTTGGGGTAGCGAACTATTCAGTGTGATACTATAATGGTGGATATACATTATATGTTTGTCTAAGCCCATAGGATATACACCAAGGGTGAGCCCTAAGGTAAGCTGTGGCCTTTGGGTCATAATGATGTGTTAATGTAAGCTCATTAATTATAACAAATTTACCACTGTGATGTAGGACGCAGCTGTTGAGGGGACTGTGGTATGGGGGGAATGAGGGCATAGGGGAGCTCTCTGTACTAGCCACTCAATTTTATTGTGAATCTAAAATTACTCTAAAAAATAAAGTTTAATTGAAAGAAGAAAAAGGAAATCACATAAGAGTACAAGCAATACAGAGACTGTTCATGAAATAGGAAAATTGCCAATATGGCTCTTACCCATTACTGTTTGATGGGTACTATTTTTCCTCTGTCCACACACTTTTTTGCCAATAAGTATGATTATCCCATATGTTCTGCATATTCTATACATACTGTTATTTAATTTAATCCTACCCAGTAATACAATATGGGCATCTTTGCATCTTAGGGAATATAAATCCTGCTCATTTTTTAAAGTAGCCTTCAAGTAGCTTCATTTTGCTGATGCCTTTTTTAGTGTATCAATCCCATGATGATGGAAATTTACTTATATTCCATTTTTTAATAAAGAATTGTTCCAGTATGTATCTGTGCACAGGTATCTTACCTCATTGGTACACATATTGTTATAGGGCAAGGTTTTGGAACTGGAAGACTGGATCAGTGGGATAAGCACTTAATGTTTTCTGTGAACACGTTTGTCCTGGAATACATCACACCAAAATATATGCAATACCTGCTGCCTCCCCCTATCCTAATCCTGGAGGCCATCAAAGTTCTTTGCCCTTGACATTTAAAGTGGAAATAATCTCACTGTTTTCATTTGAATTTCCTTAATTACTAAAGAAGGTGAGTTTTAAATCTTTATTGACTATATTTCTCTTCCTGACAGGGAGGTACCTGCAACATCTTTTGTCTACAGTGATCCTTATATATCTGGTATAGTTCTTTCTACAGAACTTTGTCGGCATAGCAGGGTATGATGGCATAAGCCTGTAATCTCAGCAACTAGGGAGGCTGAGGCAGGAGAATTGCAAATTGGAAATGAGCCTCAGCAGCCCAAAGAGAGCCTGTCACAATTTTTTTTGAAAAAGGCCTGAGGATATAGTTCAGTGGTACAGTGCCCCTGGTTTCAATCCCCACTACCAAAACAAAATAAAACAGAAAGAACTCTGTCAGGTATTACAATTATTATTCTACCTTGTGCTTACCTTTTCAATTTATTTGCATACTTTTTGTTTGTTTGTTTGTCTTGGTACCAGGAATTGAACCCAGGGGTGCTTATCCACTAGGCCACATCCCAACCCTTTTCATTTTTTATTTTGAGACAGGGTCTCACTCAGTGTGTAGGGCCTCATTAAGTTGCTGAGGCTGGCCTTGAACTTGCAATCCTTCTGCCTCAGCCTCTGGAACCACTGAGATTATAGGCACATATCACAGTTCCCTGCTATACTATAAACTTTTACAGAAATTTAAAATTTTTATATAGTTGACTTGTTAAATTTTTCTTATTTTTTTATTATATCATACTAAAAAGACAACCTCTATCTTAAAGTATACACACACACACACACACACACACACGTACACACGTATTTTCTTATAGTTTCTTAGTGTCTTTTAAAAAACAGCATTATTATTTGTTTTGGTAAAAAAGCGTGGGGCTGGATTTTTTATGAGGTGTTATTCCTGATGTTTGAGAATGAGGGAGCTGGCAAGTTGCTGGGACTCCTTCTCCTGCCCTTTCACGCAACTGATTTAAATGGGGAGGAAAGGAATGATTTAAGAACTAGGGGTACATTGAGTTCTTTTAAGGTATTCACTTCTAGAAGTCAACAGTACAAGCTAGGAAGAAGTAAAAAATAGCTTTATTGACTTTTGTGAGTTAGCAATTCTCCCCTGGTCTTAATAATTCTTCTGCTATAACTATAAATCATCATCCTCCCCCCAGCTTTCATTTTCTGACTCTGCAAAAACTTCAGTTCTCATTTAACTCTTTACCTCCAGACCCTGAGAATTCAATTTTTAGTCTCACACCCTCTTCATTAAGAAATGCTTGCTTTCTTTTCTCAGTGATCAGCTTTCTCCCTGATTATTGCAGAAGATAATTAGACCCTCACACACAGTGGGGAGAGGTAAACTTGAACTTTTTCTTTTGAATTTTGAGATGATCTAGCACAAGCTCTTGAATGTCCTGTGCTATGCAGACCACAGCAGTACTGGGGATTGAAACCAAGGGTGTTTTATCACTGAGCTATACTCCCAGTCTTTTTTTTTTTATCTTCTTAAAAATTTTGAGACAGGGTTTTGCTAAGTTGCCAAGGCTGGCCTTGAACTTGTGATCTTCCTGCCTCAGCCTCCCAAGTTGCTGGGAGTATGGGCACATGCCACTGTACTGGCAGGAAATCCATTCTTGTGCTTCCTATGAACCAACTAGAGCTGAGTTCATCTGTGGCTTTGCTGTGGGGACATGCACCTGTGCAGCAGGCTAGCTAGATATTGATGGCCTTGCATGAATAAAATGAATACTCTTAGAAGCCACTCTGTTTGCAGTCTTCCTTGTTACAGGAAAAATATCTGTGTACAAGTTAAGATGTCTTTTTAAAATTCTTTGGATGACAAGCAGCAAGGCAGTAAGTTAATTTGAGTATAAAATCTTAGCATGTAAAAACACAAAGAAAAAATCTTCCTTTCAGAAAACACCATTACAGCATAAGGCTGCTTGTGGGTAAGACACAGTAAACTTAACACTTGATTAGTTTATATGCAGTTAAAACAAGAAATTGTTTTTATAAGCTGGTTGCCTATAGGCTGTGAAAATATCAAAGACCATAAATAGGAATGTTAAATGAAGGGATTCCCTGATTATCTGGAAATAATATTGGGGTGCTTATCAACCCAGAAAACTGTCATTAGGAGTTAGTGTTAAAAAAGGCAGCTTAGATAAGGTCACTAAACATCACTTGGGAAACTAGAAAGGAAAAGTTAAGAGGACATGAGTGTTTCCTATAATGTTCTTATCAGGAATACACAGGCAAAAATTCTTTATCATTTTTCCACTTCCCTTATGAAATGCCTTTGCTGAGATCTATGTTATGGTAAAATTACTTTGTGGTTGGTTTGGAAAACAGAAATAGGTCATATTTTTTTTCTGACCTTTGGATATTTTTAAGTTTCTAGGATTAATATAATAAAGTATCTAATGACACAAAGATAACCCTTAATATGAAAGACAGACCTCCTAAGTCCTTCACTATTTGCATATTTCTGACCTCTCAGGCACATTGTAATTATCAAAGGAAATCAAATCTTAATTATATTGGTAGCTTAAATTATATTTCTCAACTGTTTGGACACAACTATTAAAATGGCTTGGAAGTGAAGAATAACTTAACATCTTTAGATAGTGAGATTTAAAATTTTTTCCATACACTAAATCACAGAGGGCCATTGGCTACTAAGTAAAAAGAGGCAAATGGCATGAAAGACTTTGAGGTTGTAAAGTAAGAGTTTTCAGATTGTGAAAATGGTTGGATAAAAGGAGGTATAGAGTGAAGGAGGGTATCATATTTGGTTTGGGATAGATAAGCCTAATTTAGTAAAAGAACCTCTCCTTTATGTCAGTATGTTCATAGGGAGGTAGCATGGGCCAGAAGTCATGGACAACTCTGGGCTGAGTGTTGCTCTGTCATAAACTAGGTATGTGACTGTGTGACCGCAGGCAAACTATTTAACCTCTCTGTGCCTCAGTATTCTCATCCCCAAGTAGTAAAAAACATACCTATTTTATATAGTTGGCATGAAGATTAAAATAATTAATACTCTGAAGCACTTTGAATGGATAGTACACATAGTGAGCACTATAAAAGCATTCATTACATTAGATTAATTATGCTCTTGAAAAACTATACTTGAAAAACTCCAATCTTATTTAAAAGGAATAAGTCACTAGTTCAAAACGTTTACATGAGAAATTTCAAAACATGCAGGTTTAAGCATTTATTTCATGCTCAGAAATCAAAATGCATTTATATTTCATCCTTCTTATGCAATTGGTTATCCATGTCTACATGTTTATAAAACAAAGCTCTTTAGGTGTAGTCTTCAATATTTCTGATTTTTTGCTCATCTGTTTAAAAGTGTTTAAATATACACCTTTCATTTGAAAACCAAGGTAAATTTTCAAATTCAACTTAGGTTAAAATTCTGTCCTTTAAGACCTAGAAGGAGAGGGGGTTGTGGCCATTAAACTAGCTCTTTCAACTTAATTATGTCAACTAAATAAAAAGAACTATGTCAGCAAGTGGCAGTTTTAATTACCGACTTAGAGCAGCCAACACCACTTTGCTTCACAGTTTTACTATTTATAAAAATAAAAGGTTCAGATGTGGTGTGACAAAGCTCCCCACAGCAACAGGGAAGTGAAGGGGGAGGAGAGGGAGGAACCAGCAGTGTCACGCCACAGCTGTCTCCTGTGGGATCTTAAGTCAGTATATTGGCAAGAAAAGTGCTGGGGTAGCAGGGATGGATGGAGTAGCTGGAGAAGACTCACTGGGGTGCCAGAATCAAGTATGAATTCAAGATATTCCTTCCCAACATCTCGGGAGGCTAAGGCAGGAGGATCAAAAGTTCAAAGTCAGCCTCAGCAACTTAGCCAGGCCCTAATCAACTTAGCAAAATAAAAAATAAAAAGGGGTGGGGATATGGCTTAGTGGTTAAGCACCCCTGGGTTTAACCCCTGGTACAAAAACAAAAAACCTTTCATTTTATATTTGTGTATTGCAACCTTCAAGATCAAATATCCAGATAACTAGGCAACCCTCTGTATCCATGGGTTCTGAATCTGCAGTCAACCCACTGCAGATAGAAAACATTCAGGAGAAAAACAAAACAACAAAAAACCTGCATCTGTTGAATATGCACAGGTATTTTTAACTTGTCATTATTCCCCAAACAATAAACAACCCTTTACACAGCACTTCTATTATGTTAGATATTATAAGTAGATGATTTAAAGGACATAGGAGGATGTACATAAGTTTTATGTAAATACTGCATCATTTCATAGAAGGGGCTTGAGCACCTTCTGATTTTGGTATCTGTTTGGAGTCCTTAAACCAATCTGTCATGGATACCAGGGAGGTCCGTAGAGAAATTCACGAACATGATGAAGAGGCAATATAAAATTTCTCCTTAAACATAATTAACTTTAGAACAAGCAGCTTACTCCTTCAGCTTATTTAACTTGAAACAAAGCATTAAACTCTAAGAAGACAGGGTCTAAATCTGCACTGGTTATGGTGTAACCCTGTTGGTTTGGTGACCATTAGTTGAATTAATTAGCTAACTGATGAACTTCCTAATTATATATTCCTATGAGTAAAACTGCTAGACTTGATTCTAAAACTAGGGCATTGTTTAATTGTCGTATTGCTTTTTTTTTTTTTTTTTTTTTTTTTCCCTTTTTGTGGTCCTGGGGAATAAACCTAGGGGTGTTCTACCACTGAGCTATATTCCCAGCCCTTTCTTTTCTTTTTTTTTTTTTTTTAATTTTAAGACAGAGTCTTGCTAAGTTGCTTAAAGTCTCACTAAATTGCTGGGGCTGTCCTTGAACTTGCCATCCTCCTGCCTCAGTCTCCTGAGTTGCTGGGATTACAGGTGTATGCCACACTGGTCACAGTATTGCTCATTAAGAGTAGAATAATTTTTACAATGAAGAAAAGCAATGACTGTGGTCAAGAGTCTCACTCTGACTTTCAAACATTATAATTTTGGAAAATGCCACCTGGGTAGAAGTGAAACAGAAACCACTTGACACTATTTTTTAAAGTAAATGCTTTATATTTGCATATATTTCTTAACAAACCAAACTTCAATGAGCAAGGGAAAGAACTAAAGTGAGACTTATATTCAAATTAGAAGTGTCTTTAATCTGGCAACATTCCATTTTCTTCCTTTATGTCTTTATTCCACTGACTCCATCTCTTCTTCCTTCCTACTCTTTGGGAGATATTAATCTCTAATATAATAAAGTCTCTACCCTGATGGAACATACAATTCTAGGGGGGGAAAGAAAGACAACAAACCCTCAAACAATTAAATAATATAATTTCAATAAGAAATTCATGGAAAATAAAATGGATACTTAGAATAGTGTATGATGGAGTGGGAGGAGTAGAGAAGTGGAAAGCATTTTGATGCAAAGGTCGAGGAAGGTCTATCTGAAGAGGTGACAACTGATTAGGGACTGAATAAAGAGGAGCCAGTGTTATAGTTTGGTTCTAAAAATGTTCCTTAAAAGTCTCATTGTTAGGCAATGCTGCAATGTTAAGAGGTGAAAAGATTGGATTATGAGATGTATAACTTCATCAGTGGATTGATTCATTTGATGGGTTAATAATTTGAATGGACTACTGGGTGGTAACTGTAGGCTGGTGGGGTGTGACTGGAGGAGCTGGGTCAGTGAACTATACCTTGTCCCTAGCTCCCTGCTCTCTCCTTCTCTCTCATTTCTCATGGCTGCCACGAGTTGAGCAGCTTTCCTCTGCCATGCCCTTGCAGCATGATGTTCTGCCTCACCTCAGGCTCAGAGCAAAGGAGTTAGTCAACCATGGACAGAAACTCTGAAACCAAGAGCCCAAAATAAACTTTTCTTCCTTTATTTTCATGTTGGGTATTTTGGTCATAGTGATGAAAAGCTGTCTAACACAGCCAGTGACTTACCACTTACCACAGTCAACTTAGTGACTTACCATGGCCAGTGTACTCAAAAGAATCTGCTTCATCAGGGGTATCGAGTTCATCCACATTGATATCAATTTCATCTGGACTGTCCAAGTTATCATCAGAGAGAATAGATCCTTCACTTTGGTCCAGAGAAAGATTGATATTTGGGGCTGTAAGCTTGATTCTCCGAGGATGAGTCCCATTAAGATCCAGAGAATTAGGAGGTTCTAAAGAAGAAAAAACAACGTTGTGTACTAGAGTATAAACATGACTGCTGAGAGTAGGTTTAGGCCCTGCTGAAAAGCATTTTCAAGGACCTTTCAACAAAGGCAGATATGCTACAAATCCTTAGAGGGGATTTGGACTCCCTTCTGGTTAGCAGTTCTGAGAAGCTTCCTTGCAACCTCGTTAACCATGGCGATGTAAGATAGGAAGTAAGAGCTATTGCTAAAGAAGTAGAAAACTATTTTTTAAAACTTTTCTATTCAGATTTAAGAATTTTATATAGCTATAATATTGAATTAAATTTTTATTGGGTAAAGAAAAACAGTAAAGTGTCTATTTTCTAATAATTCTTGTCAACTTTGCTTTGATAGAGGTTAAGAACTCTATTTTGTTCATAGACACTTCCAAAATACTTCTTTTCAGGTTCTGACAACACTGATTTTCAGTGACCTTTCTTGTTTTGTTTTGTTTTCAAATAAAACCTGAGGTATCCTCCCAGGTTACATTCTTTGAACCTACCCAAGCAAACTACCTCTTATGCCAATATTTGATATTGGTTCCCTAACATATATAATAATCATATATTAAGGCTCATAGAAGTAGCTTCTACCCTCTTGTTATACCATGTAGTTTTCTTCTCACAAGCATTTCATTTAATAGAAGCAAAGCTGGGAAGTAATTTTTAAGCAAGTTGATCTCAACCAACGAGAGATAACCTAATGTTGTATAATAAGAAATGTATTTGGTCTTTACCACTGGTTCCAGGCACAGAGCTCCTAAAACCCTTGGAGTTTCCTGAAAAATCAGAAGAACATCTCACATTATTTATAGCAAACCCCTTTTGATTGGACCTGAGCTTATACTGATGAGGAGACTTAAAGTGGGGTCCCAAGATAGCCTCAGGATGGGGTGGGTCACCAAAAAGACTAAGTGACTGGAACTTTCAGCCTGACACACTGACCTCTGGGAAGGAGGTGGGGGATTGGAGATTAAACTTCATAAGAACTTTTGAACAACAAAGTCTGATGAGCTTCTGGTTTGGGAAATGCATTGAGATGCTAGGAGGGTGGCACACCCAGAGAGGGCATGGGAACTCCATGCCCTTTCCCCTGCCTTGTGTGAAATCCAAAAGACAGTGATGAAAAAAAAAAAAAAAAAAAAAAAAAAAGGCAATGTTTAAAGAGCCTTTCCAAATGGAGTTGGGAGGCTGTGAGGGGACCATGATCCCCTTAGTACACTTGTACTAAGCTACTACAACCCAGGAAAATGAACTCCTAAACAAGACAGAGGGATATGAACTGTTGACTGTCTATAAAAGTCTCTAACATTTTTTTAATGAATGCTGCAGTTCCAACCGTAACAAGTAACAAATAAACTTCTCACCTAGATATGGTCCAACAATCAATCACAAATACGTAGTGATATGTATCCTAGTGTTAGGAAAGCTTTTCTGTACCAGTTATCCTCCTTTTCATGTAACTTATGGAATTTCCTTTGTCTTCAGCTTCTGCTTCCCTTTAAAAACCCTGCATCATCTGAGCTTCTTTGGAGCACTCACTGAGAGGTATCTGATCCCGTGTTTTCCTGAACTGCAATTCCAAAGATCCAAGTAAAATCTTTTTGCTTTTACCATTCTGAGTTTGAATTGACATTACATGGTGTCAGAAATGGGATCTGAAGTGACTCATCTCTACCTGTGATGCTGCCAAGGACACAAATAAGTGCCTATAGGAGTCTTTTGTTCTCTACCATCTCCCTGGCAGCTTCAGATCATGAGGGCAAATCCTTTCAGTCTCTAAAGGTCTTTGATTGAAGTTCCAAAACATTAGGTGTCCTTTGTTGCCAGCTGCTGAGGAGGAAAATCTTCCATATAACTATGTAGGAGGGCATCCCTTGTTTTGGTGGGTACTGAGTATCTAAGAAAGGAAATTTTCAACTTGAGTTAATTACAGGAAGCTCCTTCTCCGAGAATGCTCCAAGTGGGCAACCACCATCCAAAACTCCAGCTTCTTTTATGGTTAAAATCTACTAGTTATCTTATTGTAAATTCCTGATTCAGTGGACTAAAATTACACAAGATGGTTTGTAATTATTCTGGCCCCTCCAGGGCTCTTTTGATATTTCAAAATGAATTCCACTTGTACACTCAATTAGGAAAAATGTTGTAAAATTAAGCAACTGGAATGGTGTTATGGTTTGGATATGAGGAGTCCACTAACCAATCCGTCCTAGTTCGAATGGATTGGGTGGTAACTGTAGGCAGGTGGGGCATGACTGGAGAAGATGGATCTCTGGGGTTGTACCCTGGAAGGGTTCCTGTGCCTGTGAATTTTTTCCCTTTCTCTGTCTTCTGGCTATGCCATGAGTTAAGTAGACTTCCTCCACAGGGGCCTTTCAGCCACGATGCACTGCCTTACCTCAGGCCCAATCTATCAGCCTAGCTTTTCAGATTTATATAAATTAGTCCACCTACTTACGAAAAATATCATAGCTAAGTAACCCATTGTTTTGGTCAGTCAGAATAACCCTTCTGCAGATTTCTGAAGAGCAACTGCTAAAGGCCAAGCATATGCTCAAAAATTAGCCCTAATGCTTTCATAAATAAATCCCTATTGTATTTCCCAAACACTCTGTGCATTATTCTACAGTGCATTCAGTGACCTGATGATCTATTTGTGATTGCTACAGTTATTCTGAAAAAAACTTCTTCCAAAATTCTGGCATTAAACACCGATGGACAAAACAAATAGCCTATTCAATTCCAATTTCTTAGTCTTCAGGAAGATTAACACTTTGGTCAAAAAGCATTCCCTGATGTGGACTGAGAAAAGGCCCCATGAATTATTTGCCTTAGCTGTGCAACTGTTCCAAATTCTTGCTAATAAATCTCAGGGAAAAGTCACTAAAGTCATAGAGTCTCAAATCCAGGTTGCTTAGCTTGTGATGGCAAAACCAGACCTGGTTGTAAAATGAAATTATAAAAACATTATGGTAAGAAACCAGCGCCTGGGGAAAGGGTCAGTTCCCCTGTCAGGCTTTCTTCAGGAATCCTAATTAACCATAGGTCCCCATCTTTTGGATTGTAACTGTCTCTAGGAGTCTGACTATGCCCTCTTGAAACTCCCCTGTGCAGGGCTTTCAAGGCTAGACATTTAACAGATGCCTGTGAAAAGAGCCATTTCTTGATATCTGTTTCTGTAAGCATGCTTTATGTTAGAGACCCTGCACAAGGCCTTCAGCCTTGTAGATTAGGAAGTTTTTTTAAAAGAGGAAAAAAGTTCCAATGATAGGATAGGTCTGAGATAACGCCAAATAACCTATAAATGGTGTGAGAAACTGTGAATCAGAGCTCAGAATTTGGAGTTTGTTCTCCTCCAGGCCAGCCAGCTTAAAATAAAGTTTGGAGCTCTCCTCTCCAAGTGCTGCTTCCTTTTTCTTGATAAATCTATTTCCTGTAACAAGTGCATGAGCTTCCAGATGAAACAATTATCTCCTAAGTCAAATTTCTGAAACTCTTTCACTTCTCCCAGAGGTGTTTGTAATTACTGGCTCATAAATCTACCTCTTGATCATCTTGGACATGATTTTACATATTCATATTTGTTATGGTTTGGATGTGAGGTGTCCCCCAAAAGCTCACGTGAGAGAGTACAAGAAGGTTCAGGGGAGAAATAATCGGGTTGTGAGAATCTTAACCCAATCAGTAACTTAATCCCCTGACAGGGATTAATTGAGTGGTAACTGAAGTGGTAGGGTATGCCTGTGGGAATTGGGGTGTGGCTTTGGGGTATATATTTGTATCTGGCAAGTGAAGTCTCTCTTTGCTTTCTGATCATCATGTGAGCTAGTTCCCTCTGACATACTCTTCTGCCATGATATTCAGCCTCACCTGGAGCCCAGAGGAATGGAGCTGGCTGCCTATGGACTAAGACTTCTGAAACCATGAGCCCTCAAACTTTTCCTCCCCTAAAATTGTTCTGGTTAGATTCTTTAGTCATGGTAGCAAAAAAGTTGAATAAAAAAATATTATAATACCATAAGCTCACCATTAAAAATGGCAGAACAAAAACCAAAGGATAATTTGAGTTAACTTATAAAGCAATTATTCCCCAATTATGAAATGAATATATCTATATATCCATATACATACATATATATATACATATTCACTTAAGTTCTGAGGCACCCTTACATTGGGAGCAATGTAATCATTCTAAGATGGGTCAAGTAGATAATACTCATCACCTTGGGTGGTATCCTTCTAAGTTCTGCTCTTCTATAATAACCATAAAATCCTCTGATTGGCTCAAGACTGACTGTGAATGGTGACCTGGAATTTACTAGAGAAGCAAGTAATGGAACTCAATGGCTCTGTGGAACCAATCTTTGGTCCTGGCTTTCCCTCACTTGAATAGGACATTGCACCTTGGGCTTTCACTGGAAACAGAGGCATATTCAATTCTCCTTCAGTATGGGACCTGGTAACTTTTCCCTCTTAAAAGACAGATGAATTTGATCATTATTCCTGTGCTTGTTCCTACTTTAGAGCTCTTAGATGTGACTGCCCTCATAGAAGCATTAGCTAACTTAACCCATCAAGTCTTAAATGACAACTGACAAACATTAAGCTTGGTAAATACTGAAATGTCCTTAATAAGAAAAGCATTCTTAGAAAATGACAGGGCACTTGATATCATCGTTTCTTGAGGGGGTACTTGTGCTATTATTAAAACAGAATGCTGTGCTTATACACCTGATGATTAATCAAATATCACTCAACTAGTCAGTTATATGAAAAAAAAAATTGCTGTTTTAAATGACCTTGTACTTAGCCTAGGAAAATTGTTTTAATGGTCTGGATCAGGTTCCAGCTGGTTAAAAGCCTTACTGATGGTGTTATTACTACTCCTTGCTATTCTGATTGATGCTTATATTTTTATAAATTTTAATATGATGTATAACTCATTGTTTAACTATTTCTACTACCTGAATAATGATCTCATGTCAATTAGAAGCCATCAATCATTCATCATGGGCAACCTCCAATAAAAAGTATCAAGTCATTGTGTAAGCCATGCTCTCTGACTGCCTCCTTGTTATACAAATGTGACCTTAAACTCTCTATCTAGTCATCTTTTCTCTTCTTCACAAGGATACGACCTCCTAGGTATGAACCTTTCCAGCTCCAAGGGACCAGATCTACATAAAATCAACACATGATACAAAGATTGATTATTGATGCTCTCAATCATGATCAAAAGTGGGAAATGTGAAAACCATAAGAAAAGCATAACAAAAAACAACATTACAGAGTCCTTCAAGGTAGAGTTGGTAGGTCATTTAGGGGACCAGGAGTTACACATGTACTAGGAGCTACTACTTGAGAAAGTGAATTCTTAAATTGGGCATAGAAATGTGAACTTTTGAATTAAGCCAAGTCTACAAAAGCCACTGACATCTTCTAATGAATGTTATAGCTGCAACTGTCACAAAAAAAAAATGAATTTCTCACCTAAAGACAGTCGTGAAGATCAATCTTGTACAGCTTAGTGACATGTATCCTAGTGTTATGATTACTTTTCTCTACCAGACATCTTCCTTTTCGTGCACCTCATAAGATTTCCTTGTCCTTTTCTGTTCCTTCCCTTTATTTTTATTTTTTCATTCATTCATTCACACTGGGGATGGAACCCAGAGGTGCTTTATCACTGAACCACATCCCAAACCCTTTTTATTCTTTGTTTTGAGACAAAGTTGCTTAGGGTCTTGCTAAATTGCTGAGGCTGGCCTT
Source organism: Sciurus vulgaris (assembly GCF_902686455.1). NCBI lineage: Eukaryota > Metazoa > Chordata > Mammalia > Rodentia > Sciuridae > Sciurus > Sciurus vulgaris. The sequence goes on along the minus strand of NC_136476.1, from coordinate 11,337,184 downwards.
GAACTCCCAAGTGACTGGGATTACATGCATGAGCTGCCATATCCGCCTTTCCTTCTCTTTAAAATTCCTGTACAACATGAACTTCTTTGGAGTTGTTTGAATCTGTATTTTCCCAAATTATAATTTCCAACGTCTAAATAAAGTTCTTTTGCTTTTTTAATTTCTGACTTTGAACTGATCAACAATTGCCTGTGCACTTCATCATCTGATTATTTATCTTTGTCCTTTATAATATCCTCCTAGTAAGTCAGTAAATATAAGTAAAATATTTCCATTAGTCCTCTTAGCTGTCCTACCGAATTACTAAACCTGAGGATGGGATTTATAAAAATCCTGATTTATAGCCAGTTGGTCAAAAGCACAGGTCCATCCTGGGACTTAAAATTGGTGTCTGAAGAGGGGACAGTCTTGTGGGTGTAAGCATTAATCTGTGGGAACGGGCATTATCTTCAGGTAGATAGTGGCAGAATTGAACTGCATTATAGGACATCCAGTTGGTGTCCTCTAGAGAACTGTGTAGTTTATGTGAGAAAATTCTTAAATATCTGGTTATTGAAGTGTTCTCTGTAAGAGTGTAGTAGGAAAAATGTTTTTTGTCTTCACTCTAAACCACAAGTAACAGGTTTCTCCAGAACAAAGTATTTTGAGGGCCATCTGGTATACCCCTCAACTCTGAAATTCTAACTGGCCCTGTTGAAATGATATTGGTACTATTCCTTTATCATTAGAATTTTTCTTTTCTGTATGGACTATCACTGTGTATCATGTAATGTTTTTATGTATTACTTTAAAGAATATTTCTACTGACCAAGACATTTTAAAAACACTAGATTTCCACATTATAGGAATCTTCAGCACAGGGGTGTCCAAAATAATTTTTGTGATGATGGAAATGTTCTATGTATGGATACTGAGCACTTGAAATAAGACTAGTACAATTAAAGAGTGGAATTTAAAATCTTATTCATTTTAATTAATTTAAATAGCCACATGAATTTAGCTGCTAACTATATAAGTTAACATTAGCCTTAGTGGCTTTATTATTCAAAAGTATATTGTGGGATCTAGCACATGCCTGTAATCCCAGCTACTCAGAAGGCTGAGGCAGGAGGATTGCAAGTTTGAGGTTAGCCTCAGAAACTTAGTGAGACCCTGTCTCAAAATAAAAATAAGAGAAGGAGTGGGAATGTAGCTCAAGAGGTAGAGTACCTCTGGGTTCCATCCTCGGTACTAAAAGAAAAAAAAAAAAAAAGTATACTGTAACTCTTGGATAGTGAAACTTTGAGTCGTTACCATTGGCCATAGATTTTTTAAAAAATAATTATGTCACAACTAGTATTTTGAAGAATGCACTTTAAATACTAAAGCAGAAGACAAATTTCTTTATCTCCTTTGTCCCTACCTCATTCTAGGCGTGGTTAACAGTGTCATGGTTCAGGATCTTGGTATGATCTCATAGTTGGTACAGTAAAAGAGTGATTCTAGTGCAAAGTGACAGCTATGTAGGTTGCAAATGAAATTTTTAGTTTTCTTGTGTGTATATGCCTTGGCACAAACCCTTATATATAAGGTTATTGTTTCAGGGTTTTGTTTTGTTTTGTTTCTTGTCTGGTTTTTGTTGTTTGGTGTTGTTTTGCAGTTCTGGGGGGACTGAACCCAGGGCCTTGTACATGCTAGCAAATACTCTCCCACTGAGTGACAGTGCCACTTCCCCCACCTCCATCCTGTTCTGCTTTTTTATAATTAAGATACTATGCTTTCTTGATATCATATTTCCAATTTTAAATAATCACACAATTACATATAAATTTGGTGGACTTAGATATTAGCCAGAATTTGGTATTATGATATCTAGTTGCTGGTTATCACAGGAACTGAAAACATAGGCAGATGGGGCATGGACCAGGCGATAAAATGTGACCCACGCTAGTGAGCATCAATATTCAAATCAACTCTGAAATTAACCAAATTGAGCCCAACACCTTCCTCTCACACAGTTTTTTTTCCTCTTTTCACTTTGATCACTAAAATCACAAGTTGAATGCATAGGAAATATTTCTCTCACTGAATAATGGAGATGTTTGGATGTAGAATACTACAAAGAAATGAATAAATGCTTCTCTCACCAGGCCTCATGTCTGCAGCATTGGGACTTGGCATTCCCTCCTCAAAGGGGATGTCCATTCCTACATCCTCTGACAGTAGCCTGGAAAAAACAAAGCAGAGTGTAAAACATCGTGTGGGATTTTATTTTCTTTGAAAAGGAAACCCAGAGATTACTGGACACAATTTTCAACTCAAATGAAATAAGCCAAATAGGTGCACTGAATCCATTGTTAAGTGACCCCAAATTAGAATAGAGTTTCTGTAGTTACTGTGAAGGAGAACCATGAACGCCGATTTCATGGACACCTTGAACTCCAAGTTCACCTATGTACAGCAATCACTTCCCCTACCAGCTCACCTAAATAAAGTATATACCCAAACTCAGAAGCAGGAAATATAAACAACTAAAAAAATATATTTCAGAGAATATTTCATACATATTTTTTTAATAAGAAAGGTGATATATGTATTTTGGAGGAAAGAAAACCTGAGTTTGTATACATTTCTCCCTGTGTTGATTTGAGCATGTGACTTCAATTGCCACGGGCAGAGGACAGCATACTCTGCTATGTTCTTTCCCTTCTTGAATACGTAAAGATTCATCATGAATACATGTTGAGTAGGGAGAATGGTTCTAGTCACAACTTACCATCTCTTATCTCTATTTGGTGCTGAGCCCAGGCCATTTATATTCACCTACTTGGTTAGAGGAGTACAGGGAAATAGAAAAATGCTGGAGAAAATAGTGATAAATCCTTAGGCTCTTCCAGGAAGCTGACCATAAATTTCTCCTGACTTATTTTCATTTCCTTGCCCTTGTTCAGCAAATCCTCATTTATTATAATATTTGTCTTGTTTTAGCTCCCATGTAATTTCACTCTCTGAGGGCAAACCTTCATGAGAGAGGCACCAACCTAAACTTCAGCATATTAAACCTTTATTCTAAAATTCTCAATTTAGCTCCTCCTTGCCTGTTTTATTGAGACTTCTCTCCATTTCACTCTGGGTCTATAAAGCCTCTGGAAGTTTGATCAACTTCTCTAGAATCCAAATCAAATCCCTTTAATATCAATAAAGCACTTTAATGTTGACAAAGCAAACTCTACACCTCTAGAGATGACTGCACTTGCTTTGTTTTTTCAACAAATACATATTGAGTGTCCACTATGGGTTCAGAATACAGAGGAACAAAACTGACCAGGCTCTTCCACATGGTAGAGCAGGATGATGGAGTAGAAATGATGTCCACTACCTCTGCAACTCAGTATTGCTTCCCTGGAGAAAAGTGAGTACCTGGGTCCTTACCCACCACGCCCATGAACCCTCTGGAAACACAGCAGCAGGGAGTGTTATGGCTTGGACACTAAACGTCCCCCAAAGGCCCATATGCTAAAAGTCTGGTTGCCAGACTGTGGTACTATTGGGATGTTGTGGGAACATGTCTAATACTGTATAAGAGGCGAGGCCTAGGGCTGCAGAGGAAGCTCAGTGATACAGTGTTTGCCTAGCATGTAGGAGATTGGGTTCATTTCCCAGCACTGGAAAAAATAAAAATAAAAATAAAATCTGGGGGTCTAGTAAAAGAAAAGTCACTGAGGCATGCCCTTGAAGAGGGTACTAGGACTCCCACTCCTTCCTCTCTTTCTTTGCTTCCCAACAGTAAAGAGGTGAGTAGCTACACAGCCATGCACCACCTCCATGATGTTCTGCCTTACAACAGGCCCAGAGCAGCAGGGCCAAGTGACCATGAACCAAAACCTCTGAAACCAAGAGCCATAATAACTCTTTCTTCCTTTTAAGGTGATTCTCTCAGGTTTTTTTTTTTTTTTTTTTCTTTTTACCACAACAGAAACTGACCAACACAGGGAGCTTCTGTCTCTTCATAATTTCTGTGGCTGTGACCCTGACCCAGTGTTCTTTAAAGCTAAACCCGTACCCAAGCAGCAAGACAATGAGCAAGGCTGGGGGTACAGCTCAGTGAGACCACACTCACCTAACAAGTGCAACGCTGTGGGTTTGACCCCTAGCAGAAGAGAAACACAGACAGTGGGCAAGAGGCTGGTATGTGAGCAAGGCAATGATGTAATTCCAGGAGCAAGAAAACCTGTGCCAAAGTGCAGCTTACCACACGAGGTCAAGTGAACCCAACTGTTCAGCAGTAGAGGTGGGGGCGGGCAGCACTGAGAAGACCTGTGTTAGACCCAGGTTTGAAAGTTCTAGAACAAAGAGGGTTGGATGTCTGGTTTCCATGCTGTTACAGTTTGACTGATTTTTTTACACTGACCCTTTGTCTCTGAAATCATCTGTGTATATTCTCCTGACATCAACCCCCCTCTAGTACCATTAATAGCAAAATGCTATTAAATGCAGCTGGATTCAAAACTATAGTTTCATCAATTACTATGTGTCAAGCCATTTTATCTTTCTGTGCCTCAGTTTTCTTACCAATAAAAGGAGAATGTGCAATGCCTAAATATAAGCTAGACAGAAAAACAATGCTTTATGTTGTAGCTGTTTTTTCCCTCTCTCATAATTGCTTTCTCCATTAGATTTGAAACTTCATGAGAATAAGAATCATAACTGTCTTATTCATCATAACTGCAGCATCCAGTACAGGCAGATGCCCAATAAATACATATGGGACACAATTTTTGAGTCTAAAATACCCTAACTACACATATATGTTATTTTCTTTAGTCTTCTGCCCAACAGTAAACCTTAAAATAAATAAATAAAAGACCTCAGATTCCTACCAACCCAACGAAGCACGTAAAGGTGCAGGCCTGAGCTTTAAAATAAATCTGAAGGGTTTTAAAATGGATAGAGAGTGTTAGCTTAAATTTTGCAGGTTTTATAAATGCTTGTAAGTTATGGACAGCATCACGGAATAACTAAAGGTGTTCCAGATGTGAGGTCATAGTTCTGAGTTATATTCCAATGTTAGTACTGAGAAGCTGATTGACTCTGAGAAGATTAGCTGACCATGTTTGAATTTTAAGTGAATAGAATAAATACTCAACATCACAGTGTGGAGAATAAATATAATACATACAAAAGCACTCTGTACATTTTAGAACACTTCTTGAGTTTAAGGAACCCCTCCATTAAAAAGTATTACCTGGAACAATGGTGTAATTGAAGTATGTGTCGTGGTTGGATAAAACATAATTAAGGTGACTATGATTTGGGTATTAGCCCAGGCAAGGGATAATTTTACAACACCACAAATTAGCATAGAGTATAGAAATGCCCCCAAACTCATTGATATTAGAGAACAAGACCCTTTGCCTCTCCATGTTCCTTTTCAGCACAGGGCAGGAGACCCTATGAAGAAGGTGTGGTGGCATGTACCCAGGGAAGACAAAACCTGAAAGCTGTGATGAGGAGGGGGAGTTACTGGAGGGGAGGACTCTCATAAACCCATGGATACTAAAGAAGACAATGGGAACCTATAAGAAAACCTTAGGGACGGAGAGAAATCTGAGCCAGAATAGCCTAGAAGCAAATCTGGGAGAAACCCAAGTCATACTCTGTAAATACTTCAATCACATTCATATATTAGGTTTATGTAGAAATGAAATGGCCAAACCAAACAGAGTAGTTGGCAGTGAAGCAGGCTGGTAATTTTCTTTTTTCTTGCAGGGTTGGGGATTGAAGCTGGGGCCTCACAAATGCTAGGCAAGCACTCGACCCCTGAACTCCCTGCCCCTTGGATAATAGTTTTATAATCAGCAATGGAAGTCTCTCAGGAAAAGTCCAACCCAAAGGTAGGTAATTTTATCTTATCCACCTGTAGCAAATTCTCAATTTTGGATTTTGTGTATACAAAATGGAGCTAAAAAGAGGTTGATGGAGCTAATACGAAAGTCTGACTCTACTGTGGCTAAACTAGCCACATGTCTCCACCTAGAGGATGAGGCAGAAATCTTTTATGGTTTCTTGGCTGACTGGTGCTGTATGTAGTTGTATTGTTCTTCACCCATTATTTCTGGCTCTTGGTCTTTTGTGTGCATGAAAACATTTCACTTTCCTGCCCCTTGGGAATTAGAGTGGCTATTGTAACTTGGTTTGGCTGATAAAAAGGAGTGGAAATGGCAGATGTCTCTTCTAGGCAGAAGACTTATGAGCAAGTGCAGAAGGTGCCATCTCCTTTCCACGTTGGTGGCTGTGCAGGGTTCTGCCTGGCCATGTTCTGAGTATGATAAGCAGAGGCCTCAATGAAAGCTTGTGGGATATGTGAACAAGAAATGAATTTTCCTTCTGTTTGGTTGGGAGACATTATTTTTGTTACCATATCGTCATCTAGTTCATTTTGACTACACAGTTTATTTTTATTTATTTATTTTTTTTTTAGTTGCAGATGGACACAATGCCTTTGTTTCATTTATTTACTTTTAATGGGGTGCTGAGGATGGAACCCAGTGCCTCACACATGCTAGGTAAGCACTACCACTGATTGTCTTGAAGGGGCTATGTGACTCATACTATGGGGAAAATTTTATTTCCTAATTTGGATAACCCATTTACCACATTACATTCTCAACCCCATCTCACATTGACAGTACACATGTTCTTGTCAGGGTTGCTAAAGCATAAAAGAACATTTTAATAAATAAGGAAAAGGTTCAGATGAGCATCAAATGCTTTCAAGTATTCTATAAACTTTGGTATTAATAAGCCATCTTTATGTTTTTTTGTCAGAGTCATCTGTCACTTGTCAATGTATACACTATTTTTCTTTTAAAGTGACATTTTATTTATATAAAGTTACTTTGATTGGAAGGTGTGTCACTCAAGTTTATAGAAACTTAAATCACTCACTTAAAATACATGGTCACATAAATTAAATATAATAAAAATAAAAGAATGCTGTTAACTACAAATTAGACACCCCAGCTCTCTCTACAGCTTCTCTCTTTACTAAAAAAGAGAGATTAGGAAGTGTTCGCTATGCCTGGCAAGGTGTAATGTCACATACTGTGATTCCCCACCTACATTGTTTCATTTCCTGGGGTTTCAGTTACTTGTGGCAAGCTGAGCTCTGAAAATTTATATTAAATGGAAAATTCTAGAAGTAAGCAATTTCATATGCTTTAAATAATTTACTATGATACATTGTTATAATTGCTCAAACTATTTTATTATTTGTTACTGTTGTTAATGTCTTACTATGCCTAATTTATAAATTAAACCTTATCATAGGTATAGAGAAAAACTGTGTGTGTGTGTGTGTATGTGTATATATATATATATGTGCATATATAGTGTATGTGTATATATACATATATAGAGCTCAGTACTATCCATGGTTTCAGACATCTGCAGAACATCTTGGAATGTAACCCCTGTAGATAAGGTGGGACTAAAACATCCCTATAAATACAAGAAATGCCATATGAAATAGAGTATCCAAAAGGTAATTAATACATTTCCAAGCTTAAACGAAACCAAGGGAAAACCTTGGATGCCAAAACTGAAGAGTCATTGGAAAGATGATGAAAATGGTAGCTTGTAGGATTTCTAGCCTGGACAGAGGCTCTAGGGTCCCACAGCAGAAGAGACCTCCAGGAACTTTAATAAAGGCACAGACCTCAGCTGTCACTCAGGGAATATCCAAAGTCTTAGGCATAAAATATCATCTTCATTATACATGGATACCTCAATCCTCAGGAAAGGCAGAAAAGACTAATGACATCTTTAAGAGGCACCTGAGAAAACTCACTCAAGAAACCCACTACTCATGGCCTAAGATAGTCCCCTTGGCCTTACTCAACCAGGAATACCCCAAGAACACTAGGGCTCAGCCCATTTGAGCTCTTATATGGGAGGCCATTCCTAAGGGAAAATATTCTTAAAGATCAGTGGCTCAAATCACAAAGCTGGTTAAGTTTCAAGCTGAAATCTATAGACGTCCCATATCTGAGCCACTCACTTCTCCACCTCCATATGAGCCTGGGGATCTAGTTATGGTCAAGACTACATCTTCAAATTTCCCAAATTTAGACCCTATTTGGAAAGAACCTTTTCCTGTAATTCTAAATACCCCCTCTGCAGTGAAAGTGCTGGGACAGGAGAACTGGATCCATCATTCTTGGGTTAAAACTTGCTATTCTGAATCAACTCCCAAAGAAACTTCTTCCCAAGGAACTGAGGGAAGATACTCCTGCACTCCAATAGAAGACCTGAAATGTCTCTTCCCAAGAGACAATGGTGATATGTAGACTTTTTGTCCTCTCTTTCTTTATTATTATAGACAGATTCACTGAAATTAACTCTTTTCTAGATTGGGCTCAATGGTATGTCACTAGGTTACAAAAAGATAATTGCTGGATATGAGGACTCTTAACCCTTTCCAGCACTCTGGACTGCCTTGATGGATATCCCACATACGTGACTGGATAATCTTACAATTCTTAATGGCAGAACAAGAAGAAAAACATTCTTCACAAACTGCTTCTCATACTGATATTAAATTATGACCTATAAATAAAAATTTATCATAACCAGGCCATGGAGAAACTTTCACTTTAGAACAAACCAACCTTCAGACCTCTACAGCTGTTAATCACATATAGGCCCATCCACTTCTTGCTCTCTGCCATCACCACCAACATGTCAAAGGTATAAGAATGGTTACTATCAGATTTGGAACAGATATATATGGCTTACATCCACCATAGAGCTTCTAAACCAAGAAGCCCCAATCTGTTGGGGATAACACAACCACACCTATGACAAATGGCCTAATGCTACTACAGAATTTAGGATGGACCCTGGAGTCACTATGCCAACACATTGTAATTTTACAGGCCAATGATTGGTTTGGACTAATTGGTCCTCTAGGCCTGAAATTAGATGGACACATGGATATGTGGAACTAACTTATGGCCCTGACTTCCCGCAGACTGGATGGGAAGATGTACTGTTGGGTACTCCTGAATGCAATGAGATGGACCCCAAGTACAGGACATGCCAGCAAATCTCCCCAATCTCAGGCATAGGTGGGGATGATCTGTTTTTCTTCAGTGTGATCATCTAGCTTCACTGTTTATTCCACAGATTGGCTTAGAAAATGCAATGTGGCATGTGGAGACTCTAACCAATTATACTAAAACTGCCCTCCATGATGGTGAGGAAAGTGTTTCTCTCCTTGACACAGAAATAACACTCATGGGGAAGGCCATCTTACTAAAACAGTTGGCTTTAGATGTTCTCACTGCAGCCCAAGGTGGCACGTGTGCCATTATTAGAACTGAATGCTGTGTTTACATTCCAACTACTCTGGCAATGTAACTAGCCTCCTTAAGGATTTGCATTCCAAAATAGAGGCCATGTCCTTGCCAGCCTTGTCATGGGAATGACTTCTTAGCTCCTGGTTCTCTGGTTCCTCCTGGTTAATCTCTGTTGTCATCATCATACTCACTGGTGTGCTCCTATGTTGCAGCACTTACAATTGCATCAACCTTATTCCAGTACCCATAACTTCTTGTTTTTCTCACAGACCACCTGCCTCTCAAATGACCTTACAGCCTATTGCTCCAAAGCCAGACTTTTTCCATGGACTTCTTTACCTGCTGGATTTCTAAAAGAGAAACCTGAACTGCTTGCCCTACATCACCCACATTCAGCTCGAAGCAGTCAGAGTGGTCATCACCCATTTTCCTTATAGCAGTAAGGACTCCCTAAAATTAGAAGGGGGAATGAAACAAGAACAAAGGTCAGGCAGTTATTGTAGATAGATAAATCAGGCCGGGTTGGGAAGATAGAATCTGAATAGGGGTGGGAAGATGGAAGCTGGTTCAAATGAGAATGGAATGTTAATACCTTCAGGATACTACCCCTTTCCCTAACCCACAACCAAAAGTCACTTGCCTCTGGGGAGACAGTCCCTCCCGGTAGGGAACTATTAATGAGTATTCCCTGGGCAGCGCCACCTGAATCGCCCCTCTCCTGCCTTTTCACCACATAAAGGGAGGGGACATAAGAAGTAAGAAACCTGGAAATTAGAAAAAGAACAAGATTCACCCCCTCCCATGGACGCCCAGCCCTGGGCCCCCTTCTCTGTGGATAGAGAAGTCTATGTTAATATTCTTTAAATAAAACTTGTTTTCTACACTTGAAAAAAAAAAAAAAAAAAAAAAAACAAAGCACAGACCTTAACTTCCAAATGAAGCTGTGGAGCTTAAAGAACTGTTCCACTAGTACAAAGGGAATGAGAAAAAAACTCTGCCCTTTGACCTTGGAAAGCACCATCTACCTGGGATCTTGGGTAGAAAATAAAAAGCAACATGTAAGAATTAGAGACCCTTGTCATGTGTTAAGCATGTCTCAATTTATATTACCTGAATGATGAAGAAAACCTGAATCAAGAAATTAAAATTGAAATTCATCTATAATTATTGAATATCACAACCCAGAAGAATTAACTACAAAAAAACAAACAAACAAACAAGCAAAAAACACTTGGTAGTACTTATATTTACAACCTAAGGACTTAATGGAAACCTACTTGGGAGCAAGAAAAAAATAAACCTTCTGAAAGAAGAACTCACACCAAAATATAAGAACAAAACCTTTCTAACTACACTGGGGAAAAAAACCCACTATGGTTGCTAGAAAATGCAGTAAACAGCAATGAAAGAAAACGAAATCAAAACCAAAATAAAAGAGCAATATGAATGACGCTGTAAGAATTAAGGTGAGCCACTGTGCTAAAGCAGTGAGATTTGGGGTTTGTTGTAACAGGTAATGCCACTTGACCCCTGAGTGATCACACTGCTTAAAAAAGAAATATGTGACACAAAAAGATGCAGACATGTTGACAATACAGTGGTATAAAAAGATATATCAGAAAGAGACTGCACACAAGAAAGCATAATATCAATGTCAAACAAAACAGACTTTAAGCAAAAATGACAATATTAAGGCTCAAAACATTTAGTGTTAAAAGGAATGATTCTTCAGAAGACGTAATTCAGAGCCAATGTGCTTTCAGCAACTGTCTCAAAATATATAAAGAAAATATTGAATATAAATTATAAGACACAATGAATTTCATGGGGGAACTTAAATATACCTTTCAAGAATTTATTAGTGAATTCGAAAAGAAATGTATAAGAATATGGGAGTTCTGGTCATGTACATAAAAAATTGCATGACTGATATGATCCTCCAATATGTACAATCAGAAAAATGAGTTTTACTCCATTTATGTGTGATTTATCAAAATGCACAAATGCATTTACCTCTCATGTATAACTAATTAGAACAAATTTAAAAATTAAAAAAAAAAAAGAATATGGGAGTTCTGGTACTTCCTGTGGGTGTAGGTCAGAGGTAGTGCATGTTTAGTAGGCATGCAGTAGGCAGTAGGTTTCATCACCAGCACCACCAAAACAAATAAACTGAAGAAGAATGTGGGAGATCTGAACAATGCAATAAAGTTGCTTGATCTAATGGACAGATCTGCATTCAGGAAAAATAATCAATTTTTTCAAACCATGCAGGATGTCCCATAAAATACCAAAGTCAATATCACATGCACCATATTCTCTGACTTCAAGTCTTTACATTTAGAAATCAGGCACAAAAAGATAAATTTGGAAACAAAAACATACTTGTAAGTGACCCAACAATAAAGCCCTACCTACCAAAACACATGAAAGCAGCTAAAGAAGTTCCTAGAGGAAAATAAATAACCTTAAATTCAGAGATCAGAAAATGCAATGCTCTCTTATGTGAACACTAGGGAGAAATAAAAAATGTAAAAGGGGGGAAATCTCATCAAAATAGAAGGGAGAACAGAGGAGTAGAGAAGGGGAACAAGGGGAGGAGAGGGATGGGAAATGGAAGAAACGGAAATGAAATCACCCAAACTATGTTATATGCATGTACATATTCATCACATGAATTCCATTTTTATGTATAACTAAAATGTCTCAATTAAATATACATTACAAAAAGAAAAAAAAAAAAAGATGGCCTGAATTAGTCAAGAGTACAACTCAACTCAGGCTGTTAGAAAAAGAACCATGTTCATACATGATTCAATGCTATTTATCCTAAATCTGTGTACTCCCTCGAATAAATGCCAGTAAGTAGAAAACAGTGATGTAAACAGAATTTTCCAATTTGAGAATGGATCCCACACAGATTAGTGGATCATATATTTCTGGCATTTATGCTTCATAATAAAGAAGGCTCATCGCTATAGCATGACAATCCTGACACCACAAAGAGTAAAGGACAATAAATGCAAAACTTTTGGACACAAAGACACCCTCTTGCCTTTAGAACTGATATAAAATTAAGCTCTTTCTACATTTTTCTTTTTTTTTTTTTTTTTTTTCTTTTTTCAGTATATCTGGATCTGAAGGGATTTGACTATTGTAGGACTAGCTTTGCTTGAAACCAGGTTCTTTTTGATAGGTAATGACTAGTGAACCAAGACTTGGCACGCACACATTTCTAGATGGTAATGTTTCCTGACAGGCACGTACACTCAGCTGCAGTCAGCAATCCTTTGTGGGAGCAACCATTCTTACAAGATTGGCTACTAAAATATACAGCTTCATAAGAAGTACAGTAGCAGGTCAAGACATGGGGTCCACTGTTCTTTAGAAAAACACTCATGATTATGCTGATGTATTTGGGGGAAATGATTATATAAATAGAAAATTTCCTTATGTTAGAGTTACTCAAATTCTCCTGGCTTCCTTCTAATCAAATGTGATATACATGTCAGATAAAGTCACTTTCTCTAGAAATGATAATAAAAAGAAGAACAAAAACCAAACAAACAATACTTTCATGAGGTGCTTGCCATTCTTTTTTAAGTACATAAGTAGCTGAGTGACTGGAGGATTATCATTTCAGTATTCTTGTCTGATAAAGTAGCTGCAAGATTTAAATCAACAGTACATGCCACTCTGTGAACCCCAGAGAACTTATCAAATTGCTCAAAGTAGGAGGTTAAGACTGACTTGCACAGGGTTTCACACTCAGCTTAATCAAGCTGAGACCAAGGATAAGAGGTTCCACAACAGGAAGCTGCGGTCAAGCCCATGAAATCAGGCTCTTGGCCACAATTCGCTACCCAGCTGAGCCTCAGCTCCCCCTGGAACAGATAAGCACTGTAGCCAAGCAGGAAGAAAAGTCCTAGGAGCCAGCTGGCAGAGGCAGGTGAAGGAAGGAGGCAAGAATAGGGAGAGGCAAACAGCAGCGAGCTAAGCCTGCACATTCACCCCAGTACCACCTTCTCTAGGGTATCTGCAAAACCTCACAAGCCACAGCTGTGGGTTCCCAGAGGACAATGACAATGCAGTCTCCTTACTCAGGGTCAGATTCCAAAACTCTGAAGGTAGCAAAAAATCACTCAGTACCCCCAATGAAACCCCCACACAATTTCCTGAATTGTCCCCTGAATGTAGCATAAATGGTCTTGTATACAAAATTCTTCCCAGCATTTGAATCTTAAATGTTAACATTTGAGAAACACTGAACAAGAATAAAAGAAAAACCTAAATTTCCTTTGCTTTTCAGATAATAATGATATTTTTGATAGTGAATGGAGAATGCATGCAGAATTGTACCTCTTCCTGCAGCTATATGCCACTCATCTTCTTTTAATGTTTTTTCTATAACCTTAATAGACATCAATATAAATTTGGGTTTTTTGTTTTTGCTTATTTGATTGTTTTGTTTTTTGCTTTTATTTTTTATTTTTTTGGTACTGGGGATTGAACCTAGGGACACTCAGCCACCGAGCTACCTCTCCAGCCCTTTTTTTGTAATTTATTTAGAGACAGAGTCTCACTGAGTTGCTTAGGGCCTCACTAAGTTGGGGAAGCTGGCTTTGAATTCGTAATCCTCCTGCCTCAGCCTTCTGAGTCACTGAGATTGTAGGTATGTGCCCCTGCACCTGGCCATGTGTTTGTTTTTGATAACATTAAAAGAATGCACAATCTCAAGTTGGGGAACTTGTGTATAATGTCAATTTACACTCACAACTAGGATTCCATAGCCATCTCAAACTCAACAAGTACAAAACTGAATCTAACATCTTCTACACAAATCAGGTGCATCCTACATTCTCTGTGATGGGTTTTTTAAGAATGTCCAAAAGTGCTGGAACAGTGGCACACACCTGTAATCCCAGTGGCTTAGCAGGTTAAGACAGGAGGATTGCGAGTTCAAAGCCAGCCTCAGCAAAAGCAAAGTGCTAAGCAACTCAATGAAACTCTGTCTTTAAATGAAATACAAAATAGGGCTGGGGATGTGGTTCAGTAGTCAAGTGCCCCTGAGTTCAATCCTGGGTACTCCCCCTGCCAAAAAAAAAAAAATCCAAAAGTTCTATACTTTCAAAAGGTAGAGCCTAATTCCCTTTCCTTTAAACATGGACAAAACAGTGATTTGCTTCCAAAGAACAAAATAAAGAAGAAAAGACCATGTGTGGCTCCTAAGACAGGATCCTAAAAGGCCTTACTCTCCCTTTGATCACAGTCTGGAAGAAACCAGCTGCCATGTTGTCAGGATACTCAAGAAGCCCTTTGGAGAGGTCCATGTGGCTTCTTATAAAAATCCAGGAAAGAGGAACTGGGAGTACAGCTTTGTGGTAGAACACATGCTTTGCATATGTGAGGTCTCAAGTTCAATCCCCAGCACCAAAAAATACAAATTCAGGACAGAAAAACTTCGGCCAAAAGGTAAGGGAGCAAGCCATCCTGGAAACAGATCCTCAGCCCGAGTCAAGCCTTCAGATGACCGTGGCCCTGGCTGATATCTCAGTAAGAAACCCCTAGACCCTTAAAAAAGACCCTGAGCCAGAATCACCCAACTATTCCACTCTCAAATTTCTGACATAAAACCTGAGAGACCATAAATGTCTGTAATTTTAAGCTGCTAAATTTGGGGATAATTTACTACATGGCACTAACTAATAACCTAGTCCCCATTCTAGAAATCACCTGGTCACCCAAGCCCCAAACTGGCACCCATTCTAATTTTCTTTTCCTTTTAGTCCAGTTTTCCAAGCAGTTCCTCATTCTCTCCTCTCCATCCTTAGTGATAATGTCTTATCAAGTTTATTCTTGCAGCAATCTCTTGGCTTTTCTTATGGTTTCTGAACTTTACTCCCTCCCTCCTCTAAATCTCTAACTGAATATTCTTACCATATCCACCCTAGTGCCACTGATTTTATATATATATATATATACACACATATGTATATATATATTTCAACATTCCAGCTGCCTCAGTGAATATATTCTGGCCCCAGAACAGGGCTCATTAGCCTTTCAAGACCTGGCAAGCAATTCTGTACTTGAGCCTCCTTCCATTCCCCTTTCTCCAGGTAGCCTTGTGAATCTTGCTGTAAAATTTGGCTTAGCCAGCTTGGTCCCTGGATCTTACCCCCAACCCACAGATTTGGGTCAGGTCTCGCAGCACTCTATGCTCACTAAGATAGATGCTTTTCATGTTCCTACAATTTCGGACATAAAACCTCTCTGCCGCCCTCCTCCTTTCTCATCCCCCTCCCTCCACATATATCCAAAGTTTCTGGAGGACCTGAAGTCCCAGTGGGTGGCACAGGAAAGACCTAGTGGGTTGTGAAGATGAAAAATAGTTATTGAACAAAGACACACTTATTTAGAGGTGTGAAAATATCCTACTTTTCTGGAAAGTGCTCCTCAGAATGTCTCATTATGTACTTGACCTTGACCATCAAAATTCTCTTTCAGCAAGGGATGGAGGTACAGTTCAGCGGTAAAGTGCATGATAAGCCCTGGGTTCAATTCCCAGCATCCAAACAAAAAAAAAAAAATTTTTTTTTCTTCCAGCAAATTACTTTTCAAGGTAACCTTTCTTTAAAATATAAAATGGGACTATTAGGTGACTCTTACAGAAGTGTTCTACAAATAAATAATGACTTTGAGGATAATTAGGGAAAGTTCACTCAGCAAGGCATTTATCATGCCCTCTCACTTAGCAAGACACACTCCTCTTTGATGATATTTGGGGCAACTGGGAGTGGGTTTGGCTAAGAAAGAATGAGGTTCTTAAGGAGAAAAGAAGTTTGACTCTTGTTTGTCTTTTTTTTTCCCCAAAAAACTGAAGACAATCTTCAATGTCAAGGACAACAGCTTCTGCAGGAGGCCCATGTGAATAGAACTGACCGATCTCAGCACAGGCTCTTGCCACCCTGTCCACCTCTGACTTCACCAGCGCAATCTCACCTGGCACTTAACCTTTGAGAAGACCAGTCCACAGATGCCTCCCAGCCCTAGTCTCTTACCCAAGGAAACACGCTCACGAGAGTGCCCCTTCCCCAGAGCTCAGTGCAATGGATGCACTACCTTAGTTTTACTTCCTTCTCCTAAACAGTGAAAGAGCGTGGAGTCATCAATGTCCTGGACAATTTGGCACCAGAAATATTCATGGGATATTCTTTCAACTGCTGCTCAAGCAGTTATATGTGCTGACCCACAGGGCATGGAGGAAGACTTAAGTCTTTAACTGCTTTAGAACTGGGTCAGCAGAGTTTCTCTGCAAAGAGCTGGATACTAAATATGTTAGGTTTTGCCTGCCATCCAGTCTGGCACTGCTCAGCTGTGCTGCAGTAGCACAAAAGCAGCTATATACAAAATGTAAATGAATGGGTATGGATGTGCTCCAACTAGACTTTATGTATAGAGGCTGGGATGTAGCTCAGTGGTACAGTGCATACTTACCACGTGCAAGGCCCTGGACTCAATTCCCAGCAACTCCCTTCCTGCAAAAACTACCATGTCCAAAAATAGGTGGTAGACTAGACCACCAGAAATGGAAGTGGCCATCATTTGCCAACTGTTGCTCTAGAATAAAACAACCTGAGTAACATTTTATTTTCTCAAAGTTGGACCTAGTTATCAAATTGTGAAGCTCTAATATTGGTGCAAGTGGCATCCCCAAATGTGTTTGTGTGCTTAGCAAGAATATAAGAGGTATAGTTTTTAGTTGTTATTTATCAGAAGTTTAAATGTGATGGCTTTTAGCTAGCTGTTCTAAGGATACATGGAGCAGAATCCTCACAGATATGCAGGAGCATATATATAAAAAGAAGGTTACTATGGAAAAACCAACAAAACTGGTGTGGGGGGGTCTTTTGAGCAGACTGAATTTGACTGTGATACAAACATGAAATATTCAATTATTTTTCTGTTGCTACTCTCAATAGTTCTATGTCAAATCTCCCTTCCCTGTGTTTTCTTGTAATTTTCAGTTTTTTTTTAAATCCAATTCAGTTGAAAACTGCAAATTTCTCATCTTAAAACATTATCTCCTTCACTCTTCTTCTCTTACCTGCGCTGGTCAGTGGTGCTTGAAGAGGAAGGGCTCTTCCACTCCCCCTCTTATTCCAGCATCTTAGGTTCCAGAGAGAGCCTACCTAGGTGAGGTTGGGACTGGGGAGAAGCCTGGGCTGTCCTTTCAGTCCTCTTCCCAGTCAAGGCCTTGGCAGGTGGGGGGGTGCCCTGCCGCCTTCTTTGCTACTCCCCAACTGCCCTCCTGATAGAAGAGATCTACCTTGGCTCCACATTCTCCCCTTGTCCTTAGTTCCTGGCACTGCCTCTGACTGGAGCCTTTGCAAATTGGGCGGGTATATTATTGTGCCCTGTCAGTCTGGGTGGTTTAATCAAAAGAAACTTATCTTCTCACAATTCTGGAAGTTAGAAATTAAAAATCAGGGTTTCAGCAGGACTGATTTCTTCTGAGTCCTCTCTGGCTTATAGATGACTGCCTTCCCCTTCTATCTTCACATAGTCTGGGCTTGTGTCCTCGTAGCTTCTTAAAAGGACACCAGTCATATTGGATTCAGGCCTGCTTCATGATCTCCTTTTAACTTAATTGTCACTTTAAAGATCTTATCTTCAAATACTGACATCCCCAGTTAATGATGGTTTAATTTAGTGATTTTTTTGACTTTACAATAGTACAAAAGCAATACACATTGAGTAGAAACCATATTTGAAATTTGAAATTTTGATTACTTCCTGGGTTTCTGGGCAGCAGCATTGAGAGTCAGCTCCCAGTCAGATAGGAAACAACCAAGACTATACAGTGTGCTATGCTACTAAGCTGTGATATTTGGTAGGTTAGGTATATTAAATGTAGTTTCCATTTATGATGATTTCAAATTATGGTAGGTCCATCTGGACATAACCCCTGGTAAATGGAGGAATATCTCTACTCCTCTGCTGTACTGGACTTCAACATAGAATCTGGTGACATACAGTTCTACCCATCACAGATGGGGTAATGTAAAATGGCCCAAGTCTACTACTGTCCCTCACCCATACATACTGCTCTGCCTTTCCAAAGAATGATAGTGCAAGGTCACCTATGTTCACCTTCTCTCTGATGTTCTTTTCATTTGCTTAGGCAGGATGAGGGCAGACCCACAAGCCTACTGTCTAAGCACCCCCAGGCAGAGAATGAGATGCCAGTCTCCCCTGTGGAAGTATTAGAAGTCTTTACCCATGACTCTTTCGAGCATCCCTCACTCAGGTTTGAAGGGGCAAAAAGGGATGCACTCCAGTACTCCTAGCCAGGCAATGCTTCCTAATAATTCCTCCCTCTCCTCCTCCCCAGTCTTCTGCTAATACAGACTGTGTAATGGTTGAGTCACATTTTAAGAGGTCTTGAGGGAAGCATCTAGTCCAATGGTTGAGAGCTTCTTACCACCTTTATCTTTGGGGAAAAATATTTTGCACCATTTGATCCTTGACCTTGGATCCTAGTTCTTCATTCAGTAACTAAAGAAAATTTTCCACTCAAAGTACAGGTATCAATGTAAAAATGTAGAGCGTACAGAATAAATGTAATCACTAAAGCATGCTATTAATTTTCACATATATTTACTGTATTGTATTTCTAATCAGATATACAACTCAAGATTCTATTGCTCTATGTCAACAATTTTATGTAAAAATGTAATTGCTTTTCATGGGTAGTGTGAATAAAATTGATTAGTTTATAGAAAAAAATGAATTTTCTTTCTGTGCTAGGGTTGAAAGAATTGTGACTTTTTGTTTGTTCTTTTTTTTTGTTTACAAGTTAGAGGAGATAATCACAATGCACATCAATAGGGGAGCGTCTAAATATAGGATGATATCCGCTAGTATTTAAATGCAAAATAATTTCTAAATGTAATACTTAAAATATGCTTAATTAAAAAATCAAATAACAAGGTGGTATGTTTCAAATGATACTATTTGCATAAAATAATATACACACATATATTTAAATATAGGCAATATCTAAAAAGAACAGAATATGCTGTCAATTGTGATTATGTAATAGAATAGGTATAGGGGAGGGAGGAATTTTTACTTTTCATTTATTTCCTCTTCTATGTTGTTCCGATTTTTAAAACATAAGCATGTGGCAACATGTGCAATAAAAAGGCAATTTAAAAATAATAAGGTTCTATAAGAGTTTCCAGAAATCTCCAAATCTGCAAATTTGAATTAATTTTAGGATAAAAGGAATGCTTAGGAAGTTGCCATTTCAGTTGTTCACCAGTAGCATATCAGGCCGTCACATCCCCTGACATATTCTCAGGGTTCTTGATGCTTTTCAAAAATGAAGTATCAGAAGCAGGAGGAACAGCAAAGACCAGGGACTGAAACGTTAGCATCATGGAAGAGAGGCAGGCTCAGAGTAGCCTATTACGACACAGGTGCTGCTGTCCCCTCTGGTCATGTCTATCATATTTGTTCATCTTCACAAGTATTTTCTATGGTATACTCTGAGCAAGCAATGGGGATAGTAAAATAAATAAGACACAGGCACGCCTAGCTCTCACAGCAGTTGCTGTGTATAGCCTTGAGGATTCATCTTTTACAGTAGGTTGTTTTAAATGCATCTAATTGTATCCTTGTTTTGCAGTCTGTTTTTTTAACACCTACTTTCTGTCTTTTAAGAGTTTCTCTTCTATATTCACCTATTCTTTTCCCTCTGGTTTCCTGTACAGTTGCTTTGCCTATTTTGTTAGATTTGCTGTATTTTATTTCAGTTTCAGAATTTTTCTTCTTTTTGGTTTATTATTTTATTTATGTTCTTCTTGTCTTTATAATGTGTGTGTGGGGGGGGGGTGGATCTTTGATTCTTCATAGCATCTCCCTCACTCCAAAGCTCTTTCAGCTTTTAAAATTACCTTTTTCCCCCAGTGCTGGGAATTGAACTTGGGGCCTTGTGCATACTAAGCACATTCTACTGAGCTGAACTCCAAGCCCAATATTGGTTTTTGATGGGATCCCTTTGAGGCATTACTTTCTGTCCCTGTTTCACAGATAAAGAAGGCAGGTAAGCCAAGAGCTGAACCCCTCCATCTGGTTGAGCAGACGGTCTGCTCCTGCAGGGCGATGGCACCATGTAATCCCCAGTCCCCACAGGATCTGAGAACACTGTCCTATTACCTGCATTTAGGGAACATGTACTGAATACATGGACCAGTGTGCTGTCTTTTTGGTAACAGCATCCCATTGTTATTTTCTGGATTTCCTTCCTGATGGGTCATTTGTTCCTTGCTCTCCTCTGGCATTAAATTCCTTTGTCTTTTCACTCCCACACAGTCATTGCCTGTAAGTGAAAACTGAGTCACCTCTCAGACCCCAGTGACTTTCCTGGAGAAGGCCAGGATGACAGCCTGGGCAAGATAGGGGCAGATACCTGAAAGCCACCCCTGATCTCAGGCCTGAGACTGACAGGGGAAGAGACAGGAACACACAAACACATAGAGGAAGGATTCATACCTCAGTGTTCCCCAGTGTCCTAGGGTGAGTGAGATGTGAGACACAGAAGGGGGTATGGTCATATATCTAAATCACTCCTCACAGTGTATACCCAGAGGACCAGTCTCACAGCTCTATGCCAAAAGACTCTGTGCCAAATAAGTATGGGAAATATCATATGTAATATCATATGTAATATCCTCCTTTGGGACTTTCTTAATGCACACAATTCTGTTAGGGATCCTGAAATGCCCTACAGAAAACAAATGTTTGATTTTGTTTTCTTCATTTTGATCGAGAAATTTTTCCTTTTTTTTTTTTTTTTTTTGTTTTGTTATTATTTTGCTCTTTCAAGTAACATGTTAATGTAGAACAAAATTTGGGAAGCACAGCTCTGAGATATTACCCAGTGAGATGTGTGGCCCTCTCTGACATTTTGAACTGTGTCTAACTAAAACCTAGCAAGTGCAGCCTGAATAACAATGTGGTGTTTTTATTTCTTCCAGAAAGTATACAGGATAATAGTTAAATCCTCAAGGCTCTGGAGTCTGACTGTCTGAACTTGAACCTTGGCTCTGATCTTTTAAATGTAACTTTAAGCAAGTTGCTAAATTTGTATGTGCCTCAGTTTCCTCATCTGTAAATTGGAGAAAGAATTACTATATACTTTTAGAGTTGTTATAAGGATTTAATGAGTTGATTTAGATAGGCATAGAGAACACTGCCTGGCATGTAATCACTAATGCTACTTAAGGATTAGATATTGCTATTGTTACTACACTAACTTTGTTAAAAATTAGAATAGAAAACTGATTGTCAAATGCAAGTACCCTGGGTCTCAATGATATTTTTGAAGAAAAAAAAAAAAAAACCCAGAAAAATCCATTCTGAAATGCATATGGAATTGTAAGGGACCTCAAATAGCCAAAACAATCTTGAAAAGGAACAAAGTTGGAGGTCTCATACTTTCTGATTTCAACACTGATGATAAAGCAGTGTGGCACTGGCATAAAGAGGCATAGAGCCCATTAGAATAAAACAGCAAGATCAGAAATAAACACATGCATAAACAATCTTCAGCAAGATTATTCAATGGGGAAATGGCAATCTTTTCAACAAATAGCTGGAAAAACTGGATATCCACATATGGAAAGAATAAATTTGGACCCTCACCTAATGTTTAAAAAATTAGCTCAAAATGGATTAAGGACCAAAGCATAAGACCTAGAACTATAAAATTCTAGAAGAACACATCCAAGAAAAGCTTTGGATTTGACAATAATTTGACTGAGGATTTGACAATAATTTCTTGGTTATGACACCAGAAGCACAGAACAAAAGCAAAGATGGGTAAGTGGTACCACTACATAAAATTTAAAAGCTTTTGTGTATCACAGGATATAACCAAGAGTGACGGACAACCTATCAAATGGGAGAAAATATTGAGCAAGTCATTAGGATGACTGATATCAAAAGAAAAGAAAGTGCTGGTGAGAACATGGAGAAATGGAACTTCTACCCACTGCTGGTGGGGATGCAAAATGATGCGCCATTATGAAAAACGGTGTAATGGTCCCTCAAAAAAATTAAAAATAGAATTACCATATGACCTATCAATCTCACCTCTGGTTACAGATCCAAAGAGACTTCACAGTAGGACCTTGAAAAAATGTTTGCACCCCTATATTCATAGCAGTTTCAGTCATAACAGGTGGGAGGAACCCAAGTACCAGTAGATGAATGAATGGATAAAGAAAATGTGGCATATATATTCAATGGAATACTATTTGGCCTTAAAAGGAAATCGTAGCGTAGACTACAACATGGAAGAACCTTGAAGTCATTATGTTAAATGAAATAAGTCAGTTACAGCCAGGTGTAGTGATATACACCTGTAATCCCAGCAATTCAGGAGGCTGAGGCAGGACATCTCCTCATCCCCTCCTGAAGCCACAGAGAGTATTAAACTATTTACTGTTTTTTCCCATACATACATGCCTATGATAAAATTTATGAACTAGGTGCAGTAACAGATTAGCAATTATAACTAGTAATAAAGTAGAATAATTATAATAACATACTGTAATAAAAATTATTTAAAACTCATGAATTATTTATTTCTAGAAATTTCTACTTAATATTTTTGGACCATAGCTGACCATAGGTAACTGAAACTACAGAAAGCAAAACCATGGATAATGACAGACTACTATTTGTTATGTAATAGTATTTCCAGTATCATTCTGCCCAGACTCTTTCCTGTTTTGATAATAGCACTTCTGTTTCCCTTTAGAGAATCATCTCTCCATTTCATTGAGGTGCACAAAGGTTTGAGGATTGAAGTTAACTCCCTCTGGCTTCAGAGATGGCCATGTGACCAGGCTGGACCAATCAGTATAGTCTCTGCCCCTGCCA
The DNA here is from genome assembly GCF_902686455.1 of Sciurus vulgaris. Taxonomy (NCBI): domain Eukaryota; kingdom Metazoa; phylum Chordata; class Mammalia; order Rodentia; family Sciuridae; genus Sciurus; species Sciurus vulgaris. The sequence goes on along the minus strand of NC_136476.1, from coordinate 11,313,893 downwards.
TAGTGATTGGTTCTAGGATAAGCATGTGAACTGAGGTGTTCCAATGATACTCAACCCAGACTTTGTTGGAACTTCTGGGGAAAATAATTCCTTTCTGTGGGGATTGCCAGCTGAAGGGAATATAAACTGAGGGCATTATGTATAAAAGAACTTAACATAGAAGAAAGCAGTAGGTAGAGGAAAATAGAAAAAGATGAATGCGAACTGCATGATTTGAACTTCCTTATGTATCTGCTTAGAACCAGATACTATTGGAATACTAGGTTATTTCCTGAATTCGTCTTAATATGAGCCAGTTAATGTTCTTATTCCCTTAAAAGAGGATAAATTAGGTTTTTGTCACCAACCACCCAAAGTAGCTTGACTAACAGAAAAAGACTGGGAAAAATACGTATATCCATGATCTTTTTTCTCTTTTTCTATTCACTCAACAAATATTTATTGGCTGTCTACTGTGGACTGGGAGTCATTTAAGGGTTTTGTGAATGTACTGATGATCAAACAAGGACATTGCTCTTAGGGAGCTTGCATGTGGACTATTCTTAATACAGAGTTAGCTCTCACAGTACCAGGAGAGTAACCCTTGAAATTAGCTGGTCCTCATACATTTGTTGGATGAATGCAATTGTGCATATCACTCCTCTAAGTGAAGGCAAATGAAAAACTATCATGCAGGAAGAGGACATGCCCTGAAACCTGGGGCCACTTTTGTATATTTTTTAATTGATCAAGCATAACTGTATATATTATATGTTATGGGGTACAAAGTGATACCTTGATATATACACTGTGGAATGATTAAATCAAGCCTAATTAATAAATTCATCATCTAATTTTTTGTGGCAAAAACATTTAAAATATACTTTTTTAGTATTTGGAATATACAGTGCATTATTATTGATTTTAAATACCATCCTGTAAAATGGATCACTGAAACTTTTTCCTCTGGTGTAACTGAAACTGTACTTTTTGGTCAACAGCTCCCCATTCCTTTCTTTCCCAACTCCTCCAGCTTCTGGTAAGCATCATTCTACTCTGTATTTCTGCCATTGTTTGAAAAAGCTACTTGAGTTTTTCTGTCCTAATGATTTACCTGCCAGCATTGTTTGCTCAGAGACAGGTGAAAAGGAGGTGGGCAGAGGAACAGGAATTGGCTACACCCACAAATCCAGGGTCCCTAATCCCCCTTTCTGCCTCTGCTTTTCATTTCCACCACCTTATCAATAGCTGAGGTCTAACAGATGTAAGTTAGCTGCCAAGTGTCAATGGGAAAATTCTAGATCACACTCAATCATCTTTGAAGATTGTGGACTCCCTTAGATCCCCAATGAAAAGCTGAAAAGAAAAAGTTCCTTTGTACCTCCATTCCAAACTCATTCTCCTGCATGGAGTTTCCCTTGGCCTTTCAGAACAGTTTAAGAAAAACGAGCCTGCCACCAGTCTCAGATCTGTAAGAAATTGCCAGCATATCCACCATCACATTCCTAAGGTGTATCTATTATGGGCTGAATTATGTCCCTCAAAATTCATATGTTGACGTCCTAAACCCCCAGTATCTCAAAATGTGAGTGTATTTAGAGATAGGGTTTTTACAAAGGTAAATAAGTTAAAATGAGGTTATTAGGGTGGGCCCTAATCTAAAAATGACTGGTGACCTTTTAAAGAGGAAATGTGGACACAAACATGGAGGGAAGACCATGAGGATACACAAGGAGAAGGCAGCCAAGCCATATCAATCCAAGGAGAGAGGACTCAGAAAAAAAAAAAAAAAAAAAAACAACCCTGCTAACACCTTGGTCTCAGACTTCTGGCCTCTAAAACTGAGAAAAAAAATTTCTACTGTTTAAGTCATCCAGGCTGTAATACTTTGTTATGGCAGCTGTGGTAAACTAATAACAGTGTCTGATCTTCAACGGCACACCCAGTTTCATGGAGGAGAATCCTTATTCTGGAAGGAGCACACCAATCCTTCAGTTTATCTCCTTTACCAGAAAGCCCTCTACTGCTGCCTGACAGATCCAGTGGGAAAGAGAAAAACCCAAGTTAGGCCTCTGGAGACAGAAACCCAGATTTACACTTGTACCCCACTGCATAGTATAATCACATTCTAGGAAGCTAATTTACAAGACTTGATTAATTTCATACTCTCCTGAGGGACAGATTCAGTAATCACACAGCTAATGTCAACCTCACAAAGACAACTGATTGGATCCTTTAACCATTTCTGTCATTGGCATGTCTTCATTGTGCAACTGTAGATAGCTATTTATGGGGAAATGTGCTTATGCTTTTAAATAATTGCTGTTCACAGAATTTTAGCATTTCATGGGATTCCATCACTCTCTCATACATCACTCACATGCTCTTGTTACCAGTTCCCTCCTGGTGGATAAAAATTGGTACTGAGAAATAAGCTCCACAGCCTAAGACCAGCCACACATTCATCAAGCTAGTGAGAAACAAGCTTGAGTTAAAAGACTGGCAAATACATGAAAAATTGGTGACTGGCTTATCTTAAGAAATGCAGTTTCTGCCCTTAACAGCAAAGAGATGAGCTTCAGTCACTCCTGAACTTAATGTAATACACAAAAGAAGCTTCCTTATAGGTTGCCAAGAATGGAGCTTGACTTCATCCCAAGTTCGCTTTTTCTATCTGTCTATCTCATTTTGTGTATGTGGTGTTGGGGATTGAACTCAGGGTCTCATGCATGCTAGGCAAGTGCTCTACCATTGAGCTACATCCTTTACCTATGCCCATCTTTCTATACATCAATAACCTTCAGCTCTCCTGTTCTTCTCACCTACCTCCTGCTCAGCTGTTCTCTTGGGATCACACTATGGTGCTTTCACTCTTGTTTTATTTTAGGTAGAGTTATTTCTAGAACTTCCTATTTCCACCTCTCCTGGATAATTCTGGGAGTTGGGTGTAGAAAAATGTAACTGCTAAGTGGTAAAATTTTCATTCCTTTGGTAATTCTTTTGCTTCATGGACTATGGTGGCTTTAATGAATGGGTATTCCATACTGGTTCTGGATAGCATTCAAATCTTGCTTTTCATGGCAGTATAGAAAACACATGTTTACAGTTTTCAATTTCTGAGTTGGAAAAGATTTTGAAAAATTTCTGTCTCCAGGCAAAACCATACCTTCACTATCGGGATTATCTGCTAGGACTTCTAAACTACAGCTTCTCTGATGCTATTTGTTTCTCAGACTATTTGTTCAGGTGAGAGGTCAAGAATGTTTGAGTGCCACAATCATATGAAAAGTGTTAAACTAATTTGCAGAAAGGTGTGTTAAAAAGAGAATGGATCAGAGATGTATTATGTTCTCAGAAAACCTAAAAATTAGGAGGCTAAAGGAGAAAAAGACACATACAAGTTCACACAAAATGAGAAAAGGAGGGGCCACAGCATGTCATGAGAGGTAAGCAAGGAATTTGAGACAGGAGTAGTTCCTCAAGTTGTAGGCAGAGTGGATCATGCTGGAAGCCTCCAGACAAGAGGTGGTACTTGGCCTTGTGGGAAAGTGGGGAGCCCCAGCCCATATGCCCACAACCAAGTTTTATTCTATTTTCACAATCTATGAGCCAGAATCTCTTTAGAGCTTGTGATGGGAGGCATTTGGCCTGATCCCTGTCCTCAAACTGGATGTTCTTCATCCTCTCTCTGTTAGATGGGAATCATGCAGTCACACAGCCATTGCCCAGAAGGGAAGAGGACAACCAAAGGAAAATGTCACCATCCTCTTCATACCCCAGCCCAATAGGTATACCAGAGTAAATATAGAGGTTTGAAGACCTGAGCTCTTGGGGACAGTGTAGTCATAGAGATCAGAGTCCAGTACTGGGACATGGCCTGAGGCTGACCAATCAGATGTGAGATTTCACTTTCAGCAAGTACCACTGTCAAGGAGTTTCACGCTTTTTTCACTTTGCTTATATTAATTTATATCAAGTAACTCCAAGGCTACAAATTCTTAATCATGCAGAATGAAATGATGACCACCCATCAAGTTTCCCAGTTCTTTTGAGACACTTCCCTAGTAGGTTCTCATCTTCCTCAGTTTCAAGCACTGTAGTTCTCTCCATGGCTGCATTTCTTTGCCTCTCTTGCTTCCATTTCAAGCACTGTTCCAGCCTCAATTATGTTTCAGGTGGGACTACCACCTACCATTTTGCTTTCCATTTCTCCGGCACCATCGCTAATTCCCTGCCAATCACAACACCTCCCTCAAAAAACACTGCCTCCCCTCTGCTAACACAATACATTTAATCCAGATTTTTTGTTTGATTCTCAGGGCTCTCAACAACTTAGTTTAATCCAAGCTTACCTTCCCCAACTGCTCTACTCTTCAAGCAAAATCAAATTTTCTTCGTTTCCCAAATATAACTGATGGCCCTCCTGATTCTGTAGCTTGGTTTATTTATCAAATTCTCTCCAGTTAGATGCTTCCCCCAACCTACTGAAACTCCTTCATTCACGAATCTTGTACTTGCTCCTCCATGACAAAGAAAATGGAGCAACACTCTCATCTTAGACACCCAAAGCCCCTTGGTTACATCTCTCAGGGAGCTGATTTCACTCTGCCCTTTGCAAGCCAGTTGTTTTACTTCCTTCTCCCCACAGGGATGAGATAAGAGGTTGCATCTTAATTACCTTTGGATCACATGCAGTCAGTCCTTAGGGACAGTATCCTGTTCATAATAAATGCACAAGTTCTGAGAGTTTCATTTTCCCTAAATTTCTGAGTATAATGATTATAAAGGAATTAGGAAATGCAAGCTTATTCTGAAAATAGGATAGGATTTTATCTTTAAAGCTCTGAGGAATTTAAATTGCATGGACTAGATTTTGCTAAGAGCTTCTCAGAGGCCCTGGGTTAAAGGAAGTAGTACAAGATTGAGAGTTGGAACCCCTAGATTGTGAGTCTAGCCCAGTCACTAGCTGAATAATCTTAGGCCAAGCACTCATTCTTACTAAGTCAGTTATTTTTTTTCCCCCATTCTTACATAGGTCATTTGTTTCTATCTTTATTTCTCTTTCTCTTCTCTTTTTCTTTCTGCCTACAAACTCAAGAAGTAAGACCAAATGAATTCTAAGGTTTATTTCAGTTTATATCACTTTAGCATTACCTTAGGATTCAGGAACCATACAGTGGGGCTAGAGATGGACCTCAGTGATAAAGTGCTTGCCTAGCACGCATAATGCCCCAGGTCCTTGGTGCCACAAAAATAAATAATTAAAAATGGAGCAACTATCAAAACAGCAGATAAATAGCACCAACTCTGGCTGTGGCCTTCAAATGAAATGGTGCTGGGACACTGGATGTCTCCTTCTGCCTCTTCTCCTATGCCCCTGATACGCATCCATCTACCACTACCCCCAGTTCCTGCTATTATTATTATTATTTTCATTTTTTTATTGGTGCATTATAGTTGCACATATTGATGGGATTGGTTGTTACATATTTGTACATGTACACAATATAATTTGGCCAATATTACTCCCCAGCACTTTCCCCTCCCTACCTGCCTGCTATTATTATAATCCAGAATGAGACACATCCAAATGTTCTATGTCAATCCTGATGCAAACAGGATGTCAGGGGGCAGAATTTGTCTTTTGTTACTTTTGACTCTGCCCTGTCCTCACCTCTTCTTCTTTTCCCCAAATATGTTATTAACTGTAATTAGTAAGAAATGAAGAAATCATCCCAAATATAAATATGACTCTGGCCAGAACTTACAGTACCTCTTATTAAAGAGAGAAATCTTTTCAGGAGTACAAAGCCACTCCAAAAAGAAAAAAAATAAATAAATAAACTGGAATTGGAAATTCACTAGGATGCACCAAAGAGAGCCCTAACCATTGGGGGGGGAAAAGTTAATTTGGCTTTTTGTTAAGAAGGAAATCTGGCTCATTATCCTTAACCACCTATGGGGGGGTTAGACCTTATTTAGGACATAAAGGGTAACTTTGCATTACAAAGCTAAATCTCTCTGGCATGTTTTTTGTGTTTCTCACTGCAAATGACAACAGCACATCCTGTTCTTTATCTTTGAATAGCAGAGCCAGGTCCAAGCCATTTTAAAGTACAGAGCCTTCATGATTCTGAAGGTGTCTAATTCACCAATAGAAATATTTCCTTAAAAGCAGGTATTTTTCCCCTCCTGGATAAGAAGTCCTATCAAATAAGAAAAATTTCATGGGTCTTTTGCTTTGATTACCATTTTAAACTAGTTATCACAGGTTTTACATTCTGTTTATGTTATTGATTGTACGTTTTTTTAAAAAAAACTTTGATCAAATGAAAATTTTGAAATGACTAATTTGGATGCGGTCTTTTCTCTGAAGGTGGGGTTTGGGCAGCCATCTGGTTCGAGTGGTCCTGGAAGTTGTACTCTCAGAGCAGTTTACCTATGATTGAAACCATGTCAAAGAAGGAGGCAGTTTATAGAAATGATGCCTGTGTGCCTAATCAACATGGCCAGTCCTCTGATCTTAAGCAAAATTACACTTTAAATTACTTCTGCCAGGCAGGGGTCTAGTTTTGTTTTCTAGTTCCCACACAGGAATATAACAACTTTATGTGATTCTTGGTTAAAATTGTCCAGAAGGTATTTTTTTTTTAAGCTCCTCACATAACTTAGTTTCTCAGTGAAATCTTGATATTTTATAAGTATTCTTTCTGTCTCTTGATTTTAAAAAGAAAACAACATATGCCCATTTTTTTTTTTTTTTTTTCTTGGATGACCTAATTCTGCAGCTCAGAACTAAAGTGAGTTTTAAAGGTTACAAGATTCATTAGAAAAATACAGAGGCGGATGTTACCAGCTTCAGGAACTTTTAGGAATAATATTTTTAAAATGCCACTCTACCAGGGCTGCTCTGATTGTGAAGTAAACCAAATAGACATTATAATATCCATCAGCAAATAGTCCTAAACAGTTCCAAAATTGTCACTTCTTTTTATTTTCTATCACCATTTTCAGCACAGATATAAAGGAATTTTAAAAATGTTATAGCTATACAGAGTCGTGTTTGCTAATTACCTGATGGGCAAGAAAGGGGCAGGTGAGCATACAGACCGCAAGCTTGTCGCGTATGAGCTGATGAAGAATGAAATGCAGCAGCCAGCTGTCAGTCGTGAGGGGCTGGGCAGAATTTGGCCTCTGCTCATCCGCTCCTTTCTCCCTCTTCAACTTCCCAGCAGCGGTAGAACAGGCTTCTGAAAACCACACTCCCCATGGCAATCTGCCCTCAGGGCACTCGATCTTCTAAAGCCACACCCCGACCCACCTACCTTCTGAGGATGAAAGGAAGCTCACTAGCGGGAGGGCGAGAAGGATGCGCGGTTACTGCTCTTCAGCATCTCCCGTCTGGAGCAGTTAACTGGAAATACAGATTCGCCTCCATTTTCTGGTCACATGATCCCTGGCACATCTAAATAAGGATGATCACCTGCCTCCCAGATTTCCCAGTGCACCAGCCACCAGTAAGCTCCGGCTGGAGGACAGAGCTGGCTGGGGCTGGGCAGAGTTATATTTGGGGCTTTAAAAAATACTCTCACCTGGGTGGTAGAGTCAGAAATGAGCCCTTGATTTTTTTATGTCAGCTTAGGAAAACTGTCACTCTGGTGCCTGAGAGACTATGTGAATGGCTCAAAACAGGTTGCAAGGGATTTAGTTCCCCTGAAGTCTTTTACACACACACACACACACACACACACACACACACACACACACACACACTGTAGCTTAACAGCACATCTATAAAAGATAGCAACACAATTATTTTCATCTAATGAACAATGTTTAAGATAATAAAACAGACTATGAAAATATAGTAGGAGACATAAAGAAGTCCAGCTGAAGGTCCTAGCCAAGTTAGGATGCTTGCCCAAGATCCAGACAGCAAAGACAGAGATCCAGAGGCAAAAGTGGGTGGAGGTTAAGCATGTTGAATCTGACTTCTACCAACTATTAGCAAAATTTGACTAATTAGCACAGTGCCTCAGACTGCTCATTCACAAAACCCAATAGTAATAATAATGTACTTTAAAATAATAGCACAACCTATGTAGAATCTGGGTTGAGAAAATCTTGCTACAAAAGTTTGCTACTATTATTAAGTCTAAAAATGCCACCAATATACGGACTTGGTAAGGAAAATAAAATAATAAAGAAATTTTACATAATAAAAAGGAACATAATAAGAAGGAACATAATAAGTTTTAACCCAACTTTACTGGGGAGTGAACCCAGAGACACTCTACCACTGAGCTACATCCTCATCTATCTCTTTTTTTTTTTTAATATATGTATATTTAGTTTTGGGACAGTGTCTCACTAAGTTGCCCAGGCTGGCCTCTAGTTTACAATCCTCCTGCTTCAGTCTCTCAAATAGCTGGGATTACAGGCATGTGCCTGATTGGAGACCTCTCCTGTATGAAATGCTGGATCAAAGAGGGGGTTGGTTTCCTTCCCCAAGTGGAAAAGGCAGGTACAGAAGGCCACAGAAGGAGGAGTTAAGTGTGTTGTAGGTAGAACAGGCCCTGTAGTTAATTTTGTTTTAAATGATGTCTGTTTTAAAAGTCAGCAGCAGATATGGAAAGTGATTAAGTTATCAGCATCAGGTCAATCACAGATACTTTTAAAATTAATTCTTCATTAAATGTGGAAACACTAAATGTGTGAAATGTGGGACACTATCACCAATGATACTACCTGATGTCTTGGAGGACATTCTTCCAGATTATACCTGGCAAAATAATCCTAAACTAGAGTTAGCAACTGAGGAAATGTATTATTTTATTCTTATATGGAGGCAGTTACAATTATTTTTTTGAATAAGAATTGCTGCTTAAATGCAATAAGTTGCATACTGATGATTATATCGACAAAAAAAGGTATGGTAGATGTTAAATTCTCCAGTGAGGTTTTACTTATTTACTGAGAGCCTAATCAATATTTTCAAATGATTATTTAATGAATTGAGGTTTAAAAAGTAAGAATAAAAAGGTTTTTGAAGGTTACATATTGTCAACTGCTGCTTGAGTTTATGCATAAGAGATGACTAAGTAGAACAATTTTCCTTGCCTGATAAGGAAAAGAACATTTAAACTGAAGAGATTATAATAGTTATGGTAAAGGAACACCATAATGACCAATTAAAAAAAAAAAAAAAACTGAACAGGCACATCTATTTTTCTCCAAGAGTTTGAATTAAATGAATAACAGCACCATGGAAAAACTATAGAATTGTAAGAATCCTGAAGGAATTGTAACAAACAGGAAAAGGATAGGAACACTAAAAATAGGTAACTATGTTCTTAGATTTCAAAAGATGAATTTTGTAACTTTAGAAGAGGAAGATGCATATTGTTCCTGTAATACAAAGCTGCTCCCCTGCCCATTAGGTTGCATCACAACCTAGCTTGTCAGTCTGAAAGCTGCTCTCCCCGCCCTTTCCATTGCAGGCATTACCCGCCTCCCAACTACTGTCAATCTGTGAACATCCTAGCTAGCTATTGGTTCATCAGTCAGCTTGCAAGTATCCTTCTCCGTTATTGGTCCCCTGTTAGCCCGGTGGAATTCAACTGCTTCATGGTAGCTATCCCACCATCTTTTCTCTCTTGCTTTTCTCTCCTACACACTTGCTTACTTTCTCCTCCTCACTTTTCCACTCTCTCTAGTGTGCGCCCTTTCTCATTCCCTTTCTTTTCCTCTCATTTTCTCTCTTACCCTGCAGGGAGACACTCTGCTTAATAAACTCCCTTATATGATTTCCCATGTCCGGCGTGGTTTTCATGGGATTCTTTACAGTTCCTAAGTGAAATCTAGCACAATTACCTTGAAAAAAGGTGCAGCAAACACCTGACATTTTCATAGTTTCATTAAAAGCAAATTGTGTTAGACAAACTGCATTTCTTTTCCATTCATTCAATCAGGCATATTTGTAGGACACCTGACATTTGACAGGTGCCATTCTAAGCACTAGGAATACAGTAATGAACCAAACTTCTGCTTTCCTAGAGGTTATATTCTCATAGATGAAGAGAGATATGATAAAACCAATTAAATAAATGGAAGATATTTTCAGAGGAAAAACAAGTAGTAGGAAGAAAGTAAGGAGGTGGAAGAAAGCACGTTTCTTAGCTTTGGCACTATGAGTTCCTGGGGTTGAATAATCCTTTGTTGTGGGGAAGATCTTATGTCTTCCCCATGGTAGGATGTCTAGCACCATTCTTGACCTGTCCCCACCACAAGAGTGTCATTCACCCCAACAATAAATGTCTCCAGAGTTTGGCAAATATTCCCAGAGGTGAGGGAGAGATAAAACTGTTTCAGGTTCAGAACCAGCAGCTTGGATTTCTCCAAAGGGTAACTCCATGCTGGACTGGCTTTTAGATAGCCTTTGTTCCAAAAGGACTCACATGGATCTCGGAGACAAATCATCCACCATAGGAACAGCTGACTAATCCTGTACATAAATATCTCAGTACACTGTTCAGAAGCAGAGGTTTCACCACGCTCTTCCTGAGCCAGCAATGCTGAATAACATCTGCCTCCTCAGCTCCACTCCCCTACTTTCTCCAACCTGCTCTTTGCCTACCTCCCCACCTTCTGAAAAGAAAGTCCCGAGTTCTTTTCTTCCTCAAATACCATCAATTTTCATGGAAGTGTTCTTGAAGGAAGCTTTGCCACTAATTCTGACATTTCAAGCTTTCAGGCAGAGACACAACTTGGATGCTCCCTAAATGCGAAGCCAACACAACGTGAATGGGTGCTCTGTGGATGTTCCTCCTGCCAGTCAGCTGAACTGTACCTGCTTGGGTTGACACTCTGTGCTGCCTTATTCTAAGATCCCTCACCACACAATGCTGCATCTACAAATATTTGAAAAAATTAAATGAACATAGAAAGGCTTTGATTTTCTTGTTTCCCTTTGACCTTCAGTCACTCAGAGTGGTCCTGCACACCCTCAATGAGTAGCAGCCATCTTAACAGTTTGCTGTGGTAGGAAATCTGTGTTCAGGCATCAGAAAAACAAACTCAGTAGGCAAGATTATCTGAAAGATTATCTGAAAGGCAAGTTCTGGCTCAGTCATTCTCAAAATATTCCACTGGAAACTTTCACTATGAAGCTGTATATGCCTTTTTTTTTTTTTTTCCCTCAGTGCTGGGGATTGAACCCAGGGCCTTGAACTTGCAAGGCAACTAAGCTATATCCCCAGCCCGTTATATGCCTTTTGATGAGACAATGGGGGAAAAGAGGAATGAATTCATCAACTATAGCTGTTCAAGAATGGACTTGAAACTGCCATGCTTCATTGACAAGCTCTGGGATAGAAGTGAGAAGTCTTAGGTTTAAGTCTCAACTTCACCAGTTTCTCATTTGTGGATGTCATTAGCAACTCACTTTTTGTTTGTTTGTTTGTTTGTTGTTTGTTTGTTTCAGACAGGGTCTCACTGTTGCTCAGGCTGGTCTTGAACTCAGTGAGCTCAGTGATCCCCCCACTCCTGCCTCCCAAATAACTCAGACTAGATGGGCATGACCATGTCTGTCATCTTAGTTGTTCATTAAACAGCTTTCTCACTGGACTGAGTAATAGTGAGAGTTAAACTTGCCTTATCTTTCTCAAATGACAATTGGTGAACCAGAAAATAATATAATTTTTAATCTGCTAGCTCTTGTTATTGAGGTCTGCTCAGGGTAGGGTTGGCCAGATAGGCAGAGATGAGGGGTTAGGGAACAAAACAGAAAGAAAGGAAGAAAAAAGAGGGAGGGAAGAGGGAAGAAACTAAATTGCAAATTTGAAGGACTTTTAATGAGACTTAAATGTCGCCACCGACTCACCAAATATGATCAACTTTAATTACAAACATAAACACAAAGTTAGTGCCAAGTTTGGTTTTCCATCTTTGGCTCAGAGAAAAACCAAGAAACAGTGCATAAATCATGGAAAGCTGAGTTTGTGGAATATCAACTCACCCTTTAGTGAGGACAGATGTTTAGGCCTGGGACACGGCCTATCTACACAGCAAGGCTCAGAAAGGGGCCTGCAGATTCTTCTCAATGTTCCCATTACCCAACATGGAGAGAAAGAATCTGTAGATTATTTCTTTATCCATGTGGATCAGAGAACCAATGAATTAACTTTCCAAATGTAAGTCATAGACAGAAAAAGTCTAATTTTGCAGGTCTCATGAAAAACCAAAAGGTCTGATGGTGTCACTCACTCACAGGGGAAAAGATTAGTTTTTTCCCATGGTCTTGTTAGACAGGAAAAAAGGTAAAAAATTACTAATTAAAAAAGATAGACTGTATAGAGGTTAGCATAGAAGCAGACTTATGGAATATGAAATATATTGTGTTCAAAGGTTATTTTTAGTTTGTGGAACATGAAATACCTAGCCTCACAGAGTAAGGAAGCAAGGTATATCTTCACAAATATGAGAGTCAGATTTACTCCTAAATACTCCAAGTCAGAAGTCTCTGAGATAGGCTGGGGGTGTAGCTCAGAGGGAGAGACCTGGCCTAGCATCCCCAAGGACCTGGGTATGATCCTCAGCACCACAAACAGAAAGGTCCATGAGACAACAATGTAGGGCCCTCTCCCTTTTCCTCCCTTCCCCTTCATTCCTTCAACCCACCACTGCTGCATGTATCTCCAAGGTTAGGTGATATTGTCAGTTTTCCCAGTCCTGTCCGAAATTATTCCTTTCATCACCCTGTGCAGTTATTTCCTTGTCCCACTTACGGAAAGTCAATTTATTTGTATATTGACTGTCACTATTTTATATAATGTGGATAATGAGTCTAAAATTGTTTAGTGGTTTTATGCCTTCTTGGCATTTAGTTGGGGCTTTTGACTATCAACTGTGATGGTTCATGTTATGTGTTAACTTGGTGAGGCCAGTTATTTGGCCAAAGATCAGTCGATATATCTCTGAAAAGGTACTTTTTGGAAGTTATTTCCAAGGAAATTGGCAGATTTTGAGCAAAGCACATTATGCTTCATATTATGTGTAGGCCTCATCCAATAAGTTGAAGGCCATGGAGAGAAGTCTGAAGTTTCCTGAAGAAAGAATTCGCCTCAAGACTGAGTTTCCAGCCTGCTGCCCTCAGAATTTGGACTCCGTTTAATACTGACTCTTTCCTGAGTTTCTAGGTTGCTGGCCTGCTCTCCAGAGATTGGATCTGCCAGTATTATAACAAATAAGTCCATTCTCTCTCCCTCCCTCCCTCTGTCTCTCCCTTTCCCTTTATCTTTATCTCCTGTTGTTATATGTATGCATTGATATATAGATATAAATACACATATAGATATCCCTTACTGTTATATGTATGCATTGGTATATGTGTATTTCCTATTGTTTCTGTTCCTCTAGAAACCCCTGAATAATACATGACACAACTGTCCCTTTCTTTATGTCATTCTTCTGACCATGCTTTGCCCCTTCATTTTAATTAAGGCTTACTCTTCGGATGTGCTCTGAGACTACATAGGAAAGACCAGGTACATTCGTCACTTTCTCAGAGAACTGGTATTTGTTCCCCTCCTGGCCCACTCTGAGGTTGCAGGATGACCAAGGTGTTGGCAAAGGGCCCTGGGAAGGCTGATCCTAGGGAACAGGAGCAGTGCTGACAATTCAAGGAGAGAGGCTTTCTCCTAGCCCTACTAGAATATTTTGTTAACAGGAGCGAGCATGTGGAATAAAAAGGAAAAGCATCTTTCTCATGCTGTCTCAGGTGCTCAAAGCAGTCTGGGAGCTGAGGGGATAAGGTGGGCGAAGAGAGGAAAGCCATGGAGTTGTAGCTGGTGTGTCATATCACTGTGTACCTACTTCTATTTATGAAGACTCCCCTCTCCCCTCTATCTCTATCATTTCTCTCTCTCTCTCTCTCTCTCTCTCTCTCTCTCTCTTGTTTGTATGATGTTCTTGATTTTAGACATTCTGTCCTGTGATCAGATGATGTGTCAGGTGTGGCTAGGTTTGTGTTTAGGAAAACATGACTCTCATTCTGTGCTTGTCTTCCTGTTGCCATGAGTTGGGGCATCTTATTCTTCCCAGTTCACTGGACTGGCTGCTTCCCTCCTCTTTTTCTTTCCAAGTCATGATCTTTCTTTCGTCCATCTCAACTTGTACCTCTCAGCTACACTGTAACTTCCAGGGGCCCTTCTGCCTTCATGGGGCCCCTTCCTTCATTATATATTTTTTAAATTATTTTGCAACTATTTTGGTGTAAAAGACAAATGTAATACACACAGGAACATAATCATTCTTTCCCTTTGACTGTAAAAGAAAGTAAAGCATTCTTATGGGCCTTAATGTATTGTGGGCCCTGGGCACCTTCCCTCCTGATAGATGATACACTGTCCTGGTACCTGCTCTATACAAGCACCCTAAACAGGAGTCTCTCTTCTTACCAGTTTCTGCCTTATATCATTTTACCCCATGCAGTTGCCATAGTCAAGTGAGATAATGCACTGTGGGAGATTAGTAGCTGATCTATAGTAAATGCCCATAATTTGAGCTACTTAAAATGACATTGGTTATATACCATCTTGACTATTATCTACCTTTTCACCTATGTCTAACTCCTTAAACTGAGACCATGTAGACTAGGAGTCTGCTCCGGAGCAGTAGTTCTCAAACTTAAGTTTGTACCTGACTCACTGGGAGAAGCTGCTGAAGCAGAGGTGATGGGCTGTTCCCAGCCCCTGGAGTTCCTGATGAGGAGGGAGATCTGGGATGGAGCGGATCATTGCATTTCTTACAGGCACTCTGGTGGTATTGATGTTGCATGTCTTAGGATCCCACTTAGAGGACTGCTGTTTTAAACAACCGGTCTCTTCCCAATAATCAGCACAGAAGGAAACTTTCAGATACAGAGTACTGTGCAAAAGTTAATAGCAATGCTGAGGGAAAAAAAAAAAACCCAAATCTGCTCTGGCCCCCCACCATGAGAAATTTCATTGGTAAAGGGGCTGAGTGGAAAGAGATGAGCAAAGGAATCTTTTCTGTCCTGTTGAAAGAAAATGTGCTGGTGGCACAATTGGACACTGACTGTCATCCTTTGGATGGCAGGGGTATGTGCGAAATGCAGACCAGAAGCCAAACAATAGCTCAGCCAACTCATGGCTGCCTGATTTCTTAGCTCAACCCACAACAATGCCAGCAGGGCTGCTGGGATCCATCTGCTTCTCTTTCTGATAATGGATCTGGGGTCTCTGGAAGGAAGTAGCTTGACAGGAAAAGAAAGATGAGGCCAACTGAAAATGTCGGTTTACGAAACTGTACTTGAATATGGTACAGCTTTTAACTCAATACGGCAGTGAGTAACCCCACATACTCCTGCTATGCTTTTTGTTTTCTGATTCCTTCATCAAGAAATGTAATTTGCAAATGCTGGAGCTTTCTTGACACAATCTGTTTCCACACAAATTAAGTTCACAGAATTTAATACCACGGGAAAGCTTGAGATCATTCAGCCCAACCCACTAATTTCACAGACGAGGAAATGTAAGCTTGTGGTTAATCCTAAAATACATAACTGGTAACAGTAGATCCAGGATGGGATCCAGATTTCCTGATTCACGGTGGGGACATGGTGCATGTAATCCTTTAAATTCCCAAACTGAACAGGAAAATGATATCTTTCCTCACTGTCTTTTAAAAAGAAAACAGGATTTCCCCCTTTGCTTAATTTACTTTTCACTATTTGCCCTTTTGTCCTTGGAAGTGGTGTTGGGGGAGGGGTGTTATAAGGGCAAATGAAGAGAAATGAAAAGTTTAAAAACAGTTCCAACAGAACCCAAAATGTTGAAGTTGGTGAGGACATCCTGTTGCCTGCTGTATGCCCCTTGGCTACCCAGAAATGTGGCACAAGGCCAATTCTCAGATGTCATGTGAATGAATGGATGGACAGTTGGATAAAGCAATCGTTGGTTTGATGATTATTTGCCAGTTTCTCAGTCAATCAGGGGTCAACTGTTTCACACCGAGATTTTGACCCTGCACTGAATTCTCTTCATCCCTACCAGAAAGTTTGGTGCTTACATCAAACCAAAAAAAATGCCTTTTCTGTAAGATAGGCAGTGTGTCAGCCAGAAATTATGGCCTTAGGAGGTGGAAAGGTTTGAAGCCCAGACTGCTCACTCTGGTTATTTAAATCTAGAAAAATGATAGAAATGTTAAAAGCCAGCAGGGCTGCTGGACACTTTCTTCTTCCCCATCCATCCCCTTTTTTCTTCTTCACCAGCATAAGGATTAAATTAGATGACGTGCAAACTGCCTTGCACACAGTAGGTGCTGAATAAATGCAGTGTCATATCACTCCATTTCCTGTTTCAGAGTCATATAGTTATTGAAGCACATAGGGTGGGGGACAGGAATAAGACTTGATGAAGGAATTTTTTTTTTTTTTTTGCTGAAAATGTACACAGATTATCATTATGGTCATAGTTCTCTAGTTTTATGGATGATATGCCTTGCAATAAATAAAAGCAAAGCTGTCATCATCCAGGTGTTCTTTATATTCCATAACCCCTGATTTCTAAATAAAATAGTTTTCAAGAAAAAAATAAATCACGTTTTGCTCACCCATTTGGTCTTGGTTTCCTGGTTCCAGGCTCCAGGAACTCTGTCTCCGCCTCCATTTCCCTCTCAGGGATCCTGTTTTTCTGAGAAGGCTGTGGCGAAAGCATTTCCCATTCATTGTCATGGGTGACAGTCTGCAACAGAACTGCATCTGGGACAGCCCTATCCAGGCTCTTGTTCTTCCGTGATTGGCTGCTCTGACCATCAGAAACTTCCTCGAGTGCTAAAGACTCTAAAGGCTTCATTTCTCCAAGAGCCTGTACCTTGAGATCAGAGAATAATGGCTCCACAGTCCGGCAAGACGATCCAGGCCCTAAGTCCCTGGCTTCCAACGATGGATCACCAACTTCACCACGGCCCAAGACCATCCAACTTTGGTCTTGTGCAGGGCTTTCAAGAGATGACCTCTTGTCACCTTTGGAGGACATTTTCTCCTCAGAATGATCTTTGTTTTCTTTTAAGGAGGCAGGCTGACATGTTTCTGTAAAGCTTGCTAACTGAGTTCCTGGCAGCTCTGTTTCTTGGGATTCTATGTGTGATTCTTCTAATTCAGATATGCTTTCTCTTGCTTCACAGGCTGGCTTCAAGGGTGAATTTTTTTCATGGCTTACAAGTATGTAATCCATGTGTAGCACATGATGATCCTCATTCTTATCTATGAATCTTTCATCCTTGTATTCTGATTTTATCTGCTCAGTTTCTTCAGTAGGAATTATTTTTTCTTCTATCTCTAATGTTCCCTGACTGGCACCTAGAAAAAGATGAAAGTGAGAAGGGGAGAATAAATCTTAATTAACACATTGTGTGATTTGGGATCTTTGCAAGTAATTATCAAGAAGGAGGTAATTTTAAAAATCTTTATATTTTGTAGAGTTGTTCAATTTTCTCACACACAATCAGGGATAGGTATTATAAGCGTTAGATTTAACTGCATCATGCAAGCATTGGTTAGTATGCATCGCAAATGTGGTTGGTTTCTCTTTACCTACACTGGTAGGTAGAGTGTGTTTTACTATGGAATAAGTTTAAATGAGGTCAGCAATTTCTTGGGGGTGGAGGAATGGGGAAATTTCTTACCATTCAATGGTCCCATGTCGCCACCTGCTGGTAGATCAGAATTATCTGTTTCTATTTCCCAGTCAATATTTGATGGTGATAACTCAATGTTGGAGCCTGCTCCTCCTACAGGCAAAGAAACTGATTCAGGGTCTTCATGAATATGCAGCACAACCAGCTGGTGTCCAGGTTGTTCGTTTGGGGTCTCAGGGTGTTTTCCCTCAGTTTGATCAGGAAGGGCGGAAAGCAACATCTCTGCTGCTTCACTCCCCAGAGACACATCCTCTGGAGATCCAGCTTCCTCTGTTGTTTCAGCACCGTGGGTAGATTCTGTGAGATAGGACAAATCAAAGGGAGGTGTGTAGGGTGCCAGCGATTGCTTCAGAGCATCTTCCTCCAAGGGAGGGTCACCACCATACAGGAAGTGTTCAGGTTCTCTGATTAAATCTTCATCGATATTCTGGCCCACTACGTCATATTCAAAATCACCCCATGAGGCTTCAGATGAACAAATATCTTGCTTCCCTGCATCCCCATCCACTGGTGTCTCGGGATGGCCTTCCGATAATGTCAATTTACTCATGTCATCTATTGTTCCTGTAGAAGTGTTGAGACCAGAAGCATCACTGAAACTATGGTCAAAGGCAGCTTCACTTATATCCAGGCAGGTGTCTGAGGCCAGCAAAGCATCAGTAGCTGTGGCAGGATTCACAGGAGCAAAAGATGGTTCATAGCTAGGTGAAGCTCTTGTACCTGTCTGACTTTCAGGAAAAAAGCCCTCTGATACCCAAGAGCCACTGCCTTCCACAGTTGGCTTCTGGTGAGTTACAGAAACACTAGTTCCCACATTCTCAATCCTTGGGATTGAAACTTCCAAAACAGCTGCTGTATCTGAGCTGATTCTTTTTTCTGATGCTTTTAAACCTGTACCATTATCATCGTTCATTTCAGAAGGTTCTGGAGAACTTTTATAAGAGGGAGGCTGAGACGAGTCATCTATATTTGCTTGACTACCGATGGGTGGCAGTGGAATTGCATTTTTAGAACAGAATTCTGAGTCGAATAGGATGGATTCCTGCCCGAGCTCCTGATGGGGTTCTTCATTCATCTTTGGTTCAGCAAGATAACAATCTCTGGGTTTCACTTCAGGTCCCATGTAAACACTGATGTTTGGCTCAGTTTCTTGCTTTGCTTCAGAATCGTGACATATATCAGGGCTGTTGGAGGCCTGAGAATTGCTGTCTTGGTCGCAGTGAGTCAGTATATCAGGATTCTCACCATCTGCTCTTATACTGAAGGGCTGCTTGACATCCATCCACAAATCAGGCGAAGCCGAGGCCAGCTGCCCACCTTCTTGGAAGTTACCATGCAAAATATCTGGAACAAAGGTACCTTGGGGGCTCTCACTAGGGCTGGAGCTATCCCATTCAGAGCCTGACTTCTTTATTAACTGTGTGGGGGAACTGACAGCAGGGATATTTTCTGTGGCAGTGCTGGAATGTGTCATTTCACCAAGGTATGATTTTTCTTGTTCCCACCAATTTGCTTCTTGACATTCTGTAGTTGAACCATTAGCTGTAACACATTCATTTTCATCTGTAGGAGTAAATGCTGGGTCTGGCTGATCCCAGACAGACAGCATGGAATCCGGACACTGCTCTTGGGTGGGCATTTCAGAAGGAAGCTCATTGCCAGCAGAAGATAAGATGATTTGCTCTATGGAATCCTTATCTTTAATTTGGTCCAATATTACAAGCTGGCTAAACCGATCAGCATCTGGGTCTGGCTGTCTTGGTTGAATGTTCCAAAATTGCTCATGGGAGTTGTCCCCACTATTGTCCAGAAAGGGTGACTGAAGTTTATCATTGAAAGGATTAGTACAGTGTGTTTCCATGGATTCCATACCACCCTGCATGGGTGCTCCCCAGGGACCCACACCTTGGTAGTCTGAAGAATTCACCTCTAACACAGCACTCGAGTTAGGCAACTCCCCTTCAAACGCACTCCCCAGTGGTCTCACTTTGGGTTGGGGAGCATTCCACCACTCACAGCTCTCAGCTGAGAAGCCACGCATTTCCAATTTAGAATGATCTTCACTGTTTGGTTCAGTTTTGGGAGTTATTTGCCATACATTGTCTCCGGTCCTCTCTGTTTCTGGAGAAAATGTCCTTTCCTCTGTTGCTGTGATCTGTATTTCAGTCTCTGTGAGTGGTGAGAAATTCCAATGATCAAGGCTGCTTTGTGGATTGTCACAGAATGGGTTTGACTTATTTTCATTCTCTGCTGGTTCTAAGCTGCCAGCATTGTCAGAAAACTCCTCAGGCATGGTGTCTGCTGTGGCCAAGGAATTGGATTCAATCGATGAATCCCAAGCTCTGGATTCACTCAGAGCAACTTGATGAGTGACCAAATGGATCTCTTTCTCTACCAACTCTTCATCACCTACACCATCCTCATCAGAGTCGGAAGTTGCTCGAATGAACTTGGCGTCCTCTGGCTGCACAGGTTCAGGAATGTCACATTCATTTTTCTCCTGATGGCTAAACATTATATTTCTTTCCTGAAAATCACCTGAATAGTCAGAATATTTGCCTGTTTCGGGACTGGATAAAGAGGACAGGGAATCACGATCCACTGAGTCATTCCAAATCTCTAAAAATTTAGGAACCTTGTGATCAAAGTTGTTTTCAAGCCCATCCATTCTGCTTTTCTCCAAGTCCTTCACTTCAGAAATAGCTTCTTCTTGGCTCTTGGTGGTGACTGGTTCAGATTCTGGGCGATCCTGCTTACTCCATTCATCTCCATCCTCTTGCTGAAGTTCAACACTGGGTCCATGGCCCCAGGGAGACAATGTGGCCAAAGAATCATTTAGGTCAGGACTTGATGCACTCGAGTGAGTATACCTACTAGAAACACTATCTTTGTCATAATCTCCAGATGAATTGGCTCCTGGAAGGCTGTTCTCAGTACCCTTAGATTTAAGATTCTTAGCTTTCTCAGAGCTTGTGTGATTGTCCTGCACATCACGATCTGTAGGGCCATCACAAATATTCAGGCTTTGGGGAGATGCTTGAGGTGACCCTTCATTCTCTCTCTCTGGCTCCAGAATATTATATTCTACAGTTTTCTCAGGATCCATTTCAGAGAAAGATACATTTTTTGTTAAATTCATCTCACCTGGAATCTCAGTAGTTTCATCTGAGTTCCTGTGACTTACGAGGGACTCTTCATAGGTCTCTTTTGCTTGCAGGTTATTTGTGGATATCTCTGTTTGTGCATCATAAGAGGTTGTATTGTGAGATTCATATTCTAAAACATCCTCTGGTTCCTTGGTTGGAGGACTGAAAGTGACTGAAAAAGAGCTTATTTTTTCTGATTCAGTGCAGATTTCTTCATGGTCAGATGCAACTGGAGAAGACAGTTCTTGATCATCAGTCCCTCTTCCAGAAATCCCTGAAGTGCTATCCATTCCCAAACCTACTGGCTCCTCCTTATCAAGGTTCCCCCTGTCACAGGAGCCTGGAACTTCATTCTTAATTTCACTTTTTTCATAGCTGTGACCTAACATCCATGGATCTGAGTGTGCAAAATGTTCTGGACTCTCAAGTCTGGTCACCAGGGATTCTGTGTCACCTTGCAGGGCTCCTGTCCCTGTGTCCTGGTTGTCAGGATGAGGTGTAAGTGTTTCTGACTCACTGATTCCAGAAACTTCCAGCACATCTTGAATGTGACTGTCCTTATCACTCGCTGAATGGCTGGGACTTTCAGGGGGCAAATCTCCGGGCCTCTCAAGAGGCAGATCGCTTTGTTCTGAATCTGTAATATACGATGGGTCTGGCAACCCGAATGATGACATGTCTTTATCTCTTATGAAAGAATCCCAAATACTGTTTGCAATTAGCTGCCCGCTCTTTTCATTCAGGGTGTGATATTCGTTGGGAGCAGAGTCCTTGGTGTGTTCAGATTGGGGGAGTTCCCAATCTATCTGATTTGCTTCCTGATGCTCTGTGCCCCATGGTTCCACCTGTCTCACTGAAAATCGGGTTTCTGGTTCTGTACTTTCAGCCATGTATCCCTCTGCATGGCCGTCACTGGTGATTGCCACACCCCCACTGCAGTCATCCCAGTCCAAGTCATTGTCCATATCTGAGATGGTTGCTGTGGACTGCGTGTCCTCCAGAATGACTCTGTTCCACAAGTCAAGGTTGTCTGGGGCCGCCTGGCGGGAGTTGGTGCTGCTGTGCAGAAGTGTTAGCTGCCGGTTGGTTTCATTGTACATCTGCATCATGCTGGGGTCGTCATAACTGGACTGGCTGCTTTCCGCCATGTCATCCTCCATGGAGACGTCCTTATCATCTGTGTGCTCTGTCCTGGGTAAATCTTTTTCTGGGTCATGAGCAGCATTTATTTCAGGATTATTGTCTGTGTGAGGTGAAGCCCACATGTCCAGGTTCCCAGGACCAGAACTGATTCGATTTCGTGGTGGCTGCTGCGGTGACTGTGGAGGAATTTCAACCTCCTCTGTGGCACAGTCAGCATCATTTGACTTCAAACCTGCCTCTTTTGCAAATGGCTTGTTTTCAGTTTCTTTTTCCTCTCCAGCAAATGTTGGTGATGTGTAAGAGTCAGAGGTGGAGTAGTTGGTGTCTAAGGGAGAAGGTACTGAATCTTCTCCTACATTGGATGCACTGTAATCAGAGCATTTATATGATAAGAAGGAATCTTCCCAAGGAGCTAGGACATCTGACCCTCCTTTCTTAATACTCTCCTCAAAAAGTCTCCAGGAATCTACCTTCTCATATACATTGCCCCGAGTTTTAGGATCCACTAAGCCATTCTGATCTTCCCTTGGTGGCTTAGAATTGTTCCATGCATGTTCCAGATCAGAACTGGGATTTCCAGATACAACAATATTCTCCCTGGAGTCATTGTTTTTCTTGCCCCAGATTTTTGGAGCTGCTTCATTATTTATCTCACTGGGTGAATTGTCCTGTAGGTTTTCTGAAGGAAAAGAAAACCCACTTTTGGTCATGGCCCACTCACTGGGGTCCCTCACAGGAGGTGTCTCACCACTTGTTGGGTGAAGATTCCAGGTATTTTTTAGAGTTTTGGTATTATCTTCATTACCAAATGCACTCCAGGCTGGAAATGACACTGCAGCTGTTGGTTCAGCATCATTTGTAGACTTTCCCCAGGGTTCAGGCATTGCGGTGGGAGATCGACCAGAATGCCACAAAGCAGCAAAGTCTTCTATCAGGTGGTTTGTTGCCTGGGGGGAAGCACTTGACAGATGTGACTTCTCAGTGGGCAGGTTCTGAAACTGCAAACTTCCTTCTTTTTGGTCCTGAATAGCATTGCTACCCAGTTCAGCCTGACCAAATTCAGACTCCCAAGGATCTGACTTTGAGAATTCAAGATTCTTTGACTGAAATACAGAATCTGAGACTCTCCTATCCACTGGGCTGGGCTTATGATCTTTCCATGATTCAGGGCTCTGGAAAACAGATTCTTGTTTGCTGGAACTCCATGCATCAGCAATATTTTTAGAATCAATCTCCAATCCACCCCACCAGCTGCTGCACCGTGCACGAGTCTGAGGTGGCCCCATGTGCCCTGCATCAATTGCTTTGTGGGTTATGTCTTCTGGATAGAGTGGGGCTGGCTCTTCAGTGGATGGTGAGCTTTCTACAAAGCTATTCATAGGCGTTGGTGGAACCCTTTCCCCAATATTTTTCAGCCTTTCAGGTGAAGGAGAGTCATCTCCCATAAAACCTGTCATGCTCAAATTTCTTTCAACATTGTCTTCAAGACTTTCTTGTCTCTGGACGAACTCCTCATCAAATTCCACAAGGTTGTCTTTTCCAGCCTCTGACAAAAGTGAACTGGATGAATAATTGGACATGTTGATCCCTATCTCATCAAGTCCTTTGGGCCCAGTGGGGAGCTGACCCTCTGATGAATCACTGTTGGGGAAATCATCTGCTGGGGAGTAGTCTGCAGAATGGGAAGATGGCTGAGACTGCCCAGAAACCATGGGTGCTGAGTCAAAGTTGAAGAGGTCAAAGTGTTCCCCGTGTTCCCCAGACCGGGCATGTTCCTCTGCCACTGCCCCTTCAGGGATGGGACTATAGGAGTCAAACCCTGGGAGAAGGCTGTGGTGAGGCCCTGCACCTTCTCCCACTGGACTGTCATCACTGAGGAAAACTGAGCTCTCCTTGGATGAACGGCTGCTCCTAATGGTGGCCAGTCCGCTATCTGGGCTAACGAGGTCTACATTGACGTCCACCTGAGCCTGGTTAGAATCATTGAGATCTGGAGGGTTTTCCATGAAATTCACCGAGCTGGGCTGTGGCTCTATGTCAGAACCGTACAACTCCATAATCCCAGAAGAGCCCTGGGAGAGGGGGGCACTGCCCGCCACAGCTTCTGTTGAGGACGTCCGGCTGTTGGAGACCATCTCTGGACACCTCCTATTGATGACTTCCTTGATAAGGAGAACCATCTGATCACAAGTCACGGATGGGTCCTCCTGCTGGTACACCAGGATCTCGTC
This sequence comes from Sciurus vulgaris, assembly GCF_902686455.1. Taxonomy (NCBI): domain Eukaryota; kingdom Metazoa; phylum Chordata; class Mammalia; order Rodentia; family Sciuridae; genus Sciurus; species Sciurus vulgaris. The sequence goes on along the minus strand of NC_136476.1, from coordinate 11,289,676 downwards.
ACAGCCACATTCGAAGGGCTCCAGCTCCAGGCAAGGGTTCTGACACTCTTCCAGCTCACAGCAAATCTGGGGGAGGCACAGGAATTTGTGTGAGCACTCAGGTGGTCTTTGCATTTGGCAATTTGTCTTCTTACTTTTTCTTAACATAATGGTAATCTATGTTCAACTGTCTAAAAATAACACCTCAAATGCCTGAGAATTGTATAATGTGAAACATGGGAAACCTCACAATCTACTACCAACCCTTCAAATCTTTGAAACTCTCTTCTCATTTAACTCAAAATCCAACTGATGCACTGGCTCATGGCTCTGGAGAGTTACAGGTAGAGAAGTTTAAAATCATCTAAGTCCTTTCCTAAGGATCTGCTTCTAATATGATTTGAAAACTACCAGCATGGAGACTTCTAATGCCTAAATCTTATCCCTAGGAAGCCAGTAACCAAAGATAAAAATTCAGCTTTGAAACCAAATGCATAATAAAACATTGAAAGAGCCACAGGCTGGTGACACAGGATGCACAAGCATGTGGGTCAGAGGAGGAAGCACAAGATACATCTGTGGCAGAGACAGAGGGCTTCTTATCTGGAAGAGAGAAAGCACAGAGAGGAAGCTGGAGTACACACAGTGTTAAGAAAGCTGAGATGATGCTCTCGGAGGACAGAAAGGGAAGATGTAGGAAAGAAAGGAGGCTTTGCCTCTGGCCACCTGTGGATGCACGAGGCATCTAACCTATGAGGAAAGATGAGGGAAGGAGCATTTGATGCCTGTGTGGTTCATCCTGGAATGAGTCACATACATTCTCACATGAGACATCAAGTACACTGGCTCGATACATCCAGTGTTGTCTTCTGATTAATTTTGTCTGATTACTTTTTATTTCCTAGACCTTGAGTTAAAAGGCTCAGCTATCAACCCAGAGGATCCAACTGTTAACCTAGTCAGAATCTTAGCTACCACCAACGAACAGATTAAAGCATCAGATCACCAGTTACTAAACCCTGAGCATGAAGCAGTTATTGAGACAGAAGCTAAACCTTGTTAGTTATCACCCAGGAGGAGCAGTCTCAAAAGGAAACAGCACCCCAAAGTGATCTTGTCCTTATTTGAATGAGGAGGACCTGCATCCATGGATTCAGTCTAGAACAAAAATGATGGGGCTCTGCCAAGGTCTGGATATGAGTTGAGTGTGTTCTCCAAAAGTTCGTGTGCTAGAAGTGTGGTCCCCAGTGTGGCAGTGTTGAGGTGGTGGGGCTTTTAAGAGGGCTATAGGTCATGGGGGAACCACCCCCAGAAGGGATTAATGAAGGTTTCATGGGACTGAGTTAGTTCTCATGAGAATGGGCTGCTAGAAAGCAAGTTCAGCCATCTCAACTCACTCTCCTGCTTCCTGTGTCACCATGTGATCTCTTCTGTACATGCTCCCATCATTGTGACACCATCTGCCTTGAGGCCCTCACCAGGACCAAGCAGATGTCAGTACCCAGTCTCAGGAATCTTACAGCAACCCAAAATGGACACAAGCTCCTTTAAACGGCCCAATGCACAGAATACCTCCCACATTTCCTAAAATTCAAATTCTAGGACTCTATCTCTTGGGTCAGTTTCTTACAAGCTACAGATCCATACCCATCTCCCAGCATGCATTGTAGAAGCCAGCAGGCTCGGATGCAGTGAAACGGGTTAGGTCGAAGGAGGGCTCACCTGACTGCACAGCTCAAGATTCTGGGAATACACAGCGATCTGCCTTCTTGGTTGCTGCTCCTCTGATAGGTAGCTAGCAAACAGGATGAGGACATCAAAACCAAACTTGTCTGTGAATGCTTTCAGGTCACTGGTGATATTACTGTGAAACAGACAATTCTGAAACAACAGGACATTTGATATTAATATCAGACTGTAGAGAGTTGTGCCATCAAAACGTCCGTTCTTATGATACATTAGGGCAGATATTTATGGTTAGAGTTAAATGAGATGAGTACCTTGCTTTGAGAAAGTTTGGCAAATTTTATGCTATGGCTTAAAATACACTTATAGGTTTTCCCAAATCAATGGAGGAAGGAGTCTTTGCCATCATTAAGAAATAGGTTAGGTAAGAAGTAAGTTTCTTAGCACATTTTTTCTAAAATACTTATTCAAATACTTTGCAAAGCATATTTATTCTATCACTTTTATGAATGTGTGTTGATTATGTTCATAATCTAGCACAGAAAAATAGGAGGGAATTATTGTACTCTATAAAATATTTATTTTATATTTTTTATTTTTATAATTAAAAAATTCAAACATAAAAATATACCTTATATTTTTATAATTCAAAATTTTTATTTGCTAATGATTATTATTAGTTAGAAACAGAAATTCCTAAGGATGAAATTAATAGTCTACTGAGTGATCTTTACTGTAGCATAGAAGTACAGATAGATATTTATCTATTTATTTTATTTTATTTTGTGTGTTTGTATGTGGTGTGGTGTGGTCCTGGGGATTGAAAACAGTGGAACTTTAACACTGAGTTACATCCCCAGTCCTTATTTTTAAATTTTATTTTTATTTTGAGACATAACCTTGCCAAGTTGCTGAGGCTGGCCTCAAACGTGCAATACTCCTGCTTCAATCTCCTGAGTCACTAGGATTACAGCATGTGCCATCACACCCTGCTCATGCCAAAAGACTTTTATAGGAATTTTGACATCAGATCTACTGGGTCTATGTGGCAGCTATGAAAGAATGAATGATTGCAGAAAGCACCTAGAAGCACAGCGTAGGCCACATGCTAGCTTCTAGCACAACTGGCACATCCTAGTTGCTGAAGAAATATTTATTGCATGACAGAGAGACACATACACAAAATCAACCTGTGCTGCTCAATTCTGTATTATAGCTTACAAATATGCATATAGCCAATCCCCCATATCTGTGGAATTGATCAACCATGGATCACATATCTTCTGAAAAAACAACTTACATATGTACTAAATATGTACGGTCCTTTTACTGTGTCATTATTCTCTAAGCAATACATTATAAAATTATTTATATAACATTTACATTATATTAGCACCACATAAGTCATATACATTGAATAAGTAATTTAGAGATAATTTCAGGTACATGAGAGGATGTGTGTGGGTTATATGAAAATACTATGCCATTTTAAATAATGCACTTGAGCATCTGCAGATTTGGTTATTCAAAGAGGATCCTAGAGCCAATTCCCCATGGACACTGAGCAATGACCCTATACATATATACATATGTGTGTGTGTGTGTGTGTGTGTAAATCAATGTATATAATCAATCAACTAATAGTCTATTGTGTTACTCAATGAAAAACACCATGATGTCCACTCAAGGGATTTAAACAATTTTATATTTTTTTTCTGATCATCATAGTAATCATAATTATGCCTGTTGCTGGTAAAATAGAGTTTTAAATTAATTTTTAAAATTTTTGTGGTGCTGAGGATTGAACCCAAAGTCTTGTGCATGTGAGGCAAACACTCTACCAACTGAACTATATCCCCAGCCCTAAATTAATTTTTAATTAATTTTGATAGATGCATTGTAATTATAAATAATAATGGTACTCATTGTGATATACTTATACATATGCACATAATATGGGCAATTTCATTACCTAGTACCTCCCCTTTCCCTCTCCTCCTCCCTCCCCTGCTGCTGGTAAAATATTAAGATAATACAGAAATGTATGCCATGGGAGATGGAAGTGCCATGTGCCCTTCCTCAGTTAACCACTGTGAAGAGCTCAACAGTGCAGTGCACATAGTTGCAGACTTTGTCCGCATTCATGACCACATTAATGTTTGTCAGAGGCAGCTCTTTGAAAATGAAGATTTAGTTGTGGTGGCTTGGACTATTTACCAGATACCCCAAGTAGCCATAATACATGTACTCTCTAATGCTGCTTGATGTCAAAGTCTGTGGGGCCCTTGACAGGGTGCATGATACCCTTGGCAGGTGTGCAGGCCCTGCCAATCACAGCCTCTCCATGAGGCTTTGCTATCTATTCTGTGACAGTTACTCTCATTAGGCATCTTACAAGGTCACTTTCCCTCTTAGGCTACAAAGAGGTGCTTACAGGAATCCACAAAGGTCTCAGGCTATATTGCTGATGAATACCAAGAATCTGTACTGACTTGGTAATGAAGTTTTTAATGCTCACTTACAATAGCTTTTGGAAGCATGTCTTCCACAAACTATACAATCACTTTTTGTGCTTTTTATTTATTATCCAAATTGCATCATAAAAATATTGAAGCAGATTTTTTAAAAAAATAAATTCACCCATGGTAGAAGTCAATCTTTAGAATACGCCTTTTTTCTGAAATTGGACCTCATCTTACATATAAAATGAATTTGATAGAAAAAACATTTCATGGAGCTGAAGGAACAGCTCCTCTTGGAGAGCACTCGCCTAGCATTGGCAAGGGCCGCGGTTCGAATCCCTGGCACCACAGAGAAGAAAAAATATTTCAAATCATCATTGTTGATTAATCAAGAACCTGAGTGTTGAACTTTTTGCAATTATGAATTATAAAAGATCTGATCCTGAAGAAAAACAGGAGTGAACAACAAGTACCTACAGTAATTGAAGGCTTTGACGTGAGAAACCCTAAAATTTTCGTTTCCCATAAGTTTTTTCATTATGTATATAACCCTGTTTACATTTATAAATCCTTAAAAGAAAACAAAAATTTCAAACAAATTTTCACATATAATAATGATTATACTACATTCCTGACTGTCACTCAAACAAGAGGGCAGGTTTTGCTCCTGTCGGAGCACAAGATTCAAATGCAGAAGAATCAGCTTTATCCAAAGCCATGTTTGGGGACTGTTTACTATTCAACCTGTTTGGATTCTATCGTGTTATGCTGATAACTCTAGAATACTATCAGACTCAAGTCGGGTGGCACTGACCACAATGGGCATCTTTATAGAAATGCATTGTCTGGCCACATACAGACCTACTGACTAATGTCCACTCTGCCTTTTCTCCCCAACCCAGGTGATTTGATTCACAATGAAATCTGCAAAGCACTGCCTCAGGGAGGCACTTCTTGATTGATTTATTTTCCTGCAAACCAGTCCTTTGGGCTCTCACCCTTGTCATGAGACTTGTACTGACCCACGTACTCCGTCCTGATTCCTCACACTAGTGTCATCATAAAAATCATCCTAGAGTGTACATTTCTGGGCAGTTGCTAGAAATTCTTGTGTAGCAAGTTAGGGACAGGATTCAAGCATCTGTATTTTCATCATGTCCCTTAAGTGATACTTATGATCATGTCTAACAGTAACACCGTCTCAGTTTTCCTCTGGGTGAACCTGAATTCCACAGAATCTAATGAAATATTAATAAAACAAAAAATTATGTGAATCACTTAAGCTTGTTAGAGAGACAAAATACTTACATTTTACAGTAACCCCCAAAACAGAGATTGTTATCCATGATGCCCTTTGTACCTTAACATAATTGTTCAAACTGAATTCCATCCTTACTGGCCCTAGGATAATGTGAAGAATTTCATGTTTAAAATAGAATCAAACAAGGGAATGAGTGAGAATCTTCAGGAATCCAGGCGGCACAGTCTGTTTGTTCTGCTTTTATGCCGGTGCTGTTTGCATAGGAGATAATTTATTATTGTCTTCTAGCTATGCAGGGAGTCATGTGCTGCGATGGCTCTTATGTTGCTGACAAGCTAGGCTGGTCCTGAATAAACAGCACTTCATCATCAACACAACCCAACTGTAGATACAGGTTGGCATTTTATTCCCCCCATCTGCCTTCTACCTGATAAATTACTGTTTTAGTTACATGTATACAAATACGATTTGTTAATCTGCTCAAACACCTCTGAAACGTTTCTCCCACCTTAAATTAAAATTATATGCATTCCCAATTAATTTTCTAGGGTTTAAAAAATAAAGAGGACCTCCCCTTTAATTTACCATCCCCAGCCTAGGCACACACCTCTTTTACAATCACGGCATGGAATTTAGGAAGTTCCTTTACTAATCATTGCAAATGGCAAAATCCCAGATTGATCCCACCATTTAGGAAGAACAGCAATTGCTCTCTGTCACAGTCCTTTGTCATGGGTGATTACCAAGATTGGGTCATTATGCATTTTTAGAGGTCATGAGTCTTTTTACCTGAGAGATTCCTAGTTTTGAAATAAGAAGGTCTGGAAATGTGGGGCGGAAAACACTTTATTATTTCCAAGTGACAAGCTAAGGTATAGAGCTCAAGAGCTTTAAAAACAGTTGATGATCCTTAGGACCCCAGGCAGAGAAACACATATGATACAGCTCTACTTGAACTAATACAGGATCTGGGATAGCAACAGTGATAGTGTCCAATAAATTTACCGAATTCATGGTTGGAAAGCATAAAACAAAACAAAACAAATGAAAAAACACCGAGTGATTTTTCCTTCAGTTAACTTGCCATGGGTAGAGGCTTTTCCGTCATTTCTCCTCCAATTGCCAAATAACCTTCAGTAAATTTTACTCCCTATACTCTTCTCTCCACTTAGGTCCAGTATTGTGAACTACACACACTATCCAAAGCAGTTAGTTGTCTCCCTTACAAATTTGGAATAATTAGGGCTTTTATTATATGAAATAAATTACTTTGTAGCATCAAGGACAAGCTACTCCTAGAATTGTTATATCTGAAAATCTTTTCCTTCTTGCAGGAAATAGAAAAATCAGGTGAATAGCTATCACTCACAGGTAGGATACTTGTAGATAAAAATCATTACCAAGATTAAAACACAGTTTGTACAACTGCATTTTGAAGAACAGAGAATCCTAGGGTTTGACGATCCATAACTACTTGGTAAGCATAGTGGGCAACCTGGATTGCTGAGTTACTGAAATTTAAGAGTATAGTTTGACATTTATACTCTGCATGGATTTGTTTCTAGACTGAAGGCTATTTTTTTTTTTAAACAAGATATAAGAAAAATGCTGAGGTATGTATACAAATGTCCTAACTGAAAGCTGTATGATTTATGCTACCAAAATTCTATTAAGATGTTTAAGATATTCAGCAATAATAAAGTCTGATCATTTTGACAGGAAATGATTTATGAGAATACAATATGCATAAATTAAGAGATTTTATTTATTCTGTTATTTTATGCATTCTTTAATTGGTAAGCAAAGATATTTCCCATATTCTTCCCAGATATCAAGTTTTACACACTATTGTTCTTATATATTTATAAGATAGTCAAGGTATCTAAAAAACTTTATTATTCACTAAAAAATTTCATCTGTTAAACTATATTATGTGTCAAATTTTGAAAATAGAGTCAAATAGTTCCCATTTTCATTCTTTATAACCAAAGATCAAACCTTTTGTGGAAATATTTGGTGGAAATGAAATATACTAGAATATATAAATTAAAGGGTAGCACGTATATCAATATAATTTCATTTGTTACTCAATTAATTTTGTTGACCTAAATCAATAATGTATTGCCTAAAATAATTCAAGCACTGCTTCTGCATTCAACATTCTGTTAAATGCTTTGCATCATCTTATTTAAACTTTAAGAGGCTTCTGTGAGGTCGGTAGTTATCTGCTTTGCACTGAGGAAATGGAGGCCCTGGGAAGTTAAGTAGTTGACATCAGTCAGCCCACCTGTGTGGAAAATGAAACTCCAGCCCAGGTGAGCCTGATGTTGGAGGCCATATTTTCACTCCTATAGTATCCTAAAATGAGGAGATACTGAAGATATTACTCATTAATTAATTTTTTAACTTGATAAAAAGTTGTTTTAATCTGGGTGTGGTGGTGCGGTGGCTCTTCCAGTGGCTCACGAGACTGAGGCAAGAAGAAAGGGAGTTCAAAGTTAGCCCCAGCAATTTAATGAGGCCCTAAGCAACTCAGTGAGACCCTGTCTCAAAATAGTAATAATAATAATAATAATAATAATAATAATAATAATAGGGATGGGGATGTGGCTCACTGGTTAAGTGCCTCTGGATTTAATCCCCAGTTCCAATAAGCTAAAATAAATAAAATAAAATATTTTTTTGTTATTCTTTTACTTCTATTTAGTACTGATTCTCCCTCCTTGTCACTATATAAAAGCAAGAAGCAGCCTTAATTTTGACAACTGCTAATAATAATACACTCATTAAACTTTCTTTTCTTTCTGGTTTTTTTTTTTTTTTTTTTTTTTTTGGTACTAGGGCTTGCTTAACCACTGAGCCACATCCCCAACCCTTTTTGTTTTTGTTTTTGTTTTTTATTTTGATACTGGGTCTCACCAAGTTGCTTAGTCCCTTGCTAAGTTGCTGAGGCTGACCTCAAATTTACCATCTCCTGCCTCAGCCTTCCAAGTCACTGGGATTATAGGCATGTGCCACTGTGACAGGCTAAACTTTTGAAGATCTAATATTGTCATGCATCATGATCAGTTTCCAGTTTCTCACTTATTCTGTAAAGTGTAAACGTGGAATGACTTATAATTATATGTGAGACTAAAATTAGAAGCCTGAAAAAAATTCTATAAAGAAGAATGTTGTGATATCCTTGCAGCAATATGTATTTTTGAAAAGTTGAGCATCCATATATACATAGGGGTGAAAAGAAGCAGTACACACCGCCTAATCACTGGTTATTCAGAATTAGCCCCGTGTATTTTCCTTGCTCTGGTAGATTAGACACACCAAAATAGGAGAGTCCATTTTACCATTCAGTGTGTAAAAATCTTGTTATCTAAAGATGCTCTCAACATAACTTGTCTTCTGCTCAAAAGCCCACAGAAAAACAAGAATTAGAATTTGTGGAGGGGAGTAGGAAGAATCAAGAGGGTTGTTTTATTTTTCCCTGATGGAGTGGGCATCTTAATACAAGAACCCTATAAGAACAGAGTCTTCTTATTAGGGCACAACTATCAAGATACTTATAATAATGTTATCAAGCTAAAAGTCTTAGGAGCAACAACTGTAGTAAAGGTGCCCACTTGAAAGAATTCAAGAATAGAAGGGAGATCACTTTAATTATTAATTGAAAATTGAAAATGCTTATTTTCATGTCATGGGACAAGTATTATTTATTCCCATAACCATATCTTTAATGAAGAAAGAAAAGAGTTGGGGGTGATTGGTTGGGAAATAATTCGCCTCAAAGCATAGGTTTAAATTAAGAACTTTTAAAAAAAAATCTGGGCTGGTTTCAGGTTAGCCTGAAATTAAGTCAAAAATCCTACCCCTTCCTCAGTGTCTGCATCATAAAAAGGAATAATGTCATACCAACAGGAGTTGACCCGGGAAAAGGTGCTTAAATACTGTACTTCACCAAAGAAAGTCCTAGACAGATCTCAGAAACAATTGGTAGAAGACTTCAATGCTGGGAGTTCTCAACCAGTTAAAGACAGAAAAGTCATTACCTCAGTAACTAGGTCAGCCTAATTTGCATTTTTCTTTAATGACAGATGACAATCATCAAAACTTTCAGCCACTGAAAGTAGTGAGGAAAGGTGGATGGTCGTTCCCCTGAAAGCCCCTTCCTTGTTCATGTACGTTTCTAAGGATTTCTACATGAGAATGAATAATTCAGAACACTCAAGCAAAGGGCAATCCAACCACCAGGCATGCTTTATTATTGAAATGGTAGAACCTGGGCAATAGTCTAACTACCAAGTAGAAATAATAGCAATGTATTTTTTCACAATTATGTATAGATACAAAAAATTGGCTTGAGTCATGAACCTGAACATTCAATAGCTTTATTTATTTTCCTTCGTAAAAACAAATCAACGAGTTTGAAGGCTATTTCAAGAAAGCAGGAGCCCTTCTTTCCTCTCTGGTTTCCCCTTTCTGCTTCATGGAAACCACCAGGCAAGTCTCCAGAGCCTGGCGATACATGGCATCACATAGGTTTCTGACACATGTAAGCTGTGTCAATATTAACCTGACCAAACGAAGATCAAACTGCCTCCTTTGTTCCTCACGCGCTCTGCACATGGGGAGCACAATATGGCTCTTGTCAGAGGTGCTTCATCATTTTGGCTCAAGGAAACCGTCAGTACAGTTTGGGAGTTCGTTCTTCATGGGCAGATATCCTGATGGGTCTAATGAAGCCTTTCTGCTGACAACTCATTTGCTAAAAATACCCAACCATCCCCAAGTTTAAATGGGGAATATGGTTGTGTCCCCTTTGCTATCAACTCAATGAAAGTAATTCATTAATTTTTTTTTTTTGAAGTGTAAAAATATCTATCCATCAAGGCCCACACCTCTCACCGCCCATATACATGTCTTGCTTGGATCCATTTGCTCACTGATAAACTTTATGCCATTCTTAAATTGGAATATAATAGGGTAAACACCAATCTTAGAGCACACATGCAGAGCCAACAGTCTGTGTATGCCATTTGTTGCAATCTAAGCTAATTACCAGAAACCCCCTCCTGAAAACAGATACACTCTGGTGTTTGTGGTTTTATCTTCCTTTGGAGATGTCTGTGTGGGGTGCCTGAGGAATTCCTTTTCAGGTAGGGAACTGCATTATTGTGATCCTCTTAACTGCAAGTCACAGGTACTTAACTGGCTTATGTAGAAAACATGGAAGGATTTGGGGAGCATTCTTACAGAAGCTCAGGGAGAACTGAAGGAACTGGGATGGCCAGGAGGGTGCAGGCCACCCTGCCTCTCCATCCTCTTTGGGCTTCATCTACCCTCCCACAGTCAAGGAGCAGCCTCCATGCGGTGGGGAACTTGAGTGGCTGCAAAAAATCATTGCAGATCTTGCAACTTGGTCAACAGCCCATTTCCTTTTGATCTTGAGTTCCAAAATCCTGGAGAAAGAACTGTGGTTGTTACCATTGGTTTGGTTCCCTTGCTTTGGGGCCAAACAATTGAGATGGATTGGAAATACCACAAAACCCAGAAATGGCACCAGTTATAATGAGATTGATAGATAAGAGTCATTTCCTGGAAGAGGGATGATGATGAGATAAACCCATAGTTGGAACTTAAGATACCAAACATAAAGGTCTCTCTCACACACACACACACACACACACACAGACACACACATGATAATGCTTCAAATCCCTACTTTATTTCCAGGCAACCCTCATCATAGGGAGAGACATGATGCTTGGAAAGATAACTTTAGTGAGGTATTTGTATTAACTTTGATTTTCATGGAATTTTGTACCCCAATTAAAAAGGGTATTATAGGGCAGGGGATATGGCTCAGGGGTAGAGCTCTTGCCTAGCATGTGTACGGACCTGGGTTCAATCCTCAGCACCACAAAAAGAAAAAAAAATGTGTTTTTAAAGAGGAGTGACAAAACAAATCTCTACAATTATATAAACACATAAAATGAAAATTATTTTTAATAAATTTAAACCATATAGTACTATTTAAATACAGTACAATCCAAACAATCAAGAAAAACTCCTTTTTTTTTTTTTTTTTTTTTTTTTTTAGGTCAGAGTAAGGGAGTGTCTTTCTGGTCCCTGGACTCTTCAGAAGCTCAAATCGCTACAGCCATCAAACTTCCTTTGCTATTAGTACCATCCATGAGGCCTTAGAAATTATCTACAGTCCTTGCCTTCAAGGTAGATAGGGAGTCCTAGAGCTGGTTCTGGTAGTATACAAAGTAATTTAGTTGTAATTTTAACCAAGAACTACTTATGGAATGACTCTAAACAAGTCAAATCCAGAAAAAAAATCTACATTTATCACTGGTAAAAATAATTCATTTTAAAGCAGGGTTCTACCACCTGGGCACTGACATTTTGGGTTGGACAGTTCTTTGGGGTTGGGGGCTGCTTTGTGCATTGCAGGATATTTAGCAGCATACCCAGCCTCTGACCATTAGATGCCAATAGCACACTCCCTTCCCAAGTTGTGACAATCACCTGTGTCTCCAGACACTGCCAAATGTTCTCTGGAGACAGCCCAGTTAAGATGCACTGCCTTAGAGAATAACAGCAGAAGAGTCTTGTGAACTTAAAAAATAACAAGTCACACACACTTTTTCACAGTTAATTCTGTCTGGTTAAAGAGGTAGGAGAATTATAGAAATAAGTCAGGGATGGAGAGCATTTACATGGATGTTTTATACTAAATGGCCAAAGATTTCCATTTTCTAAGGTGGTAAAAATTTGAAATTTCTATCAATTGTCTTTTAGTTAGATTGGTATGCTTATGAACAGTAATTTGATTCTGTTAGACAAAAAAAAAAGTATCATAGTTTAAAAGAAAGAGCACGGAATTTATTAGATATCATTTCCTAGTTCAGGAAAGTGAAGTTTACATAGGTATTTTCCAGAATGGATTTTTTTTAATAATAGAAAAGTTGTATTATTCCAAACCAATTATGGGTAAACAGAGCATTTTAAGACACTAAATTTTATATTTGGTATTTCTGAAAATAGGTTAACTTATGTTTTAATCCTAGGTAAACTAAAATGTGACCAATATTTTGAGAGTATCAATGTGTAATGCAAGATGCTTACAAATATTCAGTGAATGTCAGCAGCCTTGCCTGATAACTAAGCTATGTCGAAAAAGTCATCAAAACCCATTTCTGGGCCTTAATTATCTAAACACATGTATCAGTATCAACCTTTTTACCCTCCCCCAATTTTTTATAGGGGGAGTATTGTCATTATTTGAGAACATATTTTCATTGAGAGCATGCCTCATTTCATTCTATTGTGTTTCCAAAGCATTAATCTTAAAAAAACTATCTTATTTCTACTTCATCAGTACATTCAAGATTGTGTAATTATATTAACTAGTATGAACAGGTTTGGAGCAAACACAGCTGATACTTGGTAAACAATGAATTTAATCACAGGGTGTGCACACACCTGTGCTTTCTTAGAGAGTTTTAAGTTAGCTTCGAGCATTCAGCTGAGGTAATCCGTCAGTATGTGCTATATAGAGCAGAATGGAGACTTGTTTAGCTCAGCACATTATTTAAGGGAAGATCAATTAAGAGAACTCCTCCTAGCAGAGGCAAGTTGTATAGCCTTACCTGCTCATCCCTCAACATCAGGATGCTGAGTCTCAAGATATGGTGACCTAAACTTCTCTAATACAATCACCTGGGATGCTTGTTAAAATATAGACTATGATTTAATAGGTGGGCCCGAGACGTTCATCTCTACAAGCTCTCGGACGTTGGCTGTGCTGGGAACCACACAGGGAGTGTTAGGAGTCATAAAAAAGGAGGGGAATCCACAGGTCCACTATGAAAAAACAAAAAATATGACACTATCAGTGAATTTGGAAGGAAGTAATGGATATTCTTAACACCTCTCTTTGGAAAAACGAGAAACCTAGAGAGTGAGATTTAGCTAAAGAATACAGGATCTCATATGATAGAGGAAATGATTTCAAGCTGAGAATATGAAAACAGAATAGGGGCTTGCAATTACATTTTACTAGTGACCAAAGCAAATCTCTTTTGCTTATAGGAAAGGAGCCAAACCTTTATAATCAGACACCTCTACCCTTCTACCACCAGCAAACATCTCTAGTCTTCAAAGGGCCCTGACACATGCATTTATGTCATAGAAAACTGCACTTAGACACATCTTTTGGAAAGGTGATCTCTAAGAAGTCCATCACTCTCACCCACCACACACTGTTGCTTTGTGTGTGTGTGTGTGAGTTTTGAATCATCCTATGTTGTTATCTTTTGTTTATTCTAACTTTTGAATCAAGCAACTGCTCTCACTGTCTTATTTCTTATACAGCTGCAAAAACAAGCAAGCCAGTTCTCTGTCGTCTCCAGTTGGCAGACCCAATTAACTTGAGTGTGCAGTGTCCAGGTTGCGTAGTTTATCTGTGTCTGATTTTTCCTGGGGCTTGTGACATCACATTCGTGAGGCTCAACAAGCATCCATCTTTTCTGCTTCTGGCTTCCGGCACATCTCTTGTAGACAGATCCTTCTGAGATGGATTGAACGAAGGAGACATAGACCTCCAGCGACCACTGGGCCCCAAGCCAAGGCTCACGATTAAGAAAATCTCTGTGTCTGTCTCCCTAACTGTATTTATCTATCTCCTTGCTCTTCCACTATTATTCTCAACTGTTTTCTGACTCATCCTACAGCTTGTGTATACCGTATCTCTTGATTTTATCAGGAGGCCACGTGGAGTGATTGATTACTATGCTTTCTAGGTTTAAGCATGCTATGAAGCTCACACAGTGACTAAATCACCAAATGACAAAGTTCTCAGAACACAGACCCGTTAAGTAACACATGACTGTACTTCCCAAGACAAAACTGAACTTCTCTCTCTGACATTTATATTGACTTTTTAAAAACTTCCAAAAAATAGCTAGGCATCTGGCTTGCTGGGAAATAACAATACAATCATACTTCTACCTGCTGCGAGAGAACATTCTTCTACCTAAGAAGCCACAGGTGAGTCCTTTCTCCTGTGTTGCTGTGCATAGCCACCTCCAGTGCATCTCTCTCTCTCTCTCTCTCTCTCTCTCTCTCTCTCTCTCTCTCTCTCTCTCACACACACACACACCTCTCTCTCTCTCTCTCTCTCTCTCTCTCTCTCTCTCACACACACACACACACACACCTCTCTCTCTCTCTCTCTCTCTCTCTCTCTCTCTCTCTCTCTCTGTCACACACACACACACACACACACAATATAGTACTCGCCCCAACATCTGAAAAATGTTGGAGGAATGGGCATAGTACAGAAAGCTACTCTGAAGTCTCATCTCACATTCTCCAATTGGCAGGAACAGCGTTCAGTTTTTAAGGCATCTGTAACTGACTATATGAAGTAGGGAGGAGCCATACTCAGTTCCTATGGCTAGTGCAGGCTGTCTTTATGCCCCCACTGAGCTCCAGGTGTGGCAGATGACATAGGCTGAGCCAAGACCTACTCCATCCACAGGGCCAAAGTGAGGGTTTCAGGAAAAATAGATGACCTAAGACAGATGAATAAGAGACTTCACAGCAGTTTTGTGAAGCTCTCTCTTCTCTGAGATCCAGAGATCTAAGAATCACATAAGCTTGGAGCTGTCCATGGCTATCTTGGGAAGTCATGGAAAGAGTCTTCCTGAGAATGAAGCCAACATGGAGAGACACAGAGGCAAGAGATGGAGAAAAAGAGATAGTCCTTGATGATTTAGTTTGAATTTAAGTCTATCAGAAGCTAGATCTCTTCTGGATTATTGCTCTAGCCATTAATTCACTGTTTTCCTTAAACGAATTTGAATTAAATTTCTGCCACTTACAATCAAAGAACTAGAGAGATAAATCCATAGCTTCTGAAAACTTACTAAATGATTATAATAATAGAAGTGAACATTTTCAGGAGCAGAGATGACTTTAAGAAAAAAAATTTCCAAATCATTTTTTTTTTTTGCATTTAGAAAAAGTCTTTCACCTTTTATTGAGAAAGATCACTTTGTTGTTGTTGTTGTTGTTTTGTTTTCCCCATTAGCCAACTATGGGCTAGTCCCAGGTGGCTAACAATTAAGTCACTGAGACACCAAAAGAATTGGGAGCCTATCATCTAAACTCCTAGAAGCCACAGAGAAGAAAAACAGCAGAAATGACTGGAAGGCTGATGGGGAAAACATTCTGATCACTTATTGGGTAATGCTAGTGTGGGAAAATTTATTGAATAAAGGCTAACAACATGCAAAGAATCAAAATCTAGAAGTGCTGTGATACTTAAAGAGAAAGTAAAATTCTATGTCCATGGACAAATGTGGTTTCTCTAAAAATGATCAAAGTAATCTAAATTGGTACTTGCCAATTCTCCAGCTGGTAATAGGATTACATTTAGCAAGGAGAAAGTTGAAGCTGGAGAAATTTAGAAATATTCCCAATATCAGACATAGTTATTTGATGGTGGAAGAGGAATCAGAACCCAAGTTTTCTGAGCTTTAGTTGAGTACATTTACATATACCATTTATTCTCATTTGCAGTTGAGTGTCACATTTGATAAGGACAGAAATGGATTCTTCTTATTTAACATTATCTTTCTCTTAATCATTTCTTATTCTCTTATTGTAATCTAAAGATAAATATGAGATACCAAATCTAGATAGCCAATGAAAATACTTTGCAGCCTCATAGCTTAGTAAGGGGTGTGTATGTGTGTGTGTGTGTTTTTGAAAACTTCAAAGGGAGAATCTCTCTATACGTTTATTTTCAGAGATAGTATAAGCACTGTGGTGGTAAGCTTTCAAGAGAGTTGGTGTTGCCACATGCAAAATATGCATATGTTAAAGGAGAAATTAGGCAAAATGTCATATGATGTGCCTTATGTCATAGATAATTTCTAGTCTGGTACATAAAAGAAAGAAAAGGGTCCAATGTTAATACCCCTAGAAGAAAAATAAAGTGAACAGGAAAGAATTTATGATTAATATGTTAGTCCATTCAGGCTTCTGTAACTAAATACTATAAATTAGATAGCTTATAAACAACTGAAATTTATTTCTTTTACTTTTGGAAACTGGAAAGTCTAAGATCTGACAGATTTGTCTAATCTGACAGATTTGGTGTTTGGGGAACCACTTCCTGGTTCATGGGTGACTGTTTTTTCATTGTGTCTCACATGGTCAAAGAGGCAGGAGTTCCTCTGGAGCCCATCTTATGAGGGCACTAATCCCACTTAATAGGGCTCTGCTGCCATGACCTAATCACCTCCCAGAGGCCCACCTCCCAACACCCTTACTTCAGGGATTGGGATTTCAGCCTATGAATTAATTCTAGGACAACACAAACACAAACACAAACATTTCAGCCTATGAATTCTAGGACAACACAGCAAGTAGGGAGAGAGTGAAACAGGTACTTCTTTTGTCATGACCTGATTCTTGGGCTTTCTAGTGTTCCAGCCTCTGAATACAGCAGCAGAGGAAGTTTCCATGAACACAACAACACTGTCACCTACTGTCCAGTACAGGTACTGAGAACTGAAAATCTTTTTGCCCTCCACACTGACCCAAGAAAGGTCACTTCTAGGGCGTAAGCATCCCTCTTTTCAGGGAAGGACTGAGGTGGTAAGTTGAGCAGCCATCCCTATGTCTGTTCTCACAGAGTTCAGCTATTGTGAACAGCAGCCGTGGACTTTTCATACATAGCTGCATCCCTTCTGGTAGAGATAAAACTAAGAAATGTGGTCATTTGTAGGCTTGCTGTAAATAGAATGTGCAGAGGATACCTTGTGCCTTCTTTTTCTTATTTAAAGGTAAGAGTCCACAAGTAAACTGGTAGGTTGATGACTCTAGGAATTATCAAGCTTTGGCACTTGGTTGCCTCCAGCCCTAAACTTCCACGAGAGAGGCACAGATGAACACTTAAATCAAGCTCAATATTGAATCACTGGTAGTGCTTGACTGTACACTAAGATCAGTGAGAGCAGACATTTATATACTCTGCTGCAGGGCAACCCAGAAGGGTGTGGAATGCAAGACTAAACAGAAATATTACAGGTCCCGTGTCCAGAAATTGTACCAGTAGCTATCTATTTCAGCAATGTAGCTTCAGGTACACATTTACATGCAATAATTCATAGTCTACCAAATAAATCCCAGGCAAACAGTAATGCGAAAACATATTTCCTGCTGTCAAGAAAATTTCTGGCAAAATTAATCAACCATTCATCCATTCAGGCTCTTTGCATACCCTTTTGTCAAAGAGGGAATACTAAGAGATTTCTTTTCTCTTTCATGCACTCATTTCAATGAATTGAAGAATCCATCAAGCTTGAGTTGATTTATTGAACTGTCTCTTAGCTCAGCAGTACAACTACAGCAAATGAACTGATAACTTCTCCTAAAACCAGCAGTGATTTGATTCAACAATATCTGATTTATTTAACTCTTTAGAATTCTAGATTTAACTTACTCCTTAATTTCTAAAACAGTACATATTTTTGGATAAAAGCTTGCATATTTGCATGCATTACTTAGTATTCTGATAGCAGTGATTGAAGCATATAGATCATAGGACATTTTTGTTTAAGAGACTTTAAAAACATTTAAATTAGGTAGTTTTCTAAAATGATTTATTTAAAGACTTAGAGTCTTTTGGGTGTAAACTGTTTGTTCGGGTGGTTAATGTTTATCCTTAACAATACCAGTCCCTTCAGTTTAAAGCACTAAAGATATATAGACTTCTTATTTTTATATTTATTTTACTCATCCTCCTCCCAGGTAAAAAGAATTACCATGAGGGGACATTTAAGACATGAACATTAGAGAGAAACCGAGCGGAATATTTAAACATGGGTTTTATCACCAAACCCTGTCCACTGAGCCCCATGGAGCCCATTTATCACACATCGGCTTTGCATTTTTCTTTGTAAAGATGTACGACCTTTGCCTATTAGATTTCATTAACGGGGCACCATACAAGGCTCCTTTGCACATGGCAGGATAGAAAGCTCAACATCCTCGCCTGAAGGATTTGTGGGAACAAGCTCATCTTCAATCTTTGTCCCTGGGAGGCACTTTTAACACCTGCCAACCACAGCACTATCATCAGAAAAACATTTAGAGATTTATCTTCGGGCTGGTAATTATAAGAGATAATTTGTTTGGAGTATGAATAAAGTTGGTCTAGCATAAACAAACTAGAGGCTCAAATTACATGACGAACATCATTAAGTATTGATTTAACCACTGCGAGTCTGCCAGCTCCCTGATACTCCCCGAAGATGGTAGGTTCCTAAGCTGCACCTTTGGCCCCCAAATTCATGAGTCTGGGGAAGCATGCATTTCAGTGCCTGCTTAGCGTCAGCTTGGTTTCTACATTTTCCTTCTTTTAAGCATCTAACTCTAGGTAACCTCTGTCTAGAACTCTGAACATTGGGGATGGCAGATTAAAAGGGAAAAAGGACAAAAGCAGTACAGAAAGAATGTTGGTGGTTCCTGGAGTTCAGGGCAAGGAGGAAATGAGAGTAAATACTAGTGGATTATCAGGTCTCTTTTTGGGGTGATGTAATGTTCTAAAATTAGACAATGTAGAAATCTGTGAATATACTAAAAACTGCTAAATTATATACTTCCAAAAGATTGTATAGCATGTGAATTATAGATCAATAAAGTCATTATTAAAATATAGATTGATACTTTCATATTTTATAATTCAAGATATTTTGCTTTGGAAAGATGTTTAGAGGGATGAAGTTAAAGGTATTGTGTCCTAGATTACTTTTTACTTTTCAAAGCCTTTTAAAAGGCTGAACTATGTTATTATCTCCTCAGAGCCTCATAATCACCCTGAGAAGTGTACAAAGATGGTATTTGAACCTTATTCTATAGGTCAGGAAAATGGTACAGGGAAGAGTTGAGGTTGAAGGCCCTCGATCAAACCACATTTGATTGATGCCTCTGCTTGTTCCAGGATCCTCATTCTATTTTCCACATAATACAATCACGAAAGTGAAAGACTACTAAGGAATAAGAGGTAAAATCTGAGGGATGAATAAATATTCAGTAGATGTGAGGATAAATGATAGAGGGCAGAACTGAATTCCTGATTTGGATACTGGCTGCATCCAGCATAGCTCTGTCCCTAAGTAGTTATCTGTGGCTCAATGTGAAGAGTTACAGCCTTAAGCTCTCAGTTTAAAGCAGTGCCTACACATACAATAAGTATTCAATAAATGACACTATTAATATTCTTTAATGCCATCGTTAATAATGGTAACAAAAAGAAGAGGAGTGGCAAGCTCTTCTGAGCCTTTCCCAAATGTAGGTCTACAATTTCTTAACAGAAACTCCTGGGGCTATGGTATATTTTGTTATTTAAAATATTTTTATAAAATAAAATAAAAAATTTTAAAAACCAAAATATGTTTATTTGACAAAGGTAAAATGATATTTATAATTGAACTATGACTCAATCCCATTGGCATTTAGGGCAGCCCCTCTCAAACACACAAGTATTTATGTGACAATGTATAAAGAGGGATAAAGATCATGTATCATGAAGTTGCTGTCAAGGATTTTCAAAAATTTTCTTTTTTTTTTTTTGAGAATTATAGACTTGAACTAATTATCAGTAAAACATTAAATATTGAATATCCATTGCTTGGTTAAAAAGAGTAGAGATCACTTCAAATTATGTGTTGAGATAACTTTAGGATTAGGCATTGAAAAGCCATCTGATTGACATCCCAACATTAGTCAACTTAGAGGACAGCACTAAAGAGCATTAAAATAAGACCTCATTAACATGAACTCTACTAATTAATTCAAATGGTAGGTTGTCCAAAATTTGCATTTGCTTTCTCAATGAAAACATTTAGTGGTACCCAAACACTATAAGAGGACAATTTTATTTTATTAAGATTTTAAAACCTCATATTTAATTAACATTTTAATAATTAATTAATATGTAAATTTTTGTATTTAATTAGAAATCTCTCTTAGTAATGAAGGTAGATAACTGAAATTCCTCTAGTTATCAGGCATCTGTTGGCTGATTCTTTTTGTTTGTTTTGTTTTGTGTTTGGTTTGATTGTTTTTTGTTGTTATTTGGCATTTGGTTTTTGTTTGTTTGTTGTGCAGTGCTACAGATTGAACCCACACTTGGCAAGAACTCTACCACTGAGCTACATCCCCAGCCTAATTCATGTTTTTATGTTTCTGAAAGTTAGAAAACTTACTTTTAATTCAAAAATAATCTTTAGTTTACATCTTATTTATATTGATTTCTCTGACACTTATTTAAATCAGTGATGCTTGAACTCTTGTCCAAAATAATTTTTTGCCGGAGTTAACACCACATTAAGATTTAAAAATGAGGTGTTCAGTGGTAGAGCTCTTGTCTAGCATGTGCAAAGCCCTGGGTTCAATCCCCAATACTACCAAAATAAAAATTTTATAAAGAAAAAGTTTTAAAGATGACTTTTAGTCAAGATTTAATGGCTAAGTTTATACTCACAGAAGTTTAAAAAGTAACTTATGTGTATAAACCAGAAATTCTATGAATTATAATATACTTGCCAATCATATATAAATATGGCTGAGAGACACATCATTGACATAGGTAGTACTTGTTTCCCCATGTGTTGGGTTTTTAGATCAAATACATTGGCAGTGTTAGTTCTCAAAAATCTCAAGACAATCTGTTTCTTTTTATGTGATTCCTATCTAACTACATTTTTGTTGTTGTGATCTCTCCTGAATATATCTCCCAAGATGAATTTGGTATAACCACCAAAAAAAGTGTCATGGAGGAGACCAGCACAGCATCAACTAATAAATACATGAACCAGAATACAGAGTTTAGAAAGCAAGTATAGGAATGTAATATGTGACAACATGGTGTTTCAAACTTGGTGTTTCAAAAATGGGTGTTTTGACCAATAAATGTTATGGACATAATTTGTACACATGTAGAAAAAGAATGTAGAATCAACTAGCAGATGAACTGAATATTTAAATGTAAAAATGTTAAATAATAAACTATTTGAAGAAAGTCAGGGAAATCATGTAACCCTGTACCTAGCAGAGTTTATTAAGAACATCCAAGATCCAAGCAACTATGAAGGCAAAGAGACAAATTTGACCTTGTAAAATTTAAAAACTGGGTTTTTATATACTATAAGCAAAGTGAACATTTAATTGATGAACTGAAAAAATCATCTGCAGTACCCATGATAAGCAAACACAGATCCCTAACATAACCTCCAAAGAAATCAACAGGGAAAAAGATAAATGGCTCAACTGAAAAATAAACAAGGAAACAAATGGTCAGTGAACATACAAAAAAGGATCAATCTCACAGGTAATCAAGAAAAAAACAATTTAAACACTAATGAGACACCATTTTTTTTACTACTAGATTTCTAAGAGGTTTTTTTTGTTTGTTTGTTTGTTTGTTTTGGTACCAGGGGTTGAACCCAGGGGTACTTACCACTGAGTCACATCCCTGGTCCTTTTTGTTTTTTTTTTTTTTTGAGAAAGGGAGAAAAAAAATCTAGAGCTCCTAAAGATACAGGAAAACAGTTTCAAGTACATCTGTAAAAGTAAGGGTTACTACAAATTTTTGGAAAATAATCAGACTATTAATATTAAAATTAAGCACAGTTTATGAAACAATGATTCAGTGGTTTTGAGAAAGTATTTCATAAAACAGAAGAAATACTATAAAAATATACAGTATTGTTCACAGTGGCAAAATATTGAAAACCATCTGATTGTCCTCTATGGGGTCAGTCCTCCTTCTGTGTCCTTTTCCCCCAGTAGAGACAGTCAGGTCTATTTAATTATAGCAAGGAATACCATATTAACATTAAAAGACTGAGTTAAACATAGACATTTGCCTGACATATTAGGAGGAAAGAGAAAATTCCATAATAATGTGTATAGATCTTATTATTAACATCAATGTAATTACATATTCCATACCTATGTGTACATGTATGCATGAAATTGTGTACATCAAATTAACAACTTTAATTCCCTTGGTAGTTGAGGTTGTATCGGTACAAGGCAATTTACTAAATATCTCTTTATATATTTTATATCATTTTTCTAAAACAAGCATGTATTATTTTTATAATCTTAAATATATGTGAGGAAAAATGAGAAAATAATAAAACGAAATGTGGGTTCATCTTTGTTTTATACCGTGAAGTCTGGAAAATGTGCTTGAGTTTGTCTACGGCACACATAAGCACTAGTGGTCATGAGAGTTAACTGAGGCGCCTTCAGCAACTCATTTGTTAAACAGTCAGTTCCTTCTGAATGAAATGCAAGTCATTATCTACCCAAACAAGAAAATATTCTGCAGATGCATCTCCTATGCCAAGTTCAGACGCTGTGCTATAATCGTTTATTCGGTTGGCAAATACCCTTGTAAGATTTAAACTATTGCCAAGGTCAAGGTAATAAAGGGAGTTAAAGTACTAGATGAGCCATCAGGAAGGATTCCTTCCAGAATAGATAGGATCCCAGAAGACGTTGATTATGGAGAGATGCCTTGCTGATGATGAGATGGACAGTGAGGTTTCAGAGAGCTGGGGGATTGCACACATGGTATTTTACCTATCCCAAAGGAGGCTCTCTGTTCCTGCCTCATGTCTATGCCCCTCCACAGCTGCCTCCCATGATCCCTCTTGCACACTCAAAGCAGCCCCCTTACCCACTGTACTGCAAACCTTGGAGGTGCAGTAGAATAGAAACTTGGTGAGACTGCTAATCTGGTCTGCAAAGGCACACCCTGCATTGCTCTCCGAGTTCCCACAGTGTTCCCCATGTGACAGACACTTAGAGAGGCTGCCTATGCTAAAAGAAGTGTCTCTTAAGCCTGAGGATGCCTATGAATAACTAAAAACAGGATAAAACTTGGCATCTCTGCCTTCATTTTGTAACTGTCTCCTTTATTACCTTAAAATTTAGGTCAACTCCGAATGTAGGCATGTTAATCATTGAAGAGGTGCTCATTAAAATACCGGTAGTCCAAGGCTTATTAACTCTAAATGTACCTAACCTAATTCATCCACCTTCAAGACTGAGGTAAGATTAGCAGCACCCTGTTTCAAACCCCTGGAGTGGTGCCTAGAAATTGCAAGCTGTCACCCTCTTCCAGGATCTTGAGTACAGCTGTCTTCCTTAATCCCCACAGTTCTCTCTATCCACTCTCCACTTCTCCCCTCCTAGGAATTCTGGATACAGTTCAGAAATCTGTCACTAAGAAGACCTTCTTTCCCAAAAGAGTAAAAAACCCACAGTAGGCTCCAAGTCATACTCCTAATAGTTTTATGGATATATAATTTACAAACCATAAAGTTCTCCTTTTTCAATTATAAAATCCAGTGAAGAAGATGTACAAGCAATCAACAGATATATGAAAAAATGTTCAACGTCTCTACTAATAAGAGAAATGCAAATCAAAACTACCCTAAGATTTCATCTCACCCCAATTAGAACGGCAATTATCAAGAACACAAGCAACAATAGGTGTTGGCGAGGATGTGGGGGAAAAGGTACACTCATACATTGCTGGTGGGGTTGCAAATTAGTGCAGCCACTCTGAAAAGCAGTATGGAGATTCCTCAGAAAGCTTGGAATGGAACCACCATTTGACCCAGCTATCCCACTCCTTGGCCTATACCCAAAGGACTTAAAATCAGCATACTACAGAGATACAGCCACATCAATGTTCATAGCTGCTCAGTTCACCATAGCCAGATTGTGGAACCAACCTAGATGCCCTTCAGTTGATGAATGGATAAAGAAACTGTGGCATATATATATATATATATATATATATATATATATATATATATGCACAGTGGAATATTACTCTGCCATGAAGAATGATAAAATTATGGCATTTGCAGGCAAATGGATGAAATTGGAGGATATCATGCTAAGTGAGATAAGCCAATCTCAAAAAACTAAAGGATGAATGATCTCACTGATAAGCGGATGAGGACATATAATGGGGGGTAGGAGGGGTTAGCGTTAAGGTTAGGGTTAGGTTTAGTGTTAGGGATAAGGAGGATGGTAAGAATGGAGGAAGGAAGGACTGTATAGAGGGAAAAGAGGGGTGGGAGGGGTGGGGGGGGAAGGGAAAAAAATAACAGAATGAATCAAACAACATTGTCCTATGTAAATTTATGATTTTTTTATTAAAAAAATTTAAAAAAATAAAAAATTTTTAAAAAAATTTTAAAAAATCCAGTGATCTTCAGTATATTTAGAGATTTGTGCCACTGTCACCATCATCTAATTTTAGAACATTGTCATTACCCCCAAAGAACCTGTGTCACTCCAGATCTTCCCTCCTCTACCCCCAGATAGACAGTCACTATCTACTTTCTGTCTCTAAAGAGTTCCAGTTGTTGTTCCTCCTCTGGGCATAAGTGTATCCCTTTAGCTTGCCTGGTTGTCTTTCTAGTCCATTTGTCAACCCACGGGTCCTACTGGTCAGGGACCTCATCTTCAGCTTTGTATCCTTAGCCTGGCTAGATTTGGCAACATGGTAGAACTTCAAAGGTTGATTGAAAAAAGAGAAAAGAGATTTTGCACCTGGTATCTTTTCTAACCAAAGGTTATGTGTCTCAAGTTTCAGGAGTCACATAAAATAGCCTCATGAACCTCCCTAACAGGGCCATAACTTGTAAGATGCACTATGAGCAAGGATATCCAACAGCAAGGGAGAAGGGCTGAAATCCAGGCCATGATCCATTTCACTGACATCTTTTGGGGTGGGGCACTATGGACTGAAGGAAGGAGTCTTGTCCCTAATTTGCACAAATGGCACCCATGCTTGCTGTATCCTGGGTAAGACAAAGTGAGGTACTGAACTAGGCAGTGTTAGAGTGGAAAGCAGGAGATGAGCTCACTTGTGTCTCATTGGGTTTAAGATACTTGCATGAAAACAAAGGGATTCATGTGATATCTCTCCAAAGATGTCCTGTGTGTCTAGAAATCAATTAAAATTCAGGTCTAAAGATAGCATTTGGGATTTGCTAATACACACCAAAAGGATTGTTTTTGAGAATGTGGACTGGGTTTGAGTCTGCAGCAAAAGGCATGGAAATTCTGTTACTTACTGAGCTGGACTAGGAGACAAGTATAAAGATTAAGGAAAGAAATTATTAATGGTCAACAGAAGGCCCCTTCTGTGTGAATTTACCAAGCTTTTTGGCTCCTCATATTAACCCACCTAACTCTAGATCAGGAACATACGCATAATGGAAAAGAAGTTCAACTTCCCTTTTGCCTCACAAATAGCCTCGTCTCATACACTCTGCTAAACAGTCTGGATGGATATAAACAGCTGTTCTTTGCAAGACTGCTAGATGTTCTTCACTGACAGATGGCAGTAGCTCCTCAGGGTACGCATGCACATGCGCACACACACTCACACACACACACAACACACAGAAGCCTTAGTAGGGTCAATAACACTAATACTAATTGACAAAGTTACTGAAATCTAGAATCAAGAGAAGGGCCTGGAATTAAAATCAGCACAGATATTATTTCACATATTGCTGGGAATAAAAACATTTTCCATTTTATATTTTATGTTTATGGAATAATAGATCGTTTGTCACAGTCAGATCATTAAATGATTGTTCAGTTTACCTCAGATTCCCCTCTGCCCTTATGTAGGTGGAAGATGCTTAAATGAGTATCTTCCTTGGATGCACAGCAGACAAATCTGTAGCAGGATTTGGCTGAATCCAAATCCTGGATTAGCTTAGCTATCCCTCCAAACTCAAGCCAAAATGGATAACTAAACAGATTTGGTTAGACAGTTGTTGTGAGAGAAAGAGATTAAGGGTCCCAGGTTATATTTTTTGCCAAACTCTATAAATCAGAAAACTAGTTATAATTGTTTAAAGCAGTAGACTTCTTCTGACTCACCCTAACTGTAGAGAACCACCCAATATAGATCTCAAAAAAAACCCATGACATCATTTAGGGAGATCCTTTGAGATTTCTTTCCCCCAGGATAGATAGATTAATTCAGTTCATCACGGAATCACACAATTTTAGGAGTAAAATGAAAGAAAAGTTGAATGTCAGGTTTGAGATGGGCCTTAAAGGCTTTTGGCTTCCATCACCCACCCACCCAATTCTTAAATTACTTATGCCTCACTCTGACAAGTGTTATAAAAGTTGGGATTGAACACTTCGACAGAAAGGAAACTCATGACCACCTGAGATGCTAGTTCCCTCTTTGGATAGAATATTAGAAAGTTTTTCATTACGTGGAATTATGTGGGTTAATTTATTTATTCCTCAAAATTGTTCTTTTGGAAGAAATAAATGGCAGTGAAAATGTGGGTGGGAGGAAGGAACACTCATTTGCTGTTGGTGGGATTGTAAATTGGTACAACCACTATGGAAATCAATATGGAGGTTCCTCAAAAGACTAGGCATGGATACCGTATGACCCAGTTATACCACTCCTTGGTATTTCTCCAAAAGAATTAGTTATCATACTATAGTGATACATGCATACCTATGTTTATGGTAGCACGATTCATAGTAGTCAAGTGATAGAACCAGTCTAGGAGTCCATCAACAGATGAATGCATAAAGATGTAGTGTGTGTGTTTTATTCAGTTATAGAGAAGAATGAAATTACAACATTTGCAGGAAAATGGATGGAACTAGAGAGCATAATGTTGAGCAAAATAAACCAGACACAGAAAGTTAAGGAGCATATGTTCTCTCTCATAGAGAAGCTAGAGAAAAAATAGTTTTTAAAGGACCTAATGAAAATAGAAGGGAGACCAGTAGAATTGAGGAAGGGCATTGAAAGGGGACAGACCAAATTATACTATATGTGCATATGAACATGTCACAATGAATCCTATTATTATGTATAATCATAATGCGCCAATAAAAAAGATTAGAAATAATTCTTATAGGTTAATATTATTCCCAATCTACAGATGCAGAAATCTGAGGAACAGAGGAATTAACTAACTTTCTCAAGAAAACATGCTTTTTAAAATAGTGGATCCAAAAGTTGGATTCAGGTATATTGATTCCAGAGTCCAGTTTCTATACTTTAATAACCTAAAGCCTAATATTTGGGACTATTTGATGATATTTGGAAAGTGTTATTGAGTTACTACTTTGTTCTTCTAGTAGAAAAAAGATAACTGTTTCTTTTAACATCATCTACTAATGAGACATTTAAACTACCTGTCTAACTCTAAAGATGTATTACTTTTTAAAAGATATGTTTTTAAACAAATTTCTTACTAACAGATGCAATGTATACCACGTCTATGAAATCACATTAGAACTGAAAGCCGCCTGTGTATATAAACTCGCATTTTCTTAAACTGGAATAAAACAAACACTCCCGTTCTCTATCATGAGTAATAAGGAGTCTTATGGAGCTGATGATCCAGGAGTTTTCCATTCTGGACAAATGATACACACATTTTCAAAAATCATTGCCAAAATGCCCAGGCTCACCTCTCCCCTGATGGTTTAGTCCAGATGACCAGGGATAGGGCAGGGCTTCAGTAGTTTTTAAAGTCGTCTAAATGATTCCAGTGTACACCAAGGGTTTTCCAGATATAATGACTAGCCCTTACATTGCAAGCCTGTGAAAAATCACATGGCTAGTAAAAAGAAAAAGGTAGAAATAGAATTCAGACTTCAGCAGAATAATCTGGATTTTTTATCAACATGCAGTATTCCAGCATCTCTTCTTTACACTGCATTCTTTAGGGGGAAAAAAAAAGTGCCCAGCCTTTTGCAGTGGGGATAATGCCAATGTGAGTGAACATATAGTTAGCTTTAAGACTGCCTCAGGTGGAACCAAACTAGATGCCCTTCATTGATGAATGGATAAAGAAACTGTGGTGTGTGTGTGTATATATATATATATGTATGTATATATACACACAATGGAATATTACTCAGCTATAAAGAATAATAAAATTATGGCATCTGCAGGCAAATGGATGAAATTGGAGAATATCATGCTAAGTGAGATAAGCCAATCTCAAAAATCCAAAAGAGGAATGATCTCACTGATAAGCAGATGATGACACATAATGGGGAGTGGGAAGGGGGCAAAAATGGAGGAAGGAGGGACTGTATAGAGGGAAAAGAGAGGTGGGAGGGGTGGGGGGAGGAAAAAAAATAACGGAATGAATCAAACATCATTACTCTATGTAAATTTATGAATATGCAAATGGTATGCTGTTACTCCATGTACAAACAGAAACAACATGTATCCCATTTGTTTACAATAAAAATAATTTTCAAATAAATTAATTAATTAAAAAAAAGACTGCCTCAGGTTACAACTATTAGGATCTACTGATCTGGAAGAAAAAAAAAAGGCAGACAAACAGGCCTGTTTCTAATGCACTAGCACCGGCCCGCCCTGCTTTCACTCGTACTCATGAATCAGGGTGTTCCAGGGTATGCCAACCTCACTAATTCCACAGAAACATTCTATCATATCCTAATGAGTCATCGGTCCACGAACTTTTCTTTTTCATGTGGGAAGCATGAGCATCACTTTTTAAGAAGTACCCTCAGGTGGTTCTAACGTTATTCAACATCTTGATGGATTTCACAAGCCAGTCACCGCTCTCTTTTCTTCCCTTGGGCATTTGCAGTGCTACCTGGCAGTTTATGCACTTGCTTTTCATGTGGCCAATGTAAAGGATCTTTCATCAATCCCTCACCTCTGTTCTTAAGATTCTGTTAAAGATTTATATCTTGACTTCTGACTCCTTTTCACCTCATTATCTATTTATCTTTTAAAGTCATCCTACTATTCATTGAGCAGATATTGATTGAAGGGCTTCCTTATTCTCTGACCCTGATGTATTTTTCTTCAAGGCCCTTTTCAAAATCTGAAATCGTATTGTATATTTAATTATTTGTTTATTGTCCATCTCTCTGGTCCCCAACTGAATGTTAGGTCTATGATAACAAGGACTATGAGACTGACACTAAAACCACTGGCTGGCCCACGGTAGATGCTCAATAGATACTTATCAGATAAATAAATAAATGAGGGAATAAGAAGATGGATGAATGATTAAGTAAATACCATGTACCAGACACTGTGATATAAAATATGTGAAGCTTTCTTCCCCAAAGAGTTTCTGATTTAATGCTTCTGAGCATTTAAGATGCTTGATTGTCTCAAGGACGTGAACACAGGGCACTGATGGCAGAGGGAAGGATCGAGAAATCTGCCAGAGGAGCCAGAGAAGGTATCCAAGGAGGAGTCTCCTTTACATGCAGATCCTGATTCAGCAAGCCTGGGGGAGGTACAAACTTCTGGTAATGCTGAATCTACTGGTCAGGGGACCATACTTTGAGGAGCAGACTTTCTAGATAATTTTTCAGAGGTCCTTTTGCCTTCCACCTGCTCTCTACCATCCACTTCTACTATTTAAAAAAAAAATGAAAATAGATGGGAAATGGGTAAAGTTAACAGAGACTTAAAGTTAAAGTCAACTAATGGGAGGTTTTTAAAGTGCATATTTGTTTTTATGGATTTACAAAATTACACCTTGATACATACATATTCTATATACCATAGGCTATTTGCCCTGTTGTATCCTCTAATCTACATAAAAACGTACCTTTTCATACTCTTGATGGCACAGGACTTGTGAGCTGGCATGAACCAGACCCTCCTCTCTACTGGGATTAGCAACCCCCTGGAGTCTTTTGCTTCGCTCACTGGCCAGATGGCGCTGCTCTGACTCTCTCCAGTACTCAGGCGTGGCTGGTGCACCTAGGAGCAGGCACTGGCTTTGCACCGGAATAAACATTGGGTTGCTTCCTCCACCCTGGGAACAGCTGCATTCTCTTGCCAACACATGTGTTTTCCAAAATCTCATTAGGCATCAAATGTTTTAGGCCAAGCGGTGTCTTGAGGGCTCCCTGGAGTCTCCAAAAGGTACCAGGATGAAGAAAACCCTGGTCATTAAAATAGTGGGAAACAGGAGCCACTTAAAGCGTGTGAACATTTGTCCATGGACACAAAATGGTTGTTTCACACCAAGTATGAGAAAGGCTGTGTGTGTGTGTGTGTGTGTGTGTGTGTGTGTGTGTGTGTGCACGTGTGTCTCAATACTGTATGTTTTTTTTCCCAGTGATATTTAAACTACAGTATTTTCAGCATTTCTCAGAGCTGGATTACCCAGTGCAAGCAAAGTGTGTAATCGGTATTAATCTCCCAGAATGTCACTACTACCGCCTATCAATCTGCATGAATTCTACCACAAAACTTTAGGAAGAAATGCTATTCAGAGCAAATGATGCATCAAATTCAAACAGGCCATCAAGATTGCTAATGGATTTTAATAGCAGCTATTACTGCATAATAGTATTTTCCCAACAGCTGTTTGTTGATACAATTCTGCGTTTACAGGACCTTTATGTCCAATCCCAGGAGATGGCCCGCCATTCATTTATAATCATTTGGTTCCACCTACAAACAAATGCTACTTTATTTGCATTTGGAGACTGTGAATGGTCTGCAGATTTGACCCACTCCCACCTCATTCAGTGAAACCAACAGCGAATATTACAAGCTAGATTAATTAGTTAATATTTAGATTTACTAACTACTGCCAGAATAGTAAATACTGTCAACTGGCAAACTCTGAGAAGCTTTTATTGATTGCTGGGCTACATTCTGAGCTGCCCTAGTTGTTCAAAACGGTTTGGGTTGTTTCTTTTAACTCTATGTAAATGAGTAATAGGCATAAACTAGGAATCAGATTGAAAAGTTCAAAACCAAAGAACTCATAAACCATTTTAATTTTTCTGCTTGAGATGAGTAATCTGTGAGAATGGCAATAAGTTACTGCTGAAGGAAGAGTGTAAGATCAAGGCCAGTCTCAGCAAATCAGTGAGACCCTATCTTTATCTAAATAAAAAAAGACTCGGGATATAGTTTAGTGGTAAATCATCCCTGGGTTTGAGACCCTAGTACTGAAAAAAAAAAAAAAATCACTATCAAAGCAAAGGTAATAATTGTGATAATAATCGACATGAGGGAGAATTTATTAATGAAACTCAAAGCTTTGCTTCTTGTGGAGTGGTTGAGATTACATTAAGAATAAATATTAGTGTTTAAGTTTGCAAAGAATCAGCCGAGGAATGTGTTTAAAATGTAGATTCCTGACCCCTATGCCAGAGATGGGAAGCAGAGCTCAGGAATTAACCTTTCAACAATTGCTCCAGGGAATTCTGGCGCCAGCCAGCCATGAATCACATATTAGAAAATGGCACTGATTTATAAATATAATATATCCCAATGTCTAAGTGAGTTTTAAGCTTTAATGATGTCATAAGTATACATGTTAAAAACTTACATAAAACATTATTTGAAAGTTTATTTTTATTCCTTTTACACTTAATTTTGTGAATTTGGAAAGAAAATATTTTTAAATTATAATCTTTTTCTTTCGGTTAATGCTTCCTATCTTCAATCAGGAGACTAAAACAAAATATAAGGTTTAAAAATTTTTCCCAAACTTATAAAACTAAGAGTAAAATAAATGAAAATAACTACCATTTAAATGCAGTTCTTTGCTAAGTTTATAGTATTATACTTATGACACTATTAATGTGCAAAACCACACTGAAACTACTTTTGAGATATAGAACTTAATTCAATAAATTCAGCTGGATGAAACTAAGAGGTAAGAGTAAAGTCTCCCTTTTGTGTCACCACTGTTGTTTTTGGTTTTAGAGGAATCTGCACATATGACTCTCAGTACCTGCAGTCTGGGAGGTACAGGTGGGTGCTGGGGACTTCCTTTGTGATACAGAGTTGCAAAAGAATCAAGTGAGAATAACAAGCAAAGAAAGTGATTGCCCTGTGGAATCTGGGTGTTTGGAAAGGATGTGGAACCCTACAGCCTATGAAAGCATTTTCATCTACAGTATCTTACCTAACCCACTGGAGGAATTTGGATGGGTGGGTATCATTTTCCTCCCTTGACAGAAAACAATTTACAGGGAAAAAATTACAGAGAGCAAATGATGGAGAACGCAAAGTCAAAGCTTCTGATACTTCTCTAGTCCATTCCTAGGCAATAAAGCCTAGGAGGGGCACAGAGAGCGCAAACAAAAGCAGGTGAGAAGGTGATAAATAGGAGCAACTACCCTAAGGCCTGCCATGCTCCAGAGCAAGGCAGGGGTTTACTGGGGAAGCAGACTGCAAACTGGAAGAAATCCATTTTAGCTAGGGGTCGCTGAGCGGAGCAGGGTTACACCACACTTGGGGTGGAGCTCTCACCCAGAGGCCTGTCTGCCCACCTTCCCTTCTGGGTCTTCCTTCCTGAAGACAACCATGGAGGTGTTCTGGAAAGGGTGCATTCAAAGACTGCCTCTGCCACAGGACTCGGGTGACTGTAAAACCCACTGTTGCATCTCTTTGATTTACAAGTGCTACTTTTGTACAATTAACATAATAGTACAACAGTTCACCTTATCTTTAGTTCCACTTTCCTTGGACAACTGTGATCTGAAAATATTAAGTGGAAAATTCTAGAAATAAACAATTTGTAAGTTTTAAATTGCAGGCCATTCTGAGAAGGGTGATGAAATCTCAATGCTACCCTGCTCTGCCCCATCTGCATCACCCCTTTCCTCTTGTCACTCATTCCACCCTGAACTATTCCTTTGTCCAGTGTATTCATGGTGTATGCACTTCCCATCCATTAGTCTTCCTGTCCCTCACTCACCTGATATCCATCTTGGTTATCACACTGTCACAGTGCTTGTGTTCAAGTAACCCTTATTTTACTTAATAATGACCTCAAAGCACAGGAGAAGTGAGGTGACATTGGCAATTTGCATATGCCAAAAGGAAGTCACCAAATGCTTCCTTTATTAACTTAATAAAATAAGAAAAACAATCATATTCTGAGGTTGCTAAGATCTGCAGTAAGTTAATGTACTTAATTTTTACAAGGCCTAATTTTAAATTAAATTTTAATGTAAGTGTGTATATATAGGAAAAAATAGTACATATGGGGTTCAGAACATTCTGAGGTTTCAGGCATCCACTGTGAGGGTCTTAGGATGTAATCCCTGAGAGTAAGGGAGGGCTACTGTAATTACTCCTTAGAGTTTAAATAATTAATTTAAATATGATGGTGAACTTGGCAAAAAGCTGGTCACAGAAATCTAATCTGGCTCCCTGTTGTACAGTGTGCCTGACATCTTCCCTGGCTGACTGTGGGGTGTCCCTGCAGTTCAGTACCCAGCACAGGACTGGCACACCACACATGCTTCTGTAAGAACAAATGGATGTCACAGCTGGACTCATATTCTCCCCGTCACACACTGGACACTTCCCCGGCATTGTCATATCTATGACTGTGTGACACCATGTGATATTATTTTGATCATGTGTTCTCCTCATCATCTAAGGCAGAGTTTGGACTTGTCCTATCTAACACTCTCCATTGTTCCCCCACATCATTGCCCAAGATTCTTCTATGGTCTGACTCACCGTTTCCCTCCTTGCCCTAATCATTCCAGGTTTTATGATTGTGACTTCTGTCGGAAACTACTGGGATAACCTGATTGCTCTTCCTGCCATCTGAATTCCCTTCGTTCATCAGTCCACCCTACAGGCTGCATCCAAATGAATCTTCCTAATCCCTGCCACAAGTTCAGTCAAAAAGTAACATGTAAGTGTCACAGTATTCCACATCATGGCCACATCTACCTCTCTATCCTCATCTCCTGATATGCCCCTCTAGCTAAAGGACTCTACTTCAACCAAGCTGAAAACCCTGGCTCCCTAAACTATCACTTTAGATTTATTGCATCTGTGCCTAACAAGAAATGGGTTCACATCAAGACTCAGTGGAGTTATGCTGAACTTAACAGAACCAAATTGAATAAAAGTGTTTGAATCCTTATGCTCAAAAATCAAAATGAACCAGAAGCCTCTTTTGGCAAATGTCAAACTGCCCCAGTTCCATACCTTCCACACCCCTTCCATCACCAGCCCTCTCTTCTGTAAGAGTATCATCCCATTTTCTGTTTTCTCAAGACATAAAATCCATGAACTTCTCCAGAGTAGCAGATGTCATCAAAGAACAGCAGAGAAAGATGTGAGGAAAGGTTGCTTTTATTTGTGTAGGTCATACCTTCCTCATTTGGAGAAATGGTGTCAGTTTTAAAACACTGTATAAATCAATCACATATACCGCTTCATATGTTTAGAGATCTCCAATTCCCAAGTGAGCAAGAGGAATATTCTATTTAATTTGTGGGAACTCACATCTTATAGACCCGAACTGGATATAATTTTAACCTTGGATATCAAAATTCAGACTCAAATGATTATTTTTCCCTTTTGCTTGGAGTTGTTGTTTTTTTTTTTTTTTTTTTTAATGGTGTTTTGTACTTTAAATATTTTTTGAACACTAGGTGGCTCTGAATTTCCATTGGAAAATAAATCTTTAGAAAACATCAAAAAAATATGTATTTTTTTCACCAAAAAATTAAAAAAACTTCTTTTAATAATTTTTGTTTTGAGAATCAAAATTTTAACAAAATCCCCATGAACCCTAAATAAAGAGCAGTATATTTGTCCTTTTAGCATTTGAGATTACATTTTTAATAACTTCATATGAAATTATAGCTTTGGTATTTGTTTCAGTTGTAATGTTTAAATGATTGATAAACCTTGCTCCAAATTATGTTATACTGGAGCTATTTCATATTATGCATCATGTATGATCAAATAATTCTATCATATTTTTTAAAAAGATTTCAAAATATTGCCATATAAATTTAAATTGCTTTAAAATCTTTCCTAAGTACATATTGCCTCTCCCTGCCCCCCAAAGAGTCTGGAACAAGTTCCACAATCATTTTTAAAGATGAAAACTTTAAACAAAAAGAATTGTTGGAATAAGGATATTTTTGTCTATTTAGAAGCCACCAAACTCCCACTTTGGGAAATGTGATTTGTGCCTTAAATTCTACTGCACACATTAAAGGTATTGTCTTTGATTTCCTGAAGAATCCAATATTATTTCCAAATCTCTAATGATAATACTCTATTCTGTCATCAAAAGTATGTTAACATAAGAAGTCAACCAAAGTCATCTCTTGATAACCTAGTAATAACATCGTGGGTGGCAATGGGTACAGAAATGTGGAGAAAGCAACTATGACCAGAAATAAGCCATATGGTTGTCTAGTTGGCTCCAACCTTCTGGAAGAGGTCCAACTTCAAATCTACTTTCTAATATTTTCTACTATCAGTTTGCCTGGTTCATTGTGTCTCAATCCATAGATTCCACAAACTTTCATTTCACCTCTTTAAAAATTCTGAAAGCAGTGGCGAGACACCCCTGGGGTAATTTCCCCCTTGGTTCTCTTGACCACCCCTTTTCAAAGTCTCCATGTTCTCCCCCTTTCTTTTTACATGTTCAAAATGCAGACCCTGCTGTATGACTGCTTAAGGATCCTTTGACCCTGATTCTTGTTTATAGATGGAATACCTAAGACTGGAGATGTGATGAGACTCAGCTCTAGAGCAAGGCCCTTCCCCACAAGCGTAGTCACTGACACACGAGAGCATCCCTGGCTTCAGAAACTTGGCAATCTTGTCCAGGCAAACTATGTAAGGAGTTTTTAGTGGGACCCAAGATAAACCCCAGACAGAGCAATCTTCAAAGGAGAGCAAACATTGGATATTCAATTTCAGATCTGCAATTATAATTCTAACTGATGCAGTCACTTCCATCCCTTCCCAGCATATCTTCTGCTCCAGCCTTAATGACTGCTTGCTGCCTCAGAAACATATCTTCTAGTGCACCTACCTGCTACACCATTATCCCCTCCATCTCCACCTGACAGACTTCTACTTTTCATTCAAGTCTTTTGCCAAGCAATGTGAAGACTGAAGTCTTGTTCCCTGAGATGGGGCAGAGGGATGTTATAATGAAAAAGAGCAGAGGTTCTGGCATTCAAGCTACCTGGGTTTGGAGGCCAGCCATACTACTTATGAGATCTTTAGCTGATTACTTCAGTTTCCTCTTCCAGAAGACAGAGTAAAGTATGAGTACTATCCTCACAGAGTCATGCAAGATTAAACAGGTTACCTGATTAGAACCTAGTACCTGGAGTGCAGCAGGCCTTGTGTTGATAAGCCACATCGGGAGTGCAGTAGTCTACCTGAGCTATAGCAGAAGTCTTGGCCGCTCTCCTGTGAATGCTCATCTCAAGTCAGAATTATATGTCACCCCTCTCTGTTCTTTCCTGGAGAAACACAATCTTAATACTTATCACAACAACTACAAATTAGTAGTCTACTTTCCCAATTCTTTCAGTGGACTATGAGAGGACAAAAACAATGAACAGTTGAGACTGTATCTACCTGTTCCCAATGGAATATTTGGGTGCCATCCACTCAGCTTCCTTCCCACACACTGGTGAATGACAGTTTAAAAGTTGGGTTGGTGAATACTGGACAATGGCATTAGGAGGCGAGTATGTGCTACATGTTAGGGAATTACAGGATATGCCAAGAGGGTCAGTGTGGAGAAAGAGGGGAGTGACTGGGAAGAGGAAGCCAGAAGATTCCTTCTGTGGTAAGACAGTGAGAAGTGCCCTGAGTCAAGGAATAAAAGAGGAAAGGAAAATTAATGAGTTGCCATGGCCTATGGACTCGAATCATGGTACACTGTTGAAAATATAACGATGAGAATTCCAGTTTGAACTTGGCTTCATTCACCAGAGGGACACTCTAGAATTGATATGTGAATCTCAATTTTGTTAGGTTCATAAGATTATGTGGTAGCAAGAAAAAGGGCAATTCCTAACTTGGTAATGAATTCATTTATTCATTGATTCACAGAGCAAATATCTAGATACTCCTGTGTGTCTGGCACAGTTCCAGCCAGTGTGACACAGCAGCCCACAAGACAGACCACCTCACTGCTGCCATGGAATTGCATATTAATGCATGTCAACAGTCAATCAACCCAAGATATATATATACTGGGGATTGAACCCAGTGGTGCTTAACCACTGAGCCACTTCCCCAGCCCTTTTTAATTTTGAGACAGAGTCTTGCTAAGTTGCTTAGGGCCTCACTAATCAAAGAAATAATTTCTAAGAGTGATAAATGGTAACTAGAACATAACAGTGTGATGGGAAGATCATGGTAAGGTGGAACAGAGGTTTAAATAGGGAAATCTGGGAATTGATGAGGTTTTCAATTTACATTCTGAGATGGTGATAAATGATTAACCTCCTTATATCTGAAGTCAGAGTATTTCAGACAGAAGACAAAGCAAGTGCAAAGAGGCTGAGATCAGAGAAACAGAGGGTAGAATAGTGTAGCTGCAGCAGGGACAAGAGGAATACCCAAGTGGCAGGTAACACCAGAAGATGATTAAGAGCTTTGTGGATCATGGAAAGGAAATTGGATTTTATTCAAAGTGTAATGTGAAGTCATTGAGAAGATTTAAAGTGGGGAAGGGGAATGTCCAACTTGAAATTTGTTTTATACAGATTATTCTGATTGTTAAGTAGAGACTGGGAAGCAGAAGGATAGGAGTCAAGGGGCCAGTTAGTTTATTTCAATGGTCAAGGTGAGAAATAGTGGGATTAGGGCTTTTTGAACAAGCCATTCGTTTGGGTTCCAGGAGATCCTTCTTCCTCCACCAAAATGTGACTTCATGAGGGAATTTTATCCACATCATTCTTTATCCCTATAACTAGAACAGAACTTGGCACACACAAGACACATGTTAAATGTCATTGAATGAATTTACCAAGAGGGAAAAGAATGGTTCAGTGGAGAGTTAGGGCAAAAGTCAAAAGTTTTGTTAGGGCATGTTAAATTTGAGCTACCTACTAGACATTTGAATACAGATTCCAAGTAGGCAAGTTCAGAGGTGTAAGTTTTCAGTTTAGTAGCAGATGCACATTGGTGGTGGAGGTAGTGGGTCACTGACATAGTGAATGGGTATGGAATTAGAGAAAAGTCAATGAGCTGGGAACTCCAATATTTAGAATTTTAACTTAAAAGGAGTAGTCAGCAAAGGAGACAAAAAAGGAGTTCCCAGGAAGTGGAGGGAATCTGGGAAATATGTTATGGAATCCAAGAAAAAAATGGATGCCAAGAAGGAAGAAGTGGCCAATTGTTTTGAATGCTGCCAAGAAAAATGAGACTAGATATATAAACCTTCAACCTGACAACTGGGCTTACTGGTGACCTTGATAAGAGAAGTCTCAAAAAATGATGGGATTATAAACCTGCCTGGAATAGATTGAGAAAAGGAGGGACACGAGGAAGTAGACAGGCACCATAAAGAATTCCCATATTTTCATTTCTATCAATTAGCATAATGTCAGATGGGGTTGTTATTCAGTGTTTCTTGCATAAATAAGTGAATAAATAAGCCAATCATCCATCCATCCATCCATGGAGTTTGAGTTTTCAAATACAGAAGGCACAGCCTCATCAAGTGAAAAGATCTGAATCACGAATTAGGAGACAAATCATGTCTCCACAGTCATTGTTAGCATTCTGAAGCTGGACAAACCATTTGTTGTAGTTTGGGAGACCCCAAAAGTTCATATGTGAGATAAGGCAAGAAAGTTCAAAGGAGAAATGATTGGGTTGTGACAGCCTTAACCCAATCAGTGATGTAAGCCCCTGATAGGAATTAACTGAGTGGTAATTGAAGGTGGGTAGGGTGTGGCTGGAGGAGGTGGGACATTGGGGATGTGACTTTGGGGTATAGATTTTATATCTGCCGAGTAGAGTCCTCTCTCATTCTGCTTTCTGATCATCACGTGAGCTGTTTTCTTCCACCACACTCTGCCATGATGTTCAGCCCCACCTTGAGCCCCAAGGAATGGAACCAGCCTTTTATGAACTAAGAGCTCTGAAACCGTGAGCCCTCAAATGAACTTTTCCTCCCTCTCTACAGTTGTTCTGGTCAGATCATTCAGTCACAGTGGTGAAAAAACTAAAATATCATTCTTTTCCTAGGTTTCAGTTTCCTTATTTACAAATGAAGAAGTTAGACTAGATGACCTCTAAAATATAGCTTTGAAATTCTTGACCCAATGCCTATCGTTTATAAATTTTCAATGCCAGAATAAATATGCCAATGTATGTGCAATGTCATTCTTGGTTTTGTTTTGGATTTGTTTTCTTTTAAATGAACCAGCTTTAAGCAGAAGAATTAAAAGTTCCAGAGGATACCATGTTCTCATCCCAGGCAAAACCTATCTCTGTGGGATTAATACCAGCATTGAGTGTGTGGCCACGTGCTTTGTGAGGAGACTATATTACTAACGTCACTCCTTTCCTTATGAAAGGAGTCTTTCCTTATGAACTCTTTCCTTTCTGACTTTAAGGACGTTTTATAATATAAAGCTGCGCCCCTGCTCTTTACTCTTCAGTCATTTCCCCACCTCCCAACTTACAATCTAACTTGTCAGTCTGTGAACATCCTAGCTAGCTATTGGTTCATCAGTCAGCTTGCAAGTATCCTTCTCCATTATTGGTCCCCTGTTAGCCTGCGGAATTCGACTGCTTAAGGATAGCTCCCCGGCCATTTTCACTTTCTCTCCTCTTCCCTTTGGTGCTCTCTCCTCCAGTTCACTCTCTCTCTCTCTCTCTCTCTCTCTCTTACCCTGCAGGGAGACACTCTGTTTGCTTAATAAACTCTCTTATGTGAGTTCCCATGTTCAGAGTGGTTTCTGGGTTCTTACACCCTTAATTCTCTTTTATTTAAAATAAAACGTATTAGTAAGTTCTACATCGTAACCAATTAACATTCCACTTTTTTTCTGCCAAATTAAGTTTCTTGGACCACTGGATCATCTTTGCAGACAACGTCACTTCCCACCTACTTCTTTCGGGAATCTTCTTTGCATTCCACATGATATGGGCCCTCCCTCGGTTCATCCTGTGCCATTGCCCCACTCACCAAACACTGAGATCCAAATACAACAGCCTTCTTGCTCCTCCTTGAGTGTGTTCATCTTGCTTCTGCTTCAGGATTTTGAGATTTGCTACTTCTTCAGCCTACAATGTTCTACCCCCAGGTTTTCTCATTTCTGGCTTCTTCTCATTCTAGCATTCTTCTCATTCTTCTCACTCTCATCTCTTCCTCTGCGAGGACTTCCTCTCTAACCCACTATCTATTCCAATCTAAAGAAATATCCTCCAGCCCAGCCCTGCTACTGTCACTGCTCTCAATCCACGCAGAAACACTACTGCTATCCATAGTGATCTTATTTTCATTATCTACTGCTTCCTGTCCACCTCTACCATCACCACCACAGCTGCTCCTAAGAAGAAGATAAGCTTCATGCAGTCACAAACCTTCCTGTTACACCCACTGCTGTATTCCCTAGTATCTAGGATGGTTTCTGAAACATACCTAATAGATAAATAGGTTGAATGAATTAATAAACTCCTATCTCTACTGTAACTATTGTCTGCAGTCACCAATGAGACTTGAACAGAATGGATTTTCTTTTTGTTTCTCTTTTCTTAGTTGCCCCTGACAGCTCACCTCTTTTCCTTTCTGAGAGAAATTCCAGAACCTAAGCTTCTACGACAGCATGCCAACTTCCTCACTGCTATTTCTCTGCTTCCTTTGCTGTCTTCCTTCTTCTCCTCTAGTGTGAGGAGGCTTAACTTAAAAGGTCAACTCTTGACCCTCTGTTTTCACTGCACGAATTGTAAACTTCATTGTAAAACTTTAAATGAATCCAGTTTGCCCAGTGCAAGTCTACCAGCAAAAGGGAGAACACAGAGCTCCTGCGTTCAGTCAGAATGCTGTCCTATTCAGTGTTCCCAGTATAATCTTTTCTATCCCACTGTTTGCCTCATTTGCCTTCCTTGGCTTCCAAACTCTGAATTCCTCACCCAGGCTCCTGACAGAGCAAGGGCTGTAGGTGTGAATAAATCCTAGTTACATTTCTCTGATCTTCAGTATTCTTTCTTCCATGTCTTGGATGCCCTCCAGCTGTATGCTCATCAGAGCAGCAGGTCAAAGGAGCCCCTATCTCCTGCTCCCAGCCCCACCAACCTCACCCTGGCCAGCCCAGCACTGCTGCTGGCACATGGATCACACAAGTATTATTTTCCCCCTCCACACACATAGAGAAAACTTGTCCAAACTTCGCACTTAAACTAGCACCCCAATGTCAAAGTCTTCCAAGTCTCTCTCTCCAATCAGCACTTCTAATTTCAGGTCTTTGGGTTATAAAGAAAATACCCCCTGACTAGACCATCAATCATTGTAAGTCAAAAATGAGTTATCTTATTTAAAAAACTCACTTCAGAGAAAAATCTGTAGCTCAACTTACCCTAATTTGACCATTTTTCTTTGACTTTTTTTTTTTAATCACCAAAGTAATTTGGATTTCCTGTGATTTAATCATAAATCACTGGACTTTTCTGTGATGTGAAACTCTTCATGGATTCTAAGCTATATATATATATATTTTTTTTTTAAAAAAAAAAACCTTACAAATCTTTTCTTTGCCTAATTCTTATTACCAAAACATTAGACTTTATCAAAAAATTTAATTTACAGGAATCACATTGTTTTAACAAATCAAACTCAAAGACATATAAACCCAAACCCTTCCAATCCTCTTGGCAGAACTTCATCTCAACCAATATAGACAGTTTGAAGACTATACTTCCAAATCCTTCCTCATGATATACAAATATAGGCTGGGTTTAATTTTTATTTTTAAAATATAGGATTAAATTATGTATATTATCCTGCAGCTTAACTTTTTAAACTAATATATTAGGGACATCTCAGGGTTAGTACATGCAGAATTAATAAATTCTTTTTCAACAGTTCCATAGCATTTCTTTGAATGACTAATTGATTCAATCCTTCCTCTATTCAGTCTTTTTCTAAATAATTACAAATGGTGCAAGAAACACTGTATGTTAAGGAAATGAAAATTTAAATTTAACATAATACTTATGAATTGATTTCAAAAAAGTGGTAGCAATTCCAATTATAATGAACAATCTATAAAGATTTCTCAAAAATATTAAATGATTAAATTGAAAGCAATCTTAGAAATATATATAAAGACTCAAGAGGAATTTAAGTCACTTTTTAGTATAAAATTCATAAAACTTATTAACATTTTAACCTAATTCGGGTATCCTACCAGAATATCAGGTCATGATCAATTTTTAGATTATCAATTCACCATTATAAACTTATTCTTGTTAATTTTACTGTAACACTTAAAGTTTTGGCCTTCATTTGAAGTAACAACCATTGAAGAATATTTTACCCCCACATTTTACCATGATTTGAGTGTCTCCCAAGGATTGATTGTGATTAAAGTCTTGGTCCATAGGTGATGCTGTTGGGAGGTAGTGGTACCTTTGGGAGGTGGAGCCTAGGGGGAGAATATTAGGTCATTGGTGGAGTGAGGTAGTATGCACGTGACCCTCGAGTTCTGTGACAGACTGTGCCTGAGTTTGGTCCCACACTGGCTCTCTCTACTCCGAGCTTGAGATGGAGATGGAGCACTCCAGCATGCATCTTTACCCCTGCCATCCTCTCTGTGTGCCAGGGGATGATGCAGCCAAGGCATGGCTCTTGTTGAGCCTCCACTGTGCCATTTGGACTTTCAGCCTGTAAAACTATGAGCTACATAATCTTTTTTTCCACAAATACCTTATGTTGGATATTTTGTTGCAGTGATGAAAAGCTGACTACCACAAAAACATTCATTTCAGTTTAAATAGAGTTTAGTTTATTTTAGTTTTAATTAATCATTTCACCCAAGTTTATGCCACGTTTCTCTGGACTTTGAAC
Source organism: Sciurus vulgaris (assembly GCF_902686455.1). Classification (NCBI taxonomy): domain Eukaryota; kingdom Metazoa; phylum Chordata; class Mammalia; order Rodentia; family Sciuridae; genus Sciurus; species Sciurus vulgaris. The sequence goes on along the minus strand of NC_136476.1, from coordinate 11,246,333 downwards.
CAATTATTTTTGGGAATGAGAATTTGGGGAGCATTAAAATAGCATGAGTTTTTAAAAGTGATACTGTTTTTCTCTTTAATAATGTTTTCAATCCAGTCCATTCCTAATTTTTCAGATTTGTTAGCTTGTGAATATGTGATTTGAAAATTGAGAAAGACTCAGTATCTGAAATATGCTCTACTTATGAAATTGCCATTGATTTAAAAATAGACTAAAGAAGACCTGGAGTAAAAAAAATGTAAAAATAAAATTAATTAGAGGTAAAAATAAAAAATTAAACTGGCATTCAACCACAATAAAATTCTGCAAGGGTCTTGAAATCATCCCAAATAATATAACTTTCTTGAAGGTTTAAGTTCTATTTAAAGCTTCAGTTTTGTTTTTTAACCAAGAACAACTGAATCAACTTAATACAGAAAATAAAAAGGTAAAATCATTCCAAATAGAAAAAAAAGACAGTTGATTTATCTAAAAGAGGTTGTTATAGTGGGCAGTATACTTTGATAACCATTAACATTAAAATTGTGAAGAAAATACTAAAAGTTTAATTTTTAAAAATCTGAAAAAAAGTAATTAGTCATTGGGAAATCAATAAGTGACCAGAACGAACTTCATTACTTACTAAATTTTGGCTACCACTTAAATGGCAAGCAAAACTTGACATACTTCTTGAGATATGGGCAAAAATAATTCTAAAGACATTGAAATATTGGAATGAGACAGACATCATTACCCTATGTACATGTATGATTACATGATTGGTATGAATGTACATCATGCACAACCACAGAAATGAAATGATGTATCCCATTTGTGTACAATGACTCAAAATGCAGTCTGTAAAAAATTAAAAAATAAATAATTAAAAACAATATTGTTAAAATAGGGAATGCCATAGAAATTCTTCTAAAGAAATATAATATGTAAATTATAATAGTATAAATCATATGATTTTAATATAAATTATATAATCATGTAAATTATATCTCCATGTGAAAAGCAGCAATATACTCTTGTTGCATCTTAAGCATATAAGAAAATCAAACCAAACTATATCACTCAGGGTTTATCGATTTAGGCATTTCTTTAGTGTTGCTGTGATAACAAAATGAAAACTGGCAAACCCAGAGTCATAGAATCCTCAAAAGCTGTAAATATGAATTAAATTTTAGTGAGCTTTTTCACCACTGTGAACAAAAGACCTGACAAGAGCAATGTAGAGGAGGAAAAGTTTATTTGGTGCTTATGGTTTCAGAGGTCACAGTCCCAAGATATTGCTCTAGGCCTGAGCTAAAGCAGACAATCAGGCAGAAAGGTGTGAAGGAGGAAAACAGCTCATTAGGATATGGCAATCAGGAAGCAGAAAGAGAGCTCACTCACCAGGGGAAAATATAAACCCCAAAGGCAGGTCCCTGGTGACCTACTTCATCCAGTCCACCCTACCTGCCTATAGTTACCACCCAGTTAATCCATTTCAGTGGATTAGCTTAAAGCTCTCATAACCCTATCATTTTGCCTCTAAACTTTCTTGCATTATCACACACATGAGCTTTTGGCGTATACCTCATACCTAAATCATAACAAATCAGTCACCGATACATTCAATAAATATTGATTGAAGTCCTATTATGAGTCAGACTCTTCTAGGAGCCAGAGTCCCTGCTCAAGGGGAGTCCTATACTAGCCAGGAGACAGACCACACCAAAACAATGTCACATGAGAATAAGTGCAATGAAGAAAACTAAGGTGGGGACTGTGGCTCGGAACTGCTGGGGTACCAGGGTAGGAACGGCTATTTTATTGAGGCTTTTCAAGATGGTATTCAGGCAACATTGAACAGAATGCTGAATGGCTATAAACTACATATATTAAAGTAGACTGTGGTACATCAGCTTAAAAAATTGCTAAATTATCTTTTGCAAATTGATTTTCAGAAAATTTCAGCAATAGCTAGAAAATGGGAGGGAAACCAAACCTAAATGTCATTCTGAACAAAGAGAGACCCCTTTGATAATCCCCTCTGCTTTATTTCTAATCATTTTTTGTGTAGAGAGGCCACCCTCTCTATAGGGTCCATGAAAGCCATAGACCACTCAGGGGTGGTTTGCAGACCATATTCTGAATGAGAGAGGAAAAAACCAGCTGAATTAATTAAAAGGTGACAGAAGGACTGGGGGTGTAGCTCAGCGGTAGAGCTCTTGCCTAGCATGCGTGAGACCCTGGGTTTGATTCCCCAAACTACATGATAAAAAGATAACAGAAAGCTTGCTTCATGATAAGGAGACACCAACAGCATGTGACTTGTGAGTTCAATAAGCGCATCCTCTAGGCTGATGCCTAACACAAAGCAATGCTGCAGCAAACGTGCCACACAAACCACAGCAGAACACGTGGCTTGAACCAACCACCCTTTGACCCATAAGTCCTTTGTTGTTTTTACCCTACCCTGGCACCAAAATGGACCAATTTCTTGACCAGACACTAGCACCCACTACAATAGTCCTTTCAGGGATCTGCAGCCACACAATAGATGGAATGAGGTATAACTGGTCACTTGCTCTAGTTCAGACACACTTTCAAAACGGTGGGAACTGTTTGTCTCTGAGATTTAGGCAACTCTTAAAGGAAAACCAGAGCAGCTTCTGTGGTTTTGCCAATCATCTCTCCTGGGAAGGTGAACTATAACTTTCAACTGTGTAAACTACTGGCAGGAAGTCACACACAACTTTCAAAAACTAAGCGAGTTTAGTAAAAAGTAGAAAGTCCAACCAACTCACTTTTTGTTCTCCTTAACTAGAAAAGTATCTAATAGTTCCAATACCTTTCCATTTTGGTACAAGAACTATTTATATTAAGAAACAAAAATCAAATTGTATAGAGTTACTTAAATTGGAATTTATTACCTGATCTCTCCCATCTTCTGCTATTATTACATTAAGGATGTGCTTATTTTCCAAGTCAATTTTACTTTACCAAATTGATCTTAGTTGTTGCTGTTGGAATAAATTCAGTTTAAGGAAAAAAAAACATTTAATTACTACGTGTGTTGATTAAGGAGGAATGAAACAAACAATCTATGTTACCCTCAAATCTATTTCATTGAAGAAATAGAAATTTTTATAAACCTTGGGAGGACACCAAGTTTATGTGTGCTGGACCATCTACTCTTTATTCATGTTATCTGGCTTTCTAATTGTAACATATTCACCCTGGAGTCACATCATGTACAAGCTAATGCATCGTAAATAAATATGTGCAGTAATAATGTCAGAATCTTTTCTTCCCTGTTCCCATGTTACAACTGGTAAAGGGAATTTAACAAGGAAACATACTGAGGAGACCCTCTCTGCTAATTAATTTTGGTAAAAATAGCCCCACAAAGGAAAAAAAAAGGTAGAATGTAATTGATGGAATAACACAAGTAGAGAAGCAGAACTTCTAAAGAGAGGGGAAATAAAAACTTAAAGAATGGACTGTCAGAAAACAGATCTATTTTAAGTCTGGCTAGGAAGGGACAGGTATTTTTAAATTTAATTGGATCCTTTCAAATAACAATTAAATTATCTCCTCCAAAATTTGAGTAGAGGAGAGGGAAAAGGAGAGGTTCAACCTCTAAAACAGAACAAAATTAAGATTAAAAAGTTAAAGGCAGAACCTAGTACCTTTGAGTCATTAGTGAAGAGGGTATGGATTTTAGGGACAAAAAAATAGGACTTTGAATGCTACTACCAGCAGTAATTTTCTTTTTGTCTCTGATCCTCAATTTCCTCATCTGCAAAACAGGAAACATCAATGTCTACCACACAGACGGGTGTGAGAAAGAGAGATGGTTGGCAGTAAGTTCTTGGCACATTGTGATCACTCAGAGAATTATGAAAAACAATACTTCAAGTCCCCAAAAGGAAGGGAAAAAATTGCTCTAGCTCTTTGCAACTGAGCTGAGTAGGATTAGACAGAAAATCACTTGTAAGTGGTGCAGGGAAGGGGGAACCCAGACTTGATCACTAAATATTTGTGTAAAACACTAGAAGACAAAATAGAAAAGTCTTATACTGTTGCCCTCTAAGTGAAAATATCCAGCCAGAATGCATATTTTCTCAGTGACTTCTGAAGATCATTTTATACTTTTCATTTTTAAAAGCATTTTTTTACTACTCTACTCTTATTTCCTTTCTTCAGGTGTTTTAGGACTATTATTCCTTACATTTGCCCTAGAACTCCTGAAATTTTCTTGCATGTCAACTTGGTTTTATAGCATCCCACTGCAGCCTGACTGTCTTGAAGGTGTGGGGAGGAAAGAAGTGGGAGTGGGCAGAGGAGAGAAGAATTGCAATGCCCTTAGGCGTCTTTCAAGAATAAAGGGTAGGGGAGGACATGTGGGGATTCCACAGTGGAGCAGAAGAGGAGGGTACCGATCTCAGTTTGTAGGGATGCTTCTTGATACCACACTACTCCTGACAGGGGCAGAAAGAATTCCAAAAGTTGAACTCAGCAATGACAGGAAGGTAGAAACATCAAAATAAACAAGAGCACTCACCAGTCTCCCCACCTCACCATGCAAACCACACATTGTAAAGTGCTATCTGTGCAGAGCTCTGAACCTGGCACACTGTGGTCAGTTTGCTGACCAGCTACAGAAATGGATTTCAGAGGCACAACCCCTTTCACTTCTTCTCAAATTTGTTTATTCAGTAAGTATTTAATGAGTCCATAGTCCATGCAAGGTATTCTTTTAGACCCTGAGGATACAGCAGCAAACAAAACAGACAAAAATCTCTGTCCTTCTGAAACTTGCATTTCAATGTCAAGGCAACAGAATGCATATATAAACAAGTAAATAGGTCACATGTCAGTTAGTGATGGGACCGTGCAGAAAAAATAACATAGTGTAAGGAAGTTAGAGAATATCAGGGGTAAGAGGAGTATTACTTTATAGAAGTTGGTCAGGGAAGTCCTCACTATTTGGATGACATTGGTCAAAGAACTGAAGCAAGCTGAGGGCCCTATGTAGTTATTTGGAGGGAGTGTTCCAGTCAGGGGTCCTCTTAGTTTTGTGCTACTATAACAGAATCCCACAAACTGGGTAATTAATGATGATCAGAAATTGATTGGTTCACCAATCTGGAAACTGAGAAATCCAACATCAAGATGCCAGCGTTTGATAAGGGCCTTCTTGCTGCATCATAACATGGTAGCAGGCATTTCATAGCAGAAAGGCAAAAGCTGGGTGGGGGTTGTGAACCCATTCCTGCTGTATCCCACTCCAGTAATAATGGCATTAGCATCATGAGAGCAGAGCCTGCAGGCTCTAAGCACCTCTTTAAAGGTCCTACCTCCCACTACCCTCAAATGTCAACTAAATTTCAACCCAAGTTTTGGATGGGACAAACACTCAGATGCAGCAGGGGGGAACTCAAGCGCAAAGTTCCTGAGGCAAAAGCATGTTTGTCATGTAGTAGGAATGGCATGGAAGTCAGAGTTTGTAGCAGGCTGAGGTGGAGGAAGTGAAGGTAGATGAGGTTCGATGAGACCAGATGCTATATGTTGCTATACAGAAGAAATACTCTGATAGGCATTTCAAAAACACCAATGTCTGGGCTCCAGCCTAGACTGATTAAATCAGAATCTCTGGAGGTGGCCTCTGGAACATAAAGTGAACCAGTTTCCTAGGCAAGTCAAGGGTGAGGCCCACCACTGTAGGCCACTGTGGGAGCAGGGCGTTTTGCACAGAAGATTGACCTCTGACCTGATCCAGCCATTTCCTCAGCTTCTCTGGAGATAGCTAGCATTCTCCTCAGGTGGAAATGCAGCCTTTCACCCTCACACACACAGCAATATGCGACAACAAATTCATTGGGATGGATGATTTTCTCTTGAAGTCTTGAAGGCTAATTATTTCTGGTTTGACAGGAGACATTTCAAAACTGAAAGTCACTGGATGCCTGATGGAGAAAAGAAGAGGGTCCCAAAATTGGAGCAAAATGGAGATAAGGGGATGGCCAGAGGCCCAGGAGATGCACTTGGAACAAGTCCAATAGTACTGTGGCATAGCTCAGGACTGGATGTGAGGCTCAGCCTAGTTGTTCACCAGCCATGTGAACCTGGATGATTGGATGATTATTTCTCACCTCTGAGCCCCAGCTTCCTCTCTAGAAAGAGGGTAATAATATGACTTACTTCACTGGGTTACTAGGAGGATGAATTGAGATGACTTATGTTATGTGCCTAGACCAATGTCTGGCTTAGTATATTTGGTGGAGAATTAAGAAAAGACCTAAGGCATAATTTAATAAATGTTGGCTATTATTATTATTATTTGATTTTACAGCTTTGACATGGCCAGATTTATCTGTTGACAAAAGAATTTTTGATTCTGGGTGATAGCTGGACACCATAGCTGAGTTTTTCCTTTCCAGTCGACTTCTTAATTTTTCAGAAACACCACTGGTTAGCTTAAATAAATTAATTTTTATCATTTCTCCAGTGATTCATTGTCTCACTTTGATGACAATATTTTATATGATAAAAATGAAGAATTTGAGTGCACAGCTTTTGACAAATATAAATTCAATGTAGATTGAAACTCTCTGTATGGCTGATACTTATGTTCACAGGAAATTATTTAAAATATGCACAAGATAATTAAGTGGGCAACATCTAAATAACAAGTTTAGATTTTTTTTAAGTATTTTAGTGTTCCCTTGGTCATTTGGCAGAGTATTGAAAAATAGTAGTTATTTACTTAATCCAACCTGCAGGATTATGATTCTTTAGGGAATTACTAAAATCTAAATTTATAGTTTCCTTTCAAGCCAACGTTCTATTTTGAAATTCACTCAAGCTCTTCTTAAAAACAAATAACCTATGAAAGCATATATTTTATATGTGATAGACTTATATGGAAAATATCAATTGTCAACATATAGTTACTGTCATTCAAAGTGCTTAATTTTAAAAGAAAGTTTTAGAATCTCAAATTTATTCCTATGGAAGAGACTTCCATGGGTGGACTTTATAAGGTCTTTATTCAACATAGACTAATAGGTAAAGAAATTTCCATGACAGGAATCTGAAACATTGTCCCTGGTGCTCATAAATACTCCACTGTATTGTCTGAAATGACTTATCTCAGTCCTGACTGTGGGCTCAGATTTACTGTACAGTTCATCAACTTCCCAGCATGATGGATAATGAATGTTTCATTTACATCGCTAATTGCCAAGCCATGGTTCCCGCAACCTTTAACCCGTATGCTTTATCCCATTATCACCATATGTCAATATAATTGCATTTAACATTCAAGTGATAAACTTTCTTCTATACAGAGACATATTTCTCACAAAGAAATCATATGAAGCCTGCTGATAAAATACAAGTCTATCACAGGAAATGACGGGGACTTAACCAGAATAAAAGGTAGATTCTCATAACTAGTAAAATTCATTTTTGGACAAGGACCCTTGATTTCACATGTAAGAAAAATAACAGTATTTCCTTAAGGATCATCGTTGTTAGACTTTAAGTCAACAAATGCAAAAAAAGAGATCCTCGGTGGTGCGATTAAACATTTAGATCTATATTATTTCTCAAAAATATTTTTCAAAACTAGTTATTGATGGCTATATAATCCAGTTGTACATTCTATATTTATTTTTCAACCAATAAATCTACAATGAAATAATGTCTAGATTTGCCTCGAATTTAGAATTGAACAAATTTACAGAGAGGAATAAAACACATCAAAAATCAAAAACTAAACTGGGAGAAAAGTTGAGAGATTATTTTGCCTAACCTGTATCCAAGAGTCATTTAAAACCAAGAGCAAAATGAAGCTAAAACAAAGATGGATTTTTTTTTTTGTTAACGATTGGGCATGTTTTCTCAAAAGGATAGTGAGAACTAAAGTGAAGTCAGCTTTGCAGGGGTAGCAAGAGATGCCTGCTGAGGAACTGACCAAGGCCAAGCAAAGCTGGGGTGTGCCTGCCACCTTGACTTCCTTGGGTTTCCCATCTCAGTAATTGATCAGCAAATTTTTATACCTTATACCAGGTAATCCTCCATGACATTTTTCTCCCTAATTCCCACAGTCAATGCATTAACAAATTCTACTTTTTTAAAAAAAAAATTAGTCTTTACTGTTTTTAAAACATTTTATTGGTGTGTCATAATGATACATAATAGTGGGATTCATTTTTTATGTTTTATTTCAAGACAGGGTCTTGTTAAGTCGCTAAGGGTCTTTCTAATTTGCTCAGGTTGGCCTAACATTTGTGATTCCCCCTCTTTCAGTGTCCTGAGTCACTGGGATTACAGGTGTGTGCCACTGTGTCCAGCTTAAAATAAAAATACCTTGAACTTCTCTACTGCCTTTCTGCTGCCCTCCATCCTACTTCAAGCCCTTGCCACCTCCCTAGTGGTCTGTGATAACATCCTCTCCTACATCTCAATTTTTGTTCTTACCTACTTTCCATCAACTCTTTGCCACATCCCTGCCCTTCTTGTAACAATCCTCTGAGTTTAGAATGAAATCCCCAGGGGTATTCTGGTCAGTGAGGCTTTGTCCCATCTCAGCAGGGCCATGCCAGCTCCTCCCCCACATTCACTGTGATCCATCCAGTATCTAATGGACCTTCTTTCAGTTTCCCCAATGTACCAATCCCAGAGCCTTTGCACTGCTACATCCTTTGACAGGGGAGCTCTTACTCACTTTTTCTCCTAGCCTACTATTGAGCATCCTAGATTTATAGGCTTAAAAATCACTTTCTTAAGAAAGATTTATGCATCCAATGTCAAGTAAGTTTTACTTTTTCTCGTGGAAGCATCTAGTAGTTTACAATCCTCAAATTTATTTGAAATGTATTTTCTGCGTGATTATTTATGTCTAGCTTCTCCATTAAACTGAAAGCTCTAAGAGGATAAGAACTGTGTGTATTTGATTTCCTTCTACCCTGAGTAGCCAGTACAGAGCATGTAATAAGTGAATGACTCACAGTTAATCTCTGGGTACTGCACCAATTCCCCTACAGGACCCCAATTTCCTATAACCACAGGGTCCAGCAAATGGAACGGAGATTGGGATCAGAATATAGATAGGCAAGACAACCAGAGACTTAGGAAGTGCTGGGAAACCCTAAGTGAATCTCAGGCCCCTTGGAGGAGGAGCAATACCACTTCCCAAAGGGTGAGAATGAATGAAAGAATGCCCTCCATTGGAAGGCGCCTTCAGTACTTTTGATGATTTTAAAGAGTCAGTACAGTAGGTGGTTAAGAACATGATCTCTGGGGCCAGAGTCTATTTCTTCATATTTCATGACCTTGAGAAAGTTCTTATTCTCTTTGAGCCTCAGCTTCTTTATCTGAAAAAGGGAGATGACTACATCTCCTCTGCTTAGATGTTTTGAGGATTGAGTTAATTTTTGTAAAATTCTTTGGAGAGTGTCCACCATGTATTAAGTTCTCTATGAGTATCTGTGAAATAAAAATTAAATTTAGGAGTTACAATCAGTTAAGTGTAGTTTAGACATATTTCCTCAGGTACTACCTTTACATCCTAATGAACACAACATGCACATTTAATGTCTTAATCAACACCAAAGTCAATACCCAAAGAGCTGGTCCACTGCAGTTCTCATCAGGTGTGCAAATCTATATCAACATTGACTGCACTATTTCTCTAAGTTCTCAATTTGCTTAAGACTACTAGATATCTTCATGATTTGGATGGGTTAGGGTTAGGGTTAGGGTTCAACTGGTGGAATGAGGATCAGACCAGGAGCCAAAAGTTGTAGCTTTTAACTGTGGTCCTGCTACTACCTACCTGTGTGCTGTTTGTAAATATTCTGAAGCTTACATTGTTGTCTATGAGTTAGATATTCTCTAGAATCTCTTTTAGATCTCCAAATTGTGTGCCATATTTCTTTTTTTTTTTTTTTAACGCCCAACAGATTTTATAAGGATGGGAGGCATTACCATAAATAAACAGAAAGGCACAGAGCCAGAAAGTGGTTGATAGATACCAGATGTACCTGATTATGCATTTAGCCAGAAGTTACATGACCTATGGAATCTGATGAAGGATGCTTAAAAGGATGACATTCATGGAATGCCTGCTGTGTGCCACTAGTAACTTTATGCAGTGTGCTTTAATCATTTCTTCCAAAAGCCCAGTGAGACAGGTGTTAACATTCTAAGGGCCCAGCAAAGAAACAGAGAGAGTACTGGTGACATCCAGAAGCTCAGAACATTGTGCATAGTCCCAACTCAAGTTTGGGGTATGGTGACATCTCCCACTTGTCACCTCAAATGGTGGCATGTGTTTCTGCAAGGGAAACAAGAAAAGCTGGTGATTTTACTATATGAGGCCACACAAATGGTATAGCTGAAATAACTGATGTCACTAGAAATAGCAAGATGGAAATACAATGTCTGAATAGTGAAATGTTGTAGAAAATATCTACCCCTTGAGTACTGCCCTAAACAAAAGGAAGCATAGAAATAACTACTTTATAAAGCAACCCTGAACACCTGATTTTCTACTCAGAAACTCTTTTTCTTTCTTTTTCTTTTTCTTTTTTTTTTCTTTTTTTTTTTTTTAGTAGGCGGAATTGAACCCAGGGGCATTCCACCACTGATATATATCCCCAGTCCTTTGTGTTTTTTATTTTGTGACAGGGTGGGCTAAGTTGTTGAGGCTAGCCTCAAATTTGTGATCCTCCGCCTTAGTCTCCCAAGTTGCTGTGTTTACAGGAGTGTGCCACTGTGTCTGTCATTCCTACTTAAAAATTCTTGTTGACTTAACTTCCTTTGCTCATTTCTGTCTTTCCTAGCCATTGGCCTCCCAGAATTCACTACCCATTCTCCATTTCTGAGCTCATATGGTCCCCCTGTGTTTTATTCAGTTTTTTCATTGCTGTGACTAAATGACCCAACCAGCACAACTTTAGAGGAGGAAAAGTTTATTTCAGGGATCACAGTTTCACAGGTCTTATTCCATAGAAGGCCAGCTCCATTCCTTAGGGATGGAGGTGAAGCTGAACATCATGGTGGAAGAGGGTGGCAGAGGGAAGCAACTCGGATCTTCAGGAAGCAGAAAGAGAGAGAGACTCCACTCTCCAGATACAAAATCTATACCCCATAGTCATGCCCCCAATGAACCACTCCCTCCAGCCACACCCCACCTGCCTCCAGTCACCACTCAGTTAATCCCATGAGGGATTAATTCACTGATTGGGCTAAGATTCCCACAACTCAGTCACTTCTCCTCTGAACCTTCTTGCATTGTCTCACATGTGAGCTTTTGGGAGACACTCACATCCAAGGCATAACACTCTGTCACTCTTGGATTTATCCCCACAGAGTCTGATTTTTTACCTTGATTTAGACCCTATCCTTCTATATTTGTTCACTTTCTCATTTCTTTGGGAGAAGTGCCCTGCTGCCATCTTGGTACATAACAAGCTTTGCCCAATGTCTGGTTCTTGCTTGTGAGAAAAGGACATTAAAAAATAAATTGATAAGGACTGGGAATATAGCTCAATAAAGCACTTGCTTAGCATTTACAGGGTTTTGGGTTCAATCCTTGAATGAACTGAATGAAGGGATAAGTGTATGAATGAATTAATCTGTACCTTAAAGCCTTGAAGGGTAAATGAGATAATGTCGTGGTTATTTACTTGGAAATGATTTAGGATGTGACACAAAGGCCCTAAATAAGCATTACCAATGAGAGGAATAGGCAAAAAAAAATTTCCATGATGGTTTCACAAGACATATAAAAAGCCACAGTGGATACTGTGTTGACCATGAATAGACAAGCAGGGGGGGATAGAACTCCAGGTCAGAAGGGTCAGGATGCTAATCCTGCTGCCTTTTCTAAGTGCTCATAACCAAGTCAGTTCATATTTCCTAGCCTCCATTTTTTCTAACCTACAAAATAGAACCACCGTAACATCAGACCTCTCAGGTTTCTTCTGGTTAAACATTCTCCATACATCTGGCCACGTTCATTTTTCATCTTTAGACTCAAGGTCCATCTTGGCAGCATAACACTTTCTTTTTGGGTCAAAGACTCTTCATATCTTGTCCAATGCTGGATTCACAGTTTCTCCTGAAGCCTTGCTCTGGCCCAGGGTGTGTACAAACAGGCTGAAACGAGGTCCAGGCCTTTTCTGGGGTGTATTGGAGAGCACATAGCATGGTAGCTACGGAGTGAAGTATCTGATAACTATCATCCTAAGTGCCTTTGTCCATACTGAAATTCATTTTTCACTTCGGTGCCCTTTGGAAGCCTTCAAATGTCATTCTATTAATATCACCAGACTCACCTTTTCTTTTTACCTGGAAGAATTTAATGTTACTTGCAACCGTGGAAATTTAATTACTTATTCTATCTTTCACTCCAAAGATGACAGTCTTATCTCTCCCCTTTGTTTCATTCCAATATAAAGATCAAAAACTCAGCCTTGTTCAAGGCTCCACCAACCCTCACCTTTCTCTGCCCTCTACCCTCTTCTTCCATCCACTGTCCCCTCCACACACATCCAAATGAAATCTCTAGGACTTGGAAATTCCCCAGGCAAGTCAGGCATACATTATTCACTCTGCCTGACCAACTTTTCCTCATCTCTTAAATCCTGAATGATTAGAATAAAGTTAAAGAATCAATAGTTAATAAGGTTTAGAATAAATACTCTTGTTTCATGCAGAAAAGGGACATATATGGGATTCATTATCACATGGAAAATGTATTATCACATACTAAAAGTATAAATGTAATCACAAATTTATAGTTGTAAGACACACAGAACGTTTATGTAGCCTATTCCAAAACTTGAGTTATAAGGAAAATGCAAGGAAACTTATATCATCGTATGTAATATACTTCACTTCTCTCTCTGTCTGTATCACAATGTCAAACATGCTTTTTACAGAATTGGTACAGTGCAAATCCCTGAAGATAACCTCTATCCACTTCATGATGAGTGTGCTTCAGAATTTTAACAAATCTGACTGGTCATTTATTTCAATTTTGAGATGTCTGTGTCCCATTAGATTTTAGGGAGTAGTAGGGCACTCTTGTGAGCCACTGTAGAGGTTCCTTCCTAGCAATGAAGCCTTTACAAAGAGCTACTCAGGACCAACCGTTAAGAGTCATGACAGTGTGTGAGGGAGCGTGCCTGCCAGAGAGTGCCTCTCTCTTTGACCCATTATTGCAGACTTGAAAACAAGCATGTTTTCAAATGGTGCTCTGAGCTGCCAATGATGTATCACCACCGTATCTCATTATTCTCCACTAAATGTGATAATAATGTGATCTGTTAACATAAAAAAGTTTGACTTCACAGAAGCAGCTGGAAATGGACAACCACAATATGCATAAATCTAACTCCTACCATCGGCTGCACACTGCTTGACACACATTGTTAGAAGCACCTCACATCTGAGGGTTCTCTTAAGCAAAATACTTGCATTAGGTCTCAGCTGGGGCTGTGCACCAGGCAGTTTGGGAAATATTCAATTCTCAGCAGAAGCCAGAATTTGAATTCTCTCATCCTTTAGGAATCATTTACCAGGTTCGGAGAGGGTTCAAGCAATTCAGGTGCAGCCGTGGATGTCTCTGAACATCCATCTCTCTTTGCTTACTGATGGCCCAATGAGTAAGGTTATCTTTGAAATGATGCTCGCAGGGGAGAAAAAAAAAAAGAACTCTAAATGACACCAACATCAAAGATTCAAAGAAATATTGAGCTTAAGTTCACATTGATCAAAAGGAGCCAGGGTACAAGAAGCTTTGAGCAAGCATTATCCCTGACTCTATGGGCCACAATCAATAGCAGAACCCAACACAAGGATCTCAGTCCATCTGAATTAAGCTAGTGAAGCTGGTGTCGAGAGTTTAATTCTCCTATTACTGGCACCAGTTTCCAGCCATCTCTGGATCCTTCCCTTGAAATGTATAAGCTTATAGTCTTTGCATTCATTATCGTTTTCATTCTGTTGTTTTGTCCTCCCCAAAAAGAATAGCAATGACTTTCAAGTCTTTTTTGCTGCCCCTAGTGCTAGCCTGAACACACAGACCCTTATTTATTTTCTCTAGTAGAAGCCACCTAGAGACTATATTGCCTTAGGTGAACTTTAGATGGTTAAAACTCAAAACATTCCAAATCAAACTCATTATCTTTGATTTCCTTCACCTCCTAGATTTGCTCCTCTCCCTTTACTCCTGATATCACTAAACAGCACTATCCCCAATGGAGTCATGTGGCTCCTTGTGGTCTGTGCATGCAAGGCTACTAGAGCCAGAGGGTTGATCAACCGTGCCACGTGGACCAAGGGGCTCTCTTCTGGGTCCTCATGATTGTCAGGAGTAAGATCTGCACTACTCACTGTCCCCAGGGCCCTTTTCACCTCTTCTGACTACCAAAGAGTCACAGGATTTGCTATGTCTAAGAATTTACATTGAGAACTCACATACTTTATCTGCCCTATCAATTTCTTAGATTTGTTGAAAATTTTATTTTTCCAAAATTCTCAAATTACTTTTCCTTAAATACTTCAGCATACTGTATTAACTTTTATTCTTTGCTATGACTCTTATTACTCTTTTACCATTAGAGTACCTTTTATTTCTCTTTATCATTGTTTTGTTATTAGAATACCTTGTCATAATACTGTCTTGTTATTTTATTCTGTTTAGGATCAACTTATTCAATTTAAGTGTCAAGCAGAACTGACAGGGTCCCTGTCCTGAACGTCTTTATATTAAGGAAAAGAGGTAGCGGCAAGACATAATAACTCACAGATAAACCAACAGGATAAATTCCACCATCATTCTCTGAGGAGGAGTCATTTTAGCAGAGACTGAAGTGAAAAGCAGGGAATCTGAAGATCAAGGAAGAGGACATTCCCAGCAGGAAGAGAATCAAGTACAGAGGACCTGAGATTTATCGCTCACTTTAAAATACTAGTAATTTGCAATGTTCTTATTACCTTCTTTTTTGCATTATTTCACTTTTCCCTTTTACTAGTTTAGACTTCATTTCTCTCTTTAGGCAGAAAAGTCCACCCATCATCTCACACTCTTATCTTATCTTTATAGTCAAAGGCATTGCTTTAGTTCAGACTATAAGCAGCTCCAGCCTAACCGGTGATGCCAACAGACTCAATGTTTCCACAACTGCCAGACTCACTTCTCTAGTCCACCTCTTCTCTGGTCCAGTCTCCAACTTCTTCAGGAACTTTTCACCCTTCCTACGCAGTAGCAACACCCAGCTTCTCAACATCTCTCTAGTCTGCAACCTTTCGTTTTCACCCATGGAATCTGTAGACATTCTGGAACATTCTCTGTCTAGGATGTCTGTCCTTGCACCTGGTTCCTCTCCATCCTTCATAGTTCTGCTCGAGTCACTGCCTTCTGAAGCCATCACCAGCAGCTCAAGTGCCTTGTGCCCTCACCCGATTTTATAATTTTGAACAACAGGCTCTGAAAGCCTTGGACCTCACAAGGTCCCTTTTCTTTTAAAGGCTTTATTCTCCTAAAGGCATAGAATGCCCTCAGTAATCATTTCCCTAACTTGGTTGATGACTTCAGGGACAAAAGACCATCAAATTTTAACTGACCACACAGATTCAGTCCAGTCAAAAGAAACATCTCTTGTCATGGACAGAGCTAGCACATGCCAATGTTTTATTTTTAAAAATATCAAAAGTAGCTTCTGATTTAGTTGATAGTTGCTGTTTCCACTGGACCTTAAACTCACAAACCACTCATTTCTTTTTTGTAAAACTTCCTGAGATTCATTGCAGTAGAGCAGTCAATTGCTTGATTTTAGAGCCAGACTTCCTGGATTGAAAGTCTCCTCTATTATAAACCCCTGGGGGAAAACTCCATGCTTCTCATCTGTAAAACGAGAGTATCAATGATAACGATGGTGGCAGAGTGTAGCACCTATTAAACAAATGCAGGAAAGCAATTAGGGCAGTGCTCAACGAATTGGAAGCACTTGCAGTTTTAGGTGTTACTGCTGTTCCAACTTGACAATGATGACAACCCCAAGTGAGGCCACATCTGGTGACTGGAGATGGAAGGGGTAGCAAAGCTTACAATAAGAAAAGGGCAATACTCAGATTTGCAAGTACAGAGGAACTAGTACGTTCTAAGCACAGAGAACCCCCTCAGATAGGTCTGGTTCATCTAGTTCAATGATCAGTTTCCACATCTGAACCTCTGATTGTTTTGAATCTCAAGGAGAGATGTGCATATAAGCTTCAAGAAGGAGTTAAGGTAACTATTCTGTGCCTTGCTAGCAAAAGCAAGTACAAACTTCTGAGAATCATTCTTTCCCAGGAAAGACCCCAAAAGAGACCTAGGGGGTGCTCAAGACTTCCTCGTGATTGAGCCTCCACCCTCATATTTTCAAGTGGACAACGTATGTTTTTAAAGAAAATGTTTTGCATCATAGTTTCAGCATAAGCCTCTTCCAAGTACATTGATATCCTGAGCCAATAAAAAAGTTAAGAAACTTCTTCCAAATAATCTGTTACCCTTTGAAGTATTTTACCTTCACAGAGGTCTTTGCATTCAGTGTCCATGCAGATCTCCTGACTCTAACATAACCAGAGCACTTGTGATTATTCCTATTTTATGGGAAAAGAAATGGAATGCAAAGATGTTTTGACTTGCTTCAGTTCACAGAGCAGCTAGGACTCAACACCCAGACTTCAAACTTTTCCCTCAGTGGCCTTCCCACAGTCAAGAAATCACGTTCTTTTTCCAAATAAAAGTTGTTACACTAGAGAGCTCCAGTTTGGCTTTCACTTGCAAATGGAATTTGGCACCCCAGCAGCAAAATTCAAAACAGAAAAGATTACTGGAATATGTAGCTTCCCTAGGACTCCCTCTACCTGGGATCTATCTGGGAGCAAGGTGGAGAACTTTTCAATTGGATACCAACAAGCATTCCCACATAGTTTCCCCACATGCTCATGTCAGCAAGACCACAGTTCTGGTCAGTGTGGTAACTTCTGCTTCACCACTAAGTAAAGGACTTTGCCATAGTCCAAGTAGGAATCCTGCTTCTTTAGGGTGGTTTCCTGAAGGCATGACTATCTTCTGGGAGCAAATTAAGGAAAGAAGTCATGCCTTTATGTGTCAGTAAGTCCTATGCCAAGCACAGGATCAGGTATATTGAAAACACGAATTTATTAATGGATTAAATAGTGATACATCAACTGTAAAACACTGCAGAGTTTCTGGTGACAACCCCTCATTGGCAATGGGGAATCTTCACGCCAGTTAGACATCAGAACATTTAATCCATCTCCTCTTACATCTGTGTTCCCAAATCTAAGTAGCAAGCCAGAACAAAACTCCCTGATTCTCTCCATCTCTCCAAGTCCACACTCTTCTTGTACCTGCCAGCAGCAACCCACTTCCCACCCCAATTGTCAGGAAAGCTGCAGATAATTAAATCAGAATTAGGGCAAAAAAAAAAAAAAAAAAAAAAAAAAAAAGGAAAGAAAAAGCTCTGCAGCAGATCTGACAAAAATAAAGTGGAGAATGGACTGTTTTCCCACATATACAGGATGTGGATGTGTGTTTGCCATAAATTAGGCCTGCTGTGAGAGGGATGCTGAGCCTCCCAGATGGCAAGCTTCAGATTGAGACACACAAGGAGAAATGATTTTTTAAAATTCTTGAATTAATTCTGTTCAGTTTATTTGAGTGTCATAATATTCAATAAGTATTTAAGAAACAACATGGTTAGAAATCCAATGAGGCTTCCAAATACAATGTGAGATAATTAATGAGCAAACTTAATTGAAATCAAGAACAGCACATTTTATGATTCTTTGGAGTTCAAGTTTGAAAATGATTCTTTTTGACAAATACTGCATGATCTTACCTATGTTTACAATCTAAAATAATCAAACTTAGAAAATTAGAAAGTAGAAGGGTGGCTGCCTGGGGCCAGGAGAGGGGAAGATGTGGAGATGTTGGTCAAAGTGTGTACACTTTGAGCTATGAGATGAATGAATTCTGGAGAAATAATGTGTAGCATAGGGATTATAGTTAAAAATGCTGTATTGTACACTTAACATTTGCTGAGAGAGTTGATCTTAGGTGTTGCCAACACACACACACACACACACACCACAAAGGTAACCATAATGCAGTAATAGATGTGTTAATAACTTGTTTGTGGTAATTATACACAATATGTGTGTATATCAAATTATTATATTGTACACCTTGAATATATACATTTTTGTGAATTATACCTCAATAAGGCTATAAAAAAGATTTTAAACTTGATTAATTTATTGTATGATTGCGAAGTATAATATGGAGTGGCGGTCTGAAGGAGATTGTCAAAATATATAAACAAATATTTAAGGGGTCATGCATTCAATTATCTTAGATCTAGAGATTCTTATTTCTGACACAAAGTGCCTTTTTTGGTTTGGTCGAGTTTTTGATTTAGTTGTGTCTCTAAGTGAACAGTGTAGAAGAAAAATGGAAAAATGTTGTCCTTTCACCACCACAAGGAAACTTCTACTTGCTAGCATGGAGAGTTGGGGCTCTCAAAACCTTGCAAGCTGGAGCACAGGATTGCACTGTGGGATTTGCTATGTTTCAGGGAATCAGTTTTCTGCTTTCCACAGCTTTGTTTGGATCCTGGCTCAGACACTTATAACCAGTGTAAGAAATCACTCAACCTTTGCAAGCCTGTTTCTTTCTCTGAACAATGGAAATGAGAAAACAGATCTACAGTCCAGCATCCTTGTGAGGACTCAAGGGTTCACACCTGAAAGCCACCATTATTGTGCTGACCAGGAGCCGTCACTTGTCAAGTTTTCTTCTCTTTTCACTTCTACCCCCGTCCTTACTCTCTCCTCAGTTCATAGATGGTTATAATTTATCTTTTGAGTCAAACTGTCATTGGAATCCATTGTTTCTTCCTTCATTGTGTGGTCTCTGAACTTCATTACTCCAGTCTGGCCAGTTTGCCCAAAGTGACCAGAGAAAACCCAGTCATTCTAAGTGGTCTCCACATACAGGTTAATCTATTTCATTTTAACTAGCACCAAATGAGGGCAAGGCCTGCCCCATATGTTCTTTACCATTCAGTTCATGTAGGAGAAAGTACATACAGTATGTGACAGAATTTTAATACAGCAAAAGTGTGGTTTTAATTCCCAGTATGCCATTTAAACTTTCTGGGTTTTGTCTTATCAAAGCTAAACCAAGGGCCATCCAATCCTCATGGCTAACATGATCCAACTGATGATTAGCAGAGAAAGGAGATGCTGAGTACACAACAGATTTGGAAGAATAAGGAACCAGACCACCTTGCCTCCAGCCTAGATCCAGAAGCATCTGATGGAGGCAGGGGAAATGAATCAGAAAGTGAAGGAAGAATGGTTAGATGCTGGTGAGACCTGGAGAAAGATGCTGACAGGACCCCAGAGAGGGCTGGGCCTGGGGAGGAGGGGCGGAAGAAAACACAAGGAAGCGGCTCAGCTAGGGCTGAGCATCCAGGAGCAATACTCCCTGTACCAACTTTCCCAAAGTGGAAAACACATCAATGTTTCCATGCCTCGCACGGAACAAGAGCAGAAGCAGTGTATAAGTGGGTGTCAAGGCAGGTCAGGACTAAAGCCTTACAGAAGGAAGGATGATAGAAATAAGGGGGCTGTAGAATGCTGCTCCATGTGCACCAAGGGAGTGTGGTCTGGGCAGAGAGAAATTGACCGGGCACATTGGAAACAATACCTGCATTAGCATTATTAAAAAAAAATGAGTAATCCTCTCAGCAAAATTAGTATGTTATGGTCTAAACATGTGTGTGCAGCATACATTTTATCCACTAGGTTAAATAGTTTTGCATACATTCATTAGCTACTTGTTTAGGTCTTTTATTCTTTCTTTTAAGTAAGGAATTTAGCCATTTTCTAATAAACTTGTAAAGATTCTTCCTACACTAAAGATATTATTATTTGCCAATAGGAGGCAAGTGTTTTCTCAATCCTGTTTTTAATTTGGTCTTTTAGGTAAATTTCCTTTCCCTATTTTAGATGCTAACTTCTTAATGAATGCTAGTGGCTATGTGCTAACTTGGTACTTCATTTTCTCTAATCTGAGAGGTGGGAATCACTACCTCCTTACAGACAAAACTGAGGCTTCAAGTTAAGTTACTTGTCCAAAGTTAAAGTACTAGTATAAGGAGTTGCTGAAGTCCAAATACAAGTCCATTATGTGGTGTTTGGTACATCTTCTGCATTTATAATTGGTAGATAAGGCATCATTCAGAGGGAGCTTTCTGAATTTTACTTCCTAGGCTGCGAGGGGTTGCAAGTTAGTAGAATAAAGGACACTTCTTGAAATAGTAGCAGACAGTAGAAAAAGTAAGGTAAATAATGTAAATAATACTACACATAGAAAGCAGGATAAACATGACAGCTATTTACTCAAGAGGAGGTATATGAGCAAAGTTATGTGTTTTGTAAGGGGGAATAAAGGTGGGGGACTGGGGTAGTGGCTCAGTGGTAGAACACTTTCCTAGAAAGTGTGTGGCACGGGATTTGATCCTTAGCACAACATATAAATAAAGATATTGTGTCATCTACAACTAAAAGTATTAAAAAAAAAAAAAGATGGAAAAAATGCTACCCTGAGAAGGTGACCAGTGACCAATAAGAAGAATAAAACCTATGCAAGCTAAACTAAGACCCAACATGCCTATCTAAGACCATCTCACCAGAGCTGCTAATGGAAACACGTGTAGTCCTGGAGGACCTGGAAAGGCTCAGGAAGGTAGATCTCTTACCTTTAGCCAGGTTTCATTCAGTCAAGAGAAAACCTGTGAAGGGAACAGGAACTCTGGGCTTCATTTACTCACCTACCACATCACCAATTTGAATTGGCTCAGATTTAGAATCATAGCATGTTTTATGCAAAAGACCTATTGAGTACTTTTAACTTTCTAGCCCCTATTCTACAGTCAATCTCTAATTATTCCTGAAAGAAAAAGAAAAATCAAGACTCAGAGGGATTTACATAATTAGCTAAAGTTTATCCAACTAGTTCACCACAAATCTGGGTCTAGAATTTTTCATTTTAAATTCCTACTCATGGTTCTTTGTCCCATTCGACATGGTCTATGAAATTCCAGCAAATCTGATATCCCTTCCAGTATGGTTTTTAAAAGGAATGGACTCCAAAGATAATAC
The DNA here is from genome assembly GCF_902686455.1 of Sciurus vulgaris. Taxonomy (NCBI): domain Eukaryota; kingdom Metazoa; phylum Chordata; class Mammalia; order Rodentia; family Sciuridae; genus Sciurus; species Sciurus vulgaris. Next base: position 11,225,102 of record NC_136476.1, on the reverse strand, counting down.
ACACTTATCCAATAAGGGCTTAGGTAACTGCAGTACTGGGGATGAAACCCAGTTCTTCATACATGCTAGGCAAGTACTGTAACACAGAGCTGTCTCCAGTTTCCTTTGACTTTTTAACAAAGTTTTGCTTTGTCTCGAACCAAATCAGTCGTTGTTGTTGTTGTTGTTTTAAAAAAAACCTTCTTTAATAAGACTAACTACTATTTATTGAGCATCTACTATGTATCAGGAACTACTAAAATTTTTACATATGCTATATTTTCCAAACAATTCTATAGAGTAGGTTTTTAAATTATTTTTCACAGATGAGATATTGTGGTTCTGAGAATAAATAAATAAACATGCTCTCATGACAAAAGACAGAGCCAGGAATCTGGACCAAGATCTTAGACAATGTTTACTCAGGGGGCATCTGGAGGTAACCTGATGGTGGTAAAAGCTCAGCCTCTGGGGATGGAATGCCTGGGAATAAAGCTTATTCTTCCAACTAGCTATGTGAACTTGAGCAGATGACCTGCCCTTTCTAAGCCTCAGACAACTGCTGTATAAATTATGAATACAAAGGGTCACTACCTCACTGAGTGGTCGTAAGAGTTAAATAGGACATTCCATGTTAACATTTTAAGAAAAAAGTCCCAGACATACTCAGCATTTGCTATATATTACCAATTATTATTATTATTCCTGAAATTATCAGTCTCTTGATCTAGACCTACAAGAAGGGGGAAAAAAAAAAAAAAAAAAGACACCTCCAATGCTCTTCTGCCTGCCATGAAGAAAGTCAGGAGAAGGTTTGGATTCCTGCTGCTCTAACATATGGTCAGAGCTAGAAGAACAGACAAGCCTTACCTGGGAATGGGGGCTTAATTGAACAGCACTGGCCCAGGTGGCTCAGCTCCAGCTGCTTGATGCTGAGAGGCAGCTTTGGCCAATCTCCAGAATGAATTTGCATAAACTATCATTTTACCTAGGACTCAGATATCAACAAACAAGTGTCCAAAGATCAGGTCTCCTTCCTCTGGATAGTGCCACCATCCATGACACTAGTCTTTAAAGACATCTGCACGCTGTCAAAGCACCATATCTTTGATCCTAGACAAAAATTGAGAGGAATCAAACACGAGACAAAGACCTCTGTCTTTGAAAAAGACTGCCTTCTATCCGCATCATTCTGAAAACTGCATCTTAGCAGACAATACAACTAGCCTGGAAGACAAGCCTCAGCCCAGAGTGCCCTCCTAATTTGTCTTAATTTGTGATTCAACCTAATTTTGAGTTACTCACAGTCCCTGTGAGAGTGGCTAGAATTCTCCAGGAAGTAAGGAGACTGCATTATCTCTATCTTGTGGTTTCTTGTAAACCAGACCGAGAAAGAGAGAAAGGAGGAGGAAAGGAGGCAGAAAAAGGCAGAGGAAGGAAAGAGATCAATGAAAATATTTTGTTCATTATAAAAATAAGGATTTTCATTAGCAAGATTCAAATATTATACTTTTAATGAATCACTTACTCCATTTTCTACATCTGGTGATTAGTACATGTCATTAAGCTAAAGTCTCAAGTATGCATAAAAGTCACATAAAGTTTTTTATTCCAAAGGCTAGAAATCGTTTGCAATTGAACACCCCACCTAGACACTGATTTTCATTTAACAGATAAACACTGGCACTGTGAGACCATGACAAAACAATGTCAAAATCTTGTAAATTGAAGGGAACTTGTTGACTGTTCCAATCCCTCACTTCACAGGTGCCTCCTTTGAGTTTAACTCAGACTCTAAATTTTTGTTCAATTTGGACAAACAAAATTCTCTTCTTTACAAAAGCATATGATATTTGTAAAAATTTGCCAAGTAAATTAATTAAGGAAGCAAAATATTTTTCTGGCAGCAACTCAAGTTGCAAATCCTGACAACTCCTAGAGAGTTTTTTAAATAGCTAAGACAACGGACTGTAGAAGGGGGTCATGCAAATTATTAGTTCCAATGACCCAAAGAAAGGTACAAAATTATTGAACAACAAGGCTGTCAAAATAAACCACAGTGTGATAATTACCCCAACACACTACAGAAGCAGGAAAAGAAAATTAAGGTGTTAGGAAAGGAAAAGTTGGGGAAAGGATCAGAATGAGGAAATTTGATAAAAATCAGAGGATGCATATAGCAGAAATGGGAGCCAGTGTGGGCTGTACTGAAGATTCACAGACAGGTTCCTTCTCTCAGCCTACATTCACAGGGAGCCTACTCAGTGTCAGGCAACGTGCCCAGGGTCAGGAATTTAGCTGCCAAGCACACAACATTTCCATATTCAAAGAAGGTCATGCTATCAACGAGGGAGACAATGAAGCAAAACGGTTGTTTTGTTATAAGACAATTCAATGCTCTGATAGAGAAATATAAACAGGACTAGACCAGCAAAGAGGCAGCACTCCCAATTCTTCCCAGGGCAGAAGTGGGTTCTGGAACTGAGCCTTAAGGGCTTCGGAGTTGGCAAGCAGCCAAGAGGAAAAAGGTAATTGATGTGAAGGTAAGGGCAAGAGTAATGAGGGGACGTGGCATCTTCTACCTTGCTTGGAAGTCATTCTGTATGGGAGGAATGAAGCACAGCATTCTTACAGAGGAAGGCAGAAGACGGAGGAGCTGAGGCATATGCACTTGACACAGTAGGTGATGAAAAGTCATGGAAGGATTTTTAAGCAGGGGAGTTAGCGGACCCAACTTGTAATTCAGAAAACCAGGAAGACAGATTGGAGGGTCAGGTAGAGAAGAGGACAGAAATGGATTTTTACAATAACCCAAAGGATGAAGAACAAGAACCTTAATGACAATGGAAGCCTTAGGTATGGAAGGTGGCGATGTCATGGGCTTTAGGCAAAGGAGTTGGCAAGACCTCATGGATGACTGGTAGAAGGCGAGAAGAGGTCAGGATAAGAGGCAATGAATTCAAAATAGTGTCAGAGTCCACAGCAGCAAAAAGGAATAACAGAGAAGAGGTAGCATGATGAAGGACATGCAAAGAAACATGCATAATAAGAAGGCAGGAATCAAAGAGGATTCTGTAAAAGAACTTCATCATGAAGATCCTCATTTTTGCATGCCTCTCTATTTCTTGCCCTTCTTCAATTTGTGTGGATGCTGCCTGGCAACCAGCTTTCTCCTTCCTAAGAGCAGACACCCTGTAGGTACCTTTTCTGTTAAATCTCACATTTTTTGCTCAAAGTCTTGCCTTCTTGTTTGTTTTTACACATGTTATCCATATGACAAACACACAGGGAGAGAGGCACCCTCAGAGTGAGAGGTACCTTATGATCCTCTCCTCGGTGCTCTTATGATCAAAGCAATGTGGAACTGAATTTCCTGAGCTTCAATATAACACCTGCATTTAAAAACTTCTTGGTTTTGATTAGGGTAAAAAAAATCCACAAAACATACAGTTACCTTCTTAACATTTTTTAAGTGTAGGTAAGCACTGCTAAGTATACTCACATTGTTGTGCAACTAATCTCTAGAACATGTTCATCTAATACTTCCAGCAATAACTCCCCAGTTCATCCTCCACCCAACCTCTGGCAACCACCATTCTAGTTTCTGTCTCCATGAATTTGACTACTGTGGATATCATACACAAGTGGACGCATACAGTATTATGCTGTTTGAGTGTCCCCCAAAAGCTCATGTGTTAACACAGGAATGTTCAGCACCAAAAAGATTAGATTGAGAGCTGTAACCTAATCAGTGGATTAATCCATTAGATGGATTAATAAGTTGAATGGGCTATTGGCATGTTAACTATAAGCAGATAGGGTATGGCTAGAGGAAGTGGGTCACTAGAGGTGTGCTTTGGAGGCCATATATTTTGTCTGTGGCTTCTCCAGCTCTCTCTCTCTCTCTGCTTCCTGGCTACCATGAGCTGAGTGGCTTTCCTCCATGACACCCTTCCACCATGGTTTTATGCCTTGCCTCCAGCCCAGAGCAATGGAGTCAGCCAACCATGGACTGAAATTGTAAACCATAAGCCCAAACTTTTCCACCTCTAAGTTGGTCTCTTCAGGTACTTTGGTCACTGTCATAAAAAGCTGACTAATATACAGTATTTGTATTTTTGTCACTGGCTTATTTCACTTAGCACAATGTTCCCAAGGTTCTTCCTTTTTACGACTGAATGCCATTCTACTGTGTGAATAGAAAACATTTTGTTTCTCCACTCATCTATAGATAGGCATTTTTGTTACTATAAACATGGTTGAACAATTGCATATCTTGTGACCAGTTTTGAAGAGCTTTTCATGAAGAAAAAAAGCTAGAAGATTATGCATACAAATATTTTCAGAGACACACCCCAGGACAAGTCTAACAGCCGCAAAAAGCCCAAGCCTTCCCCATTCCCTCTACTGATGTTAGAGAATCCTTAAAAACACAACCAGACCACAGATCTGGGAGAAGGAGGGCCTTATATAGATGGTATGGGTAGGTACAAAAGCCCTCTTACCTCAAATAAGTTTTTCCCTAACTCTTTTGCATACTGGAAATGGCAAGACCTCAAGGACCTAGATCAGGAGAAGCTCCAAGGAAAAGGACTCAAGTCACTATGCTGCCTGCACCTAACTTTGAAAAAGAACTCCTTGGAGGGTTATAAGTAATCAAATCCAGATTACCGTGATAGGAGACTTCACGTATGAGACAATGAGAATAAAATTTAAGATCATTGATTTTTAATGAATGAGTCATGAAGTAATCCATTGGCATGTTGCCAAGTGCGTCCCATGTGTAAACTCCATGTCTGCTTCAATTGAGCATATGTGCTGTTACTACAGAGCCTCATGGAATATTGAACAGAAAGGATATGAAGTTCAGAATTTGAGTGTATGTGTATGGGGAGGGAATGGTTTAATTTGTTCTATGTTAAACATAAGAGGTAGCATAACATGCTGGACCCCAAGAAAGCATGTGTTTATCAGAATAATCAAGAACTTTGACCCATAAGTATATTAAGTCAGATGGCAGTGAAAGTTCTACGCCAATTAGAAGGCAAACAAAAAAATAATGAGTCCCTATGGATACAGTTACAGATACCATAAAACTTTGTTTAATGTCTAGTACCAATTATGTTAAAATGAATATGACTTGCAATTTATTGACATTCAAATATGAACATGCACAAAAAATATGTACTAGAGAGTTAACCACAAAAGAGTTTGCAAGAACACTGTCTAGTGCCTGTGTTTTTGAAATGTCCCATATGTGGCAAATACCCATCTAAAATATGCAGCACCAGTGGCCAACAGGTCAAGATACCAGGGACCAGAACATCAGCCCTCTTTCTATAGAGACATGACTGATCGTTTATTTGGAAACAGGAAAGTAAAATGCAAATGAGGTGATTTTAAATTGTCATTTATGGATGTTTAATAATATCCATATTATTTTATGTCATTTATGGGCAATAAAACAATACAAATAATTTTTAAATTTTTAATTTTAAAACATACAAATTTATTTTCCAACTCTTCCTCCTTACCTTTAATTGTCACCCCAACGTGCTGACCTGTGTTTTGGCAATAATTGCTAACCTCTGTGAGGATAACTTTTGTTTCAGTTGGGGCTTCAGAAAAGGAAGACACTGCAGCCTAGTCCTCTGGACACAGAATTTACCTCCCAGTAAGCCTGGTTTGCCTCATCTAGACTGAGAGAAGCAAAGGGAGTTTTCATCTATTTAAGAGTTCTCATAAGTGTTGGATTATGTGCACACACTGTCAAGGAGTGGAAACAAACACTGAATAATATATGAATAAATTACAAGATCTATTTTACACTTAACATTTTTCAAAAAACACCTCCTGCTGCTAAAGTCCATGCCCCATAAACATCTCCAGTAAAGCAGTGATAAAAGCAAGAATAACAACCCCCAAATGATAAATCGAGGGAAGACAAAATAAGCAGTATATTTCTTACCAGTCAAATGTGAAGGGTACTCACATATACTTAACAACTGCCCTTCCTGTGATCAATTATAAAGCAGTGATTTCATTTGTGTTCAAAAATAAATGAGTGAAATCGATTAACCAAGGTCTAATACTAATCTAATAAATATGTTAATGGAATGATATTTCTACATATGACAGTATTGCATTAAGATGACTTGAAAAGAAAATATTGGCTGCCTGCAATTTAGAAAGTTTTTGTCTTTGAAAATAACAGCTTTGGATAAAATTGATTAGGAGTAAAGAATACTATAAGAAAATATTAATCCTATAGTCTATGCTTGGAATATGAACTAGTTCTATACAATTTAGCCTGGATGCAACATTTCAACATCTTCTAACAGATTATTAAAGAAACATTAGTTGGCATCTCTAGTTTATTAAAATGATAATTTCTTTAATAAGAACTATTTCTACTGGGCAGACATCAAAAGCTTTTCTTTGGAGATGAATGCCTCTAGTTTAAAATGTTATCATTTGGAATAATTCTAGAATCATATCTAAAGAAGAATATATCAATCTTCTAAGTCTCACCAGATTGTAATTTATTAATTTCCATGTGTGATTATTTTAAAAAATGTCTAAGAATAAATTCTTAGGGCAACTAATTTGTGGATGCAATAAGAAATATTATCAAATATTATCTAATATGATGCAGAACATTCCTTGACACTTTCTTCCTAGAACTGTAAATGTGATAAGAGTAACCCAAGAAGACAGTGAAGCAGCAAAGCTCCTGGGTTAGTGGAAGAATCAGTGCTGTGTAGAAACAATGTTCAGAATCTGACCTAGGGCATCAATAAAACAACCAAGACATGGACTCTTTCAATGGCGCATAAGCACTATGCCATTAATCGAGCTCGGATTGTAGCAGCCTGTTCTTATAAGGTGACAAATTAACCATATGGCTACCTCGAAGATGACAAAACTAAAATATATTAAACTCTGTGGGGTAAATACACCCACAGGCAAATCTAATATACTGACATTTTAAATACTAATTGAAGCTGATTGATTTACGTATTCTACGTTCTCAACTCTCTAAAATGATGTATTTAATGTTTTATTTTTAAACACAATTAAAAAATAATATATAAATATATACATACTGCAAATGTAATACAGATAACAAATTCATTTAAGCCCATTTATGCACATTAGTAACACACCATGTGGCAGAAAGACTAGGACTACAAGAAGACCCCTTGGCGATTTATTTTATATTAAATCCCTAATGGCCTCTCCTTATCTTTGCAAAAATATGCACGAAAGTCCAGACTATGCAGCCATTGAAATGAATGGTTATTTATTTGCTAAACGAGAACCCTATGTTTAATGTTCCTTAGACATAAGGTAGTCTGGAAAAGTCGCATTCCTACAGCTCCATACATCATTTATTTTACATACCCTAACTTCTCACAACAGGCAGCGGAAAAATATCTCTGAACAGCCTTGTAAGTTGCTGAGATTTTTGTTTCTGATTCCATTACTGGAAGATTAAATGTTAACATGTTTACTTGCTTCTTTAGCAACAAAAAACAAATTTATATACAATCTTGGTACTCAACAGACACAGCCATGAATACAAAATGGGAGAAAGTTTGTGAATCTCAAAAACTAAAAATCAAATAATGGATGAATATCCAAAGTTCAAACTTCCAAATAAACCTCCATTAAATACCAAAGAGAAAGCTTCAGGTACTTTAAATGTGTCTGAAAAAAAAAAAAAAAAGAGTACTAGTAATTAAAAAGTTCTAACAGTGTATTCTTGCTTTTTCAAAGAAGAAAACTTCTTATTGTCTCCTGTTGTGTCATATGCTTAAAATATACCACAAAACGTGGTACTATACATAATAGTTTTAAACATTCATGCTGACACTGATACATTTTCCTTTTCAAGTGATTTTCTATCAAATCACCTCATGGTGGGTTCACACAACCAAAATGGAGTACCAGCTATATCCTGAGGAGACAGGAACATAAGCAAGACCATGATGTTTGCTTACTCCCTTGAAGCTTTCTCCATCTAAAATCTGATAGTTTCATATAGTTTAAACCATAGGCTATTAAGAAGAAATAATTCACAAAGAAGCAAATTCCTAGCAAGGGGAAAGAATGCAGTGGGGAAGAGACAAGACCACCTTCTCTTATCTCAGGGGGAGGTAACCTATTTTTCTCTATAGAGTATACAGTAGTCCTCCCATATCTGTGCTTTTGTTTTCTGCAGTTTCAGTTACATGCAGTAAACTATGGTTCAAAAATAGATAATACAGTGTATTACAACACATTCAAGAGGAGAAACCATATTCATGTAACTTTTATGTTCTTACAATTTTCTATTTTATTATTGGTTCTTGTTAATCTCTTATGTACCTAATTAAAAATTAAACTTTATCGCAGATATGTATGTTTAAGAAAAAGAAAGAGTATATATAGGGTCAAGTACTATTTGAAGTTTCACACATTCACAGAGGGTCTTGGAATATATCCTCCACAAAGAAGGGAGAAAAATAAATACAGATAAGAGGAACAGTTGTAGGGTACAATTGCAGAATGATGCTGTGGGGCTAATTCTTACTCTGATTCTAGTAAAATCTCAGGCAAATCCCATGATATTTCTTCATACTCTTAGTTAACATAGGTCCCAAAGCATTTTAATATACAAGATGTGGTCTCAATTTAGTACTCAAAATGCCCAGCTCCATGCCATAGGCAAACTTGCAATCTTCTATAGAGGTAAGCTTCTCCCCTCCCCTACCCAGGCCCCATTGCTGGTGGAAAGGAATGTGCTCTCCTTCTCAATCTTTCCTCTCTGTCCCTTCTGCTCCTCATTACTTTTGCTAACTGTAGTTTCTGACCCTCTTTAGGTTGGAGCACAAGATGAGATCAGAGGAATGGGAAAGTCATTACTTCACTGTTACTTTCTGGAGTCAATATTAGAGCTCTTTGCTTCTCATGGATGTTTACACTGAGGCTTTATCTCATGTAAGACCTTGGCTCTGTTGGAGCTCCCTTCTCCTACCTCCCTGTGTTCCTAGATAGTCAGAAGGAATTTCTATTCCTCATTTCCCAGTCCTGGTGAAGCTTGCTCTGGCTCTAGCTTCTGTCAACTGAGACCTGCTTTGTTTTCACTTTAAACCAGCTTTAAAATCTAAGAAAAATGCATGCTGGCTGTCTCTCACCTGTGGCCTGGGTCTGGCCTATGGTAAAGATTCCTGTATCTACTACTCAAGTAACTTTCTTGGTGCAAAGACACTCAGTGCAGTGAGCCATTCTAGAACCCACTATCAACCCAGCCAACCAACACATTTCTTACTCTTTAGATATTACAGCAATTAACAAAGCACATGCTCCCTGTGTCCCCAAACGGAAAAAGCACCTTGGGTATCTCTTTGAATGGTCCTTTTCAAATCCATTGCCCAGGCTCCTCTTTCCTACTTCCAAATTCCAATATTTTTATTCCCTTTAAGATAGTGGGAGGCTTAAAACTGTGAAACTGGATTTTATATGCTCTTGAAATTTATGTATCCTCATGCTGTGGTTTTTATGTCCTCATCAAAACTCATATTGAAACCTAGTCCCCATTGGGAGATGTTCAGAGGTGGGACCAGGCAGGACCTTTAAGAGATGATTACAGCATGAGGATTCTGTTCTTGTGAGTGGATTAATGAGCCACTCATGAATTAATGGGTTATCTCAAGAATGGATCTGTCACAAAAGTCATTTACTCTGTCCCTTGTTTGTACCTCTTTCACTATGTGATGCCCTACCTGGCCTTGGGACCTATAGAAAGTCCCCACAAGCAAGATGACTCTCACCAGTTGTGGACCAGATGCTGGGGCCAGGTTCCTGAACTTCCCAATTAAAGCTAAATAAATCTCATTCTTTATAAATTACCTCATTTGTGTTATTCAGTTATAATAACAGAAGGTGGGCTAAGACTCCTGGTCTCACACATGACTGTAGGAAGGATGATCTACCAGCTTGGTGCTTCAGCTAAACCGTCTAATTAAAGGTCTCTCTGCAAGTTTTTCTTCCATTTGTCCCTTCAGAACCAGCTTCTACCCTCCTCCACCCTGCTTACTGCCACAGCACAATGACTTCACAGACAACATTCAAGATTTCTCCTGACCTCTGAATTCCTGTTGGTTTCAGCCAATGGAAAGTCCCAGGAGGTACCAGGAAAGCGGAAGGAGAGTGAAGGCAGAGTGTTTATTTCTGCATTTCTTTTGTTTGAGGTCAACGTGAAGTTGGCCATTCCATGACCAAAGGTTCCTCTCAAGGTGACTCTTTTCAATCATTTCCTCCAAAGTTCTAGAAATTTCTCCCTTCCTTTTCCTTTCAGACTTACAGTGGTAGCCCCTGGGAAACAATTCTCTTCTCTGCAGTTTCTCTGCTCTGCCTTCAAACCTATAAACTGGTTCATCTTATTAGAACTTGCTCAAAATATCCCAACTGAATAGGTCATCTGTTTCTGCTGCAACCCACACTGATACTATCTTTCACAAATATATTGTCTTGAAATGCTCAACATTCTCATATTTTTCAAATTCAGTTCTATCACCCATAAATATAAACTCACTCAGTTTCTTATTCTCTTGAATGAACATTTTTAACCTGAGCATCCAGATAGGTGTCTTCAAACTCTCTATATTTTCCTATTACAATGAATTCTTGCAAACTCAAAGTAAATCTTAATGAATATTTTCAAAGTAGTTCATTTAAAAAAACTGTCTGTACTACTGGAAACCTCTAAGATTGCAAACAGAATATTAGAGTCCTGAACCCCTAGTCTCATCGTAAAAGGCAGCATTTATTATTTGGATTGGTCAAAAAAACAAAAACCTGATTTTATCATTGCTATTTCCCAATGCTCATTGGTAAGGTGACTCTAACGGGCTTAAGAACACTTGACAGGATGGTCTTCATCTGAATATAACTAGGACTATTTTTTTCTTCTGCTTGTTTCCTTTATTATTTTTCATTTGTTCTAATTAGTTGTACATGACAGTAGAAAGCATTTATGCATTTTGATATATCATACATAAATGGAGTATAATTGCTCATTTTTCTGATTGTACATATTGTAGAATCATATCGGTCATGCAGTCATATAGATATGTACATGAGGTAATAATGTCTGTTTCACACTACTGTTATTCCTACCCCCATGCCCTTTGTCCTCCCTTCACTCCCCTCTACCTAATCTAAAGTAACTCTATTCTTCCCTAGCACCACTGCCCCCCCCCCATTGTGAACTAGCATTGGCATTTCAGAGAACACATTTGGCTTTTGGTTTTTTGGGATTGACTTATTCCACCTAGCATGATACTCTCCAACTCCATCCATTTACCAGCAAATGCCATAATTTCATTCTCCTTTAAGGCTGAGTAATATTCCATTGTGTGTATGTGTGTATATATATATCATATATATATGAGATATATATATATATAACATTTTATTTATCCATTCATCTATTGAAGGACACCTGGGTTAGTTCCTTAGTTTAGCTATTGTGAGTTGAGCTGCTATAAACATTGATGTGGCTGCATCACTACGGTATACTGATTTTAAGTCCTTTGAATATAAATTGAGGGTGGAATAGGTGGGTCAAATGATGGTTCCAAGTTTTCTGAGAGATCTCCATACTGCTTTCCAGAGTGGTTGCATTCCCACCAATTTGCATTCCCACCAGCAAAGTATGAGTGTACCTTTTTCTCCACATCCTCACCAACATTTATTGTGCTTGTATTCTTGATAATTGCCATTCTGATTGGGCTGAAATGAAATCTTAGAGTAATTTTGATCTGCATTTCTCTAATTACTAGAGATGTTGAACATTTTTTCATATATTTGTCCATCAGTTGTATATCTTCTTCTCTGAAGTGTCTGTTCAGTTCCCTAGCCCATTTATTGTTTGGGTTATTTGTTTTTTCAGTGTTAAGTTTTTTTGAGTTCTTTATATATTCTAGAGATTAATGCTTTATCTGAGGTGCATGTGGTAAATATTTAACTATGACTTTCAAAAAGGTACAAAAACAGTTGGCCTTCTGTATCTATGAGTTTCATATCCATGGATTCAACCAACAACAGATTGAAAATACCCCCAAAACCCAATTGCATCTGTACTAAACATGTACAGATATTTTCCCTAGCCATCATTCCCTAAACAATAATGTGTGACAACCATTTACGTAGTGATTATGTAATATGAGGTATTATAAGCTATCTAGAGAAGATTTAAAGTGTATGGGAAGATCTGCACAGATTATAAACAGACACTATGTCACTTTGACAAGACTTAAGCACCTGCAGATTTTGGTACCAAGAGGGAACCTTGAAACTGATTTCCCATGGATACCAAGATGCAACTATGCATGTGAAACTAGATAAGAAAGAGACAGTCCTGTTCAGGAGTTCTGATGGAGTTTGGTCACAAATTCTTTCCAGTTCCTCCTATCTGGAGGTGGAATATCATCCCATTTGCATAGGGATGGCCCTATGACTTGTTTTGACAGTTAGAATGTAGCATGACTTCAAGGGACTTCTGACTCTTGGCCCCCAATATTCTTGTTTCTTCCACCGTGGATGGCTACTGCTCTCATGGGGAGGAGACCAGGATGATAGATCACATGGGGAGGAGACCAGCCATTTAGTCATTCATTCCAGCCTCCCTGGCAGATGCTTTACTGATCTCGGCTGTCCTTGAGCAGTCAATCCTAGCCAGTCCTAGTCCCCTGATTGCAGTAGAGTGAGCTTTGGCAAAACCAGCAGAATTATGACAAATACTAAATTGTTTTTTGAAGTTTTGGTGAGGTTTGTGGTATAACAAAAGCTAACTGAAATAGGAGCTTTTGGTCTCTCATACCAGAACTCTTACACTGTGTTCACAATCAGTTAAGTCAGTCAGGCCATTGTATAAAAATCTAGACTATGTTAACAACTAGCTTTTTCTTCTGTGACCCAACACAGAATAATAGCAAAGAATAGGAATTTGGAGTCAGCTGTTCCTGGGTTGAAATATTGCTGGGTTGGAATATTACCATAAGAAAGGTGTGATGACTTGAAGAGACAACTAATATAAAACACCAATAATAGTTGTGGGATCTCAATGGAAGTCAGTTCCCTTCCTCAGTATCTGTATAGCATGCAAACAGAAGTTGAGACTTGAATCTAATTGCTCTAAGCCAGGGTTCTCAAAGTGTTGTCTCTAGACTAGTAGCATCAGCAGCATCATGAAACTTACTAGAAATATAAATTCTCAGGCTCCACCCTATACCTACTGACTCAAGAACTCTGGGAATGGAACCCAGCTATCTGTGTTTTATCAAGTCCTCCAGGTGATTTGGATGCATGGTCAAGCTTAAAAATCAGTACTAGACTAATAGAGATCATGATGAAAGCAAATATAAATTTCAAATTTTCTTTAGTTTGCACTTGAAAAATATTTTAAGATACACTGTTACTGTTATTAATGGTAAAGCCATTTACTACCCCAAAACATTTTTAGGATAGACCATTTCAAATAATTGCTTTATCTAATTTATTTTAACATTTATGATGGGTTTATCATGTACCAGGCATCATTCTAGGCATTTGCCAATATTAGCCCATTTAATCCTCAGTATAATCCTCTGAAGAAGGCACCATTATGACCCATTTCATAGATGAGATACACTGAGGTTAAGTAACTGGTTGAGGATTAGAGAGCTAGTATGTGTCAGAGACAAGATCCCAAACCAAGCAGCCTGGCTACTGGGTTGTGATCCAAAACTTTAACCCTTACCTCATATAATCTCCTTTACATCTATGATTTTTGCTTTCTGTTCAGCAGGGGTTAGCAAATTGCAATATTTCGCAGACTCCATGGTGATCAGCAACTGCTTAGTAATTCACACCACCATATAATAAAGAGGTTATGCAAACTATACCAACTCAGAAAATACCATATCCTGGGAAATAGAGTGTTTATATTTTTGACTTGGGAGTTCAAAAAGTAGATTGGTAGAAACACAGTAACAGTATTTCTTGAGAATTCCTTTCCTGTAACAATAGGAAACACTGAAAATCCTCGGAAACACTGACACCAGGGAAGGAGGGACTTTCACAAACTCAGAGAATCCAGAGTCTGGCCATAGGAAAGACCTTATCAATTCAGGTTTGGTACCCAGAGGTAGATTTCCTTAGGAGGAGTTCACCAAGAACTTTTCACCTACTGGGGACTGGGCAGAGGAGCAAATTTATTGAAACAATTGAGCACATAGTGATGTCTGTCTGTCACTTGCTTCATTAGAAGGATCTTAAAGTTTTGTTGTTATTGTTTTGCTTTGTTTTAGACTTCTAACCTGATGCAAAATGTGTGGTGCCAGTTTTGTCTCTATGGCCAAATGAGAACCATGACTTGGTCAAAGTTTGAAAAGTCGTTTAACTTCATAGTTCACATCGTGTCACATTAGGAGATCATGTGGGAATATCTGTGCAAAAAGTACCTTTTGGGTTTGTGAAGCTAAATCCAAAAGGCATCCAAATACTGGGGATAAGGCCATTTCACTGGTGCTTTTAACTCACGATCAAGAACATTCCACCTTAGCACGTGTGCTTCCCTTTCCCGAAGGATTCTTCCTTCATCGTCCCACCTTCATTACCCATCTCCCCAACAGTTCTCATTTACAAATCTACATATCTTTCATATTTTTGCTTCAGTGCCATCTCCTGGGACTTTTTCTGCAGCACCAGATCTAGTCTATACTCCAGGCACACAGTAGCTACTCAATGAATGTTTAATGACAAATAACTATATTAATGGGTGATTAAGTGGATCAACAAAGTGAGTGCATGAATTTGAGTCCTTCTTTTCAACCTTGGTGTCCTGAGAACACATTAGCCAATATGGTGGGTACAGGCTGAGCTGGCATTTTAGTGGCTATAAGGCTGAAAGCTTCATTATTTAGGCTCCTTGGGCAGGTGTTAAAATGACCATATTATTTCCAGTTTGGTATAAAAGAAAACACTCTTTAAAGCCAGAACAATAGAGTCATCATTTACAGGTATGCCTGGCATGAGTATTTGTGAAAAAACTGAAAACTAGATTTCATAATGGTATCATAAAAAGAATGTTAATATAAAATGTTGGGAGGCAAAACATAACCCAAAATACTTCATGTCACAAGCTACTTTTTCTAGAACAGTCTGTTCAAGTTCATTTATAAAACAGTCATCATGAGAACCATTCTAAAAGGTGGTCATAGAAGTTCAATTAGAAAATAAAAATAAGGTACATACACACTTAGTGAGTGTATTTGTTTTCTAAAATTTTAATGATTAAATATATTGAATAGCACCATGCTATGAATACTGTAAGGATTAAACTGTTCTTTTGAGGGAATAAAAGAGGACAATAATAACCAAATCCTGGTTCTAGCATCCTACCTGTTTTCCTGTTTCCACCACAAGGCGGCGCCACTGACCAACAGTTGGTATCGCACCTTAGCAGCCAGTGTTGATGGAGGAACACCACCAAGGATGTCCATCTAGAAAGTAACTATACTCAATTATTATTTTATTTGATGTTTCTTATTTCTCTGAGCTGCCTCTGACTACATGGTATAAGTCTAGCATTTCATTTTCTTGGGTAAAAAGCTGTCCAGGTTACTTAGGAAACCAGCCCAGCACTTGTGTGTGGAAAAGGGGTACCATGGCCTACTTCGCTGGTTCTCTTTTAAAGAGATTTCTCTGTCACAAGACAAGAAAACAATTTTCCTCTCTCTAGTTTCACCGCCTGTTTTTCTATGACAAGTTGATACAGTGTCATAATTAACCATTAAAATATTGCATAGGATTCACAGGAACGTTACAATCAAACTAATTTAAACTAAGGTCGGGACTCCAAATCAGCAAAATAACTCTGAAGGCAGGAGACAGAAAAAATAAACTAGAGAAAAGGTAGCAATTGCTGCTATTAAAAGTAACTCCAGGCAGCTGAAACCGGTCTGAACACATTCCTAAAAATGTAATTAGCCAAATCCTTCCAGAAATTAAACCATCAAAATGACATTATACTACACTTTAAAAATGTATTTACAGAGTGAAAGAGCAATCATCCTGGCACTTCACTATGTCCTGAGGGTTTCCCTTCTTACAAGCAAAGATGCAGAAGAGCATTAGATACTGTGCTATGAAGAAACATCAAACTATCACAGATACATTCTTGGGCAATACTATTTCTTAATTTCCTCAGCAGTGCTAAAGTTGAGAATGAATTAACTCAATCGGTTGTTTTATTTTATTTTATTTGTCATCTTATGGGATGATTAAAATGACAAGAACAAAGACTTCTGGTGACTTTTTAAAATACCAACAGATATTAAAGGGCAATGAGTGACAAGGCAGGTGCTGGGTTCTGCCAGTGTCAAGAGCTTGTTTGTCAGAGAGGAAGACAGCAATCCTCCACTTCCCTCCTGAGGAAAGGGCCAACTTGCCTCCTCCTGCAGGAGTCCAATAAAATTGAACTTCCTGCTTATTATCTTTTAAGGTTTTGAAATGTGATTTTTGTTTGTATAAGATATAGGGCTACATGAATTTATTCAAAATGCCTTCTGATAAAATTATTTCCCCAAAGAAGATGGTGAACTCAGAAGAGAAATTCTAGATAAAAAAGACAGAGATACCAGAAATATCTCATTCAAAGGAAGCAACTTAGGCATTTGGATGACATGTGGAAAAAAATTTTATTGGCTTTTTAATGACAAATATGCACTATGACATTATGAGAAGGAAGAATGAAGTACCCGGGCAGGAGAAGCAGCCATGAAGACCAGAGCAGTGCTTCTAGAAAGGAGCCTGTGAATATGTGGGGATGGGAAAAGTTATGCCAAGTCTTCTAAGAAGGGGGAAAGTAGGCGGTGACCCAGGTGGTATGGAAAATCCACAGTGTGGTCCAAAGGCTATTACCAGAACTCATTAGTATAGTCTGCAAGGTGAAACCTCAAGAGGAAAGACAATGATCCAGGAAACATCACTGGAGAGCAAGCTCTGCATCTCCAGCTGAAGAAGAGAGTAAAATGCAGAAAGATGAGGCTTCCAAGGCACATACCTGGGTCCCCCGTATGTCTGGTAACTGGCCAGCAGCAGCCATGATGTTTTGTGTTCAAAAAAGAAAGATCCTAAAGCCTAATCATTCAGTGCTATTTAGTCCTTTAAACGTGACCTGTGGTATCCACCTGCAGGCAACCCTACTTACTCTGAGTGTGAACTAAAATTAATAACTGTTGGAAGTATGATACAATTGGCCAAAGTGCATGAAACCAGCTAAGCAAATTATGAATCATAAATTAAGGTTCTACTTTTTTCTTTGATGACAAAAGCAGAACAACAATTTCCATGGTGGGTTACCTAAAAATAAAATAAAATAAAAAAATAAAGCTATGAACCCTTCAGCTACACTATCTCACACATAAATGTATTTCTATTACATGCAAGTGATTGGTGATTGGCATGCCCCTAAAGTTCTACTGACCTTATGCTTATGCCTAATAAGACAAGAACTGTACACTAACACCCCCTGTATATGCCAGAGAATGGCAGCTACAAAACAACAAATTTCACAGAAGAAAATCAGAGTGACAGACATAGCATGGATACCAGAAGCAATTCCCCCTTTTTTGGAAGAGAGTCTCCAAACAAGGTTGGCTTCATATTCTTCCACCCATATGCACATGCCCCTCATCACATCAAGAACTGGTCCTCTTCCCAGTGATGCTCTGCAGCTGACTTGTGAGGGTTGGCAAGAACGTATTGTTAAATTTTCAGGAAATTTTCAAACTCTTTTTGCAAATTAAATATAGCCATTATAAAAATGAAATCAAAATTTGACCTAATCTGCTCCTAAAGTCTCCACCTCTTATATCACGCCACCAGGGATTGAGTTTCAACATGGGAATTTGGGGGGAACACAAACATTCAGATCATAATAGTATTTATCTACTTCCAACAGCAAAATAGTAGCTAGAAAGTATATAAAGGCACTTTGTACTAAATAGTACAGAGATGCATACTAGATGAACCGAATTTTGTGACTCATTTAAGTACATTGGAAATACTGACCAACGGGTTAAATTAGAGAGAAGTTGTCAATGGAAACATCAAGTTGCCTCCAACTCGAGTTTAGCCAGAGATACAAAATAAGAATTCCATTACAAGGTATTTTTAGGTAGGCAGGTTTTGCTATGGTTTGGACACTGAAAGTCCCTAAAAGGCCTATGTGTTGAAGCTTGGTCTCCAACCTGCAGCACTATTAGAGGCAGTAGAATCCTTAGGAGGTGGGGACTAGTGAAAGGAAGTTAGGTCACTGGGGATGTGTCTTTGAAGAAGATATTGGGAACCTAACCCTGCTTCTCCTTTTCCTTCTTGGCCACCGTAAAGTCAACAGCCTCCTCCATCACACATTCCTGTCATGATATACTGTGTTGCCCCAAGTCCAAAGGCAATGAAATCAAGTGACCAGGGACTGAAATCTCTGAAACTGTGAGTCAAATTAAACCTTTCATCCTTTTAAGTTGATTTATCTTGGGCATTTTGTCACAGTGACAGAAAGCTGACTAACATAGTATCTTTGACACATTTTTGGCCATCCTCAGAAGGAGGATTACATACAAATCATAAGGATTCAAAATATTATAAGTTTCAATTCCTTTATATGTTTTTTCAAAGGCAAAGTGCTATTGCTACTAATATGATAAACCATTCTTTAAATAGGAATTTCTGATTCTCTCATTCAGTTACATCTCATTACCAAGAACCACTCTTAGCTCAATAAGAATGAAAATTCACTTTTCTGGGTTCATGTTTCACTTTTCCATTCTGCCACTGTTCTTAAGAAGTTATGAATTATTAGCTTTAAATTAATTTTCAATTGTGATTCACACTTCATATGCCTTATGCAGACTGATTTTAAATTCACACAATGAAAGTTGCCTGGCCATTTCTGCTATTTCCGAACCCCTTTTGGATTCTTCAGTCACATATGAACTA
This sequence comes from Sciurus vulgaris, assembly GCF_902686455.1. NCBI lineage: Eukaryota > Metazoa > Chordata > Mammalia > Rodentia > Sciuridae > Sciurus > Sciurus vulgaris. The sequence goes on along the minus strand of NC_136476.1, from coordinate 11,206,094 downwards.
AGAGCTTCAACACCTCAGATACTTAGAGAGTTGTTATTTGAAGTAACTATAGGGCTTAAAAGTAACACTGTTCTATTTCAATAAAAAGTCTCTATTATTAAAACTTTTCACTAACTGATTATTTCCATTTTGGATACATATCTGAAAAAACTTAATCACAGCAAGGAAATCCAAAATACACATGACCTTGAATCCTAGAGATAGACTGAGAAAACACATGCACGCTTCTTTCCTTGGACAAGATATGTTCTATACAATCTCTCCCCCCAACATCTTTTTTTTCCTATTACTTTTATCTACTTGACAGCTTTTGCCAAACTTCCTCTACATCAGGATCAATAATTAGTCTACTATGAGCACTTAGGACTTGAATGGTATTTATAGATCAAGAATTAAATTTAGGTCCTAGCTCTACATTGGATAAATGACTTAACATCTCCAGATTCCAATTTCCTCACCTCCAAGATGGAGATTATGGCAGACACTGACAAATTATTCTTCAAACTGGTTCTTCCTGGACACCTAACTAGTCCACATTTCTCAGCTTCCCTCCAGTTAAAGGGACTGAGCCAATGAAATGGGAGTAGAAGTGAAGGGGGTCAAGTCTAGATGGGATGCATATGAACCTCCATTCTTGGCCCTCCAAGCTCCTCACTCTCCTTTTCAGATAGGATGGAGATGACCTTCAGGGCAACCTTGGGAGCCTTAGATTGAAAATGGTCTCTTTAGCACCCCAGCCACCTGACCAGGAACAGTAAATGGGATTGTTGAGTGAGTAAAAAACAAACAACTTCCGTGTTGAGCCTCTGAGATCTGGGGTTTATCTGATACAGCTGCTGGAACCACCTCCACCAAAACAGGAATGATCATAGCACCTCCATCTCTGCAGGGTGCTGGGAGGATCAGGTGAATTATGCTTGTACGGTCTCACCCGACTGTCTGATGTACAATGAGTACTCATCATCACATATCAGCTCTTATTATTATAGCCAGGAAGAGCTCACAGACCTGAACCTGAAAGGAAAATGGAAGCACTTGTGATCCCAACCCTGCAGAATGCTTTACATTTATTTCCACTGATTGGGCAGAATGGCTTTGAAAAGTAAAAAGTCATATTTTCAAAACACTCCAGAGTAAGTAAGTACTTGGCATGCTAATCAAAAATAGCATGCTCACCCAAAAGAGACTAGGCATTCTATCACAATCTGAAGTAGGAAAACACAGGGACCTTTATCTTGACCTCCCAAAACATTCCAAGCTGAAATAATGAGACTCATCTTTAGTGCCTGAAATTGGTATAGATTTCAGACTGGTTTACTCAGACTTAAGTCCTGATTACTCTGGGTCACTTATGCTCACTGAGGCCTGAGTAAACTTTTCTTTTTGTTAGGAAGGAGTTACACGGTGATCTTGGAAATTCGTTCTGGTCTGTGCTCTGAATGCTAACAGAAAATGTTAGTATTTTTCCTCCTGCAGTGTTCCAAGGTGCAGCGTGGCTGGTGATCTATGTGTAGAGCAGAGTGAGTCAGGGATCTGAGTCACTCAACCAGAATGCAGCCCACGTGTTCTTTCAGGTTTCAAATAGCAGGGTGTCTGGTCATAAAGAGGTCCCCAGCTGAGAGCACAGCAGAAGGACAGCCCACAGCCCAGAGAGAAAACAGACCTGAGCAGTTCTTTAGGATTCCAGCTCCAAAAGGAGACACAATTTCAAGAGTTGAAAATCCCTGTTATTCCTCATTTATAGGAAACTGATTTGAAATAAAAACACATGGCAGCAATAGATGAAATATGCTTAGCAGACCATAGGTTCCTATAGGCAGTCTTATTCCCAGTTTTATTCTTTTAAGTTGTCTGGAGAATTTCATGATGACAAATACCCTGGGTTGAATTATGTCTCCCTCAGATTCATAAATTGAAGTCCTAACTGTTAGCACCTTAGCATGTGACCTTATTTGGAAATAAGACTGTTGTAATAAGATGAGATCATTAGGTGGGTACTGATGTTCTTATATAAACGGGGAAGTCTGGACACAGATGGGTATAGAGGGAGAATGGTGTGTTAAGAGTAGAGATCCAGGTGACACCTTCCAAGAGCCAGGGAACAACAAAGCTTGTCAGCTAACCATCAAAAGCTAGACAAGAGGGGCTGGGAAGATAGCTCAGTTGGTAAAGTGCTCACCTTGTAAGCACAAAGCCCTGGGTTCAATCCCCAGCACCGCAAGAAAAAAAAAAAAAAAAAAGGTAGACAAGAAACAAGGAATGGATACATTCTCATAATCCTCAGAAGGAACTAATCCTGCTATCATCTCCATTTTAGACTTCCAGCCTCCAGAACTGTGAACCAATGTTTCTGTCAAGTCACATGGTACCTACAGTACTTCCTTATGACAGCCCCAGCAAAGAGATCGGTACATATAGTACATAATGTATAATGTAAAAATCAGTCATTGTACAATTGATCACAAAAAGTGATCAAGTCAGTGCCTGGTTGTGGTCCTTCTTGAGTAAAGGTACTGATGTACAGTCTTTCGAGAGATGCTTAAGTGCAGTGTAGTAGCATTTGGTATCAGCAAAGGAACTATTACTCTGATACGGCCATGGACCTCATTAGAATGGAAAGCTGTGACCCCTCCCCTTGATATCCTAATATGCTGTTTTACAAGGGAGTAAAAGTAGGTCAAAGAATTATAGTCATCACCAGTTCTGCTAGCAAAGGCAAAGTTTGTTCACACATGTTCTTTGTTATGCATCAATTCTCTTCCGATAGTCAAATTGGAAAGCAGTGAAAAGGGTACAAAGGATCAATACGACAATCATCAACCAGTGAAGTAGGTCCCACTATGTGACGCGGGTGCATTCAGACTTGGAATGCCCCAGAGGTCATATGAAACGGGACGGCAGTGGCTTTCCCACGGTCCTAGCTTCACTAGTCCTCTCTATAAGAAGGACTGCCTCCTAACTTTAAACAAGGTCATTTGGAGCCATCCCTCCTTAAAATCTCATTCACTTTAACTTCACATGTTGTACAAAGCATTGAAACTCTGCACTATTAAAATAATTTGTTTTTTTATGATGGTTCATTCATTCCTAATATTATATGGCTTTTTTTTTTTTTTTTTTTTTTGAGACATACTACAATGAAAATGAGGGACATAGGGCTTGGAAGCTGTTACAGTTTGGATCTTAAATGTCCCTCAAAGTTCATGAGTTGAGGGTTTAATCCCCAATACAGCAGTGTTCCGAGTGCATAGGTGGGGCCTTTGAGAGAAGATTGGATCATGAGGGCTCTAATTTCATCGATGGATTAATCCATTGATGGATCCATACAGTAATGGGTTGGGGGCAAGGGGCTTTGTTTTCAAAGTGAGCTCTTTCTTTCTGCTACCTATGTACTATGAGGTGAACACCTTTGCTCTACTATGTGTTCCCCACCATGATACTTTGCCTTGCCATAGTCCCAGAAACAATCGAGCCAAGTGACCATGACTGAAACTTGTGAAGCCATAAGTCAAAATAAATATTTACTTCTTTAAAGGTGCTTTCATCTGGCATTTTGTCACAGTAAGGGAAAGCTGGTTAGCACGAAAACTTTTGCCTTATCATGCAGAAGACCAGAGTTTATCCATCTGCCAAAGGCAGTGGTTTGTACCTCCCAAACCAGTGGTTCCCTCCTCATAGCATGCTGTGTATGTTATAAGGAGAAAAATCCTTCTAATTTTTTGAATATTTCCATCCAAGAAAATTAATTGGGTCATTAGGCAAATAGAGACCATGACACATATAACTGTGAAGTCACGTTGTTTCAACAGACCAATGAAAATGTAACAAATCCTCTTTCCCTTTTCCATGACTTGCTGTAGAACCACAATTTGATCCATTCCAGTTTCAACAGCTAATTAATTTGCAAAGCCATTCATTCTATATCTGAAGTGCTAGATAAGAAGTATTATCTATGCATATGCGGACCATTTTTATTTTTATGATGTCAGTTTCAACCATAGTTGTCTATAAGAAACTGGTTGGATGGTAACAAAGGAAGTTGCTTTGGATGCTTAGGTGGTCAGTCCATTTATTTAAATTCAAAAGGCAATAAAATCAGATATCAAAGGATCAAATTGCAAACACCAACATGTATTAACTAAATATTTATATTTACTAAGCACCTACGATGTGCCCAGTATTACACCAGAAAATTGAAGAGACATGTCAAAGATACCATCATTACCCTCAATTAACTCAAAATATTATCTGACCATGATTAAATATAAAAACAAGTTTAAAATCAATGGAAAATAGAATATACAGTTAAGTCCTAAGTTGGTTAGGACTAAATTTTGTTTAAGAGTTAAGACAAAATTTTATAAGAGTTCAGAAGATGATAATAAAAAGTGGAGAGTTTGTAAGAGTCATCATGAAGTATCTCCATTGACCATGCTTTGAAGGACAAGCAAGATTTAGAAAATCATAGAAACTAAGAAGATTTCTTTGAAATTGTATATAGATTTAAAGGTTAATTATAAAACTACTCCAAAACACACAAAATAAAATTGTGGAGATTGTATTATTATTATTAAAGGGAGGAGGATGGGAATGAGAGGGATGCTGAAATATAATCAAACATGAGTAGGAACCAGGAAAACACCATTGCATCACAAGACGATGCAGACAGAAAACAAAACTCAGCCCTCAAATTGGATATTTTTCCAACTGACAAACTGGGTCATTAATGTGCATTTTCTCCTTCAAGAAAAATATAGAATATTGCCAAGGAGTTCTTTCTCCATTTCTTGGTCACCTTTAATGGCCCCATGATGCAAAAGTGGAAAGCTCTCATTTAGCTGATTAACTGTACCCTTTGTTATATATACAAATGTATTTATCCCCCTCCCAAATTATATAGCACTTCCAGAGACCTACTTAACCACCTGATTAATTACTGGACCTCTGTGTAAATTACTGTCAAGATTAAGATGATCATTTTATCACTGATTCTGTTTGATGAACATTTACAGTTTAACATATCTGACAAAGCCATTTGTAAACCCCTATAATATAAATGAAGGTACATTAAAGCTACAATAAGTCCATAATATTAATAGCCTTAAAATAATTTGCTAACTACAGACAGTTCCCTAAACAATTACAAGATGTTCTATGTTAATTTAGAAAGGAATTCCAAACAAGGCATTTACAACCTAATAAGATGCCATTTAATGAAGGGGGACAGGGGAGGGGGAAAAGAGAAAGAAAACCCTAAGGCTTGAACTAGGAGAAATGATTCTCAGAGCTACTGACCCTTGCAAGATCCATGTTTTCTTGGGTTTCTAGACACAAAGCAGATTTCTAATTGAAGGTGATTATCTAGTTGCTACATCCCAAACTGCATATTTTCTTCTATTGATTCACATCGACAACTAGTTAAATGGAGCATTTATCAGTCTGAAAAGTCCATAGGAATAGTCAAGTCAATCTCTGTAAACAAGCTCTGTAAACTATGAGGCACTACACAATTTGACAATAGCCTGCCTCCTGGTATTCATGTAGATCTAAGAGCTGAATTATGTCAATCAACCAGGAATTGGTTTTACAAAGAGATCACAGAAAAAAGTTCCTGGCTCGTTCTTGAGTTTTCTGGGGTGTAGACACCACTGTGCATACTTGTTAGTCCACTGAAATATATCCACAGATATAATTACCATTACTGTGAGGGAAAAAGGAACAGCAACACACTTTCAAAAACAAAAAGACAAATTCCTATGCAGCAAATTTTAACTCCACACACTTGCCTCTACCTAGCACCAAGGTGGATAGCTTGACTGAGGCAATAAAATGGCAAAAAATATGCAGACTTCTGCAAAGACCCAAATGTGCCTCCATAAAATATAGTTCCCATTAGTTGGGTTAATTAAGATGAACACACAAGTCATTGAAAACCCCCAAAGTAGAAGAAGATAATTTACCAAGTAACAAAGAGTAGGATTCACTCTGACTCATTCATTTAACACATTGGAAGGAGCTTCTTTATTACTATTCAAGTTGTCACCATTGATTACCAAAATGACATGTATCCAAATACTCACAAAGGCTAAAGAACCCCTTGTTTCCTTAGCAAAGGTCTATGAACAAAGCAGAGTGAAACACAGGAAATGTGCAAGTAAATCTAATCACATATATTATAAAAGCTATCAAACAAGTTAAGCACACATACACACACACGAATGTTTGCATTTTAGGTTTTGTTTCACTAAGATGAATGAGATAGCATTCATCTTGAGAATCCAAGTTTGGCATTTTTCATTGGCTTAGCATAATATTTTCACACAAAATAATAACCAGCATGCCAAGTCAATCTTTCACAAAACATTCACAACAAAAGACAAACGCTGAAGAAATTTGCATCTCAGATGCTCAGACTGCAATTGTGTGAAATCTATCATTATTGAAAAAGCATTGTCACCCTTACCTCAAGGGTCATGTTCACAGTACTAATGGCCACTTTTATTTCTCCATCTGTCAGTTCCTTTAGATCTTTCAACATTGTTTGTTCAATACTTAAACCTGTGGATAACAGTGGGGGAAAACTGTGTTATGCTTGGGGAACTCTTTTTTTTTTTTTTTTTAATAGTATCAAGGGATTAAAGAATTCACCTGTTAATTTCAGCATTTTGTCTTCTATTATCACTTTTATCCATAAAAACACACACTAAGGCAATAATCACATTTGTGACAGTGTCTATATCAGTCAAGTTTCTGGTAAGAAAAAAGAGCCGCCCCTCATGTTTACAAAAGAAAGCTCTTTAGTGTCAGGCCACTTACAGAAATGTGGGCAGGGCTGAAAACATGAGTAAAAGATGGTGCAGCATCCACAGAGTAGCAAAAGGACAAGGGAAGGAAAGAGAAATCTGGGACCGGAGAAGAGATGCTGCCAGATACAGCACCAAAGCAGAAGGGAGTGGGGAAGAAATACCAGGGCTGTTCTTCTCCCCAACCCCCCATCTCCCCACATGCCACTGACTTTTCCCATTAGCCAAATCCAACCAGAAGCCAGTGCCAAAGGAGTCCAGAAGATTAAATATTCATGGGTCAGTCTCTGGAGTCCCAGAGTTGGGGGAGGGGGAGCTAGGAGTGGGGGAGAATGAGTGGAGGTGGAAAAATGGAGAAAAACAGGCAAATTAGTCAAATTATGCCAACAAGACCAAGATTTGCTTTCAGGATGAATTTAGGCAAGTCCCTATGTTTTCTAGCATAATTTGATTCAAAATGCACTTTACAAATGTAACCCATAAAACTATCATGATTGAGTTGGCTGCCCTTGTAATAGGCTTTAGCAGTAGGGGTCACTGAATTCCTTAAGTGATGGGAGGAATAATCCAGAATGGCTACATTATCCAGAACTACACAGTTGTAGTCAATTGACCAATGTACTTTGATGAAAGCTAACACAGCAAAACAAGAAAAGGTCTGGCCTAACATTTAATCCTCACACTACATTCTTACTTCTAATTAGGCCTTCTCTCTTAGAAGAAGATCCACAGCAAAGCCTAGTAAAGCACAGGTATCCTTCCCAGCTACTTTGTAAAGACATCACAATTGATTGCCTACCCTGTCAACTCACAGCACTGTCTATCCCAGCAGCATGGGAAAACAGGTACTAAATATTTTTCTTTACCTCAAAGATTGAAAGGCTGAACGTTTTCCTACTATAGCAAAAAATGATTTATAGAATATGTTGTGACAAAAAGTCTGGTGTAGTTGTGAAAATGAATGAGAATGCACCCCATCCTTCAGTTAGGCGTACATGCACACCCACACTGGCACACAGGTGACTGAAGGTGTGGCAGCTGCTGTCAGTGCCTGCCCCACATTTCCTCAGACCTTTCCATCTCAGTGTGCCCTGCAAGATGCTCCACCACCAGCACCTGCATCTTTTCCTGAAAGTTTTCTCCAGCCACCAGAACTTACTCTAGGGAATTAACACCCCTTGGATTAGGTGGCCTTCATTGTGGGTCTGCTGATAAATACTTAACAGGCAACAACAAAACTTAACTTTGTAATGTTTGTCAGTTTCTGTGGTGTCAACCCTTGTACCACGGCCAATCTCAAGCAACCAACCCAACGTTAGCCAATTCACAAAATTCCCCAAAATTTAACCTCCAGTGTCTGGAGCCAGGGTGAGCATGTTCCTGTACACCACTGCACCCCTCAGCTAGGATCATCCAAGGGTGCAATTTTACACTCTTTCCCAAGGTTTGCTAGTGGCCTTAACCTCTGGTTTTCCACTGAACTGACTTTCTTGAGAAAACACTCCACTCCCCTATCAGTGAAGGTCTCCCAAATAAGCTGCTTTGCCCCAGGGCAATCCCAAAGTAAAGGAGAAAGTTATATAATTTAGTGTTTGCATTTTAAATGTAGATGGTATGGATTTAAATCCTGGCCTGGACACTTTTCAGATGCATGTTTGATGATGGGAAAGTAAGAAGAATTTCTGTGCTTCAGTGTCCTCATCTGCAACATGAGGATAGATAATGAAGCACCTGGTTGTCATGAGGATTCAGGAAGATCATCCTTGCAGAGTTAGACCATCAGAAACTTGCATAAGTTAGGCATTCACTGAATTATAGTTAATTGTTTTTATAAAACAGTTGATCCTAGAAATTCACTGTCCGGATATAGCCTAGATTCAGAAAACAATTTTATCAGCTTAGCCATCTTCTCTCTCATTTCTTGCTAAAATTAATTGATTTTTGAAATCCCATTGTGTTTGATGTTGCTTCTGCCACAGTCCCAAAATAGAACTCCGTAAGCACAAGGATTGCAGGTAATGATGCATCTGGGGTGTTCATTAGACACATGAATTAACCACACATCCAGACACAAAGACCTCAGAGGAGAGGACACGGGGCCCACATGTTTCCAGGTGAGCCATCATCTGAGTCCGAAAAATCTTCCACCAGCACAAAGCAAGAGGAAAGACAGAGAAAGCATGCTTACGTTCACCTTCACAGTCCTGACAACACTACACACAGACCATGTCTACTTGGAAGCAGTGAGAGAGGTGGGAGACAGTCACTCACCCTGAGCACTGAACTGGGTCTCCTGCAGGATGTTGATGATGTCCTCTCTTGGAGGCAAGTTAGGAAACTTTTCTTCCAGGACAGAAAGAATCTCTTCTTGCTTCTCTGAGATTTTGTCGGGATCCATGGTCATCCACTTGAAAAGGATACTGCCTGAAAGGCATGGACAAAAATGCCCTTGAACTCTCAGCCAGCCAGGCAAGGGGAGGAAAAGCAATGTCCTTGTTCTCCAGATATTAATCTCTGCATCTTGACTGACCCTTGCATGCTCTATGACGCACAGTTTATGGATAAAAGAATGACATGTATACCTTTCCCCCCACCCCACACAACACTTGCAAGTGATTACACCTCAGTTTTAAATTATTTCAAAATGGTAATTAATGGTAAGCTATTTAAGAATCTAGTCAACACTATTCCCTTTAAGCAATCACAGAGAATATTTCTCCCACTTATTACATTACTAATCTTACATATGAACTTCCTCCTTTTATTAACTAAATGATTATATACTTCCACCATCAGCAACTAAACTGTCTGACAAGGTGGTTCATCTGAAGTCCATTGCTGATCTTTCAAGCTCCACACAGTTTTGAAGTAGTTTACTATGACCGAGTTAGAAGGATTCACAGGTTTAGATGAAAAGAAATTTGCCAACATGGTTCTTAGGGGAAAATGTTAAAAATTAGATTGGAGGGTAGACAGAGGCCAGATCATGAAGGGCCTTACAAACTACCATAAAGTTTATCTTTTACTTTCTAAGGGGAATGTTCCTGTTTCCCTCAGAATCCAAGACCCTCAGAACGCTTTATCTCCACTTAACTCCTAAAGTTTTTTACCATTGAAATATACTTCAATTACTCATCTATTTTAAACTTTCTAATATATTATTATAATTGCATCATATGGTGAATATTGATTTATTCTCACTCATATTTACATTGTCCAATGTTCTTTCTTTCCTGCATCTTTTTGCTTCCTTCTGGAATGCTTTTCTTTTGCCTAAATGCTTCTCTTAGTGTAAGTCTTCTTGTGACATACATTTTCAGCTCTTTTTCTGAAAAATGTCTTTATTTTGCCTTCGTTTTCTTTCTTTTTTTTTTTTTTTTTTTTTTTTTTTTTTGGTCCTGAGGATTGAATTCAGGGGCACTTACCCACTGAGCCACATCCCCAGCCCATTTTTTTTTAATGTTTTATTTAGAGAAGGGTCTTGCTGAGTTGTTTAGGGTCTGGTTAAATTGCTGAGGCTGGCTTTGAACTTGCCATCTTCCTGCCTCAGCCTCCTGAGCTACTGGGATTATAGGCATGTGCACTGTGCCTGGCTAAAAGTGAAAGGATAGAAAAAGATATAATGTTCAAACACCAACCACAATGAAGGTGAAGAAATACACCAGTATAGGAAAAAGTAGACCACATGACAAGAAGCGTTGCATGAGATAAATATTCTTAAAGGGCCAACCCTTAGGAAGATTTATCAACTCTAAATTTGTGTGTGTATAATAATGTGGCTTCTAAATATAAAAAGCAAAAAATTAGCAAAACATGATGAAGAAAGAGAGAAGTGCATTCATAGTGGAAAAGAAATACAGTAAATTTACACCAATTCTTCTGAAGAATAGAAAAAGAGCATTTTCCAACATATTTTATGAATCAGTATTACCTTGATACCAATACCTGGTAGGGATATTATAAGAAAAGAGAATTAGAGGCAGATCTTTCTCATGAACACAGAGGCAAAAAATAAAAATTTTAAAAAAGCTAATCCCAAATAAATTCAACAGTGGATAAGAGTCACCAAGTAGGGAACTGCCAGGAATCCTATGTTCATACATGAATACACCACCAGTGAAACTCCACATCACGTACAATCACAAGAATGAGATCCTGATTTATACTCCATGTATGTATGATATGTCAAAATACACTCTATTGTCATGTATAACTAAAAAGAACAAATCTTTTTTAAAAAAGAAGCCCATTCAACAGTTACACACTTAGTGCAGTTAGTTAAGTATCAGTGTCAGCGCACACGGTATCCAAAGACACCTGTCAGCACTTTCAAAACTGTTTTGTAATGAGTGTTGACTTAACTTCCAGCAAATTCTGCAGGAGGAAATACTTATATCAATAAACTTGTACCCCAAAGTATCTCAGTGACTCAGGCTGGTAGGGAGGAGAGCTGAATTAACAACAAGCAATGAAGAAAACAATTATAATCAAATAGTAGCAAACATCTCATTCTATTAGGAAAAAAAATCAATCACAATGTTCTTTGTTTAAAAAAATGGAGATGTGCAGGGCCTCTTGCCAAAAGCGATTGCAGCACATTAATATTAAACACGATCTACTGGAGTCAGAAGTTGTTTGGGGAAAACATCCAGCACAGTAAAGGCATATTCTGCATGATAAATTCTTAGCAAAAAAAGAAGGGACTGAAGCCTCTTTCCTGTTTCACTTGGGATTGATGTTTCTTTTCATACCAAAACAAAAAAAAAAATTAAAGAATTAGTAACAGAGAAAGGGAGAAAGGAGAAAAGAGAAAAATGTAGAAAAATGAAATACAATTTAGCTCACATATTTTGCCTGGGAATGTATAAGAAGAAGTGTATTATTCAAGTGCTTCCTATTCTTACAAATTGAAAATGTTCAAATTTAAGAATAAGGCTTATCTTTGTATGACAGAAGAAGTAACACTCAGAGTTTGAAGAATCATTTTGGTTTTTTATCTAGTAGGAACAGTCATTTCTTTTCCCTACCCCCAACATCTTCCTAAGCGAAACAGCCTTCCTTTTTCCTTAGCAAAACAAGCAACATAATTCCCTTTGGACTTCACAACCATTTTAGGAACGAGATGATTCACTCTCTGGACAAGAGAGAGATTGAAAAAAAAAAAAAAACCAGCCCTGACTCTGTTCTTTTCCTATTTGACCTCCTTAAAAGGATCTTTTGGAAGTCTGTTAATCCAGGCTACTAAAATAGCAAGCAAATATTCTTTATTAAAGATCAAATGGAATTACCATGAGAGAGTTTATTATTATTATTATTATTATTTTTAAATCCCAGGGCATAGTTTTTTCCACTTAGTCCTAAACTGAGTACAATTGCTGTTAACTGTTTCGCCCTTCATCCTTTGACTGCTGTCAAGGCCTTATACAAATAAATGTGGTATGTCATTTAATTTAGGCAAAGTGTGGTCCTGATTCAAGTGGGCCTGGTAATCAGTGGCTAAAATCTCCCTGCCAGATGGTTCCCAGAAACCTACACAAATAAATACACACACACACACACACACACACACACACACACACACACACACACACACACACACACACGCCCAATGTGCTGATTCAGCAATTTAATGGATCTCAGATTTGGCAGTAGTCCTTTAGTATACCTCTCTGGGGAAATAAAAGAATACAGGTTGAGGAGTCTAGTGAGTCTATAACCATTTGTTTCTGGCACAAATCCAGGGCATAACCAGCACCAACTTTAAGCCAACCGACAGTATAGCATGACTTTTAGGTAAGTTCAAGTTGCAGCATGTTCAAAATATAATAAAAAGAACTTGGAGCCACATGGGAAGTGGAAGAAGAGTAAGACAAAAAGGAGATAAAAGAGGAAAAGAGGGAGAATAAAAAGAAAACAAAGAAAAAAGAAGAACCATACAAGCAAAAGCAGAGACAGAGAGGGGAAGAAAGAAACCAAAGGTTTGTCACATTTCCAAAAATCAAGGTGATTTATGATCTTATTCTGCCATCAGCACTTCCTTTTCTTACACAAATAATTAGAAAGTAATTCTACCCTATACCACTCCTCAGAATTTATCTTAAAGAATTAAAGTCTTACTAGAGTAGTACATGCATACCCATGTTAGCAGCACAATTCACAAAAGCCCAACCAAAGAACCAGGCTGGGTGTCCACAAATAGATGAATGGATAAAGAAAACGTGGGATATATATTCAGCCATAAAAAGATGAATGAAGTGATGTCATTTGCAGGAAAATGAATGAAACTTGAGACATTTGTTAAACAGAGTAACCCAAACGGAGAAAGTCTAGGGTTGTATGTTTTCTCTCATATGTGGATGCTAGAGAGAAAAAAAAAAAAGGTACCAAAGATGGGGAGAAACCTCATGATAATTGAAGGGAGATCTGTAGAATAGAGGAAATGACCCAGGAGAGTGAGAAGAGGGAAAGGGGGAATACTGGAGAATGATACTAGCCAAATTATATGGTTACATACTGTGCACATACAAATATGTAACAACGAATCCTACATTATGTAAAACTGTAATGCACCAATTAAATTGTGAAAGAAAAAGAATAAATAAAGTATTGTTGCATAAATACATACCTTTTCAGATGAAAGTGGATGCTAATGATTTGCATCCTGAAATATCCAAGTTTTGAAGTATGGTCTATTAAAAGACAACAAGACCTAGCTATTATAAAACGTTTTAGTTTAAGAAAATGCATCTTCTTTGCCAATGGAAACCATGAAAAAATGCTAAGGGAGGGAAAAGATGACTCCAGAAATCCATAAGAAAAAGTGAAGAAATCTTGCAGAACTAAAGATCAAGGACCTAAGAAAGAAGTTTGCCCCAAAGATGCTTTGACAGGCAAGGAGGAAACTTATCTATGAAAAAGTTAGGCACCATCACAGGAGTATAGTCAGATGTACAGAACTAAGAACTGAATGGCTAGGTATTGTGTGAAAAGCTGGCAACATCTGTGTATCTGCAGAATCTAAACTCCTGTGAGGATCAGAGGTATCAATGGTGTGAGGACGAGGTCTAAAAGACGTGGCAGCTTCTTCCCCTTCTCCACACGGTCAAAACCACCTTTGTTAAGTTCAATAGACTTCAATTAACTTGCTCAGAACTGCTGATAAGGCATGGGGACACCCAAATGTGAGGCCATCAAACACACCAATCGACAAGTATGGTCATGGGAAAAGTGGTGAGAAGCAAATTGCCTGGGCAGATAGTTCTTTGCTGAATCTCTTGGCAAAATAGGGCATCATCTGCATGCAGGACCTGAATCATGAGATTAATGCTGTTGAAAACACTTCAAAGAAGTAAATGACTTCCTGCAACCCTTCAAATGATCTTCTTCACAAGGTGGAATGAATGAAAAAAAAAAAGACCACCTATTTTGTAAAAGACTGGGGATGCTAGCAACAGGAAAGACCAGATCAACAAGCTAATGAAAAGAATGAAGGATGGTATCTACCATGGTGTTTTTGTAATCCAATCAGTTAATAAATAGATATCAAAGGATATTTTTTAAAAAGAAAGAAAATGCAAATTATTTCCATTTTGTTAAAACCTCCACAAAGCCACACTGAGTCACCTGTTGACATTTATCCAAAATTATCCTACAGGTCCCAAAGGGTACAGTGACAGAGATTATCAGAGAAACACGAGCCAATTATTTCTGTGCTGATGACCCAATATCTTCTTTAAATTGGTATAAAAATAATCCTTTAACAATAGCCAGAGTAATCAGGTCATACCTCAATATTTGGGGGGGAGTTGTGTTTTTTATTGGTTCTATTTATTTAGTTATACATAACATTAGGTTTCATTTTGACATAATTATAAAAGCATGAAATATAATTTGTTCTAATTAAGTCCCCAGTATTTCTCCTTTCCCACCCTTCCTCTATCCCCCTGTTCCCTTTACTCTATTGATTTTTCTGCTTTTTATTTATAGGTTGTTGGTTTTTTTAATAGTTAGTGTCTTATGAGTATACATGATAGTGAGATTCACTATATCTACCTCAATATTTGAATAAAATAGTATACCACAATGCAAACACTTGGACTGAGAGCAACAGTTATGATTAAAAAGATTCAAATATAATTCAATGTAAATATGTATTTCTTGCATTTAGAAAAAAAATCCACCTGTATTAAAAAGAAATTTAGAGCGGAAAATAAAGGTTATTAGCCTAGAGGTGAAGCTGATTAAAGAATCCCCAGATGCTGACTATGGAGCAGGAAGGTTCTGACACACTGTGCCCCATCCCTGTGCAAACCCTGACCGCATGTGAGAAAGGACTGGAGTTAGGGGTATGGATGGTATTGTTAGGTGTCTTTTCAAGAAGACTTATGCAAGGGAAAATCTTTAGACTTAGTTGTGTCTTTTTAAAATGAGGAACTGGTAAATGATTTGTTTCAGTAACAATACAAATAGTAATATTAATCACATTTCCATGTTTTCATTCATTCCTAAAAGTTAATTTGCAAAGTTTCAAACTGAATACTGTTTCAACACCTCCAAAGTTGTTAATATATCTTGATTTCATTCCTTCCTCCACTCCTTTTCTTTTTCTTGATCCTGACTTCTTTTCCTTGTAATATAATTATATTGCATGCAACTTTGTAAGTCATCTCAAATATTTTATTTAAGAAGGAAGGGGATAAATTAGACAAACAATGGTAGATAACTGACCTATGCAAGTAGATCCTACACTTAGTGTACACATGACAATCTAAGGACAGTGAGTGTGTGTACACCATATGATTCTTCATGTAAGATACAAAAATAGGGAAAACTCACATGTAATGTTAGGAGTACACACATTTGGGTGGTTAAAATATTTTAAAAGGCAAAGAACTGTGCACCATAAGTCTCAGAATACTCATAATCTTTAGTTGGGTAGGGAATTGGTAATGATGGAAAGGTGCATAAAAAATGGTCTTCTTGTTCTATTTCTTCTCTTTTTTTTTTCCTTTTTTTTTATTGGTTCTTTTTCACTGTGGTATATTCATATATGTACATAGCAAAGGTAGGTCAGATTCTTTCTACTGACTTTCCCTATCCCATCCCGCCTCCCTTCCTTCCATTTCCCTTATTCTCCTCTGATATTATTTCTATTCTTTTTTTTTTAATTTCAGTGGCTATTAAAAAAGGGCTTTGTGGTGATTTACTAAGCTATATATTTATGCTTTTATAGACATATCTGATATTCTTTCTGTATATACATTATAGTCTACATGAATTATACGAAAGGGTTGAAGTTATACATAAAATTTTAACTTATATATATAAGAACAAGCAAAAGATGAAAATAAAAACAAATCCTTGCAAAACACTAAAACAAATTCTACTAGTAGTTCTAAAAACAAAACAAAACAAGACTAAAAGAACTGTTTATTTCTGGAAAGAACAATGTCTGAATTCTAAACATTGAATATTGAAAACATTAGAGGGATGGCTGAAATAGAATGGAAACTGAAGTGTCATAGCTCTGATGGAGTCAATGCAGTCATGAAAACAGACAAGGTATAAACAATCCTGCAAAATTCATTTTAAGAGAGTTTTTTTTATCAAGGACCTACTATGTGCCAGGCATGGTTCTAGGTGTGGAGACACAACAGTGAAGCAGTGCACACAGCACACAGGTGCCTTTTGATGAAGCTTACATCCCGGAGTGAGAGAACAGGAAGAGCCCAGGAATAGAAAGAAAGACATAAGACAGATGGAAACAAGCAATCCCTGAGGAGGGACTAGCTTATGTAAATACTCAAGGGTAGAAAGAGTTTGGAATATTTAAAAAACCAAAAGGCACTTTTTCCCAGAACCTAGAAGGGGTGGGAAGATATTCATCAGATGATGTCAGAGGGGGCAGAGGGAAGATGATGCCTTGGTTTATAGGAGTGGAGTGCTTAGATTTTGAATGCAAAGAATTTTACACAGTGAATTGATGACCTGATTTATATTTTTAAAAAGTCATTCAGACTACTTCATAGATGATGGATATTATGGAGGAAATAGGACAATAAGTTTCTATTACAGTAGTCAAAGAGAGACAGGATGGCAGCTTAGATTGGGCCACTAGCAGTGATTATGAAAAACATGAATGGATTCCACTTATATTCTAGATGTAGAGTCAGCAAGACTTGCTAGTGGATCAATACGGAGGGGAAGGAAATGGAAAGAATCAAGCATAACTCCTAGTTTATGGCTTGAGTAATTGGGTGGTTGGTAAGGTTTTTTACTGAAATGGGAAAAAATGGAATAAAAGCAGGTTTAGGGGTTCAGAGAATCAAAGGGATCCATACTAAGGTGATATGAATTAGACATGCATGTGAAGATGTCACATGGGCATTGGACATGAGTCTGGAATTCTAAAGAGAGGCCACAGTCAGAGAAATGGGAAGATCATGGTTGGAAATAGTTGTGTATTCTTCAAAAGTCTTGGATGTAAATGAGATCTGTGTAGATTTTTTTTTTTTTTTTAATGCCCAGGTCAAAGTTATAGGGCACTCCAATACTTAGAAGCTGAGCTAAAGAGGAACTAAAAAGCAAGACCAAGAAAGAGCAGGTCCAATCTTTTGCACATTAAGGAACACACTGAAAATTAGGTCTTCTTTTAAGACCTAGAGGAATACATAAATTCTAGAAATGTGTATCGAATTAATGACTGTCTGGAAAACCCCAAAAACAAAGTGACATCATAACTGCTTATAAAGAGAACACTTTAGAAAGAGAACTAGTCATGTTGTAAAAATAAAGAATGCTGAAATTATTTATAAAAACATAGAAAACAAGTCCTTTTAGATTTGGTAGTATTAATACTTGACTAGGAAAGTATAAAATCTAAGTTTGAATTCAGGGAATTCTGCAAAATTTGCAGAATCCATATATTTACTAAAGATTCAGGAGCTTTAAAAAATTGGCCCATTGCCTCCAAATATCTTTACCTCTGAACATTTGAGTGACGTTAAAGTCAGACTTCCGGGATCACCATCCTTCTTGCCAAAACTGCTCACTGACATTCCATGTCCTCCTCACCTACACAGAAGCATGTACATGTGCACGTACACTTTGGCAAAAGGTCCCCAGGGCTCCATTTCCACTGTAATAGTCTCCTTTGTGTTCTACCTCCCAAGCTCTCTCTCAGGACGGCATCCGTACTGGGAGCCCTCACAGAGAGAGAATCTTATCCTCTCACATTCTAATTTCTAAGCAATAAGGAAGTCTACTTTTCTCCGGCTTCCCAATGGCACTTTAAGCCTAACCTTAGGAGAGATCTCCAATGTCAAGAAAAAACAAGACTTTTTACCATAGCTCTGTCTTGGTAGTTCTGAAAACTGAAATAAAGATAAACAAAACAGCCTACCTCCCTTCTAATTCCCTAAATCTGAGCAATATCATCATCATCATTCACAAAGTTGTGTCTCTGTACCACTATATTCATTTTATATTATCTTACTATTTGTAAGATATCATAATAATGAACAATTCACGAACCACGTCTTTCCTAGTAAATAGCATGCATTTTTAATAATAAACCAAAATTCTTAGTTTGCATGATAAACAAAATATTCTCCAGTGCTCGCCTGCACCACACATTGGCACAAAAGATTTATCCTTATTCACAATTACCTTTATTTCCCTTCTGCTCTATCACAAAAAGAAATGGGGTAGTTGAAGGCACCATCTCCCATAGAATATTTATACAGACATCCACTACCATAAAAATATTTAAGTCAGACTTACTGGTGTCATCTGATTTAAAACCTTTGCAGGAACTATATAACTGTTGGACCTTTTCCCCTTCAAACTAATAGACAAAGGGAGTGAAGGAGAGTCCTTAAGAGAGCCAAGTTGACTCGTTCTTGACCTTCCTCCTTTTAAAATTCTTTTAGTCTGTTCCTCAGTTTTCCACTTTCCTGAATTAAACACCTTGAAGAAAAATCTGTGTCCAAAATGAATTATTGAAAGAAAATAAAAACCTTTTAAAACCAAAATGGTGTCTGCATGAGAAAACAACTGAACTTTTTGGTGTCAAAGTCCACTGACAATTTCCAGACTTGAAAACTTACTCTCCAGAAGCAGCAAGCTCCATTGAGGGAGATAAAAGAGATCAGTAGAATACAGTGTCCTTCAGTATCTCTGGGGCATTGCTTACAGGACTCCTACCAAAATGTGCAGATGCTCAAATTCCATACATACATGAGTGCAGCATTTGCATATAACCAAATAATCCTCCTACATACTTCAAATAATCTCTAGATTACTAATAATACCTAGTAAATGGAAGTGTTTTATAAATAGCATTTATAATGTATTGTTCATGACAAGGAAAAAAAATCTGTACATGTTCAGTACAAATGCAATTTTTAAAAATATTTTCAAATGAAATGATGTATCCCATTTGTGTACAATGAATCAAAATGCAGTCTGTAAAAAAAATAAATAAATAAAATATTTTCAATCTGAGGTTGGTTGAATCCAAGAATGTGGGACCCACGGATACAGAGGGCCAACTGTAATTGGTAACAGGGCACTATGACCTCAGTGCCTACAACAGGCTGAAGCAAGTGTGTTACAAGATGGGGTGAATGACCTGACATGATATCATCAAAATAAAAAGTTCATATTTTTGCCAGCCATACAATATTATACAAACCAAGCATGTACAAGTGTCAGGAGATATTTCAAGGCAGTAACGTGAAATTACAGTCTACATTCACACTGTTGCAGGGCAAGAATCACCTCTGGAAGATATTAAAATGGCCAGAGGAACTATTTCAGCTCTCCAACAGAGGTGCAGCAGTGCCATTTAATATTCTTGTCTACAGAAACAGTGCAGCCCCTTCATGCTTATTTTTAAATGCACATTTTTAATATCCAATATAATGTTACTCTTTAACAAACTCTTTACTCCCTGCCTCTCTGATGAAGCTTCCTGTGGTCTTTAAAGGGATTGTTAACCCAAGAATGGATCACAGTCTTTCTGCATGAGCAGATTGAGAGACACCCCATTAAGCCTTCCAGTATTTACTAGAAAGACCATCTCTCACCTCTGAGGAGATGAGCCAGTTGCTCAGTGATGAGCTCGGGAGCCTCCTGGAGAAGCTCTTTCAGCACGAGGGACGAGGAAGACTCCCGGATCTCAAATTCAGCATCATTCTGCTCAACAGCGTTAATGACCTTGACAACTGCTGATTCCAAAGTTTTATCCTCACTGCAGAGCAAATGGAGGAGAGAAAGAGAAAGAGACAGGGCATGGTTTCTCACTTTTTGGAACTATTTAATCTCTGCTTCCTTACAAATAATGACTTCCCCTCAACAGCCAACACTATGAGTAAACTCAGAAGACTCTGAGGAGTAGGATCTTACACCATGTCTTTTCACATTTCATGTCAACTAAGTACCTCCCCAAGATTACCAGAATATCTTGACACCTTAGCAACTCTATCTCATGCTTCATTGTTGGAAAATAATAATAATAACTAATAATGATACTGAGCTTCCAGTACAGGCCAGACTCTATATAAACAATTGAGGTATGTTATCATATTTTCTGCTATAAAAATGATCCTATGAAATGGGTGCTGGTAAAATCCCTATTTTACACAAGGGAAAACTAAGGCACAAAGAGGTTAAAAAATGTGTTCAAGGTTATACAATTAGTGAACAGACTAGCTAGTATTTAAGCTGTCAACCAGCTCCAAAACTTGCACATCTAGTAATTATGGTTTAGAAAAAAAAAAAAAGTCTGGGCTTATTTAATTCCACAATTTTTTATATGTGAGGTAGAGGTGGATTTTATTAAATGTAGGAAGAAAACTATGGATGAAACCAACTGTATTCTGTCAGAAAAAAAATGGGTGACAATAAAGGAAATGAGGATCTCAATTTATTATTGAAAAGCATACTATTTCATAAACAATTCCAAAACAGAGTTCACAACTTCAATCTCAAAACCAGCCTACATTTTTCCATTTTGAAAAAGTTAACACATAAATTTAGCCAAGCATATGATTATCCTGAATATCAAGCTCTGCTTTGTGTGTAACGTAAGCATCCCCCAAAGGCCGACATGTGAAAGCTTGGTCCCTAGGGGAGAGGTTGTAGAAGACTTGAGAAGCT
The DNA here is from genome assembly GCF_902686455.1 of Sciurus vulgaris. NCBI lineage: Eukaryota > Metazoa > Chordata > Mammalia > Rodentia > Sciuridae > Sciurus > Sciurus vulgaris. The sequence continues at coordinate 11,185,131 of NC_136476.1, read as the reverse complement.
TTAAAAGGTGGGACCTAGTGGGAGTTCCTTGGGTCACTGGGGCCCTGCCTTTAAAGAGGAGAGTGGGAACAGTCTCTTTGTTCCTGGTTTGAAATGTGACCATTTTGACTTCTACACATGTCCCCACCATGACATGCCACCATCATCAGAGACCCAAACTGATGGGGTCAACTGATCTAATGCTTGAACCTCAGAACCATGAGCCAAAATAATCTCTACTTCATAAGTAACCTGTGTTAGGTATCTCATTATAGTGATAGAAAGCTAACTAATACAAACAAGAACTAAACTTTTAGTCCCTTGTCAACAATTGATTGATACATATTACTTAAAAGAATTTCATTTGTTTCAAACAGCATAGGAATAAAAACAGTCCCACATGGGAAGATTGTTTTTCCAAACTCTTTATAACTGAATGCAATAGGACTAATATTAGCATATATTAATACCTATATATTCACTTCCCAAAATAGTTAAATTTAATAATTATTAAATAAATAAGATTTTTTTTCATCTACACTGAGGTCAGTGTCCCCTGGTGCAAGTTAAGAATAATTAGTAAAGTGGCAAGCTACACAAAAAATGAACATCTCAAATGATGGACATATTTAGTGACACTCTATTCAGTAGCAGCAGAAAGTCTACCAAATGGCATAAATGATCCTTGAAGACAGAGAATTTGTCTTATTCCTCTTTATGTATCTCTAGATTCCTGTACCAGTTAGCAGTTCTTAAGTATTTTTTAAAGGAGGCAGAAGATTCAAGTTCTAACATGAATTCTACTAACTGCATGTGGTACCTTGGACAAGTCATTGTGACGCTGGGTTGCAGATTTCCTCTCTGTAATATAAGAAGTTTGAACTATGTGAACTTGCAAAAATCCAGTTTCTACTTAGAGGATAAAGTGGTATGAATGAACAACTGATAATCAAATGATTTTCATGGCCCATCTCTACATATTTTTCCATTTCACTACTGAGATTTTTTTTCTTAAGAACCTTTCAGTTTTATCTAGTGTTTCATTTCAATTTTCATTTCCTATTTTTAACATTAGTACATAAGTCTAATGTGTTGCCATAAGAAAATGTTTGAAATGGTTTAAAATTATGATTTTGATCAGTTTGCTGGCTTTCTACTTAAAGATGTCATATTTGAAATGCAAAAGTAAAAGCAGAGTTGACATAACCCAAATGTTGTCATAAAAGAAGCAAAAATATTCCCTTTTCTCTGAATGACCTCTGCTTTCTTCTTAACTGTTGGCAATTTTTTGTTCCAATTATATAAAATTAAAATATGCTTGACTAGAAATAGAAATCCAGAGGACAACAACAAAAATAATAATAGTACCTATTAAAAATAATTTAAAAACCAGACAAGAAGCAGTTTCTTTTTTGTTTTGTTTTGTTTCCCTTTTTTCCATTTTGTGTTTTAAATTTTTCTACAGGGGCTGGAAGTGTAACTCAGTGGAAGAGTGCTTGCTTCTTGATTTCAATCCCCAGCCCCACTCAAAAAAGAAAAGAAATCTACAATGAACTTACATTAATTGTATAATAAGGAAAGAAATAAATCAATGTTTTCTTTAATGCTGAAAATTTCTATTAAGCAAGGTGCAGTGGAGCATGCCTGTAATCCCAGTGGCTCAGGAGGCTGAGAAAGAAGGATCGCAAGTTCAAAGCTAGCCTCAGCAATTTAGCAAGGCCTTTTCTCTAAATAAAATATAAAAAAGGAAAAAAAGGGCTGGGGATGTGGCTCAGTGGTAAAGCACCCCTGGGTTCAATCCCTGGTACCAAAAAGAGAAAGAGAAAGAGGGGGGTGGGGGGGAGAGAAAGGAAGAAAGGAAGGAAGAAAATTTGTTAATATTTCTGACATTTTACAAACATCTTTATTGACATTCTACTAATGATGCCATCCAATAATGTCCCAACCCTTTCTTCTTGTGATGATAGTTTATATCTTTTTGCCTTGTGAAATATTTGCTATTTCCGGAAGGTATTTCAGAGAAATCTGGTGACTTCCTACTTGACATACTAGATATTCCTGAGTTATTTGTTTTGGTCCTTTTCAATGTAAATAATTAAAATTAAAGTTCCATGTACTAAGACACCAAATTTTTTCAAAGCCTCTGAAATCCTCTGGCCATTCTGGGCCTCCAATTGTGTTCCCTACTGTTCTGCTGACGCTTGTCTTCTGTCTGATCACCTTTCTCCCCTGGGTTTGTCTGCTGAACACCTGCTTCAGGGTCCAGATGAAAGACCACCCCCAAGGCAATCTCCTCCCTCCAGAATGAATGATTTCTTCAGCCTCCCCATTGTTGTTTGGGAAAAGGTTGAAAATAAATTCAGGAGAGAGAGTTCTCATCTTCATTCTGCCCAGCATGTAGAGGTGAACTGCTTTGTTTGCTGCCACAGTATCTGAAATGGATCGACAATCATGTGGGATTTATCAATATATTTCATTGGTGCCTTTCACGACCTTTTTTTTTTTTTTTTTCTCAAGTCTCCACCATTTTTTACACCTTTATGTAACAGAAGGGTCACCCTGCATTTGGGAAGTAGGTCCAATTGATGTATTAGCTGCATTTCATAAATAAGCAGGATTCATTTGGTTCTAGTCTGTCCTGGAAGTCTCAGCTTTTAAGACATCTGCCCAAAACACAATCCTAAGCAAGGTGACAATCGACCAGAAAAACCTTCATTAAGGGATCTGACCTTCAGAGCTTCATGGTCAGCCTTACCTTGCCAGGACGTTGCTGCCAACGAGTGTTATAGACAACTTCCCTTCATCATTTAGCTGATGCAGGTTAATTTCATCTCGGAATATGTGGAATGATTCAGAGATATTCAGCTCTTCTAAAATAAACCTTGTCTCAGTGAAGTAAGTGAATTCAGTTCTTGGGATATTCAGCACTGGTAGACAGAGAACCCCAGGTGGGCTGACCTATCAAGAGAAGAGTGGACTAAATCACCGAAAACAGCAGGAGGGAAGACACAAGGACATTTTCTCCAGCTTGAGGGTAACTGGTAAAAGGCATATAAGTCTTTCAGCAGCACCAAATAATTTGACATTCAGAACCAAATTTCCTGAACACAGTTAGTAGAGCATTATCCACTTAGGGGTCAGGAGCCCCTAATGTTTTCTAACCTCCTTACCATAATTGAAACTTCTCACAACCTACTTGAAATAGTTTATGTCTCACTTCAACCCCTCCATGATTAAACACACATACACTGAGCAAGAGAGAGAGAGAGACTGAGAGAGAGAGAGAGGGAGGGGCAGGCCTTGGTTTCAGTCCCAGCACTGAAAAAAAAAAAAAAGAAAGAAAGAAAGAAAAGAAACACTATATAAGTCACTGAAAACTTATTTAGGAGCCAGATTTAGCCCACACACTAACAGATTGTGATCTTTACTGATTTCTTATATTATAAAGAACCTCTTATGTTCACAACCCTCATAAAAAAATTTTATGTCAATCAGGGGAAATGGGAGATGGGTAGGAGGGAGATCCCCAATAATAAACTTAGTTTTCTATAAGACTATTTTTAAAAAGGCTCCTTATACTATGATTATACAGCAATAAACCTTATCATTATCATTAAGAGCATGTGGGGGTTGGTAACATCAAATTTCTGCAAAGTCTTTATTCTCTCATATCACCAGCTCTGTCACAGCACAGTGCTTGTCACCTGTCTCTCCTTTCTAGCATGACAAAGGCAGAACTTTTGGACCATTTTGTTCCACTATGTTTTCCAGCGCAAAAAACAGTCTAGCTTTAGTAAACATCTAAGAAATATTCATTGAATGAAATAAAGGAGCCAATCACTGCTATAGTATAGTACCCAAAGCACAAACCTATCCCAACAAAGTAGGGTTTTCTCACCTGCAATACTATACTGAATCACAATCATTATTGTTGCATAATAATCATTAGCGATACATGGATGGCACGTTAGTTTTCCTAATTCGTTGATAGTTATCTCTAACTCCTAAATATAAAGTAGAGAAAGGAATCAATACAGGAGTCAAGAGCATGTAGCCTGAGCCTATCCTGGAAGCAACTATTCTGAAGTTGGAGTCAGAAGAACTAGGCTCCTGTCCTAGCCTCTGCTGTATGAACTGGAGACAGCCTTGTCCAATCTGAGCCTGTTTTCCCTATCTGTGGAATGGGGCTCACCTACCAGAGTGAGAAAGATACAAATGGGGTGATATACAGGTAGCTACAAAGCCCTATACTTATGCCAAATGTTCAGGCTCTGAGAGGGAGAAATCAGGATCTCAGGAAAATTTTAATGGTGGTACAGACCACTAGCAGGGCCAGGGCCCAGTAAACTAAGAAGACAAAGGCACAGAAACACAATAGAATTCCCAGTATCTGACTTTTCAGTGATTCCACATTTGTTTCTATGGGGGCAAAGCTTCAAAGAAGAGGATAGTCATACATCTCTCTATATATCTTTTTTCTATCTATTTTATCTCTCCCCGTTATTTTTCCCACCTCTTTTGTTGGATATCATTATATTCATTCAAGACATTGTAACTATTGTTGGTAGGTGTTATTAGTACATCATTTTCTTAAAAATCCATGTCGTTAGCAATCTTAAACATCAATCCAGTTTAGTCAACTGTATGTTCTAATTGGACAAGCAATAATTTTTTGCTCTAGAAGTCAAAAAAACCAGTTAATAAAGTTAGTGTTTAATATGCATATCCTTACACAGGCACAATTATCTTCTCATACCAATTAATCTTTGCTGTAAAGTTCAACAAATTTTAAGATAAATTTGAAATAAAGCCCACATGTAGAGATCGGAATATTTTACCCATCATTTTCGTCAGCTGCTGCCCTGAAGCAGTTCTTGCCACCCACAGCTCATTCTGGAAGATTGGGTTTCATGTGAATTTAAATTGCTCTAGATCAGCTATGCATACTGTCAGGGGCCAAGGATCCAAACAAAATTGGAATAAAACAAACGAGACTCTGGAAAGTTAAAAATCGTGTGAGATTTTCGGAAATATCATCCAAATATCCAAACAGGTTTTAAGGCAATTAAGAGTATCCGGGGCTGATTAATTTTATGGAAGGAAAATTTAAAAACAATTTCTTGAAAGCTGTTTTCCATTTTTTACCACTTTCATAGAGTAAAAAGATTCCCCCTTCAAGAGAGATTATCTTTACTGAGCATGATGGTGGTGTACAAAATCAGGGCTAATAGACAAAACTGAACAAGGACCGATAGAATGTAGATTTGGCATAGAATATCTCTGCCTCTAGAAATTCCAGTTAGTATTCTCTATACGTCATGTGATGTTCATTCAAGTTATTCCACACATATTTTTCTACTCCTTAGGATAAGACTGTCCAACAGGATGATAAAAATAAAATAAAAATTTCTTATCCTTATATTGTTAGTTCTTTGAATTCCCATAAAATACATTATTATAAACATTTTTTATTTTTTATTTGAAAACATGGACCTTACTGAAGCAAGGTTTTATTTTTTTTTCTCAGTTCTTTGCTTTATTATTTTCCCTATAACCTGTGTAATTGTTATAAATCAATTTAATGAAAAATAAATTACATAATGAAAAGTTTGTTACAAGGTCTGGATGAAAACTCTTAACATTTGAATTTAGTTGGGTGGTGAAGCAAGGTTTTATGAAGACGGTAATAAGGAATACTTAGAACAATAGTGAACATATAGCAGGGGCTGCTTAAATGGTTGCTGATTCGTGAATTATAATACTTAACTCTCTGTAAAAATAAGCCAGAACATAGAAAATTAAGTTAATAGCTTCTTTTTTTCCTAGAAAAGGCTGTTCTTTAAAGTTACATAATAATTCAAGTATGAAAGACATAATTCTTCCTCTCACCTTGTCTAGAAAGTAAGCATAGGTAAAAGCAGAAATGAGAGAATCCAGATCACACGATTTGGGGCCAATAACCACATGAACCTTCTCCAAGCGTTTGCTTCGATTCTGAAACAAATTCAAATAAAATGTCACAATTTAACTTGCAACAGATCAACAGAACGAGGAAAAATTTCAATCTTTTTTAAAAAGTATGCCTTATCTACATTAATATATTATGGCAGAGAGTCATACGTTTACCATGACTTTTTACGTGAGAGCTTAAAATCTGTACAACATGCTTAACATTCCAAAAATGTTCATTCCAACCTATAAATTGTCAGGAAGAGAAAGCATGGCTTTATTAAGATAATCCACAATTTCACTTCATTTGAACTGTATTTCTGAGTCATAATTTTTTAGTAAGAGATCATTATACTCTAAGGAAAAGTTGCATAGAATTCCATTATTATTTATTTATATTAGACATTCTTCTTGATATAAGAAACAACCAAAGTTACTTTTTTTTTTTTTTTAATGTCCCTGGCATGCAACATAATCACACACACAGGTGGTAAGGATTTACACTTTCATGTCACAATTTGGGTGACAGGATACAGTCTCTATGCATTATATTCTGTTATTTAGCAATGGAAACTTGTAACACTTTCCTCCCTCAGAAAAAGAGATATGACTAGTATCATCATTCAAAATAAACAAATTACTGTAATTGCTCTTAGGAAGCATTTAATCCCCTCTCTAGAAGTGAACACATACTGATTTTTTTTTCCTGGTAATCTCAATAGTTACTTAAAACTCCTTTATAGGAGGCTGCATTCTTTTGAAGTATCCAAAGAACCAACTGATTCTAGAAAATTCCATAGCAAAACAGTCCAATATGGACAATTGTACCATAATTTAATACCTTTATAGTATATCAGGGACAACACGTGCATATACTTCCCTCACTTTTCACCATTTGTTTTAACCTCTCTGTTTAGGAAGGACTAGAAAACCAAATTAGTTATAATATAGCTCTAAAAGTTCATATAAAAAGTTAGATTGGTCATGATCATTTTAATAGAAAAGACTTAATACTTTATGTGCAGAACAAAGATAAAGCCTTATTTAATAAGCTACTAGGTATTTTACAAATGAATCTAGAAATTCGTTAGTATATATATGCAACTGCTGGCATCAGAGTCACAAACAAGTTAATAAACAATGAGGTTTTGGCCTAAGGAACAAAAGGTAAATCTGGAAGGAGGCTGGGTTAGCGCAAATCACTGGCTAAGATGCAGGATGGACCCTGCAGATGAGTCATCCAATATGTCATAGTTATAAATTTAAATGAGTGCTTTTTTAAAATATTGAGATTTTTTTCCTTAGGAAAAAAAATCATAATTTATAATATGGGATACACTCTCTGAAGATAATTATAACCACCTCTCATCACCACCAAATCTAGCTCCCATTCCTTCTTCACCCAGCTTCCTTCTCTAACCTCTTAAGTATATAGCCGACTCAGTGGGCTGAGTATCCTGTAAGGGTTCTAGTCTAGGCCCAGTTCTCAAAGTCAAGATAGTCACATATTCTAGGAGCACATAACAAAATTTAGGTAAATGGAATTATACTCTATTACGACACATACAAATGCATTAGAAATCATATTACTGTAAATGTCATTCTTCCGAGAAGCTCAGAGGTCTAAGTAGACATTACCTCATTTGTCCTCCCAAATCTTGTGAGACAGAGAGTAAGAAGATGACCAACACTTTTCATAGGTCAGAGTAGTCTGTGTTGGTGCCAGAGTTATTTCCAGAATCCATAGCCTGGAGCAGGGAGCCTGGTCTCCTCTGTCCTGCACTAACCACTCTATAAGGCCACAATGACTTCAGTGTATTCACAATGAGTAAGTGTGGGAATTGAATGATAACAGAGAGTGCTAAATATGCATGCTAAACACAGCAAGGCTTCAGACATTTACAGTATCAAACTTACTGACCTATTTGTGTTCTTATCTAAGCTTGATCATTCCCTCACATGCCTGTGTTCAACCCTAAACTTTGACAAAAGAAGTCATGGGGCAGGGGAGGTGCATTTGTGCACCAATCCATTTCCAAGCCTAAACCCACTTATTACTTAGGATTAAAAAAGAGCTAAATAAGGTTTGTGGGCCCAAATCGAACCCAATCCTCACAACTCAGGAACCATCTATGAGTATTATGATCTATTCCTCCCTCTTCACTTAATGAGAAAAAAGTATATATCATCTTGTAGGTCAGAACCATAACTGACCCCACTGCAAAACTTTGAAGATTCTCCCTGGTGCCACATGTTCATGCTCTCTCAATTTTCTTCTGATTGCCCTTCTTCCCACATATGGTTCATATCATGTCCTCTTCCAAGGCCGTTTGCCCACCCCAGTGGAAGCCACCTTTCCCAGGCTCCAGTGATGTCTTCTCCCACCACCTGCCTCCAACGAAATGTGCCATCAAGGCTATGACAGGATCTATCTGCTTCTCAACTGGCAATTCCAATGGAGAAGGCAGGTCAATGTATACAATGATTAATGTATTACCTATGAAAGCAATGTGCATTTGTTCCAAAGAGACCTTTCAGAAACTGTGCCACCATCCAAAAAGATGACTGGGAATTTTATTCTGGCTGAGAATGCAGGACCAGACAGAAGGGACATCACAATCAGAAGATTCTAAGTGCCTGCCTGTGAGCCTAGAAAAGTGATACCTCAAAAAATCTCTGATGCTTCTTCTAAGTGCCCAATTCCTACCAGTAACTATGGATAGAACAAGATGGCAGTGGAAGGGGGATATCATGGTCCCTGTGCTCAGACAGACTCCTGCCTTCTTGGAAGAATAAAACTAAAACTGGTTGTATACTCTCACACTATAGGTGAGCTCAAGGCGTGGGTAGAATTTGGCTCTTCATGTTGAGTGTACGGGGCCCATTCTGAAGCCTTCCACCAAAAGAACCTTAGCAGTGAAAATAGGAAGCACAGGGATCAAGCCAAATCAAAAGACTGAGAACTAATTTCAGGGATCTGGAGCTGATGGCAGAAGGTCACCACAGAGCAAAGGCCCCACCCGTGAGAACAGCAGTGAAACTGGTTCCCTGAACACAGAAGAGACTCCTGGCTCTAAAGATACTATGCACCTGTCATAGCAGGTCTATGGGCTCCTTCCTGGTTCACATCCCATTATATCCAGAGGCTCACCAATGTTCAGTCTTACTATTGATGTTCCCTGGTACAGTACAAATTGGGTTCTGGATTATCCACACAGACAAATCATGCCCAAACAAAAGGGATGAGCAGATAATTTTACACATTCTGTTTATTAGCATCATTCAACCAGCAGAGACCTGCCTGTGCCAAGTATTGTTCTAAGTACTAGGAATATAGCAGTGAACCAAATGGGCATAAATCCCAGCCTTCATAGCACTTTGAATTTAGTGCAGGAGGTCTGATGAGCTGGATAGCCCAATAATGATCAATGGGGGGAAAGAAAGAAATCATGAAAGGGGAATTGGGTGCTAGGGTGAGTCTCATTGAGAAAGTAATGTCTGAGAAAAGACCTGATGTTAGGGAGTGGAACTTAATGATACCTTAGGCCAAGAGGTAAAAACATGCCTAGCATTTTCAACCAATAATTACTGGCTCTTGTATACATTTTCATGCTTAGGATTTTCAACAAATGACTACTGGCTGGTATATACATTTTCTAAACATAAATCAGCAATGAATAGATCTGGTAAGCAAATACTCCTTCCTTAATATCAACAAGAGCACAACGAGCAAATTAAGGAATTTCAGGAGACTTATTGCCAATGCCTCAACCCAGTGCTGTCCAAGCCCAACAAAAATAAAACACTAATAATGGGATGAAATAGATACTACACTGCTCTGCCATCTGTATACACTTCCAAATAGATTGTCAGACTCTTCCATAATCAATGTATTAAAAATATATTGAACATACCAGTATTCAAGATCATGATTTTAATATGCTTTCAGAGTGCAATCCTATGTACTGATAAAATGAGACTTCTTACTGAAGTTAAGTTCAGATAAATGCCTACACATTCAGATTTAACTGTCCATTAAAGATAGTTGCACTTGTTAGGCAAAAACACTTTAAAACCCACAGAATGCAGAACTTATTAGAAAGCAGACTTCCAGGGCCTTGAAATCACCTTAGATCAGCTTCTTCATAATTTTACACTCTCCAAAACAGTTGCTTTTGTCTATAACTTTTCACAATTAACATCCCATAATAAATGTTTTAACCAAAGAGCCCTGGCAGTACAGTTACACTATGATTTCTCAATACATCTTTTCTACTTCCCTTTTCTTAAAAATTCTATGAACTTTTTTTAAAAAATAATTAATTGAAATGAATTTTGTTTCAAAAGTATTGCAGACAAACCTCACAGAAGTTGGAGAACCTCTTCCTTGCTTACCAAGGCAGAGCACATTTCTTAATCCCTCATCTCTAGTCAATAAACAAAGGAATGAGAGAAAAAGAAGCCTCCCAAATGTATACAATGACACCTCCAAAGAAAGCTAGGCTTAGGAATTTAAGCTAGTGCTCCCCTAGGAACTTCCTGACTCTACATCAATGAGGGACTCCTCCCTCCAAGAGGCTGACTGTGGGGTGGAACAGAGAAGGGTCCAGTTCTTCCCCAGAAGAACCATGCAGCTGTGGCTGCCATGATTCTGCATCAGAAGACTCCAAGAATGCTTACGGGCTGCTTACAACCTGATGGCCCCTGATCCACACCTGCCACAGTCCCCAGGAAAACCGGGCGGGAAGAAGCTTACACAGCCAAATGAGTAGCAAGGAGCAAAGAGAGCTGTGGAGGTGCCCCGCGCAACCTTGGATCAGCTCTGTGCACACAGATAAAGTCACACAATTAAATAAACAAGATGCTCTCTTGATACTGGCCCTGGGATTAAGATGATTTTGATAACTCCTGATCTCCTGAATTTCTAACCTTATCACTACCTAGAGAAAGTCCAGGACCCAGAGGGAAATAATTGTGTTGGGATCAAAGGATATCAACTGAAAGTTTAAAAGACAAAGATGGAAACACTTTCACTCTGTAGGGGGTTCCCAGAATACAGCAATTTCTACCAACAATTGAAATTCTTGTATTTTATCCTCTACTATTTTTAAATTTTTTTCTGATAAGTAATATATGCCATTGTCATAAACCAGGTGCAATAAAAACCAATAAAGCAAGGATAATTACTGTTAACATATTATTGCTTATGCCACATTTTATAATTCATGCATATATATTAACACATGCTTCACGAAAATGGGATGCTTCTATTTCCACCCCTTAGAGACTTACCTTTTGCCTTGAACAATTTTAACAGCTAAATGGTGACAATTGTGAGTACACAAACATGTGTATAACTGAGTTTCTGGAAACAGTGCCTTTTAAAAAAAATCTCCATAATGCCAAATAGGACACTCCGTGCACTGGCCACCCTATCCAGATTCATTCTAATGGTTAATTAATAAACAATAAAAGTGACTAGCATACCATAATCCATTTCTTCTGAGAGATGTACCTCAGGTCATTTGTAAAAATAAAAGCATTTACCAGAATCTATAAATTTGGGACAGAGATGTCTTATATTGAATTTTCTCATAAATGTCATAATTTAATTGGTGACCTAGGTCATGAATATAAACAAACAAATTAGGAAAAGACAAAAGGCTTTCAATGATAAGCCTGAAAAGGACAATGAGGTAATTGAATTGTTTTATTTCCTGATAAAAAGTGAAACTCAGTCAATTCAGATGAACTCATGTTGCCTGTCATATTTCCCAGAATCACTGTTGAACTCTTGAGACCAAGGAATCTCTGAAGTAACAGAGTTGACCGAGCTGTTTCAGATGCTACCCAGAAAAGGACCAGGTCCTGGGACAAGTTTCTAGACTACTAAGAGCAGCAGTTGGAAATGTGTTCCCCAGGCCTGGGGTCAGGAGTGTCTGTATGATGTAAAGTCAGGAAAGAAAAGTGTAAAGAGTTTACACAGAACTTTCACTGGCTACAGACAAGAGGCAAGGGATAACATGAGGCAGAGAAGGTTTGCGGATAAGAGGACAGTCTATAAGAGGTACTTGCAGTTTTTGGATTGGAGGGGTTAAGAGCCCAGAGAGTCTGCACATTAACCGGGTACCTTGACCTCGATGGTCAACCATGATGGGATCTAAGTCACAGTTCCAACATACATTCAGGAATGTGAAACTATCTTTTTATTGCTGCCCATCCCAAAACTGTGAACTCTTCTTATTGATCTTCTCCTCCATCCTCCTCCTCCATTGTAATTGAACTTAGTAAGACATCTCAGAACTTTTTAGCACCAACCTTCAGTATTATAGCACCAGTATTTTTCCTCAGCCTCTTTTTGCCAAACTGAAGAATGTCTTCTCTTAATCTTTTTCAACTTATTTTATTTGGGAAAGAAGGGATGGAGGTCAGTCTAAGAAAATCCACTTATCACCTGTTTTCCCCTGGGTCTCCTTCTGTATTTTCACATGCAAGAGGCCACTGTGGATGGGTGATGGGGAAGCCAAAGCCTAAACCCAAGTATTGCCTGAGGCTCTTCTTGGATGAGCTCTGTGGGTCCCGAGTTTCCTTCAGGCCAGGTGTTTCCTGGAGCCCTGGATATTGGGTACCCAATTACTCTTCTTCTCAGCAGAATCCATCATCCCTCACCTGTTTACTGCCAATCCTGAGAACAAAATATTCTCAAATGGTGCGACCTTAAATATGGTTTAAATACATCTTCTGGATCATAGTAATGACTTGGGTAAGAATTGCTATTTTACTGAGAACATTGAATTTTTAAATATTTTTGTTGAAGATTCTCCTTCTGACAGTGGCCTAAAAGGACAATTTTGGAGGCAGTACTATTATTTTCCCTCTATAACTTCATCCTCCAAAAGTCAGGTTTGGTTCCCCTCACATCCCTACCTTCCCTGAAGAGCCAATAAAGGGAACTGGTCTGCAGAGCTTCCCTAGATATTTTCATTTTCCAGCCAATCCACTTTTGAGAAAGATGCACCTATTGATTACTGAGTGATTCCTTCTAGCTTAGTAAATGCCACAGCTCAGGAGTTTGTCCTCTGTGGTCTTACAGGTCTTTCTTGTCTTTCCACCTTTCCCTCTGCAGACTAGCCTTATAGGGACATGCATCTGGGTTGGCCATCCTTTCCTTTGGCTCCTCTGACCTCCTGCTGTCTTGTATCTCTCCTGAGCTTAGTCCTCCAAGTTTAAGTCATACAAAATCATCTGAGATACAAGTATACAAGTGACTTTCAAAAAAGTTCAGAAGAGCATTTTTTTAAAACTAAATCAGCCACATCAAAGGCAGCACAAGAGTTTTAAAGATTGTAGGAGAAAGAACACCCCTTGTCACATACATATAGACACCAGTGTCACCTGTTTTAGTAAGCTTTAAGCATTGCTGCGACCAAAATACATGAAAGAACAACTTAAAGAAGGAAATGCTTATTTTGGTTCATGCTTTCAGAGGTTCAGCCCATAGTCGACTGATTCCATAGCTCTGGTCTGGAGGAGAAGCAAGTATCATGGAGGAAGTGTTGGCAGAGGAAAGCAGCTCAGGACATGGCAACAGGAAGCAGAGAGCTCTGCTCACCAGGAACAAAATGTAAACCCCAGCTGGGCACAGTGGCACACACCTGCAATCCCAGCAGCTCAGGAGACTGAAGCAGGAGAATCACAAGTTCAGACAGCCTCAGCAATTTAGTGAGGTCCTAAGCAATTTAGCAAGTCTCTGTCTCAAAATAAAAAATAAAAAGGACTGGGGATGTGACTCAGTGGTTAAGTGCCCCAGGGTTCAATCCCTGGTACCAAAAAATAAAAATTAAAAAAAATATATAAACCCCAAAGGCACATCCCCAGTGACCTACTTCCTCTAATCACACCCTACCTGTATACAGTGAGCACTCTGTTAACCTATATCAGTGAATTAATCCACTGATGAGGTTACAGCTCATAATCTAATCATTTTCACCTCTGAAAATTCTTGCATTGCCTCACACATGATCTTTTTGGGGATACCTTATATCTAAACCATAACATCATCTAAGGTTTAACATTAATTACTTTCTAAAATAATATGCACATTAGAAAACATTTGGAAAATATGGAAACTTATGAATACTTAATGAATTCCTTCTAATCTTTTTTTAAAGTCTTATATGAGTATTCTTTTGCAATGCTATAATTATACACATTTTAATCTCTCTTTATAAACTTACTAACATTCTATTCGGTTAAAATTCTAAAACATAAATATTGAAATGATGAGTGATAACTTGTGTTTACTTGAATAATTCCAGTCACCAGGCCATTGCTTAGCACACAGTTTGTGCTAAGTAACTACCAAAAACAATGAATGAATAAATGAATGAATATTACATTTAATGGTATTACTTAATATGGATATCAATTTTGAGATTCATTTTAATTTTTGTTGGTATAAATAAGGTCATAGTAGATAGTTGGATGATAATATTTTTGTGTCCATCCCTATTTTTTTCTTCAGAATAAACCGTTGAATTTTAAGTTTCTAGGTCAAAAAATGTTAGTGTTTTAATGCTTACAGGAAAGGTTGCAGAAATACTTAATTCTCAAATACTTAATTCTCAGATCTTCAATTTAAGCATTATCTTGTTGAGAGGTAAAATAGTATCTTAATGTTGTTTGATTTGTATTTATTATGATTGCTTAAGATGAGTACTTCAGATCATTTTTTCATAGAGACACAAAATTTTATTGTCTTCATATTTTTCTACATGTCTTTCAGGATGTTTATCCTTATTGATGAATAAGCTATTAAAATATTACTAACATTCAACTTTGGTAATGTCAATAAAACACTACTTTGTTTTCTGGCCTTGGGCATCTATGGAACAACCTGTTCAATAGATTACATTAAGTATGCAATAAGCATGCATTATTTAATATGGCATTATCATTTTGAGTACTGAAGAGCCAGGCACACTCTGTGCCATATTTTCCTCAATCTACATACTCTGCTGCTAGACAAAGTTGCAAAAATACACTGTAGATGCTGATAAAGAACAGCCTAGGAATCCCAGCTCTTGACTGGAATGAATTTATTCTTCTTTTTGCCTCATGTCAAAATGATAAAACTAACACTAAATCTGAGACATTGAATATATAATTATTAGTTTTTAAACAAAATGAAATTTTGTTAGGACAACAGTACCAAAAAGAATGATAAAAGTAACACAATGGAAGATATTGTTTGCATAATATTTGCACCATCTTGCCATTAAAAGGACAACATTTCTAATGTGCAAAGAGTTAATACATATTGATTTAAAAAAAAAAAAAAAGACAAACAACCAATGAAAATAATAGGTAAAAGATGTGAGTGGGATAATTATCAGAAGAAGTATACATAGGAAAAGGCATTCAACTTCATTAATAGTCATAGAATTGCAAATAAGACCATAAATAATTTTTTTCTCCACCAGATTAGCAAGAAATTAAGGTTGATTCTCATGAGCAGCCAAGTTTTGGAAACATCACCTCAAAGAGAACTCAGGATAAGCAACTAAGGACCATGTGGTTCATGTTAACTACAAAATATTCCTGTAACTGAGTTTTTAAAAGGACAGTTTATTTCCTCTAGACCAAGCACAATTTCAGAGAGAATCACTAACATCATAATATTTGAACTGAAGTTTAGAGTTAGTAGAGTTGAAATCCTTCAATGGTTTCCAGAGCGAAATACTTAGGGCACTTCAGTGTAGAGATAGAAGCAATTCCAATTTATCTCATTCTTTTAAATATTCTGGTTTTGGGGATATGTTTTACAATGTGCATTATGTGCTAGTATAGTAAACATGAATAAAATTCATAAGTAAATACATATATTGGAAGAATGCACTCAAAAATGTTCCCAAAAGAACTGCACATTGTGAGGTACGCAGAATAAACATCACAATACTCTGGTGTTTCGTGTGTGTGTGTGTGTGTGTGCGCGCGTGTGTGTGTGTGTGTGCATGTGTGTGTGTGTGTGTGTATGTGCATATTTAGGAAAAGAGAGTCCTCACCACCAAATGAGAGTCTATTAAGTGTGAGAGGGGATGATTACTTGCAGCCCATAATATAATTTTTTACTTTTGTGCTATTAGTAAAGTGTTATTTCACAAAAATTTTATTTGTAAGAACCTGAGAAAGGGATGAAGAAAAGTTAACAATTCTCCTCTGCCCACCTGCTGTATCTGACACCACTGTTCACTAACAATGCTGACTTGAGCATCTACCATGTCCAGAGCACTAGTGTAGGAAGTCTTGGGGACACAGGTTCCAGCTGTGATCAGAGTTCTTGCAGCAACCCAGCTAGTGGAACTAGATCTCCGATGCTGAATCCCTGGCCTCATATGATTTTATAAAGTAAAGAATTTTCATGATTATTATGTCATCACATATTTTCCTCTTTCCTCTCAAAATTTGAAATATTTGACTTCTCATTCAGTCCCTTATTCAAACTTATCTATCATTCTGAAGTCATAACAGTTGTAATAATTTATTTTTAAATGTCACAAGCAATGTGAAGAGGTATGCTCTAGAATTCTATCAAAATGTGATTTGCCATTAGTACATGTATACCCAGTCTAGGCCCTGGAATATACATACATACCCCCTTAGACGGGCATAATTGTAATTAGACAAGTGTTACTCAGCTCTGTTCCCCAACATTTGGGTGATTAATGGATGCCCAGTATAAAGCAATTCTAAAATTCAAGTTTAAATGATTTCAAAACAAAAACCACATCTACTGTATTAATAATCAGAGACACTATTTTATACCCCCAGGCAATGGTTTTACGCACAGTGATTTCTAAGGAATTACAGAGTTAACACGGTGCATTTGAGATTTTATAGTTATATTATGTCTCTTTTAGTTGGTAAATATGGGCAATGTGTTGTAAGGCCAAATCAGCTCCTACAGACAGTTAGAAAGGATAACAAGAAGATATATAACTTCATTGCCCAAAATTGTTAGATATTCACATTCAGCCCTTTTTGCAAAATGCTGGCAATTTTTAAAGGTGGGAGATGGGAATGTAGAGTTCTTTTAGACCTCTCTGTGGTGTATATTTGAAAAAAAATCAAATACAAAAATATTTTTCAAGTTAAATTAAAAAACAAATAGCTCAAAGAGCCTGGAAGGGGAAAAACAAAAAGAAGCAAAGAGATTTTAGAAAAAGGGAAAGGAAAAGGATAGAAGTGTGAGAAATAGTCTGGTGTTCCATTTTCAGAATACAGGATTTATCTTTCAATGTAAAATGACTTGGGACATAAGAATGACAACTGGAGGGGAGAGCAGAGTAGAAAGTCACAAGCAGTTAAAGATTCACCACCCCTTGACAAACAGGAGGTGAGAAGGAAGGGACCCAACCCGACCAACAGAGCTAAATTGTGTACTACCAAAAGGCATTCAACCCCAGGGGACTTCCCACCACAAGGGAGATGGGGACAACCAAAGGTATATTTCTTTAAATAACCCAATAGGAGACAATAAAACCAAAGGATTGTGCACTCCATGGTACTCATCCAGTGAGGAACCAGGAGAGCATCTTGAGCTCAAAGGTATAAGAGGTTGCTGTACCTGATCCACGTGTGCCTGACCACCAGGCACCAGATCTTGCAAGACCATCATTAAAGTAAAGCCTTACTTTTTCGCTGTACTTGTGTCTCTAAGTTCATTCTTTAGATTTGGAAAGATGATTGTTTCTCACAGAAGGGAAAAAGGAAGGGAGAAAGGGATGGAAAGGAATGGAGGAAGAGGCAGGACTGGGAGTGATTAATGCAAAGCCCAGGTCCTGGAGTGTGCGCCCTTGGCAGCTGTTCAGATTGAGTCTTTGGACAGAGTTGAATCAGCACTTAGAATTGTGCCTGGTAAAAAGGTTCAACTAAATATTTGTTGAAAGAACAAACCCAAGCAATAAACAAGGAGCCCAAATTCTGAGTTCATGGGCAGCTATAGGCCAGGTTGGGATCAGAGCAGGTTAAGGGTCTGCCTCCCACCTCCTGCGCCTTCCTCCTCTGCTGCCTAGGACTCATGCCCTCCCACAAACTCTCACACTTGTCAGAGCAGGTCGGGGTGCTCTGCTTCATCCTTCACCTTACTGAAAGAGGTGAAGAGAACAGCGTGTGAGCAATGCCATCGGTACACAATAAAAACAGTCCCAGGGCACAAAGAGCTGTTGCCTTCCATGCTGACATGATCCAGTCATAATCCCACGCTTTCACTGAAAAGAAAACATTCTCAGTGGTTCTAGAACTTACTTCCAAAGACTACCAGGCTGATTTAGTATCAAAAAATGACTGAAGGAAAATAAAGGATCGATGACTTCAATTAGCTTTTCTTTGGCTTCTTTTTTCCTGTCTTAATCTTGACAGCCTAATGTTATTTCAGAGCTCTTCTGTAATGTCTCTAAATGTTTATCCTGGCTGCAAATTTAATTTTAAAAAACATTTTTAATGGGTGGAGAAATCACCCCAATTCTTATTTCAAACTTGATTCACTAGAGCACTTAGATCTTCTGCTTTTCATCTTTGTAAAAAAGAAATGCAGCTCATATGCAGGGTGGGTATACACAAGTTTTCCTTATAAATTTTTTGTGTGTGTGTACTGGGAGATTAAACCCAGGGATGCTTAACCACTGAGCCACATCTTCAGCCCCTTTTTTATATTTTAGTTATAGACAGGGTCTCCCTGAGTTGCTGAGGCTGGTCTTAAACTCATGATCCTCCTGCCTCAGCCTCCTGAACCCCTGGGATTACAGGTGTGGACCACTACACCTGGCTTTTTCGTAACAATTTATCAATAGACAACTTAGTATGACACAGTATATTTGTGATCTGCAATGGGTATCTAGGAAGGACTATCATAAGAACTCTCGAGAACAGAGACAAAGTGATCCAAGATAACAAAACCTTGATGCTCTTTGGACATCTTTAATTTACCCATCTTTTCCCAATCTTCCAAACACAGTTTGAAGGTCCTTCTCTAAGAATACAGAAACTTCGGAGAAAGAAACGGCTCATCTCTGTGCAGATGGGTGCTGATAGGTGTTTTGTAGGTGTCCACACGTGCTCCTGGGTCTGTGTGCAGCTCTGGGAGGTCACTGAGGACATGCCCTAAAAGTGGGTAGTGGTACCTCAGTCCCTTCCTCCTCCTCTCTTTTTAAGTCCCCACCATGAAGTGAGCGGCACCATCCTACCACATGATCCCAGTCATGATGGCCACCACTGGCCTAAAAACCAACTATGGACTGAAACCTCCAAAACAATGAACCAAAACAAACCTTTTCTCTTTATAAGCTGATTGTCTTGGGTATTTGCTATGGTGACATGAAGCTGACCAACACAGGGAGTACAAAGGAAGTGATATTAATGTTAACACATATTAGGGAATTCTGTATGACAGAAGCCCACCCATCCTTACATAATCTCAGCAGCATCCTAAGACCAAGGACTTCTGCCAAGGATGGGCAACACCCAACCCTCCAGACTCAAAATATAATATCAATCAGAGAAAATTTATATTACTACTATTCAAGTTTCCCTGCAGTTTAATATTTTAATAAACAATCCTATTTTTTGCTGTTGTTTTTCTCTAAAGTTGGTATAAGTTGCAGGAATTTGACTCTGTTCTAGATTAAAATATTTTTATTTTTATTGAAAAAAAGTGATTTATAACTACCTTAATTTTTCTTTAATGCATCTTTATGCAAAAACAAAAACAAATAGTCTTCTGCCCCTGTCACCAAGTTTCCAGCACTTTCTTCCATGAGTAGGGTTAAAATTGGAATCTTAGCACACTGTCCCTTCTGCGGCTACCGCTACATGACACAGGTTGCTCCAGTTACTTTAATTATTTCTGCTCCTTTGGGTTAGGAGGCTGGAGCTAATTAGTCAGGTCTTCTCTCCCCGTGAACAAGCCAAGATGTGCTCCTAAGGTTCTCCCCAAAGCTTTGCTTTCCTGCAGTCAGCTTTCTGCTGTCATACAAAGATCTATTGCTTTAATACTCACGAGTGTAAATGTCTGTATTTGGAACAGACGTCAGGTCGGTGACACCACACACCTGGCGTGTCTGAAACCCACTCAGATTTGACAGTAATGAACAGATAAGCGGCTAGAAGTAGGCAGGAGGAGAAGAGTTTCCACTCTGATGCACTTATGCAGGTTCACAGGGAAATGTGTAAGGGATGTTTGGGGCGATTACTGTACTTTGCAAAGATGACAGTTTTAATGATGCCATTATTTATTACACTGTGTGTTTTTCAGTGACAGAAGAACTCTCACCTACCGGGTGACCTCTAATGCTCATATTCCCTCTCTCTCTTTCTCCATCTATATCTATCTATCAATATGTACATATATATGTATACATATACATATATCTGTTCTTGCAAATTATTTTGCAAACTAAAAAACTCTTTTTTAAATTGAACAATACCTGGCATACAGTAAAGACTCAATAAAGGTTTATTAAAATTCACAGTTTGTGACACAGGAAGTGTAATAGGATATAGACAAAGATGAAGAATACAGAAATATATACATAGATAAATTCTGCATTATTCCAATGATATTTTAAAAGCATAAGCATACTGACATTAACTGGTAAGAACACACTTTCCCAGTGAAAAGTTTCAAGTCTTCTAAGAATCATATCCTTCCCATATTGGAATAACACGATTTTATCATTCTAAGCAGCAAATAATCTATTTTCCACTCATCCAAACATTTTCCCTTTATCTGTTCTCGCCTAGTGAGAGAACTGGTTGGAGTGTCCAAGCAGAGCTTCTCAATTGGAACATTTTCAATATTAATTTGAAAGTTATTTTTAAATTTTTAAGGCAGGCATAAAGAAAAATAAAATTATGGCATTTGCTGGTAAATGGATGGAGTTGGATATCATGCTAAGTGAAATAAGCCAAGCCCCCAAAACCAAAGGCTGAATGTTTTCTCCGATAAGTGAAGGATGACACATAACAGTGGGAGGGTGGCTGAGGGGGGCAAGAGAGAATGGAGGAAATTTGGATTGTGTAGAGGAAAATGGAGCAGGAGGGAGTGGGGAAAGGAAAGAGAGTAGACTGAGATAGACCTTATTACCCTATGTCATTTATGATTACATGAATGGTGTGAATCTACATTGTGCACAACCATAGAAAGGAAGAGTTGTGCCCCATTTGTGTACAATGAATCAAAATGCAGTCTGTAAAAATAATTTTTTTTTAAATTTCAAGACAGGTTTATCAAGTGACTAGATTTATTAAAACACCTTCAATGCACAATTATTGGAACAAGTTTTCAGCTTTGATGTTCTAAATGAATCAATAACCTAAAAAAGAAAGCCCTTGTAATAAAGGAAGATTTTGTAGTTTTATTTTTGTATTAGACTACCAATTAAAAAGACATCTGGAGATTGAAAATGATAAAAATTTTAAAATGCTATAGAAACTTGAATAACACATATTTAAAATGCATCAGACCACTAAGATCTTTCTCTGTAATAAGCGTCTTTTAAATACATGATATTTTAAACTTTTTACTCATTTTGCAGAATAAATCTTTGTTCATTGGGGCTAATGACAGTATTCAGTAATGAATTAGAGACTCTAAATTTCCTTACCACTTTATTTTTCTTAAGACAGGGATCTTTCTGAGAAATTTCCTTAGCAGGAATCTAGAATTCCAAAAGCAACCAAATACTGTACATTAATTTCTTGATATTGTGGTGTCTGCTCTGAAAATTCCCAGTATCTGGAACAATCAGTGACCTAACACTCCCACCTTACAACCCATGCAAACCCATTGCCTGCTGGGTAGATGGGAAGCCTTTTTACCATACGGAAACAAATAGCCATATTATAAATACTCATCAATCACTCTCTAAATAGCAATTGGATAAGTGAACCCATGATTTGAGAACCCAAAGGAGTAATAACATTTTAGTAGTGATCTCAAATTGATTTAAGAAAGTGTTGTTTATCTTCATTAACGGATCAAAATCCTGCCCTATGCCCTCCTTCCAAATTGTTTTTGTTGGTTGGTTTGCATTTCTTTTTTAAAAGCCTCTAGCAACTAAGACCCTATAGATCGTATTAAATATAAATTTTTCTCAGAAGAAGAGAGTGACTTACCAATATTTTTTGTAATAAAGAGTGACTTTGAAATTCACTCATAGTTTAATTCATTAAGAGTTCCAGAGTAGAAAGAAGGAAGATGCTTAAAAAAAAAAAAAAAATCCTCAATGGGTTTGTTTCTGGAGGTGCTGGTAGAGTGGTGTTGATATTAAAATATGGAAAAAGAGCAAGAGAAGGTGTGGCAAGGTTGGGGCCAGCAAGTCAGGAGGCCATCCTTCCCACTACTTGGTTGGCAGGTCCCAGCTAACTAGAGAAATGAACCCAAGGGACAACAACCCGTTCATAAAAAGAGGGACAGCAGAGTACCTCACTGTCACAAAACTCCAGGGGTGTCATTCATATGGAATGAGATGGTCATTAGGTAGACCTTTGAAGGGGAAATCAGAACATGGTGTCATATATAGAGGGGCAATGACATGAAGACACAAGAGGAAGCCCATCTACAAGTCAGGGATCAACTCGAGTCCACCATAACCTAGGTGAGAGACCTGGAACAGATTCTTCCCTAGCATCTTCAGAGGGAGTGTGGATCTGTCCCCACCTTGATCTTCAACTTCTAGGCTCCAGAATTGCAAGACAACACATTTCTGCTGTTTAAGGCAGCAGTTTTGGGGGTTTGTTAAAGCAGTCCCAGGAAATTAAATTACTAAGACATAGGTACATTATTTGTTATGTAAATCTTTCCATTTTTGTATGTTCTAAATTTTCCATATTAAATTTTTTTTAAAAAGAAGCATTAGACATGATCTCAAAAACATTAATAATTCAGCTATACTCTGCCATAGTGCTCCCAAAGGAAACCACCCAAGTACCCAATACCTCTAATATCCAAAACCTTCTTCAATACATGAGTCTAATTTCATATCTGCAATCCCCTTTCAGGGAATCGCTGGTAAATCTCCTAAATAAGGTGCCAGAGAGTTCTCTTATGCCTCTTGGCTCTTTGGGGCCCCCAACAACGCATCCTCCTCTTCAGCATAATTGAAGCCAGCCTAGCAGTGCTCTAGAAACTCGGGAATGGAGAGAGGAGGGAGAGGAAGAGGAGCTTGCAGCACAAACCCTTGAGAGAAGCTTTCGTGAATTAGTTTTCTGCCCAAACATGAACAGACTACCGGATACACCATGTTGATGGTATTTGACACTTGGTAGGCAGGTTAAGAAAAAGTACACCATAAAGTACATTAAATAACCTCATAATCACATTCAAAGGCTAAGCAAACCGGGGCCACCACAAGTACTAAAACACATGATAACAAAAGCAGTCAGCATTTTCCATACCATATGCTTGTAAATGTTATTCTGCGGGGAACCAATTAAAACTATGGAATACTTAGAACACAGACATATGGAACAAAACAGGGCAACTTATCTTGTCACCACAGTGCTTGCTCAGTACATCTATTAAGGAGATGTGATACTGAATTATTAGTACAAATAAATGTTATCTTAATTATGAATACTAAAAGGCATACCACCACTTCAAGTGTCTGCTATCGTGTGGCACTATTTTGTTTTAGATAGGAGAGCCTACTATCTCCAAAGAGTCACATAAAATACCAGCTGCATTAAGTATCAAAAGTAAAATATTACAACAAACATTTGGTTAGGTTAGGTTCTAATTTTCTCACCCTTTACACTGGGAAAATAATAATAATAATAATATTCTGTGAAATTCACAGGGTTTTTGGTAAACCACTTAAAAAACCATAAGCAAAAAGCACACTGGAAAGTATAATTCCCTGAATCTGTGTCAGGTATTATTTTTCTTCTTATCATTGGAAAGAAGACATGCAGATCATCCAAAAGAAAATCAAGATTGATTCTGACAGCCATTAAGTTAAAATTCTACACAAAGCTTTATTAAGTTTTCCTGACATTATTTAAAAAATGAAGTGGGGCATGGTGGCACAGGCCTGTAATCCCAGTGGCTTGGGAGGCTAAGGCAGGAGGATCGTGAGTTCAAAGCCAGCCTCAGCAGCTTAGCAAGGCCTAAGCAACTCAACAAGACCCTGTTTCTAAATAAAATACAAAAAAAAAAACGCGGGTTGAGCACTTGCCTGGCATGTGTGAAGCCCTGGGTTCAATACTCAGCACCTTGTATAAATGAAAAAAATAAAAAGATCCATCAACAACTAAAAAAAAAAAAAAAAAAAAAAAAGACAATAAAAATAAAATAAATATAAGTTACAGAGGAAAAAATATTTTTAAAAAAACCAAGAAAAAGGGCTGGGGATGTGGCTCAGTGGTTGAGTGTCCCTGCGTTTGATCCCTGACATCCCCCCCCAAAAAAAATTCTGAGCTACATGCATAGTTCCATAGTTACCCGTCTAAAGGGCAAAAGACAGTGGACTTTTTCCATCCCATAACTGAAAATTTATTTGCCATTATTACTTAGTTGAGAAGTGTAACATTTAAAGGCTCCAGACATATGCACTCTAATAAGATGGTTCAAACAGGACAGGAATCATGGTAGGAACTACAGGCTCAAGCAATGCCCCAAATCCAGAGCATGCATGAAATAGTAAAGAAGACATAAAGGAAAAGAGTAGAAAGAGCTTACATCTGAAGAAGTCTATTAACTATACCAGATGAGATCAGGAAGAGACTGACACCTGGGACTACATTAACTAATAATAAATTAGCACCAAAATATGAGTAACGAATCTGAAAACACTATTTCCACATGCACACTCCTACTTTCTTGTAAATGACCTCTGTGCAATTGTGTTTAAAACAAACAAAATTGAAAAAACAAAAAAAACCCCTCTACTTAGGCCTTTTCCTAGACTTTTCTTTTCTACACATACGTTAGTGTCTTAGCCATATAGACAGCCCCTGACTTGTTCTACGCTTGCCTACTTTTGAGTTCCTGAGTCTTTGCTTTGGTGAGACCCTCTGCCTAGAAATTTCCTTCCTCCTTGTCTTCCCAGTGGACTGTGACTCTTTGAGAGCTCTGCTCAGCCATTCCCTTTTCTGTGAAAGCTTTCCTGTCCGCCCCAATTTCCAAATTGTAAATATGTCATCGTGAATATCTGCATAAATCGTGAGCAACTTGAGGGCAGGATTCCTGTTTTAGTCATCTAAGTGGGTCCAAAGTCTTGCAATGCTCTGTGCAGAGAGCAGAGAAGTCCTAAATAAATGTTTAGAAATGAATGATTGGGCCCTCCCCCCGCTGGAGCGCCGTAGAGGAGGCCGCTTGGCACAGCGCTGGGACTCGGAGCAGCCACTGGGGCTCCGGCGGCTGCCCGGGGGAGGAGTGGCGGGGAGAACTGTGTGGACTCAGGACACCGGGGCCTGCCCTGAGGAGGAGGAGAGGAGCGTGGCCACTTGGATTCGGAGAGACTGCGCCAGAGCTGCAGGCGGTTGCCAGAGGAGAAGCCGCGCGGCGAGCTGTTTGGAATCAGAACGACGCTTCTGAACCCCGGGGCCTGCCCTGAGGACGAGGAGGAAGAGGAGCAGCCGCTTGGATTCGGGCGACTATACGGGAACTACAGGCGGTTGCCAGAGAAGGGGCTGCGTGGCGAGCTGTTTGGACCCTGACCACTTCTGAACCCCGGGGCCTGCCCGGAGGAGTAGGAGAAGGAGGAGAAGGAGCGCGGCGGGTCCTTTGGACTCGCAGTGACTGCATTAGCGCTCCAGGCGGCTGCTCAGAGGAGAAGGCGAGTGGTGAGTTGTTTGGTCTTAAAGTGACAGCTCCTGAACACAGGGGGGCTGCCTGGAGGAGAAGCGTGGTGCGACGCTTGGTCTTGAGGGACCACACCAGAGCTCCGGGCGGTTGCCCAGAGGACCCGTGCAGCGGGTCACGTGGATTCAGAGCCACTCAGAGGGACTGCTCCTGAACACCCGGGGGGTTATCTGGAGAAGGAGGAGGAACGGGCAGGGTCACTTCGACTCGGAGTGATTGATTGCCCCGGGCTACGGGTGGTTGGTGGGAGGAGGAGGCACGAAGTGAGTTTCTTGGACTCCTAGTGACCGCACCGGCATACTGGGCGGCTGTCTGGAGGAAGAGACCTGTGGCGGGTCTCTGGGACTCAGAGCGATTGTTCGGGGCCACAGGTGGCTGCTCAGAGGAGGGGCCACGCAGCCAGGCGATTAGGTGCAGAACAGGGTCCCAGGATCTAGGAGGCTTCTGGGTGGAAGAGCCGCACAGAGACAGGCTTAGGGCGGAGTGAAGGTTCCAGGCCTATGGGCAAATTCTCTGAGGAGGGGCAGCCTAAGGAGATTCATCTGCGAAGGGTGAGGCTCCCAGGCCCAGGAGGTAGGGCCGGGCCCCTGGAAACTTTGCAGAGGAAGGCAGCCCAGCCCAGGCAGTAGCTGTAAATTGAGGGGAACCTCTAGGAGGAAACTGACCAGCGAGACCTCCCCACCGGGTGAGTCTTCCCTGCTGGGTGAGGTTTCCCACAAGGACGGTAAAACCAGAGGCTCGGGCCCAAACAGGCCTTGCCTCAGCCCACAGCCTAGGTCCCCTTTGGATGACCATAGGTCAACAAGTGGAGGCACCTCTGCCCACTAGCAGGGAATATACCCCACCTGAAGGCCACCACTCCTAGAGAGGCAGCTTCCTTGTGGAACACCGCATTATCAACCTCCTCCAAGACTTCAGCCTACTGAAGGCTAAGAGGGGATATATATAGAAATCTTCAGGGTCATTGTAAATCAACAGAGGAAATCTGCAATATCTCAGCGGTCCACTGATATCTGAACAACATGAGAAAACAAGGAAAGAAAATGCTGCAAACAAATCTAGATGTTACATCAATAAAACCCAATGACAGCATGGCAGAAGAAATGACAGAAAAGGAGTTCAGAATGTACATAATTAAAATGATCAGAGAAGCAAACGAGGAGATGAAAGAGCAAATGCAAGCATTGAATGATGAGATGAAAGAGCAAATGCAAGCATTGATTGATCGCACCAATCGACAGTTAAAAGAGCAAATACAGGAAGCAAAAGATCATTTCAATAAAGAGTTAGAGATATTGAAAAAAAACCAAACAGAAATCCCTGACATGAAGGAAACAATAAACCAAATTAAGAACTCCATAGAAAGCATATCCAATAGGATAGAACACCTGGAAGACAGAACCTCAGACATTGAAGACAAAATATTTAACCTTGAAAACAAAGCTGAACAAACAGAGAAGATGGTAAGAAATCATGAACAGAATCTACAAGAACTATGGGATATCATGAAAAGGCCAAATTTAAGAATTATTGGGATTGAGGAAGGCCTAGAGAAACAAGCCAAAGGAATGAACAACCTATTCAATGAAATAATATCAGAAAATTTCCCAAATCTGAAGAATGAAATGGAAAATCAAGTTCAAGAGGCTTATAGGACTCCAAATACACAAAATTACAACAGACCCACACCAAGGCACATTATAATGAAAATACCTAACATACAAAATAAAGACAGAATTTTAAAGGCTGTGAGAGAAAAGAACCAAATTACATTCAGGGGGAAACCAATACGCATATCAGCAGATTTTTCAATCCAGACCCTAAAAGCTAGAAGGTCCTGGAACAACATTTTTCAAGCCCTGAAAGAAAATGGATGCCAACCAAGAATCTTATACCCAGCAAAACTTACCTTCAAATTTGACGATGAAATAAAATCCTTCCATGATAAACAAAAGCTAAAAGAATTTACAAAAAGAAAGCCAGCATTACAGAACATTCTCAACAAAATATTCCATGAGGAAGAGATGAAAAACAAAGAAGCAAATCAGCAAAGGGAGGAATTATCCTAAAGGAATTGTCAAATAAAGGAGGAAACAAGTTGTGTCAAACAAATAAATAAACAAAATTTTAAAAATGAACCAAATGACCGGGAAACCAAATCATTTCTCTATAATAACCCTGAACGTTAATGGCCTGAATTCATCAATCAAAAGACATAGACTGGCAGACTGGATTAAAAGAAAGATCCAACAATATGTTGCCTGCAAGAGACTCACCTCATAGAAAAAGATACCCATAGACTAAAGGTGAAAGGATGGGGAAAAACATACCATGCACATGGACTCAGCAAAAAAGCTGGAGTATCCATCCTCATTTCCG
This sequence comes from Sciurus vulgaris, assembly GCF_902686455.1. Classification (NCBI taxonomy): domain Eukaryota; kingdom Metazoa; phylum Chordata; class Mammalia; order Rodentia; family Sciuridae; genus Sciurus; species Sciurus vulgaris. The sequence continues at coordinate 11,156,963 of NC_136476.1, read as the reverse complement.
ATAATGTGGACTTCAAGCCAAAGTTAGTCAGAAGGGATAAAGAAGGTCATTTCATACTGCTTAAGGGAAGCATAAATCAGCAAGATATAACAATCATAAACATCTATGCCCCAAACAGTGGCTCATCTATGTATGTCAAACAAATCCTTCTCAATTTCAGAAACCAAATAGACCACAACACAATAATACTAGGTGATTTTAACACACCGCTCTCACCACTGGACAGATCTTCCAGACAAAAATTGAGCAAAGAAACCATAGATCTCAACAACACAATCAATAATTTAGACTTAACGGACATTTATAGAATATTCCATCCAACCAAGAGTGAATACACTTTCTTCTCAGCAGCACATGGATCCTTCTCTAAAATAGACCATATATTATGCCACAAAGCTAATGTTAGCAAATACAAGAAGATAGAGACACTAGCATGTATTCTATCAGATCATAATGGATTGAAGTTAGAAATAAATGAAAGAGTAAAACACAGAAACTATTCCAACATCTGGAGATTAAACAATATGCTATTATATGATGAATGGATAACAGAAGATATTAGGAAGGAAATTAAAAAATTCTTAGAGGTAAATGAGAACAAAGAAACATCATATCAAAACCTCTGGGACACTATGAAAGCAGTACTTAGAGGGAAATTTATTTCATGGAGCGCATTTAATAAAAGAAGTAAAACTCAACAAATAAACAACCTAACACTACAGCTCAAAGCCTTAGAAAAAGAAGAACAGAACAGCACCAAAAGTAGTAGAAGACAGGAAATTGTTAAACTCAGAGCTGAAATCAATGAAATTGAAACAAAAGAAACAATACAAAAAATTGACAAAATAAATAGTTGGTTCTTCGAAAAAATAAACAAAATTGATAAACCTTTAGCCACACTAACAAAGAGAAGACGAGAGAAAACCCAAATCACTAAAATTCGGAATGAACAAGGAAATATCACTACAGACAGGATGGAAATACAAAACATAATTAGAAGCTATTTTGAAAATCTATACTCCAACAAAATAGAAAATTTCGAAGACATCAACAGGTTTCTAGAGACATATGAATTGCCTAAACTGAATGAGGAGGACATAAACAATTTAAATAGACCAATTTCAAGTACTGAAATAGAAGAAGTCATCAAAAGCCTACCAACAAAGAAAAGTCCGGGACCAGATGGGTTCTCAGCCGAGTTCTACAAAACCTTTAAGGAAGAACTCATTCCAATACTTCTCAAAGTATTCCATAAAATAGAAGAGGAGGGAACCCTCCCAAACTCATTCTATGAAGCCAATATCACACTGATACCTAAACCAGACAGAGACTCATCAAGGAAAGAAAATTTCAGACCAATATCCTTAATGAACTTCGACGCAAAAATTCTCAACAAAATTTTAGCAAATCGCATACAAAAACATATTAAAAAGATAGTGCACCATGATCAAGTGGGTTTCATCCCAGGGATGCAAGGTTGGTTCAACATCAGGAAATCAATAAACGTAATTCACCATATTAATAGACTTAAAGTCAAGAATCACATGATTATTTCAATAGACGCAGAAAAAGCATTTGATAAAATACAGCACCCCTTCATGCTCAAAACACTAGAAAAAATAGGGATAGTGGGAACATTCCTTAATATTGTAAAGGCCATTTATGCTAAGCCCATGGCTAATATCATTCTAAATGGTGAAAAGCTGAAAGCATTCCCCCTAAAAACTGGAACAAGGCAGGGATGCCCTCTTTCACCACTTCTATTCAACATCGTTCTTGAGACTCTGGCCAGAGCAATTAGACAAACCAAAGAAATTAAAGGGATACGAATTGGGAAAGAAGAACTCAAACTATCCCTGTTCGCTGATGACATGATTATATATTTAGAGGAACCTGGAAATTCCACCAGAAAACTCTTAGAGCTCATAAGTGATTTCAGTAAAGTAGCAGGTTACAAGATCAATGCCCATAAATCCAACGCATTTTTATACATAAGTGATGAATCTTCAGAAAGAGAAATTAGGAAAACTACCCCATTCACAATAGCCTCAAAAAAATAAAATACTTGGGAATCAATCTCACAAAAGAGGTGAAAGACCTCTACAATGAGAACTATACAACACTAAAGAAAGAAATTAAAGAACACCTTAGAAGATGGAAAGATCTTCCATGTTCTTGGATAGGAAGAATTAATATTGTCAAAATGGCCATACTACCTAAAGTGCTATACAAATTCAATGCAATTCCAATTAAAATCCCAATGACGTACCTTACAGAAATAGAGCAGGCAATTATGAAATTCATCTGGAAGAATAAGAAACCCAGAATAGCTAAAGCAATCCTTAGCAGGAAGAGTGAAACAGGGGGTATTGCAATACCAGATCTTCAACTCTACTACAAAGCAATAGTAACAAAAACGGCATGGTATTGGTACCAAAATAGAAAGGTAGATCAATGGTACAGAATAGAGGACACGGACACAAACCCAAATAAATACAATTTTCTCATACTAGACAAAGGGGCCAAAAATATGCAATGGAGAAAAGATAGCCTCTTCAACAAATGGTGCTGGGAGAATTGGAAATCCATATGCAACAGAATGAAACTAAACCCATATCTCTCACCATGCACAAAACTAAACTCAAAATGGATTAAGGACCTCGGAATCAGACCAGAGACCCTGCAGATTATAGAAGAAAAAGTAGGTCCAAATCTTCATCTTGTTGGTCTAGGACCAGACTTCCTTAACAGGACTCCCATAGCACAAGAAATAAAAGCTAGAATCAACCACTGGGATAGATTCAAACTAAAAAGCTTTCTCTCAGCAAAGGAAACTATCAGCAACGCGAAGAAAGAGCCTACAGAGTGGGAGAATATCTTTGCCAATCATACTTCAGAGAGAGCACTAATCTCCAGAATCTATAAAGAACTCAAAAAACTCTACTCCAAGAATTCAAACAGTCCAGTCAACAAATGGGCTAAGGAAATGAATAGACACTTCACAGAAGAAGATCTACAAGCAATCAACAAACATATGGAAAAATGTTCAACATCTCTAGTAATAAGAGAAATGCAAATCAAAACCACCCTAAGGTTCCATCTCACCCCAATTAGAATGGCGATTATCAAGAATACGAGCAACAACAGGTGTTGGCGAGGATGTGGGGAGAAAGGTACACTCATACACTGCTGGTGGGGCTGCAAATTAGTGCAGCCGCTATGGAAAGCAGTGTGGAGATTCCTTAGAAAACTTGGAATGGAACCACCATTTGACCCAGCTATCCCACTCCTTGGCCTATACCCAAAGGACTTAAAATCTGCATACTACAGAAATACAGCCACATCAATGTTCATAGCTGCTCAATTCACAATAGCCAGACTGTGGAACCAACCTAGATGCCCTTCAATTGATGAGTGGATAAAGAAACTGTGGTATATATATACTATGGAATATTACTCAGCCATAAAGAATGATAAAATTATGACATTTGCAGGCAAATGGATGAAATTGGAGAATATCATGCTAAGTGAGATAAGCCAATCTCAAAAAGCCAAAGGACGAATGATATCGCTAATAAGTGGAGGTTGACACATAATGGGGGGGAGGGAAGGGTTAGAGTTAGGGTTAGGGAGGGGGGCAAGTATAGAGGAAGGAACTACTGTATAGAGGGTAAAGAGGGGTGGGAGGGGTGGGGGGAAGGGAAAAAAATAACAGAATGAATCAAACAACATTGCTCTATGTAAATTTATGATTACACAAATGGTATGCCTTTACGCCATGTACAAACAGAGAAACAACATGTATCCCATTTGTTTACAATTAAAAAAAAAAAAAAAAAAAAATGAATGATTGGGGAATGTGGGTATAGGGACCATCCCATCACTCAAGCCGTGTCATTGCTAACTCTTACTTTCCCATTTGTGTCCCTCTGACCTGTATCTCAAACTTGGGGGAATATCAAAACCACAGTGTGGGTGCAGGAGGCACTCAGGAAAACTGCTTTTTAAAAAAATGCAGCCCAGGCTCCACTCTGCTACATCAGATCAGTTAGATCTCGAGTTGGGCCCATGTACCTGTGTTTTTAGCAAACTCCTCACCAAAATTCAAGAATCAAGCCTCTATGACTTAGTAATTTCCTTCTTCCCACGAGGTATCATATTTTACCGCATAATTGTTGCACCCAGTTTTTTCCAATCCCAAAACTGGTTTATAACCTTTCATCACGTAATCGTTCCTTGGTAAAATTCTGTTTTATTATGTTGCTTAAAAGGTAATCAGAGCAGCAATGTATTCACCAGTGGTATATGGATGCATATTTGTCTTCTCACACAATGAATGCTAGCCTTGAGCCTAGAAGGTTCAGCGTCTGAGCATTATAGATGTACTTCCACAAGCTGACTTGGTGGTTTGTTTAGGGCACTGCAGTCCTAACACATTATAGGAGAGGCACTGAGGACCGGGCATCACATATCAAAACCAATGATGATAGTGAAGAATCTTCAGATACAGAAGATTAAAATCTATACTTCACCATACTGTAGTAAATTTTCTCAAGTGTAATGTTTGGACTACAAGGCACATATCAGTAACAAATGTGAACTTTTTTTCAGACTATAAAAATGTTCACTAGACCATCACAAAGAAATGATGATCATCAGTATGGACTATTTAGTTTTAGCACATATTCATGGTATTCCGTGCATTCTAATCTTACACCAAAGACAGTTCAGAAATAAATAAGTTTTAAGAAAAACTGGCACAATATAAAAAAGAAGAGCTTCACACAATGCCTCTGTCCACTGTTTTGCAAAAAAAAAAAAAAAAAAAAAAAAAAAAAAATTTTGCAAAAACATCTGCAACAATGTAATAAAATATGCTAGATGAAATTATTTCTGCCAGTCTGCTTGCAAAACCTGTTTTCAGAGAAATTATTTAGTCCAACACAGAGGAACAGTCTTGGATTTTAGAAGCACGCTAATTGAATGGATAAATGGAAATAAAAAATATTCAATGACTACTTTGGACTCAAAATCTCCATGGACTTGACTGAGGTTAATTATCAATAAGTCATCAAAGATATTTCCATAAATGCAAGGAATAGCATGCTTTGCTTGGGAATACAATTGCACTTCATGTTCATAACCCAAATTTACAGAAAGAATGGAAACAAGGTTCCTCCTGACCACATCAGGGCCCCTTCCTGGGCCCAGTTTCCCCAGGACTTTTCCAGACTTTTCCACAGCAGGAAATGAAGGATACTGATTCTGTAAAGACACGTACATAAATAAGTAGGGTTTTAAATTTGTCTTTATTCTTCCTTCTCTCACATACAGATGTATCTATTACACTTGGTGGAGGTGGTGGTGGGAGTCTGAGGCCAACCCACCGATGTCAGTGGAATTGACAAAGAGAACATCGGCACATGTCAATCATTCTAACTCTTCTGCTTCAATCTCCTTGCTACCCAAACATGCCATTTTATGCACTAGTTTTAAAATAACCATTGGATCTTGGAAGAGGCTTACACCTGAGAGGAAATTTTATATATAATTACCCCAATGCCTGCCATCTCCAGAATTACAGTGACTCCAGAGAAATGTTAATCAAACTGCATTACATGAAATATTTTTTTTAGGCACAGAATTTAATAGAGGTTGACACATCTGAAAGAAAGTTGTCTCCTCAGGATGCCATAAGACACAGAAAGCTCTCTAGTAAAGAGGCAGGAGACATAGGATTCAGAGCTGTACTCTACTACTAACTAGCTGTGAGACCTTGATCTAGACACTTCTGTCTTCTCAGGCTCAGATTCTTCATCTATAAGATAATGAGGCTGGACCATATGATTGCTAAAATCCCTTCTAGTTTTACTGGTCTAAAACAAGTCTACAAAAGAAGATGGGTGTAGAAGAGGGACCTCAGGAAGAATTGCAGTGTAAACTACAGAATTTTTGTTTCATTTTTTTCTTATTTTTAAATTTTATTTATTTTATTAGTGCATTACAATTATACACAATAGTGGAATTTGTTGTTGCATTTTCATACATGCACACCATAAAAATTCCCCTAGAATTTTTATTTTAAAAAAAAAATCTAAGAAAAGGTTTCTAAAGGTTGGAACTTCAGGCACTTCTGCACCTGAGACTTTGAGGTAACCATCTAAGAACTCATTCAGTCATACCACCCAAAAGCAATCTCTCTTGGCTGCAGACTCTCTCCTGAGGTTTGTTTGATTAATGTTTAAGAAACATTGAGATATTAAAGTGCAGTAACCAAGAATGGGTGAATAAATGATCTGCCATATGAAGAAAGAAATTTTTCTCTGGTTTACAAGGACAGACTACTGCTACCTCTTATAATATTACCTCCATCCTCTGGGATTTGGAAAGAAAACCTCTCTAGTGGATACCCTTGCCCATGATAAATAAAATCTACTTAGGTAAAGTGTAAGATATACTATGACCCTTAACCAGGGAAATGTAGAATCTGGACTTAGCAGGAAATGGGGATTTAGCAGTGGTGTTGTTATTGACAGATTCTGGAGCTGATCAAGCTGTTTAGCAAGGAACAATTAGGGATCAATAGCCACATCAGCAAGACAGCAGGTCCTGCTGATTTCTCAAAAGTTGTGATCTGTGGGAGAAAAAAAAAGATTAGCACCGTGGTCAATCAGATGGTCCTTGACATCACTGGAGAGTCAAGGTATTGATGAATCTCAGTATAAGAATACAGACTGACTTCAAGGACAAGGCAGCCAGTTAGAGAACCAGATGTTCTCTTTTAAAACAGCTAAAGAGAAGGGAAAAGGAAGGGGCAGGTGAAACAGTCTACTCTTAAAGGACAGGGGTGTGCAAAAGACATACAGTTGGGTATCTTTGGAAGAGGGAAAGTTGCCATGAGCAAGAATTTGACCCATGATGTTCTTATGAAAAAGCACTTGTACCTTTGGCTTCATTTTTCTCACTCAGAGTCTAGACAAGCTTCAAGTTGTAAAGTCAAAAGTTATTTAGAGACGACCACAAATAACCCAGAATCCAGAGAGCTCTTGAATCCCTACAGCAAACTTCTGTTGGCTATTTTCTAAGAGATATAGGATAGATCCTCTACTTTAGAAGAGTTATTAGGAGCACAATAAGGAATTCTGAAGAGGAGTAAGAGTCCTATGAAGTCTTAGTCTGTTGCCTGTGACTACAACAGAAATCTGAAACTGGGTCGTTTATAAAGAAAAGAGGTTTGTTTGGGCTCACAGTTCTGGAGGCTGGGAAATCCAAGATAAGTTACCTACATCTGGTGAGGGTTTTGTGCTGCTTTGTAACATGAATGAAGTCATAAGGGCAAGTGGGCATGTGAGGAAGAGAGAAAATATGAGGGGCAGACTCATTTCCTAATACCCACTCTCAAGGTAACTAATTTGGTCCAGTGAAAGTCCAGGGTTAATCAGGATGAATATTTAGAGTTTTTATAATTTTAGAGGAGAGCTTGAAAAAGTCCTCACACTCCAGTCAGAATGGCAATTATCAAGAATACAAGCAATAATAAATGTTGGCAAGGATGTGGGGGAAAACATATACTCATACGTTGCTGGTGGGACTGCAAATTGGTGCAACCACTGTGGAAAGCAGTATGGAGATTCCTCAGAAAACTTGGAATGGATCCACCATTTGACCCACTTCTTTGTTTATGCCCAAAGGACTTAAAATTGGCATACTACAGTGATGCAGCCACACCAATATTGATAGCAGCTCAATTCACAATAGCTAAACTATGGAACCAACCTAGGTGCCCTTCAACAGATGAAGTGATAAAGAAACGTGTACATATACAAGGGAATATTACTCAGCCTTAAAGAAGAATGAAATTATGGCATTTGCAGGTAAGTGGATGGAACTAGAGAACATCATGCTAAGTGAAATAAGTCAATTCCAAAAAACCAAAGGCCGAATGTTTTCTCTGACAATTGGATGCTGATCCATAGTTGAGGGGGCTAGGGAAAAATGAAGGAACTTCTGATTGTGCAGAGGAGAGTGAGAGGAGAGATGGGGCCGTGGGGATGGGAACAATTGTAGAATGAGACAGACATTATTACCCTATATACATGTATGATTACACTACAGGTGTGCACAGCCAAAGAAATGAGAAGGTGTGCTCCATTTGTGTACAAGGTGTCAAAATGCATTCTACTGTCATGTATAACTAATTAGAACAAATTAAAATTTTAAAAAATAGAAGAGAGCTTGAAAAAATGATGTAATTCTAAAGATACCTGTCATGAAATCAACTAAACCCATAAAAATGAATGCTTTGTCTGCTTCAGATTTTTACAGATCATAAAGAAACCAAATCCCTAGTGGTTTAATATCATTTGTTCCCTTCAAAACTCAGGTTGAAATTTGATTGCCATTTTGGGTTTTTGGGAGGTGATGCGATCAGTAAGAGGGATTCATGCTATTCTCATCAGACTGGGTTAATTCAAACTGAATTACATGGAATCACTCTTTTTTCAAAGTATATCTTTTAAAATATAGAAATACACCGACTTTTATCTCAGTCCTTCGTATCATCAAAATGGTGTATCGCACAGAAAATTAAGAATTATGAAATTAAACTTTTTTACAAAACTTTTCACTTGAATGAACTAGTGATAATATCTTACACTGGAATAGCTTTTGCCTCAATGGACCCTGATAATCATGCTGATGGGAGCCAGGGAGGCTGCATACAGGCAAGCATTTCCCAAAATACGTTCTAGTAAACAATAGTACAGTAAAAAGTTTGGAAAATACCATGGTTAACAATGTTTAAACACATGACCATATCACAAGGTCTCTCAGACGCTTCAGTTTATTGTGTGTACATGTACATGAGAGAGAGAAATGAGGTGTTTCTCAAACTTATTTGATCATAAACCCTTTTTCCATTGCACAACTTATGGAAAGCATTTTGGAATTGTCCATGATCCACCACTTTGTGAGATGCAAAAAAAGTCTGAATCAAAATTTTAGCTATGCTGTATTCAACATCTGAAAAAAACATTTACTGAACATCAATGTATTAGACTCCATTCAAGAAGGTTCTACAACTGATCAAAACCCCTACTTTCACGTAGCTTATATTCTAATGGGGAGCAAGAAAAAAACAAATGAGTAAAATGTGTCATATCAATTACGAATAGATTTCAAGAAAAAAATAATAGGGAAGGGTAACAGTGTATATGTGCAAGTATGTGGGCACATGCACATGTTTATGAGTTTGTGTTGGGAAAGGGACAATATTTTCAGTAAACTGGCCAAAGAAGGCCCTCGAGGGATAGCTGAGGCCACAGAGGAAGTGAGGGACAGAGTTATCACATAGCTGCAGGAGAAGCATGCTGAGGAAAGAACGCAGCAAAGACCCAAGGGTACATCAAAGACAAGGATCTGAAATTTGATTAAAACAAGTTCTGTTTTTAAATACTACTGTAAATATTACACAGTAGTCTTTTAAGAGACCTAACATTTTTTTTAAAGCCATGCATTTTTAAATTATATTTATTTTTATTGAAATTGATATTTCTCTTTTTAAGGACAGATATAGTGTTTTATTTTTTTAATTGAATACAGTGTTTTGTTTTCTTTCCACATTTTTATTGGTGCATTATAATTGTACACAATCATGGAATTTGTTGTTATATGTTCACACATGCACACAATATAACAATATCATTTGGCCAATAGCCATGCATGTTTTAGGTATACATAATTCACAAGTCTGGTACTTCACTGTGAAGAATCACAGTCCTTAGTTTGTTAACCTCAAACTCTGGGCGGGGGGAGGGGGGACGGGGGGGTGTTCCTGGGATATTTTCAGGGACTTTGTGAAGTTAAATCTATTTTCATGAAAACTAGGAAATACAATTTGCCCCTTTCTGGTTTTTTTTTTTTTTTCTGTTTTTGTTTTTTGTTTCTTTGTTGTTTTTTGGTTTTGTTTCGGCTGTGTAGACATTTGCACTGATGGTTTTTCACTACACAGACATTTGCACAAAAGCTGTAGTGGCTAAAACTTACAGAGTCTTGGCAAGAATCAGGGCACTGTAATCTTCACAACCATGACTGCCAGCTTCACTGAGAATGTCCTCAATGAAACATGAAAAATATTAAGTTGATTAAATACCAAGCCTCAGGTACACATATCCTTTTCAGTACTCTGTGATAAAAATAGGAAGTATGCACACAGCATTCCTTTTGCATTCTGAAGACCAATGGCCCTCTAAAAGGAGAAGCAATTATGAGACTGAGCTGTGAGCTGAATTAGCTGCTGCTCACTAAATATTTTTATTTGGGAAAATATAGTGATTTTTAGTATGGTCTTCTTTTGTTAACATGTAATAAATATATACTATTTTTAATAAATTAATAAATAAACGTTTTCCCATTTTTTTCTAATGTAACTATTGATAAATAGAAAACACATAAAGATAAGTTTTTGGTTATCCTGGTTAATTTTTAAAAGTATAAATGTTTTCTCAAAAGGTTCAGAAGCACTATTGTAATAAAATAACAAAAAAGTCATTCACGAACTTATATATGTATGTGCATATATATATGTATATGTGTATATACATCCATATATATGTGTGTATATGTGTATATATATATATATATATATATATGGGGATGTATGTGTATGCACACACGCATTTTTTAAATTGAAATAAAATTCACACAACATAAAATTAACTATTTAGAAGGAACAATTCAACGTCCTCTAGAGCATTCACAAAATGAGGCAACCATCATGCTATCCAGTCCTAAAACATTTTCATCACCCCAAAAGAACACCCTGTACACATTCCGCAGTTGCTTCCCATCACCCCTGGCAACCACCCATCTGCTATCTGACTCCAAGGATTTACCTGTTCCAGGAATTTCATATAAAAGAAATAATTTGTGTCCTTTTGTGACTCACTTCTTTCATTTAATGTTTTTAAGATTCGACCACATTGTAGCATGTGTCAATACTTCATTCCATATATCTTTGTTTTTAATTTATTCATCTTGATCTATTCTTTTAATGGTAAATATATGATCTGATTAGGAAATCTCTGTAATCTAAAGTGAATATGTAAGTATGTGTATAAGGCAATATTTGTCTCAAAGTATATATTTTACACAAGATATTATGGATTTCAGCTGTGCATAAATTTGTTTCTGTTTATAGTTGTTTCTGGGCCCTATCCATAGATTGCCTCTAATTTGCTTATATTTTAATTGACAAACTTTAATATATAAGCAAAATTCTTTCCAAAATATTATATTGTTAACAATATAGAAAGCCAATGCCACTTGCTAATAGAAAAAAATGAGTGAAACACTTCAAATCATCCAAGAATTTATATTATATCACTTTACTTCCTACAATACAAAATGCCCCAATTTGGGGATGATAATAATAAGCAAACATGGTTATAAATTGATAAGCTAAGGATTTGATTAATTCTAAAAGTAGGATTCATTACTTATTCTCTCCTCCCTGGAAAAACTGGTGAAAATATTTATGACTTGAGTGCCACACTACTCACCTAGTACTTGGCAGAGCTTAGGCATAATGAATGAATAACGTTCTTAGCTACAGGTTTGCTTTGAACATAAGAACCAAGTGAATTCAAAAGCCATAAAATTCTTCAAAAAGTTACAACATGGTTCTTGAGTATATTAAAAAACAGATCCACATTTAAGTTTTATCACCTTTACACTCTCTTTGTAATAAAAGAGATTCAAAATACAAGGAGGCACTTGACACTTGACTCCCCTCTTTTTGGGTGCAGAAGTCACTCCTTGGAAATGCATGATTCTCTGTACCAGTTCTTTTATGGAGACTTTGCCAAGTGCAAGAACATCCTTTTCCATGCTCCTTCAATGTGATATCCCAATTCTTCCCACTAAGAGCAGCGATGTATTTTTCTATCCCTTAATTCTGAGCACACCTTGTGACTTGCTTTGTCTAACAGATTAAAAAACTCATCAAGTGGCTAAGAAAATGAAAAGAGATAATGTATGAGAAGAACTTAACACAGTGCCTGACACATAGTAAATCCTAGTTAAACAACAATATCATTGACAGTATGTGTGAAGTAAGCAGCATGCATAGGAATTTTACTCCCTGTTACAGGGATTTTGGTCTGCATCCTTCCCTGACCTTTCTCCTCTCCTCTCCCCACTTGCCAACTTTGGGATGAGCCAGATATTAAAAGTTGATAGCAGACCCAGCATAAGGGCCTGCACACAGCGCATTTGGGTAATACTGAGAAAGTAAGAATTAACTGGCCCATCCTTGGGTTCACTGCAATCCAAAGAACTCCAGGTTCACCTTAGAGTTTACAGCAGTTATGACATAAGCTGGTGGGACTAGTTTAATTTGAACTATCTCCATTGGGTAATTCTGCTCACTCAAGAACTAGAAAAACTGTCAAACATATTGAGTACCATTGGCTAAAGGACTCATATGCACAGTCTCATTTAATTTTCAAAATAACCTTCTGAACCCCAAATAAGATTATATATTTAACAGATGAGAAAACCATTTCCTGTCCTGATTTCCTGAGGTCTACCAGAATAGCTGAAAAGAAATAGGGGAGAGGAAGGGAAATGACCATTAATGTTTATTGAACATTTATTTTTTACCTGACAAACAGTGGAACAGATCTTAGAGGAGATGAACAGTTTTAATCTTTACAGCAATAATTCTAGATAAAGAGCCAACTGTATCAAGAGGCAGCCAAGCATGATGGACATGAATGTGGAGTTCAGAGCTAGGCTGCTTAGGTTCAGAACCCGACTCTGTGCCTTCCTGCCTGTGTATGTACAGTAAATCCTCACCTCTCTCTACCTTAGTTTTCTCATGTACAAAACAGGGATAACAATGCCTACTTATTTTAACTAGGGTTATTGTGAAAATACTATTATTTAGTTAATAAAGAATTTGGAAAATGCTCTTGCACATGATCACATTGGATAAGTATTACTTAAGATTAACATTTATGAATAAACCAAGGCCCAAAGAGGTTAAGGAATGTACCCAAGTTTACACAACTAAGAAGTAATTGAACTTGAAGTTCAGATTCCTTGACTCTCATTTCCAATCACCCTAAGGCTCACAGACTTAGCAGAAAGGATTTGAGATAAAAACAGTCCTCCAAGCCAGAAACCTCATTATATCCCTTAGTAAACTCCCCTCAAAGCAATAACCTGCACATCATTACTCATTTCCACCAAGATCTGTCCTCTGGGGTCAAGCCACCAACTTCCAGACAGAAGCCTCAAGCTTCTCCTCCCAGGCTTTGCTCAGGATTTCCCAGCAAACCATGAAACTGTCTGCAAATATCCCCACTCATGCAAGGCCAAAACATACCACAATCAACTAATAAACCAGGTAAAACTTTCAAAGGACTTTCTTTCCACACAATGACCAGAAGAGGTGAGCACACAATTTAGAGATTAATTTGTCTAAAAGAAATCGCAGCTAGTTTTATTAGGAGGCCAGGAATTTAAGTCCTTACTTTCTATGTTAATTTTCATTTTGTTTATTTGTAAAGTGAATCTTAAACTCAGGTACATAAGTCTGATTGTCTGTTGATTCTAAAATTGGTGGTTTTGAAATTCTCAATATGTTTTCCAGAGGTTCAGAAACCAAAGTAGGAGATCATCACCATCACATCATCACCATCTTTATCAAAGCACACACTCAAATATTTTTATTATGTAGCAAACATAGATTCAAGAGTTTTTTACATTTACTGTTTAATTTAATCTTCAAAAATCTCTTACAAGAGGAATTCAATTATTCTTCCCAATTTACACATGAAGAAACCAAGGCACAGAAACTTTAAAGGTTTTTCCCAGGCATGCTTGTTCCACACATACTTTCCCTGCTGGTCTAAAGAAATTAGCCCCGTTTCCTCAAACCTCTTACTTGAGATGCAGATACAGTCTGAACTGTGTCCGTGGAAGCAATCCTTGCCCAAACCTCATCTGAAGGCATAAGTTCCACTAATTCATAAACTAATTCATAAACAACTGCCCAACAAGTCCATGTTTCCTAATCAATGATTTTACTGGGTGACAAGTTACCCATTGATATGACCTTTAATATCATGTCAGTATGGTTCTGTCCAGGTCTACTCAAGAGGGTGAATTCCAGTTTTACAGCATAAGCAGACTGCAATGTTATTCCTACTTATTAGCTTTCCTTCCTAAAAAAGGATAATAATATGTCCTTGTGCAATACCAAGCAAATTGCAGTTCCTGCCTACTGGTGCAATACCACCCCACTACCATTGGACTTGGCCTTGTGACTTGCTTTGGCCGATGAAGTACCCGTGGAAATGGCTCCTTACAGTCTGAGCAAAAGCTCTAAGAACCATTGCCAGACCCTCCTAGCTCTCTTGTTTGCTCCTGCCATGAGAAGCATAGCCCATGTCTATATTGCTCCTTTAGCTTATATTCCAGAATGCAGAAGGCAGTTGGAACCACGCTGACTTTCAGCAACTTGTAACTGGAGCAGGAAATCCGTCTTTGTTGTTGACAGCCACCAACACTGGGGATTTCTGCTACCACAGCATAACCCAGTGAAAGCAGATTTATACCGAGAGGTACCCGAAATGATTTTGAAAAACTCCAAAACGTGTGCTGATCACCAAACTATAGGAGGTTCCACAAGCCACGCTGGGCTCCCACTGTGTTACAAGAAACAGAACTTTATGTTAAGGGGAAAAGGAACAGGAAAGTGCAAAGGGCCTGTAGAAAACCAAGTGTGAAGGAAGGACACATCATAGAAGCAGAGTGACTGAGCAGAAGCCATCAACAAAGGAAAGAGGACATGAATAATAAAGGAACACCATAAATAACACAGCATCATGTGCAAAGAGGCACCAGGACAATAGGGAGGGTGGCACAGGAGCCTGGAAGCAAATAACCATCCAGATGACAAAAACACTGCCTAAAAGATGGAGGAAATCTAACATAATGGAGATAGAGAGAAAGGCCAAACCATGCTGAGGGGACTGTGAACAGCTCTAACAGAAAAAATAGTTCCACCCAAACCCTGTGTTTCCAGTAGCAAGTTCTGTAGAACTACCACTGATGTGGTCTTGCTCCTGAGCTCATTCCGAGAACCCAGTAAGAGCCCTCCATTTCCCATAAGGCTGCCAGTCCCTGGAGTCCTCTGCTCCCACTTCCTCCCTAAGGCCTTTTCCCATATTTAGGTCTGCTTCTTGGATGCCAGGCCCTGTGAAGCCATTTGTTTTGTATGAGCAAAAATAAGGAATGGGATACATAATACATATTAGAACCGTATTAGCCCAGAGCCTGTCATAAGGGTAAATAGAACCAATGGCTAATGGATTCTATATGTTGTAACTGCAGATTCTTTTTTCCTCCCAAATCAATTTTTCTCTTACCTGAAATAGGATAGCTATAGATTTGTTCCTCAGGCTTAGATTTTAACATCCTAGAAGAAGCATGGTACCTCAGGCAACTGCAGTGTGACTGCAGTAAGGCCACACCTCCTGGGGAAGCATTGCATTTCTGTTGGGAGACACTTTCCCCTAGCTGTGAAGCCTGCAAATTCTAATGCACCCTTTAAAGGGAGCATGAACAGTGTCTCCTGACAAATTCACTTTCTAGATCCTCAAATTGTGGTCTGGGGTGCCAATGGTATCAGCATCACTTGGGAGCTTGATAAAATCACAGAAGCCCAGGTCCAGAATCTGTACTGAATCAGAATGTGCTTTACCAATATCCCTGGATGACTCCCACCCACATGAAAGTTTCAGTGGCCCTCCTGGAATGACCTCTCATCCTAAAATAAGTGTTATTATGTCCCTGTAGCATATTGAGATGGACATATGAGCTAGGATTCTTGGGCACAGCATTCTGGAAATTGAGTTCCAACATTCATTAATTGTGTGTGCTAGAGTGAGTTACTTGATCTCTCTGAGCTTTTGTTTCCTCTTTGGAAACTGGGCATAAGGATGCCTGTCTTTGAGGACTGTGGTCAAGGATATCACATACAAAGCTGCAGAGTTAAATACCGAAAGATGCTAACTTTTGCTTGCTGACAAGGAGCAGGTTTTGCTGAGGGGTAAGGGGCAGGGGTGAAATGCTAGATGAAGTCAGTTTGAGGCAATCGGGGCAGGAGAGAAGAGCCAGCAGTGGATCCTGGGCATGCAAGACATTTGCTTAATTTAGTTGTTCCTGTCTGGCCCTTCATGCTTTCTGTTCTGTCTTTTTAAAAAAGCTGAAGTGTATTTAGAAAGGAGTTATACAGCTAGGAGTTTTGACACACAAGGATTTACTTTCAGAACCTCCTGCCCCACAGCAAGCTAATTATTTAGCAGATGTGCATGATTTAACAGCTACACTGCAGAGTCTCTCAGAGTCTGTGATTTCCACTCCCCCCCAAAACTAAAAAAAAACATTTTCCAAGCATATTTCCTTCAGAATATTTTAAAGACTCTTAACACGATGTCTATAAAGGAATTACCATTCTATGTTAAAATCATCCTGTTAGATAATAAGTGTTCTCTAAAAGAAAATCATGTCAGGCATTTAGGACAATTATAAACCTAAAATTTCCACTAATACAGAAAGTCAAGCCCAGACTAACTTTGAATTCCACCTCCCTAAATTTTTTTTCAATTGTGTTTGAATATTTCCCCATCCCCCGCCCCATACCACCAATGTAAATTAATCAAGTTCTTAAGAAAGATTGAGGTGTCTGGGGTTTTAACTCAGTGGTAGAGTAGATGCTAATCATGCATGAAGTCCAGGGTTCAGTCTGCAGCACATTCTTTCCCCACCCCACTCCCGGAAAAAAAATAAATAAATAAAAGGTTGAAAGACAGACACAGGGAACTCATTGCTTCCGTCTACAGGTCAAAGTTTCTGCTGCATCTTCATCTTTGCACATCTTGAAAGAACAATCCTGTACCTCTGCTATGCTATGGCTATAAAAAATAAATCGCTCTCTGATGCATCCATGCAGGATGCAATCAGGCTTTGGGGCAGTTAATGAATATAATCCAAATAAATAAATAGTTAGGGAGGGGATTTTGAATAAAGAGAGAAAGAAAATTTGGTAGAATCACACTTCCTCTGTAAGCAGGGAAAGAGTCTGTGTTAATAGGCAATTAAACTTCTTTCCCCACATGGAAATCCCAACTGAATCAACACAGGTGACATCCATGTTGCCCATTACAGGTATGTCAGATAATACCCATAGGCTTCCACAGTGACCTGCCTCTCTGGAGCCACCTTCCCATTACAGGTGGCACAGGTTCTCCTGAGTCTGTGGAGCCCAGCATGTTTCCACCAATGACACATTCATTAATCTCACACTTGCAAACTGTATGTCAAAGTCCATCACATGAAACTCACAAAAGGCTTGTGTCCACTTGTGCAGAGGAAAATTCAACTTCAGCATGCATAGATTTCACCATGAGATGGTCTCCTCCTCCACTGCTTTATTTTATGTAGATGAGTTCAAATTACCAATCTCTCAATAAGACTTTCCAATTATCTCCAAAGCATGGACCAATGTTTTTGTTCCAGAAGATGCTTAGTAATCAAAAGACACAGATTCTATGCCCAGCTCTCTTGTTAAATTAACTGGTTGTGTGCCTTGGATAAAGTTAGACTTTAGCTCTCTAGTCTCGTTCTCATCTGTGACAAAAAGATAATAACATGAGTCCCATCCAAGGTTGATCAAATGAGATCATGAAGGTGAGAGAAACTGTGTTCTGAATCGACACCAACTGCAGTCAGCCCTCAATATCTCCAGGGAATTGGTTCCAGAACCCCTTGAGGATAAATTCCACAGATGTTCAAGTCCCTTATATAAAATGATATGCATTTGCATACAACCTATGACGTCCTCCTACATTCTTTAAATTGTTTCTAGATTACTTATAATACCTACACACTAAATTCTGTGTAAACAGCAGTTCTACTGTATTGTGTAGGGAATAATGATCAGGAAAAAAAAAGTCTGTACATATTTGGTACAGATGCAGGGGTTTATAAAATATGTTTGATCTGTGGATAGTTGAACCCACGGTTGTGTGATCCATGGATAGAGTGGGTCAACTCCCCTGGATGATAATGACTAAAACCAGCAGAGTGAAGATGGAAGGTTACAGGACAGAAGATGAATGAGGTGACATTTGACTATGATACTATACATGTGGAGGGTTGACTCTATCACAGCAACTAACTTGTTACTCCATGAAGCTCAGTCCTTTTGAAATAACTGAGAGAGAAAGAGAAAAGAAGAAGAGGTGACTTCCCTAGTCAAATTCTACCTCAGGGTTTCAAATAACAGAGCAATAACTGCCACAGCAGTTTGTGTTGATCATCTTAATTTAGCAGCCAAGTCTTAATTGAACAAGCTACAGATTACTTACTTAGATTCATGGTTTACAAAATCAGCATTCTAGTCTCCTGATATACTGTACAGCTTCACCAATTTGTTGAGAGCATAGACCTAGGTTTCAAGAGAACTGGCCCCTATGTTTGGCTCTGTCATGACGTCCTATGGGACCAGTTACCCTTTCTAAACCTCTCTCAGTTTTGGAATTTGGGAAATTCCATCCATCCAGGGGTCAATTTGGAAATATTTATCAAAAAGTCAAAGCTTAAGCTTTTGCCCTAATAATTACATATTTGAGAAGTCATTTTAAGAATGTAATTCTAAAACAGGATAAAATGTTTTATGTACAAAGATGTTTGTTATCCTATAATTAATGATAAAAAAGGAGAGACAAACAAAATGTTCTATCATAGTAAATCACCTTTACTAACTGGTATTCTATTATTTAAGATGTTGATCCTGAATGCTATATAATAACACAGAAAAATGTTAAGTAAAATAGGAAAATGTATGAAGATCTTATTTTAAAACTTGTGCACAAGGAAGAAAGACTAAGAAAACTGCTTACCCAAACATAACCAACAACCATGTCTGGTTGGATGAAGGTGGATAATTTTTAGTTCTTATTTTTTCTATTTATGGGTAATTTTCATCTTTTCTATATTTTCCAGATTTCCTTTAGTGCACAGTTATTATTTTACAAAGAAACCAAACCTGCAACACAATAGAGGAAGTCGAGACAAAGGCTAAATGTTTCAAAGTTAAGGATCTATAATTCTGTGATGCTGCAAATGTAAAGGTCTGTGACTCTGGAATTGTTAACATAACTAACAGTTATGCAGCAAGAGATCATAAATAAAAGATGATAG
The DNA here is from genome assembly GCF_902686455.1 of Sciurus vulgaris. Taxonomy (NCBI): domain Eukaryota; kingdom Metazoa; phylum Chordata; class Mammalia; order Rodentia; family Sciuridae; genus Sciurus; species Sciurus vulgaris. Next base: position 11,137,691 of record NC_136476.1, on the reverse strand, counting down.
CAATAGAATGTTGTATTTAAACCTGAGGAATCCTGACGGCTGGATTCCACATCATTCCCTGAAGTGAAGGGTCAGGGAGTGTCCAGTGGGACTCGTAGCAATCAGGGCAGCTGAATATCCATCTTGCTGAGAGCAGACTACCAACAAAGGGGCCGGTAGGAATGTATGGCTCAGTGTTTACAAGATTCATCAAAGTAGTCTACATAAATGTTAGCATGTGAAACCCTTTCTAAAGGAATTGTTTTTTATAGAGATGCCAGGGTTGGTCAGAAGGCTATTTTGGGTATGAAATAATTCCACAGAAGTGAGAAATACATATTTTCCCCCACAAGGCTCAAACTGACCTAATGGTTTGGAAGGATAATAAATTTTTCAAAATGTTTTAAAAGCCAGTTCTGGGATGGCATTTTGCTTTGCATCCACCACAGGGAGTTTATGTCTGGTCTTTTCTAGAGACTGGATCCAAGAGTAATGGCATTTCAGGCCACAGTCCAGGGGTGTCAGCCAAATGGCAAGCACACGATCCGTTACAGAGCCACAAAATTTCTTTGCCTTATGCTTAGAGTCTTAAAAAGCAGATTCACAATGAAATGATTGAAGAAGTATTCCGTTAGAAAATAAAATATTTCCTTCTTATTTATCTTTTTCTCTGAGCTATATGCAGTTCCTAAGACCTTGTTTGTGGTTTGCCTATAATCTAAAGAAATACATACGCAAAAATATCAAAGAAAGATGTTGGTAAACACAAAAAAGATAAAACCCTGAATCAAAGTTTAGGCTTGTATTAATCCACAAGAACCAACTGAAAGGCTGCCTTCTTTTTCCTGCAAGAATACGGCTCTCCAAAAGGAAATGACCCTGGAAGTCTGCTTTTGTCATAACTAACAAAGAATGAAATAATCTTACCCTGTATCCCCAAGGGATGTTGTGCACAAATCACACCAGCTTGCTAAGGACCAGGGGAAAGATGGACGTGTGAAGGATGGAGAATGGGAAATGGAAAGAGACATGGCCCCTGGCCTCCAGAGAAGAGCCCAGGGATACTGCTTCCCTGAGGGAGCAGTTGGGCCCTTGTCCTGTTTTCTCAGACATGCCTGTGGCTGTAAGCAGCTGATGTGTCCACCTGTTGTGACATTTCTGTCTTTTCAGAGCTGGGTGCTGGTCTTATCAGAACCTCTGACCACTTGCTACAGAAAATATGTATGAAGAATGCAGAAAGGGGCGAAACCCATCAGCTTGAAGGATGAATTCCACCTCCGCCCTCCTTGGAGCACACAAGAAACCCATGAATGTTTCTCTTTTTGTACTCCTTTGTTAATTGATAAAAGATCTTTTACTTTTTCTTTTCTTTTTTTCCTTGCAGAAAAAAAAAAAATGGACCTTATTGAATTGATGGGCACCCTATTTTTTAAAAATTAGCCACTTATCCTAAAAGTCCTGATTTTTTCAAATAAAAAAAAGAATGGTTCCCATGAGTGGAAACTCTTCCATAAAACCCTTTAATTAATTGTAAGTCCAACAGCAGTCCACCTCTCTTTCTGAGACTTTTCTTGGGGACTTTATTTTTCATACTGTGGTCATTGCTACAGCTCTTCTGGAGTCCAGAACCAAATTAGTTCTTGACTCGGGATGGGAGTGGGGAGTGGGGTGCTCACATCTTGTACACGTCGAGGCCTATTTATGCCACCACACATCAGGCTGGTATTTTTAGCACCGTCATCCTCCTCCATCCTGACTCATGATCACTTGTAATAAACCATGACATACCTGGTTTCACTCAAGAATAAAGTCTCCTACGTAAGAGGCCTCTGCAGACAACCAAAGTTTACCCTCCATGCCAGAACTTATTTCTTTTCTCCTTTTTTCTATTTTAATTACCTGAACAAAAAATTTTTCTGAAATTACTCACATGCCATACCTTTAACAATATTTTTCCTCAATTATTCAGGGTTATTACTATGAACATGAAGCACATATTGGAGTCCATGACGGTGTGTCACCAAGGCTGCATAGATATCTAGGACTATTTATACCACAACAAACACAGTGGCACTTGTCTCCATCTGCTTCTTCCAGGACCCATTTGATTTTGTTTTCTGTGTGTGTGTGTGTGTGTGTGTGTGTGTGTGTGTGTTTCAGGACTTTAACTCAGGGGCATTCAACCACTGAGCCACATCCCCAGCCCTATTTTGTATTTTATTTAGAGACAGGGTCTCACTGAGTTGCTTAGCACCTCGCTTTTGCTGAGGCTGGCTTTGAACTCTTGTCCTCACCTCAGCCTCCCAAGCTGCTAGGATTATAGGCGTGTGCCATTGCACCTGACTTAATTTTGATTTTGTTGGTGCAATTTTCCCATCATAAGCTAGCAACCACTACACTTCCATTTCTATCATCTGTTTCTGAGAGAAGCAACTTCAGGAATACTGTGGCAAAGTACATATGAAATAAAAACATCAATAATGGTAGCTGGCATTTGTATATCTTTGCTGTATTCCTGGTAATGCTGAGAACAATTTTCAGGTATTATCTCACAAATAGTCTCCAAGATAGAGTGTGGGAGGTGGATTTTTCTGTGAGAAACATAATGACGGGTTTCAATAATCAGTTCCAGGTGCCTGAAGGGGAGCTGCCTTTGCCTAACTTCCTGTTTTCGGATGACTCTGGGTGGACTGATGTTGCCAGAAAAGTGAGTTCAGACATAGAAATTGTTGCCCTTGCAACTCATCTCATCCTGAATTTTGGATTTTCTTCTGGGCCACACCACTTTTCAGGCTTACTTGCTCCATGAATCCTTTGGTTCCCCCTTTTTCTCCTATTCCCTCCCAATTCTGCCTCCAACTACCTTTTTTCCTTTCTCCCCTGTTCCTTCAACCCTACATTGTGTGTTAAACAGAACTAACAGTTTCCTGGGACACTGCTAAACCAGCAGACTTGAGAGCCAGAATCAGCTGGGCACAATTGAGAGCTGTGTTCTGATCCCATGTCTTCTCCTTCCCAGCTGTGTCCCCTGGGGGACATTCACCCCACCTTACATTCAGTCAATCAATTCACCAATCAAAGTAATCCCGAAGGACTCCAACAGGAGAGAAGCAATAATGAAGAAAGGTGTGAAATCAAAAGTGCTAACAACCTTGACATTTAAATTTGTTTTTTTCCATTTAAGCTCTTTTTAAATGCATTCTTCTTATGAAAAATTTACTAAATGCCCACAATATTTATAGTTACTTGAAAACCTAGTCACATACCTTATCCTCCAAATAGTTTATCAGTCATTTATTTTTCTTTCAAATGGGCATACAGTGAGAAAAATTTCACAATTTATTCAACAGCCTAACACCGTATTCTTCTCAGAACACATTCTTAATAATATTGGTTGATTAGCTGATTACTCAAGGATTTTCATATAAAACAGGCAACACAGAGAAATGAACCACTCTTAGGTCAAAGGTAAAGACATATGTGCAGTCTCATAAATTACCACCCAACACTATTAAAAACCTGCCAAGTTGTTCAGTTTCATTTAAAGAGAATTAAGTGTTCCGGGAGATGCTGTGGGAACCGGCACTGAGAGAATAAGAGGCTCCTGGAATTGCAGGCAGGCGATTTGGAAGCAAACAGGGCTCTGTTCTTGACTGTCTGTGCATCTTGGGCAAACGTTTCATCTCAATGAGTCTCAGTTTCCTCAAATGAAAAAGAAAAAAAGACTAATCCCTACCACACAAGACCAATGTGAGAGTTAAAAGAAAAAAAAGTGTCTCCTAGCTAAGACTACACAGATATTCAACAAATTCTAGTTAAACTAAAGGGAGCTGAGAATTGTCCTTGTTTCTGTGAAATGTGAATAGAGCTGTTGGTCCTCTTGTCCACTCTTAGCCCTTTTTGCATTTTAATAATATGGATGGAGGTCTTATTCTCTCAGTACATGCACACCTACAACATCCCTAGGACAGGAATGATATTATTGTTTGCATCTTACAGACAAGGAAGCCGAGACTCAGGGGCCCAAGTAATCAAGACAGTGTGTCCAGTAAGGAAAGATGATTGAGTCAGGATCTGAAATCAGATATCTGGCTCCAGAACCCACACTGTCAACCGCCATGCTGTCCTGCATCCAGCAAACAGGAAGTGAGAAGGAGAACAAAGGCCTGCCTTCCTGAGGTTCTTCCAAACACAAAACTCAGGTTTTATGAAAATCTTCTAAGATCTGTTTCAGGGAAGGTGGCTTCTATCATGGGCTGCCTTGTTCCCAGTTTCTGGGCTCTAATATGGGAACATGTGGCTATTATTGCTCCAATCATCAAGGATGAGAAGATAGATAAGCTTTTGACTATGCTGACATTTACTCTGGGCTACTTGTTTTGAAGCCTCCACATGATATTCTCTATTACTAAAAGAGCTGATGCTCTAATATGAGTAGATGAACCCTGACCTGTTGCCAAAATATATTCAAGATCAAATACAATATTATAAAATGTACTTACCAGAGACCAAAAGGATAATTCACTTATAATAAAAGACACGTATACATCAAAGCCAAAAATTATTAAAACAAGTGCAACAAGGTAAAACTAAGAAAGAAAAAATTATTTCAGAAATACTAAGCTAAAGAAAATTAGCACCAACATAGCTTTGAGCTTCCTGGCAGCCAAAGCAAAAGTACCAAATGCATGAAACCAAAGACATGCAATTTTTCTAGACACTGTCATTTTTAAAAGACTCTTTTTTTTTCATGGTTCTATTCATTCTACAAATCCTTATAGAGCCTCAGGCACTATGCTCTATAAGAATTTCTCAGACACACAGGAAATAAAATCATACAGAAATTCTGATCTCTTCTCTCACTGAATTAGAATTCATCAAATATGCCCAATAAGGACATAATGACAAACTGAGATAAGTGATCTAAAACCATTGTTTAAAACCTGACTTAGAGGTCAGTGGAAATGGATAGCAGGGTCATGTTAACAGTGTTTTCAGTCCTCCTAAGAGCAATGCAAAGTGATCATGAGGTTTTAGGGGTGGTGGAAGAGAGCTGTGAATGGTGCTTTCATTATTGAGCACTCTGTGCTTCCTGTGCTCCCTGGTAGCAGCGTGAGATTGGTTTGCAGAACAGCTTGCTGGCCAGTGCAGCCATCCAGGTGGCTCAGTGATGCTTGAGTTACAGTACCTGTTAACAGCCTGATTTTTCTAACCCAGACTTTGTAGGTCTGATATTTTGGGGTCATCTAGAGCCCTATTGGTCTCACAAGAGCCCTCAGGAAGAAACATTACCTTCCCTTGGAGAGCAGACTCCAAAGCTACAGGGCTCAGAAAGAAAGGGGTTTGGGACAATGGCAGAGATTTTGAGTATCCTATTTCATTACCTCTGATGGGGCAGCCATGTATGACTGTGCAGTTTGGATACTGCACAGATTCAGAGGATACCATTGATAACAGAATACACATGAATGTTGCCTCCTGAATAAGACATCCCTACCCTGCTCCAGTTTCCTTTCGAAACAGACTATAAACTCCATGACGCTCTTATAATCCCAGAGTTTAGAAGAAGCCGTGACAAAGGCTACACAAGACCCTTTACCCCTCTGGTCTCACCTCTTTTGCAGTCTACATCCAGGCCTAGGTATTCCTTTCTCATTCTGCTCAGGTAGAATGGAGGGGTAGATGTGAGGAAAGAGTAAAGCCTCTATCACCCAGCCACCATGACTTGTAAGAGCTCCACAGATTAGTACACCACACCCTAAGTGATATCAACACCTGCTCAAATAAAAAGCTACATAGAGACAAACAAGTAGCACCAAAGCTGTCGCCTTTTTACTTAGTTGACATAAAATATTTTTTCAAATCACAGACTAAAGAGTGCCCTTGCTCAGCTGATCACAAGTCCTCCAAGATTCAAGCTGCCATCCGAAGGACAGTGAGCATTTCTTCTTTGAGACTGACCAATCCATTCTGAGATCTGTTTATGTGTTTATACTGGAAAAGTCTGGTTCTTTTCCAAAAGCCCTGGGACTGAGGGACAACCCCCAGCTGTTGGCCTGGATGCTACAGCAGTGAGAAATGGAACCGACTACAGAAATCAAGGGTTCGTTCCCCACCAACTAAGGAGGGTAGCACCAAACTCACAGAAGTGCTTTAGATTCCCAGGTTTCCTGCTCCTAAATGATCTGGCACAAGGCACTGACTCAAGAGCACCTGCCCTCATTTGCACGGGGGCTGGAGCTGGTCCCATGGTCTCTACGGGAGAGCTCAGCAACCCAGATGAAACCATTCTGCAGCTTCTCCTTCATTACTAGTCTTTACCACAGTGCTCCTTTAAAAGATACTTTTAAAATATCCTTTTTATATGCACCTTCTTCCCAGACAGGAAGTCAGGAAGAATATATTCCTCCAATTTCTGATCAAGGAGATTATTCTGCAGACATGCTGCAGTATTTTCTTTCTTTCTTTCTTTTTGAACATAAAAACCCCATATGCTGTGTCCACTCTAATACAGTCACTCATTTCAAGTTTCAGATGTGCTTTCTTTTCCCTATGCCACAGACCACAGAGCATAGCTTAACATTTAGGTCATCCAGAATTTTTCTCCTCCAGAAGTCCCCGTATTGACTAACACCCACCACAGACATCAGCCCTTCATCTGCAGCTGTCATTGCTGAGGACAGGTGCATCCTCTGGACTGCAGTGGAGACTCTATCCTCACTTTCTCTTTGAAAACCATTCCTGGGACGTTGGTGTGCCCTGTATTCTTCCAGCAGCAGCTGACAGGTCCCCTCCAAGCCTGACTCATGACCTACATCTAAGGGTATGTGGGCTGCAGTGGTCCCCACCCATCTGCAGCTGCTTGAATTGCATCAGGTGGTAACTTCTGGGTGTTAAGGAACACTCAGCTGCCAGTCCACCCAGAGCTCTCTATTCATCCCAAGATGATTTCTCGTTTACATCACTTTCCCCCGAAGTTCATGAGACCTGAACCATTTACTTCAATGAATTTGTTCTTGACTTGAACACTTTTCTGAACCGAGCACTATGAAGTTGGGAGGCATTTTCTAAGTTAAAGACAAGGACAGGAAATCCTCACTCCCCAATCTCCCTCAATTTCTCTTACCATGGTGTAACTAAAAATGGAAAGTCAGGCTGACATAAAAAGATTGATCTGGAATGATATGATTTCATTTCTGCCACTATTGCAATGCTGAATGAACAGGTGCAGGAAAGGCCTGTTCATTCAGCATTGCAATAGGGCATTGGCAGGAGAAAAAGAAATTGTGTTTTCACTTCATTTCCATGAGTATCTAGATCAGAAAAGTAGCTGGGTTCTCATACCAGAGTGAGCCAGGCTAGAAGGCATCACCCTTTGAGTTCCTTCTCTACTGCTCAGAGGTTTTGCCTTGCTCTACTCCTTATTGCCCTCACAGTCGTTGTATCCATCCCATAACTGTCACTCTGTATTTGTCAAGAAGGTGTCATTTCTGGAGACTTTTGAAAAGAGTAACTACCTTCCCTACTACCCTCCACCTTCAAATAAGGCTTTTTTATTTTGTTTTCATGAATTGGCTCCAGCCGCCCACACCTGCCCAACCAGGCAGGAGGCAGGCCCACTGGAGGCAAAGGTGATCTCTCTGAGGTCACACTTAGGGTTTACTTCTGCCACTTCTGAGAAATGTTGAGTATTCCCAATGAACCATACATAGTTTGGAGGAGCAGATTTTGAGGAAAGGAGGACATGATGAGATTATGTCATCAAATCTGTCTCAAATTAAGAACCAGACTGGGCTGAAAAACGGATCGAAGATAGTGCTCTCCCAACTCTAATGGAAATTAACCCATGACTTCCTAATAAAAATTCAAACACACCCCTTTCCATCAAGGATTTCTTTTCAATCCAAAGGTTTGGCCAAGAACAGAAAGCTTTTCTCCACGTGGTGACAAAAGAACAACTGTTTCTAGTCAGAAAAAAGAACCCAATTTCTCCAGAATTTTGATTATTAGAAATTATATCTATGGATTATACATAAATTTTGCAATTTATAGTTCATTTATAGTTCATTTCAATTTATAGTCCATTTTGCAATTTATAGTTCCTTTTGACTATTGAAAGTAGCAAGCCCAGATGATCATGAGGTTATATTAGGACTTTAGAAGGATCTCTATTTCAAATCATTAAAAGACATATATCATTCCTATAGAATATCAAAGCAACAAGTAAATATGGGGTGCTGATAATTAGGCATTTTTTAGGTATCATACAGAAAAACTATATTAACTTGTAATGGAAAACAACTTACACATAATTTCTAAACTCTAATTCTGGTTCTAATACAGCTTAAGTGTGAAAACTGGCATAATAAATTTCTGCTCCTTAAAATGTTTTTCAAAGGATTAGCCAAAATTTTTAAAATCCTATCATATTTCCATGAATAAAGTTCTCACAAAAGAATGGCCTAATTATTGATTATACCTTTTTCTCCAAGGAAAAGGTTATCGATTCTCTAGAGTGTTATCACTATTGTATTTGAATATTGAATAGTAGGTAAAAATGTTATTAAAATTTTCCATTTAAAATTTTATTTTTATTAAAAATGTAACTTGTCAGGAAAAACGAGAGACCAAAGATGACCAAAACACCTTTGCTATAGCTAACCATGAAAGGCTGAAGGTGATTTCTGGCCAAGAACCTATTCCAAGAAAAGATAAAATTAGCTTAATTATTCTTCTGACCAATGCAGGAAACTGGTAAGAGAATTTCAAATAACAGTTTCTTTTCCCTGCCTTTTTTTTTTTTTTTTTTTTAATGATGTAGAGCAATTGCTCGTCTAATGAAGGGATTCGGTAAATAAATTACACATTACTTTCAACTGATTACTCTGAAATTGGGACATTTCCTTCCCAGCAATTGCTCTTCAGAAATGAGACAAACCTCTTGCTTACATCAGCCCCCACAAAATACATGTTTATTGTTAAAACGATGGTAAAATAAATGTGATGGGACTGGAGCACAGGGCACAGGTGCATTATCCTTGATCACCATTCATTTCCATCCGACACACACACACCTGTCAAAATTCACTTAAATTTGTTAACGTTTCTTGGCCATTATTCAGTAAAGAACAGAGCATGTACTGATGCCATCAGAAATGTAAAATAGTTACTGAGTTTCTGCAGTATTTTTGTTCACCTGCTCTAGTAAAACTATATGGAGGTCAGTAAAAACAGAAATGATCACAAAGCTTCTCAATACTGAAACACACACACACATTTAACTCTCTGGGAGGCTTAACATAGAAACCAAAGTAATTATATAGTATTAATCAACTTTAATGGTTCTTTTAAAGATACTTACGGTTTAGACCACTATGAGGATTCCACTTTGCTCTCGGCTGGGAATGGACATTTGGGCATCTTCAGGCCCTCCCTTCCTGCACTCCCTTTGTTTTGCCAGGGTAAATGAGATACAGTAATAAAGCCCCAAATATCCTGCCTTGAGAGTAAGACGTCACCTTCACGCAGACTTTACGTTTGGCTTCTATGACGGTTTAAATGCATCATAAATCATGCATTTCCTTCTATGCCAGGCCGGTAAAAAGTGCTTTCATTGTTCATTAAATTGCTTCAAACAAGCACAGGCTTTATTTTTTTTAAGTGCCAAAACAGAAACATTTCCATTAGGTTTACGAATGCTATGCTGAAGAACCAAAACAGTTTGAAATTAGGAAAGTGCTAGAGTCTGTTGTTCCAGAATGTGTAGCAACTGTCAACATACACAGTGAAATTATCAGTCACTGTTTACATGGCAATACAGTAAAATATACCAGGCCAAATGCTGGTCTCCTCCCAGGAGAACAATAAAATCTCACATCGCTGGCAACAGTTGGGGCTCTCTCCCTTCTGCCTCTGCCCCCAATTTACAGATGTGAACAGAGATTAGAGAGGATGTACACTAGGATATCCTTTACTCCTGCACAGAGCAAGCCCTATTCTGGGAATGCTCAGATAAAATGACTGTTTGCAGAATCCTCCCAAATTATAACCTGACTTCCTCACTGGGGTTTTGCACTTGCAGCTCAAGCACCAGTCCTCAGGAATTCTGTTCTTCCTTTTACAACTAAGGTATCACATCTGCACAAGGCTGGGTTCTTTTTTACGAGGAGGACCACACCCATTTATCCCCTATCCTTCTGGAGCGAACTGCAATTTTTGATGAATTTCCAACGTCAGACCAAAGGCACCATAGCTGGACACATGTGACCCCACTTCAGCTGGGTCGCAACCACTCCCAGTTCTGCAACTGTGTCTGGCTGTGGTTGGAGGGTTGATGAGGCAGATTTATCACTTTAAGAACTAGCGTTCCAGAGATTGGGGGTGGGGGGAGGGTAACATCCCTAACACCCTGCCAACTAAGTGACAAAGTTGTCTTTTCCTCCTCTGCTGAGACACCCTTTCCTTTCCATCAGCACGCGCACATACACGCATACAAACCTTGCTCCCTCGACTTACCAGTTTAGATTTGGCGCGTTGCAAAAATTCTTCCATGTCTTTGCTAGGGATTTGAACCAGAGGTACCCGGTGGAGGGGGACGCAGAGGAAGACCTTGGGGACAGGAGCAGGGTCGCCAGAAAGGGGTCCGCTGGGGCGCAGAGACTAGCTGCTACCTCCTGCCGCTCAGAGGCGGCTGAGGCAGTGACTGCGCCCTGGGCGATTTCGTCCCAGGGCTTCGCGCCCCACCCCCGCGCCCCGCCGCCAGCTCTAGGTTACCGACTCGGTCCTAATAAGGAAAGTGGGTGTGCCGCCCGGGAGCCCCAGGGCTCGCCCCGCACGCTCGCTGGCACGCGCCTCCGGGGGCCAGGGCTCCGGGGCGGGGGGTACTGGGGGGTGGCGAGGGGTTCCTCGGCCAATCGCAGGGCCCTGCTGCGGCCTCCTGACGTGGCGAGCCGAAAGATGCTGCAACCATGGACAGCGCCCAGAAGTGCGAGCCAAGTGCAAGGGGCTGCTGCAGAGGGAGGCTCTGCCGCAGGCACCACGCTGCCAGCGAGGGAAGGTGGGAAGAGGGAGACAGGCCCCAGGAGAGCTCCCGTCCTCGGCCAGCGCCTCCTTGGCTGGCTGGCACAGTACAGAAAGCTCCAGCGGTCACTTAATGAGCTGGTCTGCTGGCCTGACCGGGAATGCACTCAGCTAAATTGGCGCGGGGAGGGCGCGGGGGAGGTACTGCTGAGCTAAAAGCAGTACGACCTTGATGGATAATGATCAGAAGAGTAGGCGGGAAGGTTGTTCTAGACTGCATCTTTCCTACCTACCCTCTAAATATGCCCATCAGCAACGGACATCCGCAGTTCTTTCCAACTGGATGCCCTTACGTTGGCCTGGGGCAAATGCATAGATATATCCTCCTGCAGTCCCTATCCACTCTCTCCTATGTATGCCCAGGGAAGGTTGAGGCAATAGAACCTTGCTGCTCATAGTATGGTCGCAGACCAGCAACATCGGCATCACCAAGCTTATTAGAAATGCAGAATCCTTCTGTCCCCCACCCCAATCTACTAAATAAAAGTCTGTTTCTACAAGGTCCTCATGTCATTTCTATGTACATTAAAGTTTAAGAAACACTGTAACAAATACTTAAATTTGCAGTTATGCACCTATTTTAAGCCATGGAGTTTTGTGTGTACTCACTAACCTCACTAGGTTTCCAAACTCCCTCCTACATTTGGGTTTTTGCATATCTGCCTGTAAAACCCTTCTTGCCCTCTCCCCAGGCCCCAGTGCCTGACTAACTTGTGCTTCAACTGATAAGTGGTCTTAAGCCTGGCTGTGCATTAAAATCACATCATAATCACCAAGGCTTTTTTAAAAATAATGCTGATACCTGGACTCTGTCCCCAGTCCAATTAAATCAGTATCTCTGGGCATGAGATCACAATATCAATCTGGTATAAAAGCGACCCAGGTGAGAGATTCTGGTTCTCAGTAAAAACACATGTCCAAATCACTCACAGGGCTTGTTAAAACATAGGTTTCTATGTCTTTTCCCCAGAATGTCATGCTTAATACTCTGGCTTACTAGGTTTGAGAATTTTCATCTTAAGTAAGTTCACAAAGTTTGCTGATGGTGAGGATCCAGGTACCACACTTTGAGATTTGTATTTTCTACTCTGCTATAAATTCTATTCTCCACCAGGCTGTGAGACCTTTTCTATCACATTCATTGATGGATCTCTAACATGACAGATGTTCAGATAACATATGAGGTCCTCAATAAATACTGGTTGATGAAAATAAATGTACATATGGGAAGGCGGAGTTTCTTTGCCCTCTGTGAGTCTGTGTTTCTGACTATATCTGTGTGTGTGTGTGTGTGTGTGTGTGTAAAACTATGTCCCTCCTTGTGATCCAATTATTCCTTATTCAGAGAAATTCAATGAAAAGAAGTCAGCAGAGCCTACAGATCTGATTAAAGGAGAGTGATAGGAACATTAAGCTCTGGGTTACATTCAGGTGGTGAGCTATGTAGAACCTACAGATTCTATCAGCTTTCTTTGCTGACTTAAGTAATTTAAAACCATCCAGGTAAAACAAGTGTTTTGTCAGCCTTTAAATCTGTGAAGGTGCACAGAAGTCAAGTAACATTACTGAGAAAAACTCCTGAGAATTCCTTGCCTCTGACTTCATTGGGGGAACTTAGTGACAATTGCACAATATTGTTTTTTCTTCTGACATTTGGTTATAAACATTCCCAGTAGCTATTACACAGCCTTGAAATGTTGAAATCATTTTAAACTAATTCCCCTCTGATATGCAACTTAATTCATTGATAGGTTCTGATGATTGAGTTTTAGACATCTTTGTGGGGACATTGCTTTGCATACTATACAACCCAAGCCCTAAGTTAGTTGGTGTCTGTCAGTTTTTTGCTCTCAGTTTTCTGTAATTTCATAGCATCCAGAAGTCTAGTGACTTTAACTCTAGGTAAAATAGTGTCAACCATGAATGCACAGAAATTAACTGGAGGACTCTGAAAAATATTGATGCTCCAAGATACATCTCCAGAAATCCTGAATTGAGAGGTTTTGAAAGGAGCCCAGGCATACCTACCTGGTATCATACCAATGTTACATTAATTTGCATTCCCCTGTCACCCAGATACAAAACTGGAGTCCCCTTCATTATTTTATCTCACCCCCTGTAACCAAATAGTCCCCAATCCAATGTTTTCAGCATTTTAAAGAGGCCTCCTCCCACTTCCTTCCTTTCTAAGCATTATCATCATAATTCAATATTTGTATCTGAAGCCATGCTCACCTTCTTGTTTTAGGCATCTTTTGTGTAGCTGTGACCAAAAATATCTGACAAGAATAGTTTAGAGGAGGAAAAGTGTATTTGGGGTGCATGGTTTCAGAGGTTCTGTCCCTGCAACGACTCCTCTGGTTTGGGCCCAACATAAGGCAGAACATCATGGTGGAAGGGACTAGCAGCTCAGGACATAGCGACCAGGAAGCAGAGAGAGTTCCCCTCATAAAGAACAAAATATAAACCCCAAAGGTTCATCCCCAGTGACCTGCTTCCTCCAGTCACACCCTGTCTGTCTACCACAGGTACCACCTAGTTATTCCATTTCAGGGAACTGACCCCCTGATTAGGTCATGCCTCTCATAATCTAATCGTCTTCACCGGTCGTCCCACACATGAGTTCCTTCTCTCCAGCATCCTATGCACTTGTCCGAAGAGTACTTGTCCCATTTCCTCTTGTCTTTTATTTTCATCCTCTGTTTTCGTGATTCCTGGGCTCCTCTCTTTAAGATCCTCATTTGAGCTTCCTTTATTTTGACACTAATTGGCTTGAGTACATTAGTGGAATGGTTACTGCGGACTGAATGTTTACGTCCCCCACAAAATTCACATGTTGATATCTTGATCCTCACATTCACATCTTGATATCATGATGACTTTAGGAGACAGGGTCTTTGGGGGTATTTAGTTTAGATGAGGTCTTGAGAGTACAGCCCCCATGATAGGATTAGTGTCCTTAAAAACAAAGGAAGAGACAACAGATCTCTTCCTGTCCCAACTGCCATGTGAAGACATAGCAAGAAGATAACCATCTGCAAGCCAAGAAGATGGCACCCACCAGGAACCATTGAACACCTTGATTTTAGACTTATCAGTCTCCAGGACTGTGAGAATAAATGTCTGTTGTTTAAAGCACCCTGTTTATAGTAGTTTACCATAGCAACTCAAGCAGACTCTTACAATGCCAGTGCTAGGAAAAAGGAAGTGATTTTAGGAACCATTTGATCCCATCCCCTCCTTTTATTGAGAGGCTACCAAGGTCCAGAGGAGTTCAGTTGTCCTGTTCTGGCCCATGGAGATACTGAGAAGCAAAACTGGGATGGAAGCTCAGCTTTCCTTTATTTCTTCCTTCAGCATTTCTGGAGCATGGACTATGTCCAGGTAGATATTATGTCTAACCCAAGATTCATAAGCCACAATCCTGCCTTAAGGGAACTCACAGGTTAAGCATTATAGTACAAAGGATAAATGCAGCAATTGAGGAATGCATCAGGGATGGTATTAATTGAAATGCAATATGGAGTGGCAACTAAAATCTGGAATGTTTGCTCTGCATGGTAGATTAAACATGGCTACAAATCCTTTGACACTCCTCCCAATGAGAGGAAGGATTTATACTCCCTTTCTGAATGTAAAAGGGCTCCATGATTTCATGAGCAAGAAAATATAGTAGAAATCACATCATGTCCATTTCTAGGACCAGGCCTTAAGTGGCTGACATCTTCTCTTCTTGCCTTTTGGAACATGTGCTCTTGGAACCTAGCCCACATGCTATGGGGAAGCCCAAGCACCCACAAGGAGAAACCTACACAGAGAAATTCGGGACCTTGGGTAACAGCCCAGTTGCCAGCCACGTGGATGAATAAACTTAAAATCAGCAATCATCCCTGCTGAACTCTCCCCAAATTCCAGACTCACAAAATTATGGATTATAAAAAATGATTGTATTGTAAGCCATTGAACTTCTGGGTGATTTTTTATGCAGTAATATATAAGAGAACACTTGACCACTTACAAGCTAAGAAACTGGACAAATTTTTCTTTCTGATCATCAGTACCTTCATTTACAAACAAAATAATTTTCCATCTTAGGATTAGTGTAAAGAGTAAACACAATAACATATGCAACATGCCCAATTTCTAATCAGTTGCTGTCATTATTGTCATTACCACGAATTCATTAAGGAGAGGAGAAATTCAATGCAATAGCCTCAAGTAGAAATAAGGGTCTCCACAAAGATAACCCAACAAAAGAGGACACACTAGGTCAATTGTGGCTGGATCAGCAGTCACCAAAAATGTGAAACGATATGATCATAATTTGTGTCTATGCTATGCCAAATTATTCTTCCTAAGGTTATAATCCTTTGGCAACCTGAGTTTTACATACTGAGAGACCTGGTTCACAGGAAGATATTGCAGATGCTTCTCAGCAATAATATATCTACAAGTACTGCTCACTAATTTTAAATTAGTTAAATTTGTATGTTTTTTATTTCCAAATTACCACTCTTCACCCAACTGGTCACTTTAGAGGCTCTTAAAAGAACACTGTGGCTCTGTACCCATCTCAGATGTTCTTATTTCTGTTAGTGCCACTCTAAGAGCATCTGAAATGTTTCTTAAAAGAGCCAGCTTGACCTGTGCCCAGACCACCAAATCAGAAAGCCTGGACATGATGCCTTGCTGTGTGCTTTTGGGCGGGTTAATGACATCTCTGATCATCAATTTTCTCATTCATGAAATGGGGGGAAATATCCACCCCAGTTTCTTTACAGAAATTGTTACTACAAATCAAATGCTGAGATCCCTATGTACATTGGAAAATATTTACCATGGAAGGGAAAATAATGGGAAAAATCCCTTGGTTTAAAAAAAAATTTTAAAAACAGATACATGCAATCTTTTTAGAAATGAAATGTAACTGGCATGGTGACTGCTGAGTCACCTTTGGGCATATTTCAATGCCAGATGCCTCACTTCAGAAAGGTATCTCAATTCCCTCCCCTTCAGAATACCAATGCCAGAAATGAGGTCCAGAGCCCAGGAAATAAACTCTGGCACATCACTGTCAGTTCAATGCCTTACACTGCCCAGTAGCTCACCTGGAAAGGTAAACATGGAAACTGGAGAAAAATAAGGACACTCTTTTGTTGGTGTTATCCCCTGTATGGTGCGGATGTGCTGGCTACTTTTACATTGTTTCCTGTGACAGAAGATGTTTAAGAATCTGCATGTACCATTTGAATTAGATTTAAAAGCATTCGATATTGTTTTAAGGATGAGAGGTAGAAACACAACTAATGTGCATTAGCTAATGCCTCCTCATTTAGCTTTGAAGCAACTATTAAATGTCTGCTTTTCCCCATGTGGATCATCAAATATTACCCATTTTGTCAAATAATATTAAAAGGAGTTTCCTCTTTTAAATATGTTTTGGCAAATATTTTTAAATTTTTTAAGGTAGGTTTTGTAATACTTTTTAAAAAATAAATTCATCTATTTGTTATCCTTTGTTGGTTTCTGTTAAGAAAGGAAGAGGAGTTATTGGAATTGCCAGTGAGTGACAGGGCCCAGCTTACTTGGGAGAATGTCCTAAGAGTCAAATGTCCAGGCTGTGAACAGAACACATACCACTTGCATCATTTCTGGGAACCACAGACATCTTGTAGAGCAATGAATTTAATTTGAAAGGACAGCAGAGGAGAGGGGAAGTACTCTGGTTCCATGAGTCATCAGGATAATGAGGCAGTGCCTGCTCATTCAGATCTGTGGCCTTTTGAAAGATGGCCTTAAAATCTCCCCTTCCCTCAAACTGTACTTTTTTTGTTGTTTTTGTTTTTGTTTTGGTACTGGAAATTGATCCCAGGAGGGGTGCTTGAGCACTTAGCCACATCCCCAGCCCTTTTTATATTTTATTTTGAGACAGGGTCTCACTGAGTTGCTTAGGGCCTCTCTAAGTTGCTGAAGCTTTGAACTTGTGATCCTCCTGCCTCAGCCTCCCGGGCTGGTGGGAGTAGAGGCATGCACCACCAGACCTGGCTTCAAACTGTATTCATAAGGATGAGCGATTCAAGTTTTACACACTCTCCTCCTACAGAAAGGCATCTTGATTCCCTTCAGAACAACATGGCATATTTTATAATTAGCATAATTATGTACTACACATTAGTTTGGATATGGTTTGAGTGTGTCCCTCCAAGTCCCATGTGTTGGAAGCTTGGTATCCAGTGTGGTGACACGAAGGGGTGGCAAAATGTTAAAGGGGTGGGGCCTACTCAGAGGTGGGTAGCTCATTTAGGGCATTTCTTTTAGAAGGGATTAATGTTGTCACAGAGTAATTGAGTTCCCATCAGTGAGAAACAACAAGACTCATTCCTTGGCAGGTCTTTGACTTCCTGTCTCACCATGTGATCTTCCACACATTCTCTCTCACCATAGTGATACTGTCTTCACCAGAGCAGAGCAGAAGCCAGAATCATGCTTTTGGGCTTGCAAAACTGTGAGCTAAGTAAACCTTTTATCTTTATAAGTATTCAGACCCAGGTATTTTGTTAGAGCAACAGAAAACAGACTGATATACCGTACAGATTTTAACTTATGGTCCCACCTTGCATGTCTACTTGGAAAGCATTTGTCAAGGAGAGTGGTATATTAATAATAATACCTAGATCCTGAAACTCTACCAACACAATCTCTCACCGTTGCAACAATCCTCTAAGGTAAAACACATGGGAACTATAACTGACCCTAGTTTGGAGACAAGCTGAAGCCTCTGATTGTTTATTCACATGAAAAAGACTGAAATTCAGACTCTGGATTTCAAAGTCCCACAGCTTTTCATTAAAACAGCTCATCTTATTAGACAGTTGCTTTGCATGAAATATCATTTTGCATGTATCATTTTACATGAATTATGGCATTGTGTTCTCATAACAAATGTATGAAGCAGGTACCACAATTATCCTCATTTTAAAGACATGCAAACTGAGGCACAAAAAAATACCATTTTCACAGATCTATCCAAGTAGTAAGTAGCCAAACCAGAAGTCTAACTCAGGTGACAAGGTCCAGAAGCCAAGTCCTAAACTGTTCTACATCAATGCATGTTCACCGCCACATACTGCCCAGTAGGTCACCTAGAAAAGCAAACATGGAGATTGGAGAAGCACATCTTTCAAGTGCTCTTCCACACTTAGGAATGGCTCACCTCCAGGCACTGCTCAACCACGTAGGCTTAGCACCAGAGAAATCACCAAAAGAAAGGGGTGAAAGTCTCAGAAACACGAGTATGACAAGTCATTTGAAAACCCTTCTGTAGAGAAGCTGCTTCTTTCCCATGATACCTTCTTACACAGCCCTTATCCTCACACCTCCTCCCCACTTCCCCATCTCTCATAAAGTGGAGACATACCATGTAGTGATGATCAAAAGCTGAAGTTTTAATCCTCTGGATAATGGTTTTAAAGTCTCCTGGTCTTTATGTCCTAGTGAAAAGGAGACACTTGAGTGCATACAAATTCTCAACCTTAAAATTCTAAGATCACAAAACTGAATCATCCAATCATTAGCTCTACAAGGAATATAAAAAATATGAGCCTTATACTGAGTTTTGAAAAGTCCGAATATATTTCTTACTTCATTTGCTTATGTAAAACTCAGAGAGATTACATTTAAATCCTTTAAAAAAGTTTACCTACAAAAAAAGAAAAAGTCAAGTATTTAAAGGAGCATCAGCTTAAAGCTCAGTCATTAAGGGATGTAAATTGACAAGTTTGAAAAGACAAAAATAAAATAGCAGGATTTGTCGAAGGTATTTGTTTTCTTATGTTCCAGATGCTGATGTCTTCAGAAGCATTGTCTGTTCATGACAGGAAGTAGGGACGGGGGAGACTCAAATTTCAGACTGAAGGATGCTGCTAAATTGTTGTTTAGAAATCATTGATCTCTCTCTTCTTTTACAGTGGTGCTATTTCACTAAGAAAAAAAGATGAATTCAGCGTTTAATGTGTTTCCAATAATATCATGTAGAAACTAGTAAAATATAAATGGATTGTTTTTAAAGTCCCACAAACCGTTGATTTCAATGAAGGAAGAAAAAAAAATAGTATGTGCTCTGCATTTTCCTTCTGAATTTCTGTATTTTGAAACCACCATAGTTCCAGAAGGAAAGGAAGTACATCCAAGTCCATGAATGCAGAGCCACAGCATACAGCTGAAGTTTTTGTCTTCTGTACCATGTATTCCTCAGCCTGAGCATCACAACAAAGAATTTGCTTCCCAGGTAACCTGTCAAACTCTCCTCAAACCACCTCCGAGTCACACTGCCTGGGTTTAAGGCCCTTTGGGAAGTGCTGCCCTCTGAGAGCTCCACTAAAGTGTTCACTCAAGTTGATATTCCATGAGACCTAGCTCAGAAACTTAAGTTGGGAACAATTCTATCTCTTTTCCCTCGACCCACCATCTTACTTTCTTGTAATGAAAAAAATAAATTCTAAAAACTCAGCAATTGGAGAAAGTTGTTCTATGATCACTACCAAATTGCAATAAGAACCCAGTTTGGTCATTTGCTTATTTAACAATAAATTTAGTAGAGTGAAACAGACATTATTATCTCATGTACATAAATGACTGTATGACCTATGTGATCCTACAATATGTATAATCAGAAAAATGAGAAACTACACTCCATTTATGCATGTTCTATCAAAATGTAAAAATGCATTCTACTGTCATATACAACCAATTAGAACAAATCAAAAAATCAATTAAAAAATAAATTTACATAGATCCATTTCCCCCAATAATCTAGTTAGTTAAAAACTAGAGGATGAGGATGTAGCTCAGTGGTGAAGTGCTTGCCTGGCATGCCTGAGGCCCTGGGTTCAAATCCCAGCACCACACACACACACAAAATCACATTGCCAGGGGCTGGGACTGGGGCTTATTGGTAGAGCACTTGCCTAGCATGTGTGAGGGAGCCTCTGGGTTTCAATTCTCAGCACCACATAAACAAATTAAATAAAGGTCCATCAACAACTGAAATATATTTAAAAAAAAATACTTCATTGTACAGATCACAAGAGGAAAGCCACTGGTCTTTGGGGAAATATCACAGACATCACCAAAACCATTCGGTAACAGTCAAAAGCTTTGAAGACAGCAGGTGTTTTATGTTGAATATTGTGTCATCCACCACATGCAATTTTAGGTAATAAGACTTCACATTTTCTCTCTTCTTGGGAGCTATAAGGCTCCAGAGGACAAGGTTTTGGTCCCGCCCCTCTGAATCCTCCCACTGAATCCAGCACTGTGCTCTTCCCAACAGGACTTCAATCTTAATAAGTTTTTCTCAATTCTAGCTGAAGCCTTAAAGAAGAGAGGTTCATTAATCATGCAGAAATGGAAAGAAATGCAGGTATTTTTAAAATGTTTTATTAGGTTTTACCAGCAGGTCAAATGATGGTTTTTAATTGTGTTAAAAGGCAGCATCTTCTAGAACGCTGACTAAGCCTAGTGAAGGCCTAGAAATAAGCCAGATGAGGAGAAAGTAAATCACTAAGATCAGAATTATTTCTGAACCACAGAGTCAAAAAGCAGGAAGACTAAAATATACTTTTAAATAATCTCAAATATACATCTGCTAATTGTCATTTCAATTTCTCAAATATTTGTGTATGCACATGTGCCCATTCAACACTGAATAATTAAAATGAAGGCAGACAGTTGAACTTTGCACACAAGCAGAAGAAGCCTGGAGTAGAGAAAACGGGCAGAGGTGGGAGGGAGAGAGTGCAGGAAACCTGTATTCTTTCTGTGTGACAAAGAAACCTAAGAATGACCCCCTGGAAAGTGACAACTCCAAATGTGGGAAAGACCCCTAAAAGAAGGAGGAAAGAATCAAGGAATTTTCCATCTTCACAAACATATCCATGGCAAAGCCTTTATGTAAGGGACAATGTTTCTGAAGCCCCCACTACTTCCCAGACACTATTGTAGGTTCTTGAGATGCACATGGAACATGCAGGCTCAGGGACTTCAGGTGGAAGGAGGCAGATGTTGGTTTAGAATGCAATACCCCAAAATACAAGCCTTTGGAAACTGACAAAACAGTAAAACCAGGAAGGTCTTCCTGACCTTCTCTTCCTTCTCATTGGGAACCAAATTATAGCAAGCACTATATGACTCTCATGGTATTATATACCAGTCTGTGGAAGCTAGATCAAATGTTTCTTTTAAGGGTGTTTAATTTCTATGGACAGGACTATTTTGATTCCTCAACATTTGATAAGCAGGTGATTAGTTTCATAGAATCATTGAACTTTAGGCTTACATATTGAACCTAACATAGCTCTCTGCATACACATATACACACTCTCATTCTTCTGAGGAGAAAACAGAGGCTTGTCTAACAGCACACAATTAGCTGGAGTTAAAGTGGCTACTCCTGGCCTCTTGTCAGGTCCAAGAATATTATTATTCTTCCACATGGGAATTTCTTAAGAGCTGCTCTTTGTAAGTACTTGCAGGAAAGGCCTACAAAGAAGTATGAGGGGAAATGGAGAAGCACTCTTTGGCTTGGTCAGTCAATCAAACTGTGGAGTATGGATTTGATAGATTAGGCCATTAGATGCTTTGCATAGCCCAGTGGCAAAATAGGACCAAGAATTCTGGAGATCTTGCCTCTCAATTAGTGCTGTTTTCATTACAGCATGTTGACTCCCTTCATCAATCAATTCTCATAGAGTTATATTTTCTTAGAACTAGATTTCTTGGTAGCTCAAACTTTGACACCACTGTAACACAAGGGACACAGTTCCACTAATAGAGTGGTTTACTAGCTGCTAGGGTGGAGGTGGAGGTCAAGATAAGGAAGAACCCCAACTGTGGGTTTAAGTAGAAAGTAGGGGATGATCATGTAAAGGTAGACAAAGGGCTTCTGGGGATGCTGTTCACTCCCTTTCCTCTCTGTATTTTGCCAAATTCAATGTTCCTTGCAGACAACATGTGCCAAAATAATTATTTAAAAGGTTTCTCTAAATAACAAATTTCCAAAGTGCAGACACTCTTTGGAATTATCACATAATCATGCCAAATCTCTGCAAAATTTGGTTGCCCTTAATGCACCATATTGTCCTTAATGGAATAGACCCAAATATACCTCAATTTGTTTTCGACCTCTAAAGAAAATTTAGAAAAGTCAGAGATTAAAACAGGCATTAAAAGTTATTAATATTAGAATATACAAATTAAAACTATCAAGTTTTAATTTGCATTATGCATTATGAATTTTTAGGTGAAAATCCATATAAACTGTGAGAGCTGAAGATTTATTCATACTTTCCAATAGTGTGCTAGTAAATGTTTAATAATTGGTTCTCCAGAAGAGAGAAAGTTCTGATTTGTAGCATTTGCTGATGTACATGAAGAAAATACTCCCACAGGGGCTAGTTGTAAGACAACGTGATGCTGGTGAACAAAAACCAGGGAGTAGAGGCAGACAGCTGTCTGGGTGCTGCCAGTCAGTTCCAGCATAGCATTGACCCTTTCTAAGAAAACATTAAAAGTGTTTGAGATGTGCTTATCATCTATCAGAAGGCCTACCTTAGGTATGTATTATCAAAAAAATAGTGAAAAAAGTGAGAAAAGACATGCAAAAAGATTTGCCATAAGGTCATTTACAACATCAATTTTTTGAAAAAACTCATTGTTCATGAATACAATAATGGGGCTCCACTTTGTTCATGTCTTCCTCCGTGCCCTTCACCCCAACCCCAGCAACCATTGACGTTTTTATTTTCTCTATGATTTTACCTTTCCCAGAATCTATGTAGTTGAAATCATTCAGTGTGTATCCTGTTCAGACTTCTTTCACTTAACAATATGAATATGAGTCCTCACACTCTATTTAGGGCTTACTGGTTCATTTCTTCTTCACTAAATTGTGGGATAGTATTTAAAATTCATTGAATCTCATTTTCTCATTTGTAATAGGAATAACATATTTGATAAGGAAAATATATATATATTGGCTAGGATAAGCAAAGAATGATGGATCCTCCCTAGAGCTTCCAGAAGGAATGCAACTCTGCTGACACTGATTTTAGACTGTAAAACCCATAACAGACTTATGACTTCCAGAACTGAAAGAAAACAAATGTGTATTGTTTTAAGCCAAGTGTGTTTTAAGTGGTTGGGGATGAAATAGGAAACAAATACAGGTAGTTGGCTCAGCATTCACTTTAACATCTTGTGGACCTTCCCAAAAGTAAAAGCTAGAAATCTGAAAACTACATTTCCCAGCATCTCTTGCAGCTAGGGTTCTGAGGTACTACTTAACCCTGTTTAGATTCGCTTGGGCAAGTTTCAGAAGGTGGAAGTGAGGCAGAGATGGTTTTTCTGTTGCTTTTGGCTGAATTTTGCTACAAAATCCATTTGTGGAGATGTATTTCTGCAGTAGCATTCCAGCAGGGTGCTCTCAACTCCTGGAGTCACAGAAGTCAAGAGACAGTTTTGAGGCGGTTATGTGGATTCCAGTCCTACTGCAGTCTTCTGACTTCCCACCTTCATGGAAGAGGTAGTTGTTCCCCTAACTGCTAAGCTCTGCAGTGTCCTAGGAGTCTCCTAACGGCTCAACTTAGACCATGCTCCACTAGCATTTCCATTGATTCCCTATGCAGCTAATTCTTTCATTAAACCACTTCCTGCTTACAGTAACTACAGTTGATATCCTTGGTGCAGTAGGATCCTGACTGATATATTCTCTATTCTTAAGCCATCCCAAAGAAGGGAAAAGCTCTCAACTGAAAATCTTTGATCATCTTGGAGACTGAACATCAACCAACAGGCCACTGTAGCAACTCCACCATTCTCTCATGACTAACCAACATTTCCTTTTTAACACTGTATTACATCTTTTAATCACCTTTCTTTAATCAGGTTTTCTTAACTTTGAGTTTTCCTTGGAATCGGACCAAGATCTGATCATAATTTTGGTGAGTCCAGGAACTAGGAATGGCTTTTAAAAATTTTAAAGGCATTGTATAAGGTAATGTCTCTCAGCCCTATGAAGGAACTTTTTAAATTACTCACACTAAAGAAGAAATATGTGATTGGCAGACTCCAAGAACAAAGCACATTTACTGCAGCTCTCTTAGGGAGAGATGACTTTTAAAAAGGTTAGAAAAGGTTTTAGCAATTTACTTACATTGATTTGGATCTGCAATTATGAAATGTATTCCTTTTTTATATGACTCTTCAACCACGTGAATGCTCCAAAAAATGTATGGCAACCACAACTCTCAACATAGTCTTCCTGAGTTCCCATAAGTAATTTTGAATTAAGAAAAACTTTATCTACATATCTCTTATTTTTTAAACATTGTTTATTAAAATTTCCAAGTATGTTACAAAAGAATAAGTGATAGGGAAATCACAATCATTAGTATTAATGAATTCAGATTTAATGAATTAATGATTTGTGACCTAAATTCCATAAAACTTATCTTTCTGGGGCTCCATCCTGGCCTGAATTTTCTGACTAGTGTTCTACTCCTTCATTTTTAAAGACATGGACAGGACTTGACAAGAATTTTCCACACAGAGTCAGATAGGCAATTTTTTGGCTTTGTAGACCTTGACATTGATCATTTACAGGATCTTTGTCACAACTACTCAGTTCTGCCCTTGGGGGGAAAAAGCAGTTGATTCATGACTATACTTCAATGAAACTTTATTTGTGGACACTGAAGTTCAGATTTCATACAATTTTCATGTTACAAAATATCACTCTTCTGTTGACACTCATCAACCCTTTTTAAATATAAATGCCATTATTAGTCAAACAGGCCATAGGTGGTACGCTGGGTTTAGCTTACAGGCCATAGTTTGCCAATGCCTTCTATAAACCTGGATCTAACCCCTCCAACTTACACTAAAATTCTCACAATGATAAAGATTTGGTTGTAAAGTCAAGTTGGAGGTGTTTTCCTGGGAGAGGCGGAATGATTTTTCTTCTGTCTTTTCTAGCTAGTATTTTTTTACCTCCACTTTCAGGTCCATCTCTTCCTCTTCTACCCCTAAACTGGCTTCTAAATGTCATTAAGCTCTCCAGTCACATCAGACTATTTGCCTTTCCCTGAATGTCAGGGAGTTGCAGACCTCCACGGTTTTGTTCATGCCCTCATATTTGAGGGCACAATCTCTCCACATTTCTACCTCACAGATTTTTGCTCAATATTTAGTTCAATGTCATTTTTTTTCTTTTCCTAGAAAAGTGAGGTAAAGACAATGACCAGAAAGAACATGTTCCACAGGCACAGAATTGAGTAACTGAATGTGCAGACCAGATGGGATATGCTGGCTGGTGGGCACAGGGGCTGTAGAAAGGATGGCATCATGTAAGGTACACTAACCACACAGTGACAATGACAAACATGGAGAGTGATGAGAAGAGAGTGAAGCCAATAGCTTACTTCTCAATATTGCCAAAACCTTCCCTGTCCAAAGAAGTGGGAATAATTTGACTGAGCAAACAGATGTTTCCTAATGCTGAAGCTGTAGGAACCTGTGAGCTTCAACAGCAGCAGTCAATGGTTTAGCCTCTCCTTGGCCCAGACCTAACAGTGTCACCATGGAGAGTTCACAGGAAATCTTAACAGAGAGAGTCTTTGACAAAATTAAAATTAAAATTCCAATTAATTTTTTTAAAGAAAGCTAAAATAAATTTTGAGACTATAAAGAAGTTTCTCATAGAATTTCAAGAAAGTGAAAGAAATGGAAAGGTTAAGTTTTAGCAAAGGGGAACAAAAGGGCAAATTGCAAATAAATGGCAGTGTTGTCATCTTCTTAAGTTTTGTCAGGACAAAAAGAGTAAAGAGTCACAGCTTTGTCATGTCACCATGAGCCATCTTTATTTGACCACTTTGATAATTAAAAAGCAAAATTCTACAGTTTTGAAATTTTAAGTGAACTAGATGGCTTCAGATTCTATAACATACAAATGTCAGTTTTTTACTTTTACCCAAATTTTACTAACATTTCTTAAAAATGAGAACTGATCAGAGGCAATCCAAGATGGCGGACTAGAGGGTGACTGCATCTCCAGTCGCTCCAGAACCCAGGATTCAAGAAGGGGAGGCATTGAGAGACTCGGACTAAAACAGAACCATGGGGTGAGTCTCCCCCACCTGGTGAAACTCAGCCTGGGAGGCAGGCCCAGATTCGGGTGTGTTATTAGAGTAGGGCAGGGCAGCTAGAGTCCCCCGCCAGGCAGCCCTGAGCACTCCCGCAGTGGGCTCCTCCCACAGGGCCAGATACTCCAGCTTCTCGGAGCAGGCCCCCCAGTGAGAGCCTTTCTGCACACAACCAGCTCCAAGTCCCTGATCCAGCGCACAGCAAGCTCCGGCCCACCCACATGCTGCTTCAGAGACCAGGACAGGGCAGCCAGGTACTTCCCCAAGCAGCCTGGCTCCCTCCGGCGGGAAGCGCCTTTTTAGGCTAGCTTCTCAGAGCAGACCACCCAGTAAGAGCCTTTCTACACAGAGCCAGCCACAAGTCCCCAAGCCAGCGGAAACCTCCGACCCGCAACCAGCCTCTGGGACCAGGGCAGGGCAGCCAGAGACCTCTCCAGGCAGCCCTGCCCCCCTCCAGCCGCAGGCTTTTTTAATGGGGCGATCCAAGATGGTGGACTAGAGGGTGACTGCATCTCCAATCGCTCCAGAACCCAGGATTCAAGAATAGGATGCATTGAGAGACTCGGACTAAAATAGAACCATGGGGTGAGTCTCCCCCACCCAGTGAAGCTCGGCCTGGGCAGCAGGCCCGGATTCGGACAGCTTATTAGAGTAGGGCAGGGCAGCTAGAGTTTTCTCCAGGAAGCCCTGGGCATTCTAGCTGTGGGCTCCTCCCACATGGCCAGCTTCTCAGAGCAGGCCCCCCAGTGAGAGCCTTTCCACACAGAGCCAGCTCCAAGCCCTGAAACACTAGCAGGCTACGGACAGCTTTCTTCAGAAGTACTGCATTATCAAGTTACTCCAAGACTTCAGGCTACTGAAGGCAGGGAGGTGATACACTGGAAATCTATAGGGACACTATAAGCAAATAGAAGAAATCTGCAATATCACAGAGTCCCACTGACATCTGACCAATATGAGAAAACAAGGGAAGAAAATGTCCCAAACAAACCTAGATACTATATCAATAAAACTCAATGACAGCACAGCAGAAGATATGTCAGAAAGGGAGTTTAGAATGTACATAATTAAAACAATCAGAGAAGCAAACAAGGAGATGAAAGAGCAAATGCAGGCATTAAATGATTGCACCAATGAACAGTTAAAAAAGCAAATACGGGAAGCAAGAGATCATTTCAATAAAGAGTTAGAGATACTGAAAGAAAAAACAAACAGAAATCCTTGAAATGAAGGAAACAATAAACCAAGTTAAAAACTCCATAGAAAGCATAACCAATAGGATAGAAAACCTGGAAGACAGAACCTCAGATATTGAAGACAAAATATTTAATCTTGAAAACAAAGTTGACCAATTAGAGAAGATGGTAAGAAATCATGAACAGAATCTACAAGAACTATGGAATATCATGAAAAGGTCAAAAACCTTTAAAGAAGAGCTCATTCCAATACTTCTCAAAGTATTCCATAAAATAGAAGAGGAGGGAACCCTCCCAAACTCATTCTATGAAGCCAATATCACCCTGATACCTAAACCAGACAGAGACACATTGAGGAAAGAAAATTTCAGACCAATATCCTTAATGAACATTGACGCAAAAATTCTCAACAAAATTTTAGCAAATTGCATACAAAAATATATTAAAAAGATAGTGCACCACGATCAAGTGGGTTTTATCCCAGGGATGCAAGATTGGTTCAACATCCAGAAATTCACCATATCAACAGACTAAAAGTTAAGAATCACATGATTATTTCAATAGATGCAGAAAAAGCATTCGATATAATACAGCATCCCTTCATGCTCAAAACACTAGAGAAAATCGGGGTAGTGGGAACATTCCTTAACATTGTAAAGGCCATTTATGCTAAGCCCATGGCCAATATCATTCTAAATGGTGAAAAACTGAAAGCATTCCCCCTAAAAACTGGAACAAGGCAGGGATGCCCTCTTTCACCACTTCTATTCAACATCGTTCTTGAGACTCTGGCCAGAGCAATTAGACAAACCAAAAAAATTAAAGGGGTACAAATTGGAAAAGAAGAACTCAAACTATCCCTGTTCACTGATGACATGATTATATATTTAGAGGAACCTGGAAATTCCACCAGAAAACTCTTGGAACTCATAAGTGAATTCAGTAAAGTAGCAGGTTACAAGATCAATGCTCATAAATCCAATGCATTTTTATACATAAGAGATGAATCTTCAGAAAGAGAAATTAGGAAAACTACCCCATTCACAATAGCATCAAAAAAAATAAAATACTTGGGAATCAATCTCACAAAAGAGGTGAAAGACCTCTACAATGAGAACTACAGAACACTAAAGAAAGAAATTAAAGAAAACCTTAGAAGATGGAAAGATCTTCCATGTTCTTGGATAGGCAGAATGAATATCATTAAAATGGCCAAACTACCAGAAGTGCTATACAGATTCAATGCAATTCCAATTAAAATCCCAATGGTGTACCTTATAGAAATAGAGCAAGCAATTATGAAATTCATCTGGAAGAATAAGAAACCCAGAATAGCTAAAGCAATCCTCAGTAGAAAGAGCAAAGCAGGGGGTATTGCAATACCAGATCTTCAACTCTATTACAAAGCAATAATAACAAAAATGGCATGGTATTGGTACCAAAATAGACAGGTAGATCAATGGTACAGAATAGAGGACATGGACACAAACCCAAATAAATACAATTTTCTCATACTAGACAAAGGTTCCAAAAATATGCAATGGAGAAAAGATAGCCTCTTCAACAAATGGTGCTCGGAAAACTGGAAAACCATATGCAACAGAATGAAATTAAACCCCTATCTCTCACCCTGCACAAAACTCAACTCACAATGGATCAAGGACCTTGGAATCAGACCAGAGACCCTGCATCTTATAGAAGAAAAAGTAGGTCCAAACCTTCAACTTGTTGGCTTAGGATCAGACTTCCTTAACAGGACTCCCATAGCCCAAGAAATAAAAGCAAGAATCAACAACTGGGATAGATTCAAACAAAAAAGCTTTCTCTCAGCAAAGGAAACTATCAGTAATGTAAGAGAGCCTACAGAATGGGAGAATATCTTTGCCACTTATACTTCAGATAGAGCGCTAATTTCCAGAATCTATAAAGAACTCAAAAAACACTACACCAAGAATACAAATAATCCAATCAACAAATGGGCTAAGGAAATGAACAGACACTTCACAGAAGAAGATGTACAAACAATCAACAGATATATGAAAAAATGTTCAACATCTCTAGTAATAAGAGAAATGCAAATCAAAACTACCCTAAGATTTCATCTCACCCCAATTAGAATGGCGATTATCAAGAACACAAGCAACAATAGCTGTTGGCGAGGATGTGGGGAGAAAGGTACACTCATACATTGCTGGTGGGGTTGCAAATTAGTGCAGCCACTCTGAAAAGCAGTATGGAGATTCCTCAGAAAGCTTGGAATGGAACCACCATTTGACCCAGCTATCCCACTCCTTGGCCTATACCCAAAGGACTTAAAATCAGCATACTACAGAGATATAGCCACATCAATGTTCATAGCTGCTCAATTCACAATAGCCAGACTGTGGAACCAACTCAGATGCGCTTCAGTTGATGAATGGATAAAGAAACTGTGGCATATATATATATATATACAATGGAATATTACTCTGCCATGAAGAATGATAAAATTATGGCATTTTCAGGCACATGGATGAAATTGGAGGGTATCATGCTAAGCGAGATAAGCCAATCTCAGAAAACTAAAGGACGAATGATCTCGCTGATAAGCGGATGAGGACATATAATGGGGGGTAGGAGGGGTTAGGGTTAGGATTAGGGTTAGGTTTAGGGTTAGGGATAAGGAGGGTGGTAAGAATGGAGGAAGGAAGGACTGTATAGAGGGATAAGAGGGGTGCGAGGGGTGGGGGGAAAGGGAAAAAAATGAGCACTGATCAGAGCCCAGGCTTGCTAACCATTTTCAACCCTGCTCTCTTCACCACAATTTTAACCACATTCTCTTCAGAAAACACCTGCTGAGCTGTACCAGCATGCAGCTCCATGCATTTCTTTTGTTATGAATCTTTCAAAGTTATTACAAAATAATGAGAATTTTAGAAAGTTTTGCACTCATTTTCTGCTCTGATAGCATTGCAGTTTACACTCCCAAAGATTTTCAGCCAAGAATTTCTGATGTAAATCTAACAGTCTGGCCATTAATGATCATTAGTGTCATTTTTAAGAAACAATTTTGGTCAGTGTTCTTTATTAAAGGCAATCAAAATATGCAATTATGGCCCCAATTACAATTTACTCAGAAGGCCTTATTTGTTCACAAGAAAAAACAATGCCAGGCACCTTCTGGAACTTCCATACCAGAAATAAGAGAAACTTGAAGCCTCACTTCTGTGGAATGAAGTCCTTAAGGAGAAATAATTACCCCTCATACTTATGGAATGCTTTGTTGATAACAGGGGAAATGTGTCCTTTCATCTGTATGCAGCAGGTTAAATGATATAAGATAAAAGAAATTAAAAGCATCTTCCTCATGAAGATGCTGGAATAGTTCTGGTTGCTGGCCCTACTCCTACACCAGGGTCACCTCTGGAACCACTTGCTCTATGGGATCATAGATCTAGCTTTAGTTTAATTTTATTTTTGTCTTTTTTTTTTTTTTTATTTGGGACTTTCCTCATTCTCCTTTGAATTTAACAAGGAATTTAAAAGTACATTTATTCTAACTTATTCAACATTTGAGTATTTTTGTGGTGGGAGGCCATTTCAAAGTATCTGGTCTTATTAAACCCATAGAAATAGAAATCTCACAAACTCTGTTTTTAGAACTGGATTCTGTACCAGAATGCCTAAAAATTTTGTAACGAAATCTGTGATTAAATACTTATGGAGTTTTTGATGTTGTTGTTCTTGTTTTGTTTTGTTGGTTTGTTAGGTACTGGGGATCAAACCCAGGTCTTCATGCATGCTAAGCAAGCACTCTACCACTGAGCTACATTCCAAGCACTGTACCCCCACCCCGGATATATTTTCCATTATTATTTTTTAGACTAATGAACATATTTTTAGACATCAAATAATGAATTTTCTAGACAGAAACAGGGGGATCAAAGAAAGAGAGCCAGACATCCCAGGAAAATCCTGTCATCCCAGAATCAGTAACTGTGGTTGAGGTTCCCTTCTTCCATGAAGCCAGCAGGGAGACTTTCGTCCCTATTTAGGACTGACCAGGATACATCAAGGCTAGCAGGAGGTCAAGGACCCATCTCTATCTTTGGGAATTTGTGTTTCATTGTCAAGCAGAAAGTCCTCCTCCAACCCCTTCAGAGAGGAAAAACAAATTCACAATGAAATAACTCTATCCAGTTTCGTCAATTCCATTGATTCTCACAGAAGCACATCCTCTGAAAAGAATGATCTCTGCTTTTTGTAATTAGTGATATTTCTTCTTTTTCCATTAAGATTTTTTCTAATAGGAAAGGAGTGTCCTCTGTGCCACACTTGGGTTGAGGTTTGGGGCATCGCCAGGACTTGGGTTCTGAGAAGGCAGGAGGCAGCTTTGCAGAATTCCTGCTGTGGCTGGGCACACAGAGGGAGGTTGAGGCAGTTTTGCATTCCCACCATCATCCAGTGCTCCTTCATTTCAATCTCTAAAATGAAATTAATTAAATTTCTCTTTTTGAAATTAATAGTGGAGATACATTCTGAAAATTATGTCATTAGATATCTTTGCACAATGATGGAGTGTGATGGAGTGTACTTACAAAACCTAGATGGTATGTGTCAACCACCAAATGTGGCCTATTGATGCAATCAAGAGACAGGCAAACACAGATGAACAAGGCTACTGCCATCACAACACAGCATTCTGTCTTGCAGCAAACTTATTTTTTTTAACTAGGTGGAAGTAGTACACTCTAAAACAATGACAAATACCTAAACTGGTAACATAGTCACTTATTATCATCAAGTATTATGTAGATATTTTTATGTGTTATACTTTGATCTGCTAGCAATAGCTTTGTTTATCCCAGCATCACCACAAACACAAGAGTAATATGTCATACTATGACAAATGATGCTGGCAATGTCACTAGACAAGAAGAGAAATGAAAAATAACAATTATTTTAAAAATAGCAAAAGAAAAAAATCCAGAATTGAAAAATACATATAAGCTGAAGAGGCAAAGTCTATTCTACATACTTCTATCAGAAGAAAAGAAGTCACATGACCATCAGCCTTCTCAAACAACACTAAAACTTAGAAAACAATAAATAAAATTTAAAATTTGGTGTAAAAATTCTATACCCAGTCAAAATACACTATTTTGCTTACTAAGACCCTAGTTTTCTCACGTATTCAAATGTGTAAGATTGGAATGTGACTTCCAGTCACTGTCAGTCTGGTAGCATGAAGACCTGGTTGTGTTCCATTGAAATCTGGTAAAATTAAGACAAGGCCAATATGAAAGCATCGAGAATAAAAGTGGAATAAAAATACATTTCCAGACCTGCCAAGATTCTATTTACCTCTTGTATACCCTTTCTTTGGCTGCTGCAACAAAATAGCACAAACTAAGTGACTTAAAACAATAGAAATGTGTTTTCTTATGATTCTGGAGACCAGAAGTCCAAAATCAAGGTGTCATAAGGTTGATTGTTTCTTAGGGGCCCAAAGTGAGAATCTATTCAGTGTGTCATTCCACTGTGTTGGTTGTTGGCAATCCATAGCATTCTTGGGTTTGGGCAGCAAAAATCCAATCTCACCATTGTTCAGTGGTATTCTCTATTTGTGTCTTTGTCTCTTTTCCTCTCCTTATAAGGACACTAGTCATGTTAGATTACTACCTGACCTAATAACCTTATCTTAACCTGGTTATGTCCTCACAACCCTATTTGCAAATAAGGTCATATTCATAGGTATTAGGGGTTAAATTTCAACATATCTAATTGGGAACACAATTTAACCCATAGCACTTGCTAAAGATATGCTCTAACAAAACGAATGAACAAAACTAAGAAAGAAAAAAGATCCAAGAAATCAGGGATTGCATGAAGGAAAATGGTGGCACAATGTCCTAGGATGACTGCTGAGTAGTCAACTAAAGAGCAACCAATTCACTTTCCAGGATGGAGAGCAAGGATAGAGGCCTCCAGGAGGAAGAAGGGAAGTTCATGGATCACTTGATGTGCTTGAATATGTGGGTGGAAAACCTACTGAGAGATATAAAATTTACCTAAAGGAAAAATAAAGGATATGCACAGACACATGCAAGTTGTTAAATCCAAGTTGTTGATGATCTAATCTCTAGCACTGCAAAAAAATTAAAATAAAATAACAATTTACTCTTGTTAAAATAATATCATTCAAAAATAGTAAACAAACATTTAAAAATACTTCATTTTGAATTAAAATCAGCATACTGTAGCGATACACACATACCAAGTTATGGAACCAGCCTACGTGTCCTTCAATAGAGGATTGAATAAATAAAATGTGGTGTATACACACATGGAGTTTTACTTGGTCATAAAGAATAATGAAGTTTGTCATTTGCTGGTAAAATGGATGGAACTGGAGAACATCATGCTAAGTTAAATAAGCCAGATTCAGAAAGTCAAGGGTCAAATGTTTTCTCTCATAAGGAGAAACTACAGAGAAATGAGGGATTTTTAAAAAGGGAATCTCATGAAAATAGAAGGAAAAACATGGATTAGAGCAGAAGATTCAAGGGGGGGGGGGGAAGGACTGGAAAGGGAAGGAACTTCAGAATGAAATTACCAAACTATGCTATGCACATGTAATGAATATATTACGATGAATTCTACTTTTATATATAACTACAATGCATCAGTTTAAAAATAAATTAGTAGAAAGAAAACCAGTAGCATAGAGGGAAGGAATAAGGGAGAGGGAACAGGATAGGGAAGGGAGGAGAACTGGGGATTGAAATAGAACAAATTATGTTACATGCCTTTATGAATACATCCAAATAAACCCCACAATTGTGTGCATCTATAATGCACTCATAAAAAATTTTTTGTGTTTTTTAAAACTTGGTTCTGCTGTAAACAAAATTTGCATGATCCAGTAATGAAAGCACTGAATGTTGATTCAATCAAGAAACACTTCGGAAGGCTGGACAATGAAAAGTGAGGGACATTGCTGTGCTGGGGATCAAACCCAGAGCCTCACCATTGCTAGGCAAGCTCTCCACCTGTGAGCTACCTCCCCAGTCTCACTGGTTAATACTAAAATAAACAGTCAAGGTAGCTAAAATGCTCACCTTGGGGGAGTGTGATTGGGGTGGCACTTGTAACAGGTACTCAGGACTACTACTCGGGGTTGTATTACCTTCAGTACAACTTGATTCTTTAAATGTTTATTAAAAAGATTTAAAACATTTTTAAAGAAAAGAATCAATGAGAGGGGGAAAAAAAATGTGCTCGCTATAAAACCCTGTCCAGAACCCTCAGAGAACTATTTCTTCCTCCATTGAACCCCAATAATACTTTGCACATGGCTCCATTACAACCTTCTCACATTTTATAGCCACTGTTATTTCTGCTGAGCCTCTCTTCCTGTGTGGCTCCCAACCCATACCTCAGCTGACTCCAGCTGGCTCCAAAGGCGGCTTAGTCTGATAGAATGTGAAAAAGCAACCTCCCCTTGAGAAAAAGCTGTCTGTCTAGGTCTAGGCTGTAGACTGCCTCGAGTCATGCCCTGTGAGACTGGCCTACCCACTTGCCAGTCCTTTCCTTCCTCCTGCATCCCAGGTGGGTGGTCAGTTCAAGCTACTTGATTTCTGCACAGAGCCCTGGCTCCACTCCCCGCCACAGTGTCTTGCTATGATCAGATCCTATTCGTGATACTCACACATCATAGTATCTTTCGTTCTTATTTAGACCCTATCAACTCCTGTTTCACTTGGGGTGGACTGCACTTGCCACAGTCTTCCCTTCACTCCTACTCTGCTCCCGCCCCTCGCTGCACTGGTCCCTGTGTGGTCCTCATTGCCTTGGCAGAAGCCCAGGGCTGACATTCTTCTGAGGACCTCTATGTCAAAAGTCCCCAGCACTGCAGTCCACCACAGGCCCCTCAGGTCAAGTCCCTGAGATAAAGAGCTGCTCTAGGCTAGAGCTGATTCTACTTTACTCTTTTCCTTAGAGTTTGTTAGTACCATTAGAAAAAGAGTGACCTTTTTTTCTTCCTGTCCAAATGCTATGTTTGTATCTATACCCCTAATGCCAACTTGAGTAGCTAGACTATTTCAATACATTTTTGTTGCTAAACCTTAGCTACATTAACTTGGTTTTTTCCAAGGGAGCACCTCTGCCCTCTCAGTAGGCACCATCTTCCCCTCTCCTTGAGACCACCACAATTTTTTTTACTTTTTAAAAAAAAATCGTTCTTAGTTATACATGATAGTAGAATGCATTTTGACTCATCATACATAAATGGAGTATAATTTCTCATTCTTCTGTTTGTACATGATGTAGAATCACACCTGTCATGTAGTCATATATGCACATAGGGTAATAATGTCAAATTCATTTTGCTCTCCTTCTTACCCCCATGTCCTTCCTCACCTTCACACCCCTCTACCTAATCCAAGGTAACTCTATTCTTCCCTAGCTGCCCCCCTCTTGTTGTGAATTGCATCCACATATCAGAGAAAACATTCAGGCTTTGGTTTTGGGGGTTTGGCTTATTTTGCTGAGCATATTCTCCAGCTTCACCCATTTACCTGCAAATGCCATAATTTTGTTCTTCTTCAAAGTTGAATAATATTCCATTGTGTATATATTCCACATTTTCTTTACCCATTCATTTGTTGAAGGACATCTCGGTTGGTTCTATAGTTTACCTATTGTGAGTTGAGCTGCTCTGAACATTGATGTGGCTGCATCACTGTAGTATGCTGATTTTAAGTCCTTTGGGTATAAACTGAGGATTAGGATAGCTGGGTCAAATGGTGTCTCCACTCCAAGTTTTCTGAGGAATCTCCATACCCCTTTCCATAATGGTTGTACCAATTTGCCATCCCACCAGCAATGTATGAGTGTACCTTTTTCCCCACATCCTCGCCAACAATTATTGTTGCTTGTATTCTGGAAAATTGCCATTCTGACTGGAATGATATGGAATTTTAGAGTAGTTTTGCTCCAGTCACAATAGAAATAATTAGCAATTCTTCCTCCCAACTCTTACCTGTGAGATCCTAGAGTTCCTAATTAATTGTTCTCTTTATTAGGACTGAGTTCAAAATATAGAACATAGTAAGAGCTCAACAAATGTTTATTAAATAAATAAATTTGATAAGAGTTTGAATGAATAAGTAAATCTGTTTCTGAGAATCTCAACAGATCCTATGGATGCACTTTTCCATCCATTAAATATTAATGTGGAAGCCAAAAAAGCTTCCCGTAAGAACTGTTATTCATCCTTTAGGAAGTTTTAGTTGCCTCATTACAATGTGAAGGGACGAGATTGTTTAATGTAAGTTGCTTGAGAATTTCACATACCCATCCGTGTCAAAGGATGAAAGGGCTAAGAGGTATAGTTTCCCAAGCTCATTTAACCTGAAAAATCAGCACAGTAGAACTGCTATATGTATCTGTAATTATAACTGGAAGATCCTCTTTAGGTGCTAAGACCACCATCAGGAAATAGAGTGGTATTCTCTGATTACTCTCCCTAAAATTGACACTATTACACCCCCCAACATCATAACCAGGGCTTGCTGGAAGTAAGCTGTCTTGAACCTTGATAACCAGAGTCTTTATTGGGCCAGCATGGTCCACACAAGAACTTTCTGAAGCAAATGGACCTGTCCTATATGACATGGATAATGACTAAACAAGTAGGTACAATTGATAAAAACCTTGAGATATATACTTAAAATTTGTCAATTCTATTGTACATAAATTACATCTCAAAAAAAATTTTCTTAGCATTAAAAAAAATGAAAGGGTGCTGGGAGTATAGTTCTATGGTAGAGTGCATGTTTAACACATGGGAGTTCCTCAATTCAATCCCCAGCACCACACACACAAACACATACAAGAGCTATAAAAATAAAATTTGTGCAATTTTCTGTATTATACACTGCAATAAAACATTCTTTAAAAGCTGCACCTCTCAAATCTCTGTAGGTAGTTGTTAGGAACTGAATATCTGTGTTCCCCTCAATTTTCATATGTTGAAACCCTAACCTCAGTGTGATTGTATTTGAAATTGGAATCTCCCACAGGATTATTGACCTTCTATGAGACACCAGGGTGCACTCTCTTTCTAAGCCCAGGCATACAGAGAGACAGTGACCATCTATAACCCAAGAGAGTGGCTTCAGAATGAAATCTACTTTGCTAGCACCTTGTCTTGGACTTCTTACCTTCCAGAAATATAAGAAATAAATTTCTGTTGTTTAAAAGCCACCTGGTCTGTGGTATTTTGTTACAGCAGCTTAAGCAGAATAATATTAGTGTAATTAATAACTGACGACCCAGCTACTGTACTCTGAAATACATCATTATGATGGAGCTGAGGCCCTTCCTCCCACTGACTGCTACTCACCCTTCATTGAACATGACAGTGACAATAAACAGACCTGTTCGTGGGAGAGGCGGGACTCCTCTGATGGGTTACACTAGCCTTACAGTGCCCTCTCCAGCCTCACCACAGTCTAAGATTCTTCCTCCTCTCTCTGCTCTTCAGCAGTCCCACCCGGCAGTCTGACAGCTCTCCAACCAATCCCAGCCCCTTCCCATTTCTTCTCACTGACATTTTCCCCCAATAAATCTCTTGAATATATACAACCATCATGGCACTTCTCCTCTGAGACCCAAATTAACACAACTCCTTAGGAAAAAAAAAAAAAAGATATCAAGTCAACAAATTATGTGGTAGGAGAGAAAAACAAGTATCAGTTAAGAAGAATAGTTAGAATACCAAAGAAAGCATAAACATAAATTATTTATGAACAAATTTGCCCAACTATTCACTTACGTTGGTGTTGATTGATATCCAAGGGAACTGAGCTTCTTTGGAATCACTGACTTAACTTCAGTTGATTGAAAGTTCATACCTAATCTCAAAATATTTGCAGTTTTAGCTTCTCAGCACAACTCTGCCCAAGTCCTAAGCCAAAATAAATTAATGGCCTTAGTCATTGTCCATTAACAAGGACATGATAATAAGGTTGTTGAAAAAATTAGGTCACGGAGGTCATGAAACTGGACATAAAGCAACCAAGGACCTTGAGGGACTGAGTGTAACTGGATAGCTCTGGAAACACCTTATTTAATTACTTAAAGTAATTCAGTCCATCACGCAATGTCAGGCAGGAACAGAGTGTATAACAACAGCACTTAATCTTATCCTATCTTGCCAGTAACACCTTACTGCAGCTTTAGTTTGAATGATGAGGATTGCTATCATTTGGATGTGATTTGTTTCTCAAGGGTTCCTGTGTTGAAAGCTTGGTCCCTAGTGTGACACTATGAAGTTGTGAACCTTTAAGAGGTGGTAACTAGTGTGAGGTTGTTAGGTCACTGGGTATGCCCTTGGAAGGGATTAACTAGTTTTCTGGGGCCCCAGCCTTCCTGTCTCATAGTGTGATCTCTCCATCTTGAACACACTTCCACCTTTGTGAAATCATTCAGCAGAGCCAAACCAATGCTGGTTCCATGTGCTTAAGTCTTCAGAACTTTGAGCTAAAAACCTCTTTTCTTTATAAAGTAACCAGTTTCAGCTATTTCATTATAGAAACAGAAAACAGACTAATAAAGGAATATTCTGCCATTACCCATGTGGAGCAATGCCTCTGTGGTTACAAAAGTATAACTAAAGTCAGGGCAACACATTATAAACTCTCTTCTTTCTGATGCTGGACTGTTCTCTCTGAAGAGTCATGTTACATGGAACAAACTGAGCTTCCTAATACTGGGAAAGAAATTGTAAATTGCCTTGGGTCTTCTTAAGTATGTGCTCATGTCTTCCAACTCAGAACTACATTTTATTTTAAATAAAATTAAAATTTTATTTTTAATCAACATACATTAATTTTAAGAATAATGGGATTCAGTGTGATGTTTCAATATATGCATACAGCATGCAGTTTGTTTTCATAAAAACCAAAGAAAGAAACTCAAGGAACCCAAAGGTTGTGTTTCTCTGGAGACAAGGCAAAACCTATTTTGGTTCAGATCTACTCTCTGTTAGAGGTGTTTACCCCTCTGACTATATTACAAATAAGTCCTATTATATTTTGCTGGTCCATTCACTTTTCCATGCTAATTCACTCATTTTCCTTTAGCCTCAAGCTCCCAATACCTCCTCCCTATATCCACTCACACCTAAAGATATTACTTTCTGCTTCCCTGAGAAAACCAAAGCAATCTGCAGAAAATCTCCACATATTCCCATTATCACAAATTCATGCACTGAGTCACATTCATACACATATACTCTGCCTTTCTGTTTATTTAGATGGATGGTCCGTGGTGCTAGATAAAGCCAGCTCCCCTGATATACACGCATTTACAGGGCTATCAGTAATAGCATTCCTTTGACCTCTCCTACATTATCTATTTTCCCATGGCCACTGAATCACTCTCTTTAGCATACAGACATGCTATTGTTTTGCCACTCTTGAGAAAAGACAACAGAATAACAACCATCCACACCATCGTCAACATCCTCCCACACCAGAATCAGCTTCATAGTCTGTTTCTCTTCACAGGTAAATAATGCCTCAGAAAAACCTGCGATGTTGTTTCTACTTGTCTCCCGCCATTTTCTCTCCAGTAAGGCTCCCTCTCACATTACCACCAAAAATTCATTTGTCAAGGTAGATGATGACCACAGCATTGCTAAATGTAAGGTTAATTCCCAGTCCTCATCTTGTTTGGCCCAAAAGCAACATTAGACCCTTCTCCTTGGCTTATGTCACTCACCCGACTTCCAGGTTACCACAAACTGCTGGTTCCCATTCTATCTCTGGTTGTTCCATAGTCCTCTCCACGGGGTCCTTTGCTTCTCCCTTTTTGGGCACCCACATGTTCTAGCCTTCTACCTTGTGTCCACTCTCACCTCTGTTGGTAACCTCACCCAGTGTCACAATTTTAAGCAACATCTGTGTCCCGGTGACTCACAAATTTACATGTCCCTTTTCTCCTTGAACTCCAGGATCTTATGTCCACTCACCATCTTCACATATGGATTTAAAAGTCTAACAGAGGTTTTTTTAATATGTCAAAAAGCTCACCTTCTGTTCTTCCCCATCTCAATTAATGATAATTCCCCTCCTTTTAGCTGCTCAGGGCCAAATCCTATGACTTCTCTCATTCTTTTATTCCCTCATCCTATTCCTGTTGACTCTACCTTCAAAATATATCTAGAATCCGACTCCTCAACACTCCTACTGCTGGTGGTCCAAACCGCCAGCATCTCTCATCAGGATCACTGGCTTTTCCCACTTCCACCCCTTCTCTCTTTAATTTCTAATATGGTAGTGAATTATTTTGAAATGGAAGTCAAGTCATGTCACCCTGGTGCTCAGAACCCTACAGTAGCTCCCACTTCTCTCAAAATAAAAACCAAAATCTTCTACAAGATCTGATTCTTCTCTGGCATCTTACCAATCCCCCATCTCTCACTTACCCCACTCTGGTGTCCTTACTTTTCCTCAAATCAACATAACATACTTCTACCCCAGGGTCTTTGCTATTGTTGTTCTCTCTGCCGGAAATGCTCTTCCCCGCAGCTAGTCTTCCAGATACCCATCTTTCCCTTTCTAAGCTTCAGTTCCCTTTTTGGTACCCTGATAAACTTCAGATAACAATATCATCCAATGCATGTGCACATAAATTAGACTTCTGACCTTAGTGTATATTATTCCTCAATTCTCTTTTCAACTTTAAAATATGTCCTTGAAATGCTACATACCACTTATATGATCTTCCTCGTTTTTAACTATATTTTAACTGCTGCTTTGTCTTCCACAATATAGATATATATCATTTTTACTTTTAGAGATGCTTGATCATAATGTGTTTATCCCCTACTACAAAAATTTTCCAAGATCCTTTTGTGCACATGTCCAACTGTTTCTCTAGAATGAATACCTAAGAGTGGAGTAGTCTGCAACAATAGTCCTGAAGAGAGATATCTAAGAACACCTATGGGGTTAAGGCATAAGCATATTTCTAAAAGAGGTCCTAAAGAAATGCTCTCTCCAAAAGTCATGAAAGTTTACATACCTAACGTATTTCTTTCTGCATCTTCTCCACTATTGGATATTGGTAATCTTTCATTTTTACCAATCAAAAGAGCACTATCTTTTACTCTCAAATAATCTGAAATTCCATCTTTATCATATTCTTAATTACTGTATTATTTAAGTACCACTTATTATTCTTTTGTGATTTATATATTTCAATGCTTGATAAGACAAATATCTTCTGTCTTTTTTAAAAATGTTTTTGTTTTTGCCCATCATTCTTGCTTGTTTATTCTTTTAGACTGTCAAGTTCCAATAAAAAGCCTTCTGGTTATTTGGGGAAAAAGGGATCATGTCAAATTTACAGATTAATTTAGGGAGAATTGACGTATTCATGATGTTGAATCTCCCATCTACCCTCTTCCCCCAGCCTCTGGCAACCATTATCTACTGTCTTTTAAATGCTAATCCAGTTTCTCCTTCTCTAAATAAACTACATTTGGTCATGATCTATTATCCTTCTAAGTATCACTAGATTCAATTTCCTAATAATTTGTTGGGGATTTTTGGCTTCAGTACTCATGAAAAATGTTAGATCTCTCTCTCTCCCCCCACCTCTCTCTCTCTCTCTCTCTCTCTCTCTCTCTCTCTCTCTATATATATATATATATATATATATATATTATATATACTATATTATATATATTATATATATATTGCACATTTTGGGGTCAAAATTCTGTAAGCATCAAAAAATTGTAAAATTTGTGAAATTTTCCTTTTTTCTCTCTTCTCTAGAAGAGTCTGTATTAACTTTAGTGTTATTTGATGAGGGGTAGAATTCACCTGAGAATGAGTTTCCTCTTTATTTGTCTTTAAGAAGTTGTCTTTAAAGGAAGGGATTTTGTTGTTAAAAGGTTTTAAATTACATAATTACATACCCAGTCCCAATACTTCCATAGATATAGAACTGTGCAGATTTTACATTTCTTGTAGCAATTTTAGGTAAATTCTATTTTCTTAATAATTTTTCTCCTTCATCTAAATTTTCAGGTTCAAACTTATGAATTTGTTCATAGAATCCTTTTACTTTTCAGGGTCTGTATGATATAGTCTTTCTTTTTATTCCTAATAACAGCTATCTTCACCTTCTCTCTTTGTTTATTGATCAGACAATAAAAGCCAACAGCTTTTGGGCTGTGCACATGTAGTCCCTTCCATCTATACTGCCCACCTGGCAGAAAGGCTTCTTAAGTGAAACTGGTCACAGTGACTCTGTGTTCAGCCCCAACCACCCTCTTTACATAAAGTAAAGGGAACCCGTGACTCCATTCTGGCCTTATTAGGTTTGCTGACTTTGCCTCTAAGAAATAGCATTTACTTTGTATTATGGTGCTTTATCAGTTTCGTTTGAATTCGTTCAGAGGGTCCTCCCGGCATCTTCCTGTATCCCTATTTACATTCTACTGAATTGGTTTGCTACTTCTCCTAAACTGTGATTCAGAATTACAAATGCATCTCACATTGAAAACAGTGCTTCTGTTTCTGTTTCCCTGGGTTGTTTTGTTTTATTTTAGTTATTTTTGCTTTGGGATGATATCTAAAAGCAGAGATATGAAAATATCATTTTTAATTCACCTTTTAAAACAAGACCAGATGATTTTTATAGTCTACATGGCAAGATTTGCCTGGAATTGAACATATAAATATATTTGTGGAGAACTACCCCTCCCAAAATAGTGTGTTTTCCAGATGGATGTGGTTGCACATGCCTAACTCAAGCAACTTGGGAGGCTGAGGCAGGAGGACTATAAGTTCAAGGCCAGCCTTAGCAATTTAATGAAACTCTACTTTAAAGTAAAAAATTAAAAAAAAAAAAAAACTGGGGACATAGTCCAGTGTAGAACACCTCTGGGTTCATTCCTGAGACCAAAACAGTGCATTTTCCAATTCTGAAACATGATATTTCTCATCATTCCTTTGGACCTTCTTTCATTTCATTCAATACCATTTTATTGTTATTATTTTTGTCACTTCAGTAGTATGGCACAGATACTCTAAGACTTGTTCACAACCATTTCATATTTTTTGTTTGTATTGCAAACTAGATGGTCTAATTGATTAGGGTCATATATGGAAAACCTACTGTTTTTTTACATTTTAATCTTTTATCTAATAGCTCTAGCAGCAAAGAATTCTAGCATTGTGCTATTTCATTGTCTTATATCTTCTAGGAAGATAGCCACGTGGTCTGAAAATGTAATAATAGAATTTTTTCCCTCTTCCCTTCAAATATTTACACGCCTGATTCGTTTCTGTGTGTTACTGTATTAGCCAGAACCAGCGGTATGAACAGTGGTGATTAGTATCATATCTTCTTACCCAGAGTAAAGAGAAAGGTTTCAGTCCTTCCTCATCATATATAACGTCATTGAAATCTCGTTCTGTTTCTTCTGTAAACATTACCCCTGGTCATAATCTATTTTAATTAACCTTTAATGCTATTTTTAAATGTGTGGGTTATTTGTCAGCTTTCATTTGGGAATTCTACACTTCAAGATTTTAGTGACTTTTGCCTCTGGTTTCTCTTCTCTGTGCACAATCTTTAATTTTTACATGAGAATCACCCTGGCTTCACAGAATGTGTTAGAATTGTTTTCCATGTTTTAGATTCTCTGGAGTTTAAATAACAAAGGAATTATGTATTTCATAAAAATTTGGTGGGTATCCCCTTGGTCTGGCAATTTTTAAAGAAATATATATCTTCGGACTAGAGTTGTGGCTCAGTGGTAGAGAGCTTGCCCAGCACATGTGAGGAACTGGGTTTGATCCTTGGCACCACATAAAAACAAATAAATAAGATAAAGGTATTGTGTCCACCTATAACTAAAAAAAAAAAAAAAAATTTAAGAGAAAAGAAACAAAAAAGAAATAGATCTTTGATTACATTTCAATTTCTTAAATTTTATTTTCCTATCCATATTTTCTATTTCTTGAGTTAATTTTAAGTAATATTTTAAGAATTTGAACAATTTACCTAAATACTAAAATTTATAGTATTAAATAGTATATTAACATAGGAGATTAATAGGTATAAATTGAATAAAGGAATTCATCACAGAATACTCTCCAGATCTGTAGTTAAATTATACTTCTTATTTTCAATGCAGTTTATAAGACAATGTTTTTCTTCATTAGACATGCCAACGTTTTACCCATTTTGTTATTTTTTCTGAAAGAAACAGTATTTGTCATTTTATAAGAGAAAGAGGCATGTTATTATTTCAAATAAAATATAATTTTTCCTGGAAGTTTTCATATTCATGGCCAATTTTTATATCATATCTGATGGAAATAGACTGAATAATTTGATTTCTCAGAATATATGTTGAATACATTGCTGCTGGGGCTGCAAATTAGTGCAGCCACTCTGGAAAG
Organism: Sciurus vulgaris; assembly: GCF_902686455.1. NCBI lineage: Eukaryota > Metazoa > Chordata > Mammalia > Rodentia > Sciuridae > Sciurus > Sciurus vulgaris. The sequence continues at coordinate 11,092,766 of NC_136476.1, read as the reverse complement.
CAGTGTGGAGATTCCTTAGAAAACTTGGAATGGAACCACCACTTGACCCAGCTATCCCACTCCTTGGCCTATACCCAAAGGACTTAAAATCAGCATACTACAGAGATACAGCCACATCAATGTTCATAGCTGCTCAATTCACAATAGCCAGATTGTGGAACCAACCTAGATGTCCTTCAATTGATGAATGGATAAAGAAACTGCGGTATATGTATACAATGGAATATTACTCAGCCATAAAGAATGATAAAATTATGGCATTTGCAGGCAAATGGATGAAACTGGAGAATATCATGCTAAGTGAGATAAGCCAATCTCAAAAAACCAAAGGTCAAATGATATCGCTAATAAGTGGATGAGGACACATAATGGGGGGAGGGAGGGGTTAGTGTTAGGGTTAGAGTTAGGGTTAGGGAGGGGGGCAAGAATGGAGGAAGGAAGGACTGTATAGAGGGAAAAGAGGGGTGGGAGGGGTGGGGGGAAGGGAAAAAATAACAGAATGAATCAAACAACAATACCCTATGTAAATTTATGATTACACAAATGGTATGCCTTTACGCCATGTACAGAGAAACAACATGTATCCCATTTGTTTACAATAAAAAAAATAAAAAATAAAAAAAGAATATATGTTGAGATATGTTTTATTCATGTTTAATTGCTGGCGAATAGTTGTGAATGCCCTATTTTAATTTTTTTTTTCTATTTTATGAATACAAAATCATAAACACAGAAATTACATTCACAATTAAATACTTATGGCTATAGTTTGTTATCTTATTCAAAACTTTCAAATCTTATTTCCTTAATCTGATAATTTCTGAAATCTCCTGCAACAATTATAATTTATTTATCTTGGTATTTTTATGGGTTTTTTCTTTCTATTATGTGAGTCTACACTTTTGGTGATGAAGTTTTTTGATAGTATTAAGTTTTAGTGAGTTGCACATATCAATTATTTATTTTTTTATTTGACTTATTTGTTGTTATTTGGCCTTGAGTTTTATTTCAATTATTAATATTATAACATTTGTTTTCTTTTTATTTGAACTTGTCTAGCACATTTTTCCTTTATTTTCCAACATTCATGTTATTTTTTTTTAGGCATGACTTTCATTGACAGCAATAATTTTATTTCAATTTTTGTCCTTTCCAAGAATCAGTTTTTGTGAGTATTGAAATATTTGAACTTGTTCCTGATTCTTCTCAGAATTTTAAAGACACATCTTTCAAAGCTCCTTCTGCATTTCATTTTTTCAGGTATAAATTCTTCTTGTCATAGAGTCATCAAGTGTCTTTCACGGCAGTTGTGTTTTCTGGACATTTAATGATCCTGGATTGGGCTCAGCTTTGAATTTGAGATTCCCTTCAAATGTGTTTTCTGATTTCCTTGTTCTACTTCTGGTGACCACAAGAGAGAAACAGGACATGCAACAAAGAACAACTTGTAGTCTGGAACTAGGGCAATTGTTTCTGTATTGGGTAGAGCTACATATTTAAACATTCAAGAATTTTAAAAAATGACATCTGTGATATCATTTGAAATTCATAAAAAAGTTATATACACACAGAGAAAGGTAAATTAAATAAGATGGGGAAAATGTTTATTTTTGAAACTGGGTAATGGTTACATAGATATTTATTATATTAAATTCTACCTTTAGGTTTAAAATTATTTGTGAAATAAAGTTAAAATATTTTGATGAATGTAGAATAAGACATTTAATGACATTTTCACAATCTATTTTTAATAACATAAGATAAAATAGATATTATTTAAATTTCAATAATTTTATAAAACATGTGTTGGGGGCTTGGGGATCTGATATCCTTTAAATGGAAATGCTCTCTGCTACATGATGGTTGAACAGAAAACAGAGAGTGTCTGGGTAAGGGAAGACATTAAAGAATGTATGTCATGACAGAGTGAGGAGACCTGTCTCACTAAAGGAACTGTGGGTTGTATAGCTCAAAATAAGACTAGAATATGAGATATTTTAAAATCATTCAGGAAAGTGAAAATTTACCATGATAGAAAATCAGGCACTGTAGTTGAAAGGGCAGAGAATTTTCTGAAAGTAGTCTGTATGACTTTCTGCAGGAAAAAAAAATCAATACAAAAATGAACCTATTAGATCTAAATGAACAATTATAATTATATTAAGAGGGAATGTTTATGATGTTCTTCTTTTCATACTGCTAACACAATTCTTCCTGGGATATTGACAACAGGAAGAAATTGAAAGTGATTCAGATAAAATTCAGAGACAAGAAAAGGATTGACCTTGTCCCCAAGGGCACAAGGAGAAGACAAGTACAAGGCAGGTCCATCTGCAGGTTTTGATGATGAGGGACTATAAGTCTGAGGTAAGGGTGAGTCATTGGCTAAGAATGATAGTGGAAGAAGGACCATGGGACATATTTAAACATTCAAGAATTTTTAAAAATGACATCTGTGATATCATTTGAAATTCATAAAAAAGTTATATACACCCAGAGAAATTAAATAAGACGGGGAAAATGTTACTAAAAAGAAAATGATACTAAGAAGAAGACAACAAAGTGGGATTAATGCCAACTTGAGATCTCAGCTCATGAATTCACAGTTGAGCATAGGCCATTTGCTTATGCAATTCTGTCCAGCAACACAGAACTTCTCAGATGGAGACACAGAAAAGAGGTGACACTGTTCTCCTAAGGTTGGGGTTTTGTCAGGTGAATGTCACAGATAGAGAAGGGGAAGAAAGGTGATGGTATCTGCAAAGGACTGATTGTATTGAACCATGGAATCTACCAAAATGGGAAGGAAAAACAGTGAGAAAAAAAGGATGGGCGATCTATGGGTGGACTGCTCAGATAACATCAAAGATGGCACCAAGGGGTTATCCCAGCAAGCCAACTAGAAGGACTGAAGGTTCGCCACCAGAAAACAGGATATCTGAAATTGAGACTTCAGATGGAACGATTGTTGGCAACGACAAGGTCCAAGTTGTGACCATGGGATGAAGTAGCTGAATTAGAATGATGTTAATAATCATTACACAGATGATCACAAGAGACCCAGGTTATCCCAACAGCCTGCCCTTCCCTCTTTTGTCCATAGTTTCTTCACTGAAAGCAAATGAGTGTTTTGCAGGGGACATATGATTGATATATATATATATATATATATATATATGTATTCACACACACACACACACACACACACACACACACACATATATATATCCCTAGTAAATCTCACTTATTTCAGGATGCTAGGATTATGTGGCATACAGTGGATCCAGGGCAGCAAGAGGTTGGCAGGGACTCTTCTGTGGCAAGGGTAAGAGAACCTACAGGAGAAGTGATGAAAATGAGAGCTACTCCATATGTCGCTTAAGGGCACCTGGTCAATTTTCACATACTGCACACTGCATTTGATGTGCATCTATGAGAAGTTTATAATAGAAATTTGTTCAATAAATTTGATTCAGCTATGTTACTAATACCATGAAGAACCTCATAGATTTCAGAAAGGATTAACCAAGAGGTTAGCATCTCTTTTTGTATCAACAGTAGCTCAAAGCAAGATCTGACTTCAAGCTAGATGAGGATATGTTGTTTTTGTCACTCAGTGACTGTCCAATAGTGGAAAGGTCAGTATGTTCTCCTGTTAAATTATGAACAGCATAAGTGGGCAGAAGGCCTTCCTGTGGCAGCTCAGGGAAGACACAACAGACCTGAGCCAGAAGGGCCCACTCAGCCATACGAATGTCTTAAACCATCAATAATTTCTGTTCTTTCCCACAATTTTTTCACAGGTGGTCTCAGTGCTCATGTCTAGAGATAAGCAAAGGAAGAGAGATGAACTTAAAGTGCACCACTAACAGAGAGGTATACTTTGCTTCATTTGTTTGTCCATCAAAGATTTATTGAGAATGTCCTATAAGGTGAGCATTCTGTGGATAGAGACTAGAAGTAGTGCCAAGCCTCAAGAGATTAGTTTAGAGAGGATGGACAAACAGACACTGTCAATATTGATATTTAATTACTAAGATTCATTCATTTATTCCACAATGTTTGTAAACTACAGGCCACATACTTTGTTAAGCCGTAGAAATAAATTAAGTTCTACAGATATAGTCCCTGCCTGGACCAAGTGATTATAGAATGTTGTGTAAGCGAAGAAGCCACCTACCTGGGCAGGCAAGGGATCTCCTTGGAACAGTTGGTTTTTTTGTTCAATCTTGAGTACAGAGCAGAAGCCTCAAGCAGAGAAGCCTGGAAAAACATCCTGAGCAAAGCAAAAGAATCAAGGAAGCATAATACATTTGAGAAGCTGCAAGTAGATTAGAATGGTTGGAGCTAATGTCTGGTGTGGAGATGCAGGGACAAAGGATGCTGAGGAAGATATACTAAAGATTATATACATGATGCTAAAGAACCCGAACTTCCCTCTGGAGAAGACGGTAAACTAAGCATCTTTTTAAGCAGAGGAATAACATGATTGGGCTGCATTCTAGATAGATCATTTTGCAGCAATGCAGAAAATGACTTTGTTTCAGACAAGATTGGAAGGCAGTAGTACAACTAGAAACTCAATGCAATAATCCAATTTGGTGAAATTGGAAAAATCTCTGTGAATGGCACCAATGTCAGTTTCCTGGATTTGATTCTGTACTATAGTATTATTAACATTGAAGAAGAAAATTGGATGACACAAAAAAACATAGTTTTCTTCCCTTTCTGTGTTAATCACAATTTAGTTTGTACCGAAATTGTACTTCATTATGTAATGCTTGGTTCTCAAAGTTCAAAAAGCCAGCTTTCAAATCATTCCATCTACTTTTATTTCTGAATTTCAAGTCCTCTTTGTCATACTTGTATTCCAAATGACTTTGGCAACAAAGTCTTACGAAAGTGTAGTATTAGAAGGCTTAAAACAATAACACTTATGTGTTTTTCAGAATCTTTTAAGCCCAGAATGGACTCTGGGTGATGCACAAGCCTTTTACCCTAACGGCATGGCTGAAGTGCTGAGACCGTTCTGGCAGATGCACAGGCCAAGGACACTACAACCTCCAAATTCAACCCACCTCACACCACCCTCCCCACAGCTCCCAGTTGCAAGTGCACTAGCTAACTGACATCCCCAAGACACACAGCAAGGATTTTCAGGCCTTGAAACACAAGAAACTGCTTCAACAAATGAACAAACAAGTGAATGAATAAATGAATGTCATAAATGAAGTCTATGTTTGGTGCTTATTACAGTTTGGATGCTGAATTCTCCTCAAAGGTCCATGCATTGAGGACACCCAGGGTGGTTCTGTTGGTACATGGTTGAGTCCTTAGGAGGAAGAGCTTCATAGGAGGTCCTTACATCATTGGAGGCCTGCCCTTGAAGGGGATTGTGAAACTCTGGTCTCTTCTTGCTTCACTTTTCTCTCTAGATCATGAGCTAAGTGTTCTGTTCCACCATGTCTGCCTGCCATAATGTGCGGCTTCGTCAGAGGCCCAAAGCAATGGGGCCACCTGATCCTGGGCTGGAACCTCCAAAGCCATGAACCAAAATAAGTCTTTTTTCTTTGCAAATTAATTACCTCAGGTATTTTTATAGTAACACAGAGCTAATACAGTGTTTTCCCTCTCTAACCACCAGCATATTCCTGCTTGAGAACCAATGCAGGTATCTTGTTTCTGATCTTTCTCTTGCACCTGCCCTCTGTAAATCCTCTTATCACTCCCTAAAACTCTTTATTTCAATTACTTTAAGGATAAAGATGGGGCTGGGGCTGTAGCTCGGTGGTAGAGCATTTGCCTTGCACGTGTGAGGTACTGAATTCGATACTCAGCACTACATAAAAATAAATAAAGATATTGTATGCATCTGCAACTAAAAAAAAATTTTTAAAAAAAGGATAAAGAGTGGGGACATGGATCTATGACAACACTTAACTCAGAAATCCAGTTAGTCCAGATGATCAACAGCTACTCGTTCAAATCTTACAAAGACTCATGAGATGACAAGTTTGGGGGAAATAAAGTCAACTCTCCCTGCAATACATTCTCACTAGAGTCCCAATTCCACTAATGAAAACTGCTGCACTGGCATGCTCTAGAAGATTCCCCTCCCATCAGCAGTTCTTTGTAAAAGGGAAGCCTAATGTCTGTTGACTGAAGAAGTTCCTGGGGTTGCAACTTCCTGACAATATGACTGGTTAAAACGGTTTTGGAAATAGAGGCTTTAAGTGGTTCGGAGCCTCTCCCACGGATCGGCTTTCCAGAGAGGCTCTGAGGAAGGTTTGCAGCGTGGTGGGCCTTTTCCTTGTAACCCGAGAGCTTGGCTAATGACCCTCAAGTGTTTTTCTGATGGGGAAAAGCAACCTAGTGGAGCCTTTCAAGGATAGCTTGCACATTAAAAATTGATGGAGCACTTTAAAGTTTAATATTTAAACAAAATGCTTACTGTTTACTGGTACCACACATTTTCATAGGTACCAAATGTGGAGAAAAGGCTTTTGGACTGGGCAAGTACCAAAAACACTATTTAATGTTCAAGGTATATAGTCCTAAAAAGTTAATTCAGGGTTTTTACTGATTTTTCTATAATAATGTGGGGTTTTTTTCCCTTCAGCCTAGAAACAATATTCAAGATGGAAGGACTGAGTGCCTTGTAGCCTTGAGTGTTGGAAAAAACTCAAGTCTGTGCTTCCACATCAGCCATTCTCAATCTTTGTTTCTACAAAACATTTGAATGTTGCCATTAACTACAAATGATAGTACAAAATCTAATTACTTTTAAAATGCATGCACATTAAACAGGGTTCTTTCTGAGGGAAGAAATAAAATATACATGGCAAAAGCAAAAACTGAGCAAAAATTTGAAGTAGGGATATGTAACAAGCCACAAAGCAGTGGCAGGGGCAGCAAAGAGAATGATGAAAATTACCTATAATTAAATAGTCCCACTACATTCAGGTGGCACCTAAAGGGATAAAATATTAATTGTAGGCTATAAAATAGTGTGACTGGTTCCACAAGCCACACACAAGGAGCATATCAATATGTTCTCAGGGCACCTTCTGGGTGCTGTGTCTGGGACTGGAGAAACATGTGTTCCCATATGAGTATCAGTTAGGGTTCTTCTTGAAAGAAACGAAGATTCCCGCCAGCTCAGACAAAAGGGGATTTATGAGAAGGACAATCAGGTAGTATGCCATAGAAGTGACAAAGGCTGGGGAACTAGGTTGGAGGAGAGAGCCCACCGAGCGTCAAACAGTGGAGACAGAATTCCCAGTCTGGGGTAGGACAGGGCATCACTGGACTTTGGCAGTTTCTCCCAGTGCCACCTTCCTCCCAGATTGCTTTGTCAATAGTCAAAACGCCAGGAGAGATAATCTGGCCGGTGTCAGGTCAATCCTGCCCCTAGTTCTACTGGAAAAAAGGAGAAAATGGATCATTATTGTGTAATCAAAGGCTTATGTTTTAGTCAGTCTTTTGCTGCTGTGACTGAAAGACCTGACAAGAACAATTTTGTGGAGGAAAAATTTATTTGGGAGCTCATGTTTCAAAGATCCCAGTCCATAGATAGCCAACTCTAATCCTCAGGGCCCTCCGGGAGGCAGACCAGCATGGCAGAAGGATGTGACAGAGAAAAGCACCAGGAAGCAGAGAGAGAGAGAGACTCCAATTGCCAGATACAAAATATATCCCAAAGGCACTCCCCCAGGAGCCCAGCTCCTCCAGCCACACCCTCCTTGCCTCTAGTTACCACTCAGTTAATCTCTACCAGGGGATTAATTCACTGATTGGATTAAGGCTCTCACAATCCAATCATTTCAACACTAAACCTTGAATTGTTTTACACATGAGCTTTTGGAGGACACCTCACACCTAAACCTCACATCTATAACAGCTCAGAACTCTTCTAAGATGCTGGAATACAACTGTAGATTAAACAGTCTCCACCTTCATGGCACTTACAAATTCTGGTGGGGAGTCAGACATAAAAGCAGTAAGGAGACAGTAAAGGAAAACAAGAATATGCAGGACCAGAGATAGAAAGCTGTGACTACTGTATGTATCATGATCAGCAAAGGCACTTTTTAGAAGACAACATTTGACCAGGATCTGTAGCAAGTGAGGGATTGGGCCACAGGACCACCTAGGAAACCAGCACTCCAAGGTTAACAGCAATGGCAAAAGCCAGAAGCAAGAATGAGTTTAGCAGGATATAGGAATTGGAGTAGTGCAAGCAACAGAGAGAAGGGAGGAGTTAGATTACACTTTCCTCCCCTGATGTTTTGTCCCACATAAAAGGGGCTCCACTAGCATGGCACCCCCCTGGCCAAACTTTCTTTCACTCACAGGAGAGGAGAAATTCCCCAATGGGAGACTGAGATGCTCTTAAGGAAGGGTGCAGTTTTCTAGTTGAAGGATATCTACTGGAATTTTCAACCTTGTCTAGATTTGTGGGAACCATTCAGTCTTCAGGTGAATTTGTACTTCAGTGGCCGAAATACTTTTCAGTCTCATCTTTACTTAAACACACTTGTCTTATTAATAATTCTAGCAGATCGATTTAAGCAGGAAAAAAGTGGAATAATCTGCATGATTTATCATATGAATGCACAGTGTTCACTCTTATCAAAAAGCAAGGGTAGCGGCTGGGGTTGTGGCTCAATGGTAGAGAGCCTGTCTAGCACATGTGAGGCACTGGGTTCAATTCTCAACACCACATAAAAATAAATAAATAAAATAAAGATTGTATTTTTAATAAAGCACGGGCAGATGAGATGATTTTTCAGATTCATTAAAGTAAATTTTATGTCAGAAGACAAAATACATGAAAACTTGCTCACCCTATCTTTCAAGGCTCCCTTAGGAAGACCTATAGATAGAATAGAAAAATCGGAGGGGAGACTTACCTCTTACATTAAAATCTAACAGACTCAGTCCTACCAGGATTCACATGCCTTTCTAGGTAACTTAGGCCTATAAAGATATCTATAGGTACCTACAGGCCTTTATTCCCCTCTGATAAGATACAAGAAAAGAGGCAATAAAATAATAACCATGAGGAAGCAATCCGATATAGAAAGGGCAGTAATAACTTTTTGGTCCTCAGATTGCCCCTTTGCCAAAAATGCCTGATTTGGAGTTGCAAAGGGGACTAAATTATTTTTTTTTTTAATTACCACTACACATGAGTTTAAAGAAAAAATAATACCAAGTTAGTGTCCCAAAGCAGAAGATGAGCACTTGGTTCAATATTGTTTTCTTAGCATCCATGATTATTTAAAAAAAGGCAAAAATGGCAAGCACTCAATTCTCCTGAGGGTGGGGACTTTTTGCCTCTTTGTCCTCTTTTGCCTCTTTATCCAGTGATGAAGGAGTCAGTGTCAGAATGTCAATAAAGTGTGGGGCAAAACAACTGTGAACAGGGGGCCTAACTTTGGAAAGCCACACAGGCTCCTATCACTACTTAAAACAATATGCTTATCCATCATTGAGACACCTATGGCTTTAGCTTACTACTATGGTTCTGATTAAAATGAAAATCCCCAGAGCTAGGGATATGGCCCAATGGTTGAGTGCATGCCTGGCATGAACACGGCCCTGAATTCAATCTCCAGCACTGTCAAAAAGAAAAAGAAAAAGAAAAGAGCCCTGAAATGGTAGATTTCAGATACTTTTTGGTTTTAACTAGAAGACCTGAAAAAACTCATAGGGGCTCTGACTCTCTGAGGAACAGTGGTATTAACTGATTAGGTGGTAGATTGAGTTGGACTGTCAATTTTTGAATTGCCTAGGCCTAGGCCCAGGCCCCTCTCCCTGTTACCCACCTAGAATTGGGTCTTCTTCCACACTCAGCCCCTCCAAGGGCCCCAGTGCTTAACCACCCTTCTCCCCATTCTCTGGTCTGAGCCTGACAATTACAATCCTGTTAGGCTTTTCCCAGGTGCTTGACAAACTCATGTGTGTTCACATATGTCATCTCACTTAATGCCGTGGCTTTGTGCCATCAGTCCTTCTAACCAAAATGTCAGCCTCCTGCACTCCACCAGAATAAATTCCATTCCTCAAGTTTAAACTTCACCTTTTCTACGAAGTCTTTCCATGATCTCCCCACCCATGGCAATCTCTTCCTAAACTGAATTCATGGCACTTGCTTCTTAATCACTGGGCACTTACCCTTGCCAGTCACCTAACTGTCAATACTCAATATTCTCATATTGCTTGATTTTGCAATTAGGCCATAAATCAGTAGGCAGGCCCAGCCTGTCTCTTTGTGGGATTATGCAGGATGACCTTTTTCTCATAATTCTTTAGGTTCCACAGTTATCACCACTTTTCTCAGTCTCATATATATATATATATACATATGATGCCACCCACCTTTGAAAAATTGTTTAGGTATAAACTATATTATGGCCCTTAACCATGAATATCTAATCCTTTAAATATTCAGCAACCCTGTGAAGCAGGTCTTCTGTTTTAAAGAAGTCAAAATTGAGATGCAGAATGTTAAGTAACTTGCCCCAATCACATTGCTAAGAAATGACAGTATGTCCAAGTGAAAGCTTGACTAACTGTGCCAGATTATGCTGCCCTAGAACATATCCCCAGAATCTAATACTGTTTGGATCCTCATGGCATTTCACATAGTAGGTGGAAAGAACTGCCATTTTTTTTAGAAAGGGGCATATCTTAGATCAGCGTTGATAGAGAAATTACCAATGAGTATATAATTTAGAACTAACGTTCTTTTTCTGTAGTTAGACTTTTATAGATCCAGTATTTGAGTTTCAGGATCCCTGTGAACCATTTGAAATTGTACCACAAGTATTTACATCTTTGTATTTTGGGGAAGGGAGAGTCTATAGCTTTCATAAGATCATTCATATGATTCTGTGATTAGGGTCAATCACACATCTTCTGGCTTCTTGCCTTCTGGACCACAGGAAGATAGTATTTCTCCACCTCAAGAAATAGATATGGCCATGTGATTTGTTGAGTTCATATATTGACTTAAGTAACTTGTGACACTTCCAGAGAGAAGCTCTTAAGAGACAGAGCTCACAACCTTTCACTTCTCTCTTTTATAGGGCTAGCAATTGTCAAAATGACAGCAGTTCTATTAGTTTAGCCCCCTGAGGGTCTACAGTCAGCTTTTCTCTCCATTTCCTCCAAAATGGACACACAGTATGAGGGGGGAAATGAAAGTTTTGATGCTTTATTCCATGGAAATCTTGTTTAGGCTATTTATTACTACAGTATATCCTCTGCCATCACTGATACATACCCATAACCCTTCAATTAATCTCTTTAATCTTAATGAAGCTCTAACAGAAGATTCTGGGGCTGGGTTGTGGCTCAGTGGTAGAGCACTTGCCTAGCATGTGTGAGGAACTAGGTTTGATTCTCAGTACCATATATAAATAAATGAATAAAATAAAGGTCTATCAACATCTAAAAAAAAATTTTTTTTAAATATTTCTATGGATATTTTCTGTTTCTCTTGCTACTGATGAGAGTGATATATTGAATTTTATTTTAAGATGTTGATTATCTCTTAGTAAAATTTCCCTATATGGTAGCATAATATGCCCCATATGTTTCTTCCTTCGTAAGTCACAAGAAGTAGCTCATGAAGGGGGAAAAAAAAAAAACAGTACCCATAAGTGCCTGAAGCTTCTAGGAGATGGAATCATGAATATAAACAACTGAAACAGGCGAAGAATTTTTCCATTTTCTTGGACCATTTTCTCCACTTCTTTCTATAGAAAATTTTATCTTGTACCTGCACTAGTCCAATAATTTCCTAGTCAGTTTCCTTGGATCAAAACACTTCTCCAATAACCATGGACAATTGGATAATCTTTGTCTCCTAAATTGTCATTGGAGTATATTATTTTCTTAGTCAAAAGCAGGCCAAGTTTTTTATAATGTTAATCAATGTCATAAGTTCTGACGTTATCTCTCTGCCTCCCCTCCCTCTGCATGCCTCATACCAACAAGACCAGTTGTCTCATACACCTCTGAACAAACTGGGGTGTTTCCACCTTAATGGTTTTGTTTACACTGTTCCCCTTTCATAGAATGCCTTGTTTCTCTCCCCTTAAGAAATTTCTCCAAAATTATAAATGCCTTTTCTCTCAGACCTAGCAATTAACCTCTAAGACTCTATCTCAAAGGTTAGCAGGCTATAAAACATGTTAAACTATTCACTGAAGCACTACTTATAACAGCAAAAGACTGGAAACAATGGCCTGTCCAAAAAGAAATGACTGAATAACCTAGCTTACATCCACATAGTGAAGTATTACACAGCCCTAAAAAGGTCTGAGAAATTTTTGGATATAGAATAGTCTCTATGATATGGCACAGGAAGCACAATGGAGAAAAGTGTTGTACTATGTTACTAAATATCAAAGCACTGGGGGCCTTTAACAAGCACTACAGATGCTTTCAAATGCTAGAGCTGGAGGAGAAAAACAGAAAAAAAAAAAAATCCCATTGAGGAGCTCCAGTCTTCTCGAGTCTACTGCAACAGCCTTCCAAAAACCAAGAGCAGACTATCAGGGCAATTATCTCCAACATATAAAACTGGAAGTAGAACTTCAAAGCAAACAGAAGTTCTGAAAGACTCAAAAATATGACAGTAGGCTACAAAGTAAGGAGAGAGTTCTAATCAGGAAGTTCATCTATAAAGTGAAAAGAGATACCTGAAATCCACCAGTGTTCAATTCCAATCCTTGCTGAAGAAAAAGTCCTAATCCTGCCCTCAAAACATGTGAATCCAGTGGAGAACTAAATCAAATTAAAGCAGCAACAAAGCCTTGACCCAAATCAATTACAAATTAGTGCTTTCTTCTTAGTGACCTGAAAGAATATATCCTTTTATGGGATTAAATGTTTCTTATTTTAATCTCTACTATTATTTTAAAGAAAATGACTGCCATAAAATAAAAAATTACAAGTCACATGAAGCAGCAACAAAATGTGGCCTATGAGAAGTTAAGGAAGAAAACAATAATTGGAAACAGACCCAAAAAGAGGAATTATCAACCAGGCATTTTAAAATGATAAATATGTTAAAGCACCTACTGAGAAATGCAGACAATACACATTTGCCCATGGGGAATTTCAGCAAAGAGATGGAAACCAAAAAGAAACAAATCAAAATTCTGGAAGTAAAAATTATACCTGAAATGAAGAATTCACCTCATGAGCCGAATAGCACATTCGACACTGTAGCAGGAAGAAACTAAATATTTGAGAACAGGTCTACAGAAACTATTTTTTAAAAAGGGGAAAAAAATAGAATATCTGAAATCTGAGGAACAATATTAAACATCCCACTATAGGTGCTATTGGAGTCCCAAAAGGACAGAAAATAGGAATAGTGAAATATTTAAGGGGTAATGGCCAGTAATTTTACAAAACTGATTAAACACATAAATACAAAAAGATCAACAAATCTCAGTAAGATAATAAAAAACAAAATAATAAATAAAATATCTGGGTACACCAAAGTCAAATATCTGAAAACCAAATACGAAAGTAAGTTTTAAAGCAGAGAGAAATGACATGCTATACACATGAAACCAATGATACAAGTTATGCCTGACTTTCCATCAGAAACAATGAAGGACAAAAGACAATGGAATGATATCATTAAAGTACTGGAAGAAAAAAAATCAACTACCTTGAATTGTATATCAATTGTATATCAAGAAGATCTCTCAAAAATGATGGTAAAATTAAGACATGTTCAGATAGACAAAGGCTGAGAGAATTCACTGCATGTACCTGCATTACAAAAGGTTCCAAAGACTGAAGTTAAATTTTACCACAGGGAAGCCCTGACTTATAAGAAGAAATTAAAGACACCCTGAAGTACATAGAAGAGACTCTTTATTAATTTTAATATTCTTAAATTTCTTAAAATACTGTTGACTACTCGAAGCAAAGATACTATCTCATTAGTTTGGAAAAAAAAAAAGCATTCATCTTGATTCAGCCCCCTAATTAAGTATTTATTTATCTTGACTTTCCTGAATAAACTATATCTCAGGATAACAAAATTGTTGATAAGGAGAGGTTTCTCTTATTAGAAATATTCCAGTTAACAAATGAAGAAGTAAAAATTAAATTAAAATGACACTTTACAAATTCTAATGAGTTAAAGGATTTAAGTGAATATCATCTGTGACTGCTAAGAGAACAAAAGAGAGACAGCCAGGCATTCTATGGCTCATTGCCGTGTACTCACTACCGCCTAAGGAAGTACTCCTCTTAAATATAATCTAACACAAATCTGACTGATCCTCTTGAATTAACAGACTGTAGAGTTATATACCAATTTACAGAAAATATAGAAGACAACCTATTCTGCCTTTATAAGGCATCATCTTCTGAGAATGTGACCGCTTACTAAAAACATTCTTATCCATAGATTTATTTTTCCTAAAAAGAGAGATTGTACTTTTTTCATTTTTATGTCTTATTCTAGGATGCTGAATACTAAATGTGTTGAATGCCAATCAAGTACCTTCAACACATTTAGTGGAACTGAATTAAATTCCCTGCAAAATGGCACAAATATCTTCCCAGTGCCCTCAGGGCTAAAGCCCAATTATAGTGTGATTAATGTAGAGAAAAACAGCTCCAGTCAAACCAAAGAAAGGCCACACTAGCCTTCATATGCCACTCACCTGAACCTGCCAGAAAGATGCTGCTGATGCATGCACGTGCTCAGACAGCAAAACACCCAAGTTTGATTCCAACCAGCCAGCCTCCTCAGCTCCTATGCTGCTTAATTTTCCAATAGGAATATTAATAAATAGAACACACTATAGAGGCCTCTCCTAACAATGAAGCAATGTAATTTAGAACTTATACCCCCAGATTCAGCGTATGTGCTGTGTAGTACATACGCTGTGTAGTACATACGCTCATCTATTTACCAAAAAACTGAAAATATGAAGTTTTGACTATACAGTGTCTTGACTGGAAATCTATCATCTAGGTGATTTTTAAATTTGCACATCTTTCGCTTATATTTCAATTTTCTAATACAACTGAAAAATCCAGCAAAATAAAATAAATTCACCAAGAGATGAAAATATGCAACATATGCAAAATATTTTGAAGAAAAGCTCAGAACAGCTGCAGCATCTTTCACCATGCTGGCTGACCCACTCCAACCCACCCACCATAACTGATTTAATATGAGATATAATTAGTACAGTCGATTACTATGTAGTGCCAGATATCCCAAATGCCCCACCTTTGTGCTAATTAATCTTGAAAACTTTCCAAGCTTACCTCTATCCTGCCTGCCCCTGTTTCCTGCATTGGTGCACACATAGTGTTTTACTCAAATAGTGTAACAAGAACAGTATCACTAGGTCTTACATACAGTTGGTACTCAGTAAATGTTTGTATTTTCAAATCACCACTCTTTCATCACAGTAATTCTTATTAGAATGGAAAGACCAGACCCAAGATTAATCCTTGGATCACTTCAACTGGCATTGATTTTAAGACCACAGAAATACAGGTGTTCAACTTGTTAGTAAAAGGTAATCTTTAAGTGGGGCACAGTGGTGCATACCTATAATCCCAGCAAATCCAGAGGCTGAGGCAAGAAGATCACAAGTTTGAGGCTGGCCTCAGCAATTTAGCAAGACCCTATCTCAAAATGAAAAGGTCTGGTTTAGTAGTAGAGCACCCTTGGGTTCAATCCCCAGTACCACAAAAAAAAAAAAAAAAAAAAAAAGCAATATTTATAAGACCCAAGGAACCACCACTGGGGTAATTTTGTGGGAAATGTCCTACCCTTAGACCCCAGAGATGAAAGACTACACTATTAAGGATATATTCATCATCACTGACATGAATAAAATCAGTGGGAATCTAATAGATAACAAAGAGTGATGCTATTAAATATTAGGCTGAAATTAGGACTTTACTGAATAGTCTCTAATATCTTAGGTAAACGTCGTTTTATTGAAATTTTGTGAAGTAACTATGTGCATTTGGTAAATGATGGAGGAAATATTATCTTCAACAAAAATGTGGTTCACAAACCTCTGCAGCCTGTGGTCCATTCCTCATCACACCCTGCCCTTCTGAGAAGTCCCATGCCTCCTACATCCGGCATCACTTCTGCATGCCAAGCAGTCTCCCCAAACAGGGCGGGCTTCTTCCAGGAGTCACCCACGAAGAACAGTAGCACAAAGTTCCCTTCAGAGTGGTGGTGTCAAAGGGAACTCAATCTCTATTTGAGAAACAAAAGCCTTGCAATCCAGCTACTTCATAACTGTTCCTTGCTCAGGCACATTTGCATCCATTCTTCACCATGCCACTTTCTCCTTCCCCCTTTACCATACGCATCTCCCAGACCTCTGTGTTTGTCCCCTCTGCCCCAACTCTTTTCTCTCTTTCCATTTTCCCCACAGTGAGCTGCTACAGTCTCAGAATTCTGACCTCTGTATCAATAATTCTCACACCATCTCCCAAGTCAGAAACATATACTAAATATCTATACGAGAACATATTTTTTAATAATTTAAAGGTGATAGTAGAAATCATTAAGAAAAAGTCTGTCTTTTGTGCAAAAATTTAAAACATCTACACCTGTGTGCAAAAATTTTAAATATCTACACCTGTAAAAAGAAAATTAAAAGACAAACTATAAACCAAAAGATATTGCAATAAACCCAACAAATTACACATATAACTGTTACATATAAGCTTGTCATATATTTTCATATGTACATATGTACAATATATCTAATATATGACATGTAAACAGTAATATATAACATAAATATTAGGATTTTTAGTAAAAACTTACAAAAGAAAAATGCAGATCTCTAATACATTATAGGAGAAAAATATACATGAAGAAATACAATTTTAAATAATTTAAACTGAAAAATAACGATAACTATAAAGGCTGATTCACGTAGAAAAATGCCCATTGTGTCATTTTTATATCAAATTGGAGAGCATCTAAAGTCCTACCACTAGGGTAATGGTTAGGTAGTTATGGTACAATAAAAACCAAGGTGAAGTTCTAGGGACTCTTCACATATTTCAAAAAACAAAATACATTTTCCTGAAAAGTGAAGATTAAAAATACATTCCAGTTCAATATGAAGGACTGGATACATATACTTCTGCTGATTTCTAACATTTCACTTAAATAACAATAGAAGACTAAATAGCAAGGACAAAGAGAACCATAAGGAGGATAATAGAGAATATAATATTTTGATAAAATTTTAGGCGTTTAAAACAGGTGGGGAGAAGTCAAAATTAAGTTGGCAGAGCTGGAAGAAGCTGAAACGCAGTGGGTGTGAGGAAGATACCTATAAGAAAAAAGGACCCATCCACCACACTAAACCCTGAAAAGTTCAGAAATTGGCAGTCTCTACTACAGGGAGGGAGAATAACATGGCAAAATAGTGGTTGAAAAATGTGTAAAGGAAACAATAAAAATCCAAGAAGTAATTAAAAACAAGAAAAAGCTACAAAAAAGGAAAATATGCTGACCAAAACTGTGTAATGAATCTGTCAGAATCATGTCCAAACCATTTATGAGATTTCTATGAGTACTCCATTTGAATAGAAAGAGACACACTAATAAAAGTAAAATTTTAATATTCTGCTTTGTATAATGCATTATTTTCAGCTATTTTTAAATAATTCAATAGAGTTCTTAATAACATAGAAAAAAACTTAAATATATATCATTGAGTTATACTGTAAAAATATAAAAGAAGAAAAATATATTAGGCACTACCTGCATATTTTAGGAATTACAGATTTATGCAGGTATTGTATCAGCAGTGTCTGATTGCTGTGTGTATGTGCTGACCTTCTCCACAGACTCAGAATTTCTACTTCTCACTCTCTCCCTCCACTAAATCTAACTTACTTTGGAGTGGGGACAGTTTTGCTACCTACCCACCCCCACCCTTACTCCCGTCATAGAAGTGCACATGATCCAACTTCCAGAAACTGAAAAATATATGGAAAAAAAAAAAAAAGCTGACCTTCCTCTGGTGACCTAAAATTAGTTTAAAACTATAAAGTTGTGATTTTACTAAAAAACCATTTTAAATCAAACAAAACAGAAAAATAAGGTATAAAGAACTTCAGAATGTTTCTGAAATGGTCTGAATAGGACAGTTTGCCCATGAGCCTGTCTCATGTCTGCTCATTCCTATTTTACAGGTAATTATGACAAATTTGGTGATCTAATTTCCAAATCCAGAGAAAATTAACAGCACCTATCAAACAAAAACAGATCAGAATCTGAGACATTTATAAAAAAAAAAAACACTATCTACATTGTATTAAAATGTTTTTTAGATTTTCATCCAAAATTTTTTTTTAAATATTTTCAACAATGCCTGTATCTTTCAGTAAAGAAATTGATAAAGTAAATATGAAACATCCACATAACACAGTACTACAAAGTAATGCAATGAAAAGTAATTCCATATAACAAGACAGGGTATTCATTTCTTGAATACATTATTAGGAAAGAAAAGAAAGAAAGAAAGAAAGAAAGAAAGAAAGAAAGAAAGAAAGAAAGAAAGAAAGAAAGAAAGGAAGGAAGGAAGGAAGGAAGGAAGGAAGGAAGGAAGGAAGGAAGGAAGGAAGGAAGGAAGGAAGGAAGGAAGGAAGGAAGGAAGGAAGGAAGGAAGGAAGGAAGGAAGGAGGCAAACTGTAGAATAGTGTATATCGTAACTACTTTTGTTAATGAAGAATAGCAGAGTAATATACACTTGCCTGTTATTACAAAAATAAACGTGGAATGACAAATCAGAAACTAATAATAAAATAGTCATCCAATACAACTTAGGAGGAATTAGGTAGAAGGGATAAAAATAGAAGGGAGACTTTTCTGACTAAATATCTTTAATAATTGCAATGTTTAACTCATGGGAATGTTCATATAATTCAAAAATGAAATAAATTGGGAAGAGTTAAAAAGGAAATGCTCAATTTAAAACAAAATGAGAGTTGAGGAAGACCACTTGCCTCACATGCCCAAGGCCCTAAATTTCCCCCATATTTTTGGGGGGGAAAAATAACCTTAAATGTATATCAAAATTTTCACATAATCATAGAGAGGAAAGAATTATCACAAGTAATTAAGCTTAATACACTGCTGCAATCCTTAGTAGGATACATTATAAAGATCAAAACAACTACAAAAAATTTAAATTTCACTTAGTTTTTATATACTGACAATATTAGTTCTATTGTAAATGCTGAAGCAAATAAATACATTTCGTAGTGTTATTACTAAGATTTTTGGTGTAAGAAAAAGAGATTCAATATAAAATCTAGGAAAGTGATGAGTAATTTATAATGTTAAATTTGAATTATAAATAGAATTGTGAAGTTGTGATTTAGAAAACTAGAGCTCCTAGTTCTGACCCTTGAAAGATTTAAAAATCACAAAACCCCAATAGCAACCAGCACATCTTGCACGTGGATCTCGGCTTCTAAATGCCACTTCCTGATAAAATAAAGCAAAGTTTCTCAGAGAGAGCTCTGATTCCAATCTACAACAAGAAAAGTACAAGGGGGACATCTTGTTATGCCAGAATGCAGGAAAGCCATCTTATGAGACAGCTTCTGATCCCAGAGCTTCCCTGTAGACAGGGGCATGAGACTGGTCAACTCTGCTTGCTCCCACCCAGCTGAAAGAGAACAGGAATGACGCTCTGTAGGGTGAAGAAGGTAAATCTTGCATCAGTGGAATTTAAGCCAATGGAAAAAATTTTCCCCATTGTCTGCTACAGACAGGGTATCTTAAGAAACATTCATTTTCACACTCTCAGAAGATCTAAAAGACAGAGTAATCACCTTGTTAACACTAGGTAGCGGATAGTGTGAAAACACATCCTCACATGGCCTCACCTCCCTCCTCTGACTTGTTACCCACTGAACACACTCCCACACCCTAGGGCTGCACGCCCTAACACAGTTGCAGCATGAGCCTTCCAAGGGCTCACAATGGCCCTACAGGACTGAGGGTGTAGCTCACTGGTAAAGTGCTTGTGTCGCATACCCAAGGCCCTGGGTTCAATCTCCAGCACTGCAAAAACAAAAACAGAAACAAAACAATAAAATAAAATGACCCTATGAAGAAACAATCAGACAATTTTAGAATTAAAGTAAATGACAATAGGCCTGGTCTTTTTTAATAGAAAAGAAATCGTTGCTTCATTTGGGGAATGGATAGGATTACACTAAAAGAGACTGGACAAACAAAATGACTCAGATGCCATGTATGACCCATGACTGGATCCAGCTGAAGGAAAAAACTATGAAAGATACATGGGAAATAACTAGGAAATATTGAATACGAACTAAATATTGGTAATACTTGGAAACTACTGTCAATTTTCTTAGGTATAATTATGGTTAAATAATTAACAAGAAGAAATCCTTTATTCTTAGGAGTTATATGCTGAATATTTAGGGCTGATATGTCTTGATGTCTGTAACTGGGTTCCAGATATTTCATGTATACTTGAAGAAAGTATTTTCACTTTAAAAGATAAATGCACAACTACCTTCCATAAGTAGTTATTCTGAACTATTCATTTCTTAAAAGGTATAACTATACTATAGAATTCAGTCCAACCATAATGGATAACAGTGAAAGACCATGAGAGAGTCTTTCAAAGAAAAAAAATCAAATGATTCCAGCTAGTATGTTGAAGCAAGAACAGTGTGTGTGTGTGTGTGTGTGTGTGTGTGTGTGTGTGTGTGCACGTGTGTACAAAGGGAGGAGAGGAAAAGAAAGTAGAAAATTCTAAAACATATTATTAAAAAAATATGACTTTTTTCTAATTATCCCTAAGTTGAAAAAATTAATTTTTACTTAAATTGGGGAGCTTAAAGATTTCAGTTTGTTTAATTGCAGGTATGACTACTAGAATTTTCTATAACATAACTAGATATATCTGATCGTCCACACAACGTGCTGTGAGCATAGGGCCTGGAGCAGTGAAGGCAAATGTCAGTTCAAGCTGAATCTGACTTAATCTTCTGGAAAAATGGCACCATCTGCTGGCTGGGCAAAGGCTGGGCAAAGACGACTCTCCTAGGTCAAGGGAACTGATCCCACACTGCGAACTTTCAGGGTTCATCTCTGTGTTTAGGAAGAGGTCAGAGTGCATGCTATGTTTATACCTTGAGTAGCTGAGAAAGAGAACTTCTTTCAATTCATCTCATTAAGGTCCCACATGAGTTATCAGAATGCTTCTTGTTAGTAGCAGAAAATAGCAGCCTATCAAAGGTGATATGACCAAAGTACAGTATCCTTTTACTGTGCCACCTCTCCATTGATCCTCTACCCTACATCTCTGCCCTCAACTTAGCTTCACTTTTGTAGAAACATCCAATAATTTGGTGATAAATTGAATGGAATGAAATATTCGTCATATTTTCAGGAGGAGTTGACCATGCAGTCACAAGAGTACCAGGAATGAGTCCAGAAGAGACATTGGGAAATGCAGACTTGGGTCTAGATTATTCAGATTTTTCTCTGGTTTCTTAACCTGGTAGGCTGTGCCAAACACAAAGAATGAGGCAAATTCTTTTTTCTTTCTCCTTCTTCTTCCTCTTCTCCTTCTTCCTCTTCCTTTCCTCCTCCTCCTCCTCCTCCTCTTTTTCTTTTTCTCCATCTTCCACTTCTTTTCCCCTAAGCCCTATCTTGGTTGTCTCAACTGTCTATGAGTCAAGCAAGAATGGCCTCCTAAGAAAGGGTAGCCCTTACCCTGGTATCTTAAAATGTTACTGCATTTGAAAATAGAGCCTATAAATAGGTAACCAAGTTAAAATGAAGTCATTAAAGTGGATCCTAATCCAATACGACAAGTTTACTTAGAAGAAGAGATAAGGACACAGACACCCACAGAGGGAAGGCCACGTGAAGCCGAAGACACAGAGAAAAAAACAGTTTAGCCACAAGCCAAGGAGAGAGGCTTCAGAAGAAAGGGTCCTGCTGACACCTGATTCTTGGACTTTTAGCCTTAATTTTGTGAGAAAATACATTTCTACTGTCTCAGTTACTTTGCTTTGATAGTCCTAGTAAACTAATACAAACCCCATCTTTTCACAGTAATTGAGAGAGAAAAGCAAGTGAAGTGACAGAATATGGTCTATGGAAAAAGGGAGGTTTTGTAGGTTGATTTTTTTTCACATTTGCTATTGGTGCATTATGGTTGTACATGATGGTGGGATTTGTCGTTGCATATTCATACATGCACACAATTTAACAATATGATTCGGCCAATACCACTCCCCAGCATTTACCCCTTCCTCTTCGCCTCCCAGCCCCTAGTCTTTTTCCTCTACTGATCTCCCTCTGATTTTCATGCCGTCCCCCCACCACTGTTGTTTCCTTTTTCTCTCTCTCGCTTCCACATATGAGAAAAAATCATATGACACTTGACTGAGTTTGACTTATTTTGCTTAACATGATGGTCTCTAGTTCCAACCATTTTCCTGCAAATGACATAACTTTTCTTTAGAGCTGAATAAAACTCCATTGTGTATATATACCACATTTTCTTTGTCCATTTATCTGTTGATGGACACCTAGGCTGGTTCCATACTTTGGTTGTTGTGAATTGTGCTGCTACAAACATGGGTATTCATGTGTCACTGTGGTAAGATGACTTTAATTCTTCAGGATAAATACCAAGGAGTGGTATAGCTGGGTCATATGGTGGTCCCATGCCTAGTCCTTTGAGGAGCCTTCATACTGAGTTCCACAGTGATTGTACTAATTTACATTCCACCAACTACATAAAAGTGTTCCTTTTTCTCCATATTCCGGAAAGAGGGAGGTTTGAATCTCTTTATCGCTCTCATCAAGCTCCACCCCTTCTGGCTCAGATTATGTTTCTAAGGACTCCATTATGGCCTTGAACCGCATCAGAGTTTCCCTTTCTTGGAGCTGAAAGAAAGTTGAGACGCTCTGAGCTTCTCGAGGATAGAGAATGTGGTTAGCATTTTTAAAAATTTTCGCCCTTTGTGTAACAAGTAAAGTAAATTTCTGAGTGGTATGTAGGGATGTGAACATGGGAGAAAACCTATTTTTTAAGTTAAATTTTGTTTCCTTTTTTCAGTTACAAAAGTGAAATGCTTTATTCATAGAGAATATACAAGATGTAAAGAAAAGAGTTATGTCCATCTGCAATACCACCCAGACTACTATTTTCTGTTTTTATGCGTGTTTAACCAACTATATCCAAATGCACAGTCTCATATTCTACCTTTGTTGCTTAATAGATGGATAAAAGTTATTCTTATTTCATTAAATATTATTCTGTTCTCCAGCTCCTCAGGACTAGTGCAATTCTTAGAAGTGAGGCCAGCAATAAAGATCCAGGAGGGGGCCACCATGTCACCATGATCACCATATGGTCACTACCAACCCACCAGTGAACAGTCATGACTCAGAGTCACTGAGGCAGCAAACATTTGCTGATCAGTCCCTCTCACTACTGTAGCCCTTGGTAAGACAGCCCACTGGGGTCAGACTGAGTAGCTATGGCAATGACTGAGGTCATACAAACACAGAAACCTCCTCTGTATTCAGTTAGCTTAATTGAGATTTAAATCTTTAAGTCTATTTAATTCTCTTTTCTCATGACCTACTTTGCTTTCAAACTTTCACACTTCGATAAGGCTAATTCAACCTACTGTTAACACTACACTAACACAAAACCAGGTTAAACTTTCTCCTAGGTCCCTTGATCTCTGGCCAGGTCTGTTTCTGCTCCTGCCCTAAAACCATTATTTGTGCCATGGATGGAAATAATTCCTGAAAAGTTTGAGAAATGTCAAGACTTGCCTCTCCTTTGCCCTTGTCTCCATTTACCTTATCTGTATAACTCATTTAGATAACACCAAGATAGACCCAACCTTCCTTACACACACACACAGAGTTACCTACCCAGTTTGTTTCATTACCCTCTGGGCTCAGCACCTCAGGAGTTTCTCCCACCCACTCTGTTTCTGCACACCTCTCCTTCTCATTTTCTAGCACAGTTAGCTCAACTAACCCAGTCAGTAACCCTTGAGAAAAGTACTATTTTCATTTTAAAAATAAGAGAACTCTTGGGAGGCTGAGGAAGAAGGATCACAAGTTTGAGGCCAGCCTCAGCAATTTGGCAAGACCATGTCTTTAAAAAAAAAAAAAAAAAAAAGGCTGGGGATGTAGCTTGGTAGAGCACGCCTGGGTTCAACCCCTAGTACTAGGTAAAAAAAAAAAAGGGGGAGAGAGAGAACTCAGAGGAGAAGTAAAATGACTTACTCAAGGCCATAACATTAAGTGGGTGAACAGGAACTGGAATTCAGGCCTTCTTGCTCCAATGTTTCTGTGCTTAATGGCTACATTTTATTACTACAGTGGTTAACATTTAATGAGATTTTTCTCTGCCAGATAGTGGGCTAAGCAGAATCTCATAACAAGCCTATCCTGGCAGGTACTATTATTAGCTTCATCTTACAGCTGAGAAAATTCAATGCCGATAGTCACTTCAATTTCTTACCAAGTCAGTCATTGGCTTCATTGACTATGGTACAGTGTTTTTCATTTGGTTGGTTGGTTTGGTTTTTAAATTTTATTTTCAAATATTTCTATTTACATACACTGACATTCACCCTTCTTAAAGGTACAGTGGTATCGACAAGTGCAGGATGCATGTACCCACCGCCACAATGGTTCCATCATAACCCAGATTCCCCTGTGCTGCTCCTTTGTCACCATGCATCACCTTGATCTGATCCCCTAGCCACACCTGAGTGCTCTGCCCCTGTAGTATGCCTCCTCAGGATGTCATATACATGGAATCATATATTAGGCAGTGTTTTTATAAAATTATTAATTTTTTTTGTACTGGGAATTAAACTCAGGGGTGCTTCACCACTGAGCACATTTATTTTTTTATTTTGAGACAGGGTCTCACCAAGCTGCTCAGAGTCTCACTAAGTTGCTGAGGCTGGTTTTGATTTTGTGATCCTCCGTCCTCAGCCTCCCAAGCCACTGGGATTACAGGCGTGCACCACTGGGCCTGGCTTAATGATTTTAAAGTGAATAATGGCATTTAGTACATTCACGATCGTGTACAAAATTCCTCTATCTAGCTCTGAATCATTTAAATTTACCTGTGAGAAAGCCATCCTTATCTAGCAGAATCAGATGGTTCCCTGTCTAGTTCCCCTAAGAGAATGGTTCCCCTAACTCCATCCTATCCTGTCCATCACAGAAGCAGTTCCTCCAGGTCTTGTCCTCTTTACCTCTGTGTTATAAATAAAAGAGAGTTGGGGGACTCCATGTTGTTATTAGAGGCCAGAGGTGGTATGGCCAGACCCATCATGCCCCCTCTCATTTAAAAAGAGTATTGGCTCTTGTGTGTTTATTGAATAGATAGGTTTTGGGGTAATTGACTGATAGAGAGCCAACATCATCCTCCAGCAATTAGCCCTTTTCTTATCCACCTGGGACCCCTACATTTACCCAAAAAGGAAACTCCATAGCTGTTAAGTAGTCACTTCCCACTTAGGGAAAAGGGGAGCTTTCCCTAGCCTCTGGCAATGATTAACTGGTTTTCTGACCCTATGCATTTTTCTATTCAGGTTATTCCATATAAAGTGAATCTGACAAGAACTTTTATGTCAGCCTTCTTTAACTTAGCACAGTACTTTTAAAGTTGATTGGGTGGTGGCATGTATTAGCACTTTATGCCTTTTTAAAAAAAAAAATTTTATTGATCAATGGACCTTTATTTTATTTATTTATATGCAGTGCTGAGAATCAAATCCAGTGCCTTGCACATGCCGGGCAAGTGCTCTACCACTGGGCCACAATCCCAGCCCCCACCTCATGCCTTTCTTATGGCTGAAGAATAGTCCATTGGGTTAATATATCACATTTTGTTTAATCACTCACCAGTTCATGGGTTATTCCATTTTTTAACTGTTGTGAATAGTACTGGCATGAACTTTCACTTACAAGTGTTTGTTTGGACACCTGTTTTCAAGTCCTTTGAATAAACACAAAGAAGGGAATTACCAAGTCAATGGTAATTCTATACTTAACTTTCTGAGGCATGGCCAAACTGGTTTCCACAGGAGCTGCATCATATTTCCTTCCCATCAACACTTCAGTTTCTCCACATCCTTACCAATCCTTACTTTCCATATTTGTTTTAATGAGAGTCCCCCAATGTGTGTAAAGTAGTATCTCATTGGGATTTTGGTCTGCATTCCCCTGCTGACTACTGATGTTGGACATGTGATTTATTGGCCATTTGTGTATTTTCTTTGGAGAAAAAGTTATCAAAATCCTTTTCCTACTTTCTAATTGTATGATCTGTCTTTTTGGTTTTAAGTTGAAATATTTCTTTTTATTTTTCTGAATACGAGAACTTTATCAGATACTTGATTTTCAAACATTTTCTCCCATTCCACTTAATCCACTGGTTGGTAGCATACTTTGATACTCAAAAGTTTTTTTATTTGGGGGAGGGGACTTCCTAGGGATTGAACCCAGGGGTGCTCTACCACCGAGCTATATTCCCTGTCCTTCATAATTCTTATATTGAGACAGAGTATCCCTAAATTGTTGAAATGGACTCAAACTTGAAATCCTCCTGCCTTGGTATACTGAGTCACTGGGATTACAGACCTGTGCCACCAAGCCTAGCTGAAAGTTTTTAATTTTGATTAAGTCCATTTAACCTATTTTTACTGCTTATACTTTTGGCACCAGAGGTAAAAAGCCATTGCTAAATCTAAGAAGTGATTTTCTTTATATGAATCCAACATATTTCTAGCACATCTCTATGTCTTTTACATTTCTTACATTGCACTTCTTATCAGTTATCAGTATGTAAATAAAAATGATTTGTGTAATATTTTTGTCAGACCAATTTACTGAATTTTCATATCACTTCTTCAAGGGTTCTTTTTTAAAAATAATTCTGTTGGACTATCTAGATATATAAATATCATAATTCTGTTCCCCATTTCTAATATTTATATCATGTGTTTTGCTCTCTTATCTAATTGCTTTGGCTTAAGTCAATTAAATGTTTATGAAATATGTTGAATTAATAACTGTAATAGACAACTTCCTTCCCTTAAACATACCATAATAGAAATGCTTCTAATTTGGTTTGGTATACGTTATTTATTAGAATCAGGAATTCATTGTCTCTTTCAAATCAGAAATGAATTTTGAATTTTATCAAATACCTTTTCACCTTCTATTGATATAATCGAATGTATTTTATTCTCCTTTTCCCTCTCAATATGATTTAGTATCTAAAACTAAGAGTACTGGACTAGTAACGTCTTAAAGTGGCCCAATCTCTTTTGCATCATACCTCTACATTTTAATGTGATTGTTTTTTACAGACTTCCTCATATTAGCCATCTCTGAATTTTTAGAATAAGCCCTTTGATCATGGTGTACTTTCCTCTACTGTACCATTAGGATCTATTTGCAGATACTTTACTACGGACATCTGCATCAAGAATTTTAGGTTAGGTTAATTGGTGATTTTCTTGCACTATTTTGGTCAGGTTTTTATACCAGTGTTATGCTAGCCTAATAAAAATAATTGAGATACTTTCCTTCTTTTTCTGTGATATGTGATAAGTAGTATGAACATCAGATTCATCTTTTCCACTCAGGTTTGGTCAAGTCACTTTCTGCAAGTGAAATGGAGTTTTCTGTCACAGATGTAGCTCTAGGTTATCTCGACCCACACAGGTTTCATTAATGTCCACCCTTCACTTTACTTTCTTCTCACCACCATTACCCCCTGCTATGTTTGTGCTTTCCAAAGTTCATATTGAATTGAATACATTGTGAGACACTAAAAGGTAGGACCAAGTGGAACCTTTAAGAGGTGATCAGGGCTCTGTGCTTATGAATGGATTAATCTACTCATTCAGTGAATGGATTCATGGATTAATAGGTTAATGAATTACCTTGTGAGTAGGTCTACTATAAAAGCCAGTTTGGTTAGCTAGGTTCTTCAAACTCTGCCTCTTTCTTGCCATGTGATGTCCTGTGTCATCCTGGGACTCTGCCAGCAAGAAGGCCATCACCAGTTGTGGCCCCTCAACCTTGGACCAGAATCATAAGCTAAAATAAACCTCTTTTCTTTATAACTTATCCATCTGTTGTATTATTAGTGACAAAAGCAAACTAAAATATCCCCCTTCTCTCTGCTTCTTCCATAAGTCGCAGTAAGACCTTGCTTTCAACAACATCCCTTTTTTAAGTCCTTCTTCTAATATGACCTGGAAAATGACATGGACAGCATATTTACCTTTCCTATTTGAGTGTGTAATTTTATGCATTTGTAACCTTTCCTGTCTCCTGAAGCCCATTGTAATTGATATTACTGATACATATTTATTTCAGTTGGAAAATGAAAAAAATTCAATCAAAGTATTCATTTCAAACCGATGTTTTGTAGTGGAGAAGGCAGGGGATGTTTGAAAACCTAAAAAATGTTTTTCAGCAAGCCACAGTCAAACTAACTCCTCTCTCTGGTTTTGGGTTGTTCAATATCACAAAAAGAAGAATTTGGAGACCAAATATAAGGCTATAAATATTTAATGTAGCATCATTTATGCTTTTAGAAGTGAACAGATAGAAAACAGAAATAATTCTGTTTTCAGCTGAAAATTCAGGGCTGGTACATTAGGGGAATTCTACTGTATGTGAGGTCCATTTAACTGTGCTCATATAGATCTGGTCTCAGAATGAAATCATTTAGCTGCTTTTAAAAACTCAATACTGTTTTCAGATAATGGCATGTTATAAAATATTTTATTTTTTGGCAATTCTATAAACTCTATTTCTGAAGACTCTAGTTTTATTTTGCGCAATATTTTTCCTTGAAAGAAAACTCCAAAGCTCCTTCAAACATTTTTTGAAAACAAGTTTTCTCTAGGGCGATAAACATTAAATGTTTGATCGTTTTAGATGTTAATTTAAATAAATTTTGAATGTGAATCTATTTTATTTGCTTATAAGATTACAGAGAATAATTCAGGAGTATATTCAGGAGGCTGAGAGACAAGAGGATGACAAGTTTGAGGCCAGCCTCAGCAACTTAGAGAGGTCCTAAGCAACTTAACAAGACCCTGTTTCAAAATAAAAAGAACTGGGGATGTTTTTCATTGGTCAAGCGTCCTTGGGTTCAATTCCCAGTACCAATTTAAAAAAAAAAAAAAAAAAAAAAAAAAAAGATTGCACATGGACTGCAGTTGTGGCTCGGTGGTAGAGCACTTGCCTAGCATGTGTAAGGCTCTGGGTTTGATTCTCAGCACCATATATAAATAAGTAAATAAAAAATAAAGGTCTATCAAAACTAATAAAAAAAGAGATTGCACAGAGATCTTTTGTTTATGTCTCCCTTTTTGCAATAATATCTCATCTATATTGTGAAGGAAGGAAAAGAAAAGAAAGGGAAGAAGAATCTACAATCTCATGTAATCAAAGAAATCTGTTTGCAAAATCATATTTGGAGTCATAAGTCACTTCAAAATTCGGTCCACCACAGAACTGCTAGGCTCTGACACACTGGCCTTGTGACCCAGAGGCACGCATCTCAGAGACCCCTTCGTGATGTTGGCCGAGCTCTGCAATTCATTCGTTGACTCCTGCTCCCTCTGCTGGCTCCACAGCTCAGTGACCATCCCCAGATGTGTGTCACACCTACAATGGACCTCAAGAGGCAGCAAAGAAGGGGAGACTGCACCCAGTGGGTGATGGAACTTGCTCTAACTCACAAAGTCAGCGACAGGGTCCACATTGTGGCCAGTCTCCCCACTACTCCACATAGCCCTCATAAGTACAAAAGAATTCGTAGCCCCTCAAATTCCAGCATTTAGTGGTACTCCTAATCTGTAAGTCGCTGTGCTACAAGTTAAAAAATGCATCAAAATGCATATTTTAGTTTTCAATGTACACATAATGGTCAACATGTTGACAAAATTAACTGAAATAGTTTTTTAAATGATTTTGCTAGTGAGACAAACAACAAAAATAATAACTCAAAAACATGCTGAGCAAAACATGCCAGACACAATATAGTACATTTGTAAATTTCCATTTGCATGAAGGTCCAGAACAGGCAAAACTACTCTCTGCTGATGGAAAGCAAATCAGTGGTTGCCTGGGGCAAGAGAAGATGCAAATAGGCACAAGGGCACTTTGGGTGATGAAAATGTTCTAGATCTTGATTGTGGTGCTGGTTACACAGACAGGCACACAGATTTGTCAAAACTGTTGCACTACATATTTTAAATAGCACATTTCTATTTTATGTAAATTGTGCCTCAATAAAGATCTAAAAGAAAAAAACGTTCACTTGTTGTTATGTTTTGGACCTTAGATTTCCCCCCAAAGCCAACTTATGAGACAATGCAAGAAAGTTTAGAGGTGAAACAAGTGCATTAGGAGAGTCTTAACTTCTCAGTGCATTAATCCCCTGATAAGGATTAGCTGAACTGTAACTGGAGGCAGGTAGGTCCCTGGGGGCATGACTTTGGGGATGTATATTTTGTTCTTGGTGAACGGAGTTCTCTCTCTGCTGCTGTCTTGTTCTGAGCATGCTTTCTCTACCACATTCTTCTGCCTATGATGTTCTGCCTCACCTTGGACCTCAACGCAATGGAGCCAACAATCTACAGACTCAGACCTCTCAAACCAGAGCCCCCAAATAAACTTTTCCTCCTGTATGCTGTCCAGAGCATTGGACACTTTATTACTCGCAGGCTTCTTGGTGACAGCAGGCCAGCAACAATATGGAGGACCGCAACCACACCTGTAAGCAGAGGAAATGTATTACAGGATGTCACACTGTGCAGGTGAATTTCTCCCTGATGATTTATGAGTACATTCTTACACCCCAAGGTCACTCTCCTTTGATCTCCACCTAAAGACAGTGGAAAATAGTCAGTGCCCCTTCTCCATGCCTACATTATGACATTTTGTGAAATTAATTTTTTTCCCATTGCTTTATTGAGGTAAATAAAGTACAACAAAATGCATATATTTCAAGTACGATAAAATGCACCATATTTGAAGTATGCAATTTGTTCAGTTTTGACATGTATATACCCAATACGATCCATATAAAAAGCATTTCCATATTTTTTTAAATTGTAAATCAGTGCAGACTGTCTTTCCTTCATGATTTATTACATTAGAAATCAATCACCTTAAGATATATAGAACCTCACCCCACATGTCAACTATTTCAAAATTAAATGGCACTGAGGTCAAGAAGGAAAGCACAAGAAAAGTATAAAAAAAAGTGGTTTGAATTAAGTGACAATAAAAGCTTCAAATATCAGGATCTCTGGGATGAATCTCAGATAAACATTTATAACTTAAAGTACTTATACCAGAAAGATGCTAGTATAACAATCAAATTATTTTCAAATTATGTAGTAGGAAGGAAAAAATGAGAGTAGAAGCAAAAATATGTGAAATAGAAAAGAAATAATACAGCTAAAGTTTGATAAAAATTATACAAGTCTAATCAAGAAAAAAGCAAAAACACAAAAATTAACATCAATAGAAAGGGAGCTATCAAAATAACCCTACAGATGCTAAAAATATATTGAGGTACTATTACTATTGTATGCTAACATATGTGATAGCTTACATAACATTGTTTATTTTAGAGAAGGATTCATGTGCTGCTGAGAAGAAAGGGTATCCAGTCATTGATGGATGAAATATTCTATACATGTCTGTTAAGTCTAAGTTATCAATTGTATTTTTTATTCTATAGTCTCTTTATTTAGTTTTTGTTTGTAGGATCTATCCAGTGATGGCAGAGGCATATTAAAGTCACCCAGTATTATTGTGTTGTGGTCTGTTTGATTCTTGAAATTGAGAAGGGTTTGTTTAATGTACATAGATGCTCCATTGTTTGGGGCATAAATATTTATGATTGTTATGTCTTGTTGATGTATGAAGTAGCCTTCTTTGTCCCTTCTGATTAATTTTGTCTTAAAGTCCACTTCATCTGATATGAGGATAGAAACCCCTGCTTGTTTATGTGATCCATGTGAGTGATATGTCCTCCCACCCCATCCTTTCACCTTCAGTCTGTGGATGTCTTTGCCTAAAAGGAGAGAGCATATTGTTGGGTCTTGTTTTTTAATCCAGTCTGCCAGTCTGTGTCTTTTGATTGATGAGTTTAGGCCATTAATGTTCAAGGTTATTACTGAGATATGATTTGTATTCCAGTCATTTGGGTTTATTTCTAGTTTTTAATTTGAATTAGTTTTTTCTCTGATTGACTATTCCTTTAGTGTAGTTCCTTCATTTGCTGGTTTGCACTTTTTTTTTCATATCATCATCATGGAATATTTTGTTGAGAATGTTCTGTAGTGCAGGTTTTCCAGATGCAAATTCTCTTACCTTTTGTTTATCAAGGAGGTTTTTATTTTATCTTCAAATCTGAAGCTTAATTTTGTTGAATATGGGATTCTTGGTTGGCATCCATTTTCTTTCAGAGCTTGCTTTATGTTATTCCAGGAACTCCTAGATTTGAGGGTCTGGTTTGAGAAATCAGCTAAGATCCAAATTGGTTTTCCCCTATATTGTATGATTTTTTTCAGACTTTAAAATTCTATCCTTATTCTGTATGTTAGGCATTTTAATTATAGTGTGCCTTGGTGTGGGTCTGTTGTGATTTTGCACATTTGGGGTCCTGTAAGTCTCTTGTATTTGATTTTCCATTTCATTCTTTAGGTTTGGGAAATTTTTGGATATTATTTCATTGAAAAAATTGTGCATTTCTTTGGTTTGTATCTCATGCCTTCATCTATCCAGATAAATCTTAAATTTGATCTTTTCATATTATCCCATAGTCCTTAGAAGTTCTGTTCATGATTTCTTAACATCTTCTCTC
Source organism: Sciurus vulgaris (assembly GCF_902686455.1). Classification (NCBI taxonomy): domain Eukaryota; kingdom Metazoa; phylum Chordata; class Mammalia; order Rodentia; family Sciuridae; genus Sciurus; species Sciurus vulgaris. The sequence continues at coordinate 11,059,773 of NC_136476.1, read as the reverse complement.
CATGATCAACTCTATTTTCAAGATTGTATATTTTGTCTCATTACCTGAGGTTCTGTCTTCCAAGTGTTCTAGCCTGCTGGTGATATTTTCTATCATATTTTCAATTTGGTTATTGTTTACTTCATTTCAAGGAATTCTGCTTTTTTTCAGAATTTCTGCCTCTTTATTAAAGTGAGCATTCACTTCCTGTATTTTCTCTCTGATTTCATTTCTTATACTGTCCTTCACTTCACAGATCAGTTTATGTACATTCTAAACTCCTTCTGACATTTCCACTGTGGTGTTGATGGATTCTGTCATTGGAGTATCTTGATTCGTTTGGGGTAATTTGTTCCCTTGCTTTTTCACGTTCTTTGTGTGTCTACCCATCTAACAGTATAGATCTGAGGCAGTAGAATTTCTACCCTGTGGACTTATAGTGTCCCTGAAGGTTTCCAGTATCTCACAGTTTAGGGGCAGAAAAATACTAATAAAAACCAATGCAAACAATATACAGAATTAAACCAAATAGTTCTTACTATGATGTCTACAATGTTATTTATTACAATAAATAGAAATGATATGATCAGTTATTGCCTACAATAAAAACATCAAGTTTGTAAAAAGTTTTATAACTTCAAGTGTCAGACAGGGTGAGAACAGAAGTGATATAGGATGTGATGATTTTGAGGCAGGAGGAGAGAAGAAGAAAAAAATTAAAGGAAGTGTGAGAGAAAGAACAATGAGATTGGCTGTTAACAGAAGATAAGAGAGAATCTAGGAAAACAGGTAGAAGAAAAAAATATATATATAAAGTAAAAATTTTTTAAAATTAAAAATAAAAATAAAAGAATATAAAACAAAACCAAAATATACTAATTAAACATCTTAGCTCACAAAAAAACTAATCCATGAAAGATAACTGGCTTCATAAAGCTAGAAATGAGAAAATATGAAGAAATGTGCAAATACTCCATGTACAATTACGGTCACACTTAACAAGAAAAAGAATTTTTAAAAAAGATCATGATGAAAAGTTAAAGGATTCTTTCCAATGCAGTTCAAAAGATTCTCAGCCTCTCTTTTCAGCAGTTTTAGGTGGGGTCATCTGGAGCGTTGAAGCTCTACCTCTGGATTGCTGGAGTGAGAGAAGTGATCCATCGGCAGAATTTCTGGGAGGCGGGGTTGAAGCTTAGGTGGGCTCCAGGCTCTTTGCTGAATGTCAGTCGATCTGGAGGATTTTAAATCAGCACACCTCCAGCGCCCAGTTCTTTCTGGGAAGACAGAAACCCTAAGGATCTTCCCTGACTTCCAGTCATGTGGTAGAGGAGCCAAATCTTAGTCTCCTATGTCACCTTCAGACCTCACATTTCCTGATCTCAAGTTCAGTCTCCAATCTTTCCCACTCCCACCCTTCAGAGTTCTCAGATGCATCTCTCCCAGCAGGTTCTGAGAGCAGTAAAATTGGAGAGGGAGGGGTATAACCAGTGGGTTTACATGACCAGTTGTCCCCTGTGTAAACCTGTCTCCACTTTTGATTTTTCTCCCGGTCACTTAAGCATACTCTATGTTGTGCAGTGTGTGTTTACTGAGTCAGTATTTTGGGACAAACTCAGGTTTACTAGGAATTGGCCCCGCCAGCTGCCAGCCCCAACACAGTGGCTGCAAAACTGTTTCTTCCTTTGTGCTCCATATGCTCCTGGAGAGATAGTGGCTTCTTTCCCCATACACAGATACTGTGCAACACTTCTTTCCAGTTTTGCCAGAAAATGTCCTTGATCCTCTAAACACTCCATACCCAGACATGCCTTGGGCCTCCCAAAAATGCAGGTTCCTTTAATTCCCTTATCCGTCCACTACGCTCACAGAGGGACTGCTCTGGTTGGTGCTTCTAGCCTGGCCATAGCAGTGGCTGGTGCACTAGGGATTATTATAGCCAACCTCCTGAGTCCCCAATCTCCTTGGAATGTCCAGTTTTAAATTCAGTCAAGTACCCCCGGCTTTATTTTTTTCATCTGCTTGCTGAGAAGCTGCCTGTCTGCTTTCTTGGTTTCACTCCCCGGAGCAGCCAGGAAAGCGACCTCCTCTAATCCACCATCCTGAAATGCCTTTTCTCTATGTTGTTCTTGTCAGGTCTTTTGGTCACAGCAGCAAAAAAACTAAGACACTAGTCAAGTCCTAAATTCTAATCTGTTCTTTCAATCTGAACATACCTGGACTCATTTTTTTGAAAAGAAAACTGTACAAATAAACAGAGATCCTCTTGCTCCCATATTTAGCCACAAAATTTGATTTCCTGAAAAAGAACAAATTCCTAGATCCAAAAGGCAATGTTGGGGAAGGGAATCATTATTTTCACACAGTCTCTCAATAGAGACATTCTAAAGGCGACACATTGATGGAAGAAATAAAATTACACCATGAGCATAACTGGATGGGAACATCTTCCTCATCCCAAACTCATGCATCTAGACCACCCTTGTCCACCCACAGGTGAGCTGAAGGCCTGGCTGCATGTGGCAGAGGCTGAGGCAGGAGAAACCAAGTATATCCTCCGTGCCCAAGTCCTCATCAAGGTGTGTGCCCTAGACCAGGTGCTCCAGTGCTGAACAGTATTGTGACCTGGAGCTCCTGTTCCCTGTCTAACTGGAGGACTCACTCTCTCTGGTGTAACAACTTACATTGCATTGTGAGCCAGCTTTGAATCCCACTCTTCATAAGCACTCCGCTATGATTAACACTATAGTGTACCGTGTGTGTGAATTAAGAGTTGGTGGGGGAAAAAAAAGCTCTAGATTCTGTTTTTGTTTTTTTTGTTTTTTGTTTTTTGTTTTTTTTTTTTTGCGGTGCTGGGGATTGAACCCAGGGCCTTAGTGCTTGCGAGGCAGGCACTCTACCAACTGAGCCATATCCCCAGCCCTAGATTCTGTATTCAAATTGTCTTGTAGAAAAATGGTTACATTTTCTTTCTTACTATTCAGTGGGCCCTCCATATCTCTGGGTTCCACATCCATGGGTTCCATATCAACAGATTCAATTTACCTAGGATTAAAAATAAGGGGAAAAAATCATGTATATTGAACATGAACAAACTTTTTCTGTCATTTTCCCTAAAAAATGATAACTTTATTTATATGATACTAGGTATTATAAATAATCTAGAGATTGTTTAAAGTATACAGAAGTATTCACCTAGGTCTTATGTAAATACTACACCATTTCACATAAGGGTCTTCAGCATCCAAGGATTTTGGTATCAGCAGGGTCTTGCAGTCAATCACAAATATTGAGGGACAACTGTATCTATTTCTCTAAGAAAGACAGAGTTTATGTTTCCAAATCTATTTGACCCCTATGTCATTGGGAGGCATTGCTCCGGACATGAAGTAATGCAGAGAACACCAAGACATCTCATTCATCTGAGGATTAATGATATGGCACTAGTAACTAGGAATGATCTCACAAACTGACAAACTAACAGCTGGTTCTTACAGAATACTCACTATAGGCATTCTTATAAACCCTTTTTACTCATTCAATTAGTAGCGAGGTATAATAATGCTCCTCCTCCAATTTGCAGATGAGGAAATTGAGGCAGAAAGAAGTTCATCAGTGTGACCAACATTATAAAAGGGACAAAGTCCAAAAGCAAGTCTCAGGCTGCCTAGCTTGATAGCTCATGCTTTTAGTAACCAAGTCACAGTGTCTCTCCATGCTATAGAAGAAATAAAGGTGTAAAGAAAATAAAGATGTGCTCTAGTCTGAATGCTTGTATCCCCCTGCCAAAAAAAATTCACGTGTTGAAATCCTGTCTCCACAGTGATGGTATTAGGAAGTATGGCTTCAGGAAAGAGATTAGGTTATGCAATCAGAGCCTTCATAAGTAAAGTTAGTGCCTAAAAGAGACTCCTCCTGTCTCCTCCCACCATGTGAGAACACAGCAAGAAGTCACTGTCTATAAACCAGAAAGCAGATCCCTCTCTGTACCTTGATCTTAGACTGTCCAGCCCACAGAAACCATGAAAAATAAATATCTTTGCTTATAAGCCACTTGGTGAATGGTATTTTAATATTAACAAATAATGGCTTGAACAGACTAAACAGCCCAAATGGACTGAGATGATGTGTTAACTCCTCACTACTCAAAGCATGCCCATGCATTATCTGTATTGGCATCAACTGGGACTGTGTTATGAATGTGGAGCCTAGAGCCCCACCCAGACCTCCTGGATTTGAATTGACATTTTTAGTAATATTTTCGGGTGATCCATTAAAGTGGAGAAGCATTGTTCTAAAAACAAAACTTTAAGTTTCTCTTGTTTAGTCTTGCTTTCATTTTACTTTTGTTTTAGTCCCAGACTAGTTCAAGAATCTGATGGGAAGAAGTCATGGAAATTGAGGATAAAAAGGTGCACAGAATTTTAAAGAGTTCATAGGTTGGCATTTATAAAACTATGCTGTACAGAATTTAAAGTACTGGAAACCAGCTCTTTATGCTTCTCATGCATTATTACATTTAATCTTTATAAACCCAGTATTGATAAAGCAGGAACCTGGGAAGGTTAAGTAACTTGCCATAGTCATAGCTAGAAAATGGTGATATCAAAGTCAAACTGATACTGAAAACTTGGTTCTTGTCTCCACAGCCAATCAAATAATGAGGACAAGATTTTGAGACAAAACTTTTATTGATTTGCTAGCAAAGGAGAAACACAGGAATTCCTGTCCCAGAGGGCACTCAGGGTTCTTAAAAGAGGAATACAAGGACTGAGATCCAAATATTATGAGTAGATATAATTAATTAGTGTCCATCAGGTATTCTTGAGAAAGTGTTGCTAAGTTCTCATGTTTGGAGTTTCTTTATTATTGTGGGCAGCAACATTCTTCCAGATAGTGAAGGACAAGCTAGCTTAGCATGGGACAGGAAAAAAGTTAGTCTTGTCTATTATGAAGGGGAAGAAGAAATTTCAGGTTGAGCAACAAGGTTTGTACTCAAAGCATAAAGTGAACCCTATTATAAAACCTAGATATCCTGCTGCCAAGGTCCAGCAATAACACCAAGCTGTTTGAGGGTGGTGATCCACCGCAGTGATTCTGAGACACATCCTCAATAGAAGTTCCTCTGTCTGGCAAGATCACCCTCTGCATCTACAATATAACTCTTAATGAAGCACCAATGGAGTGACACGGGAGGAGCCCCTGCCGAGAGAATAAATGAACTGATGAATCCTAGCAGTTGATCTGATAGTGTGTGTCCTGATAAGATCCCCCACATGGCTTCCTGACACACTTCCAACCTGCACAGCCTCAAACAACGTACCAACCCATTTCTCCGATGTCACTATCCTCCTCTAATCCATGGTAGACAAGGAGAGTTTCATTTCATGGGCCATCTATCTGATGGACTGGTAGTAACTGTTTGGTGATAGGAGCCAGGTGAAGAGGATGATTGATGGTAATGCCTGCCCCCAGTGGCATAGGAGAGCATAAGAGCAGGGATGTCTTGCCTCCTGGGACCTAATCAATGTTTTGTCCCCCAGATCTCTATTCCTCTATCTAACTTTCCTGAACTAAGTGCGAATTCCGTCCACAACATCAGAAGTACTCTTATCAATCCTTAAACTGTCGATGAATGGAGAATTACGAAAAAGCATATACACCTTAAACATTTTATTTTAATTAAAACATTTAAATTCATATGTATTAACCAATTTTAGATTTCAGTCCTGGTTTTTTGTTAGTAGCCAAGAGCAATTCTTGCTTCAAGGCTTTAAAAGCAATAAGTCTAAGTCCTTTTACTTCTGGGTCCACTCTGGACCTCCCTAAGGATTACTGAGGTGTACCACATGCAATATGTAGTATTTTTAAAAGTTTCATCCAGAACAATCTGATAGCAGTATCTTTTTTATTTCTTTTTTAAAACTTTGTTCTTACAGTATCTTTACAGATTTTTTCCACTGATTAAATTTTCTTCCCCATACCTAATCCACAAGTAAAATTTTCATGGAAAATCATTTTTATAATTATTCTTAGCATTTAACTTAGTTTTGAAGAAACAAGCTTTTCTTTTCCCTTCATAAATTCACCAAACCATATAATATTTTATTAAATTATGTAATTTTAGGAACAAGTAGAATTGGTACAAAAATTGGGAGAGAAACACAACAATAATTGGATAAAATGCTACTCAACTAGCTGCAGGAGGCATAAGTCAGTGTGTTTCACAGAGAATTTGAGTACATTAGTCATTCTGGTGAGTCAATAAATGGCCAGTTAGGACAATTTCTGTTATACCACACTAAGCCCTCACCAGTGGCATTTGATTAAATAGGGCTCTCTATTAACCAGAATTTCTACATGATATCTGTTATGTTGATCCTAAGACATTAAAGAGCTGGATGTGACTTTGAATTATAAAATGAAAAGGAACAAAAGATAAAAGTATGTTCAGAGAATGCTTTTTGGTATCTTTACCTTTGTTTTCTTGCTCTTTTCATATCATTTTTAGTTTATACTATCATTTATTTTAAGAGCCTTTATAATCTACAATCTTGAATATTTGATATGTTCTTTATTTCCAAACTGTATATTGTTTTGCATCTATTGATCTCTTGCTTTGCGAAAGTGGTCTTCCGTTGTTATAACTATGTTTTAAGCACTATGTGGAATGTTTGTTTTGTTCACTTCCTGCCTCTATTTCTACCCACACAATACCCAAGACATCAGTCCCAAAGACCTTCTTGACCAAACAAGGACATTGCTACCTCGAGCAGAATTTCACTTCTACAAACACACACTATGCACCCTCAAATCTGTAGTTGTATGCTTTGGACATCACAGTCAAGACAATCTCATCAATTTTGCCAATCAGTTGCATCTGACAGCACAAAGGCAGCTCATAAAAATAGCTGACTGACTGCCCAGGGTGGTGAACCTCCACTTTCTCTTTTCCAATCATTAGGGAAGCCAGTACTTTTTAGAAGAATGCAATAAAGTCTCTATTATCTTGTATCCAAACCATCTTAGACTCACTTGGACATACAGTTCACCAAACATGTAAAAATTCCTGACTTTTTTTAGGGCATGGACCTACCCCTGAAGACATCATGCCTAGTGAAAGAGATGAAATGTACAAGAAAGAAAGGTAGGTATAGAGAGATTATGGTGGAAGGTCTGTAGATTATTCACCCCTGATGAGACTTGAAGAAGAGTCAGTCCACAAGGTCCATTCCTTCCCAATGGCTAGCCTGGACACTCCACTTTGTTTTATCTTCATGGGAAAGGCATTGTATTGCCTTGCTCTCTTTTTAGAAATCAAAGTCCTATTCATCAAATATCTCCAACTGAAATCCTTTTGGATAGATTTAATTATACTCCTCTATTATCTTTGTCTCTGATGCTTCTCTCAAATGGTCAATTGTCTGGCATTGCTCACCAATGACAAGACTTTGCTAGGAAAAATTGAGATAATTTTGACTCCACTGATCAACCAGGGTCATGGTTACCACCAACCACTTAGCAGCCACTGACATCCTCTTGTGCCATGAGCCAGGCTCACAGATGTATAGCCTGATGAATACAGAAATTTAGTTAACCCCAATTGACCTATCAGCACTCTTTCAGAAATATCATCTCAACATCAGGTCATGTGCTTATACCTCCACAATTCCACTTCTTCCCAAAGTCTAAATATCCAGCAGGGAGAAAATGCCCCCTCTTCTACATTCTTGGTTCCATCCTCCCAATTTATAAGCAGATTGCTTGAGGTTATAGGGTCAAAATTCTCAATGAACACAGTAGCTCAAGAATTTGGGGTGACTCTTACACACAAATAGAGATGCAGTTCAAATTAGTATAACAACAGATGTATGCAAAGAAGAGAGTATGATGGGTATTTGCTGGCAGTGAGAATACCCAGTCATAGAGGAATAATTTGCTCTCCCATCTAAACTTTCCAATACAGTAACTTACTCGAACTTCTCAAATGCTCTGAGATATAGAGCAACTGGGCAGGTATTATTATCCTTTTAAAATCAGAAAAGAGAATCTTAGAAAAGTTAAAAAATATTTTCTTAAAATTTCCCTAATAGAACAACAGAACCTCAACTCCAAATCCAATTTTTCATTTTCTACATTATTTGCCCATTAGATTGCTCATAATATTCAACTCACTGTGGGGCAGACTTAGATAAGAAAAAAATTTGAAATTTCCCATTTTTGCCAGTATCAGAGCCTACTATGTGAGTTTATTCATCCTCCTTAGCTTACTCAACTGAATTATTCTTTGCTACTTTCCACACTGAGAGAAGAAGTCATTCCCTTCCTCTTGAATTTGGGCTGACTTTGGTGACTTGCTTACCAAAATAAAGCTGCATAAGTAAGGTTCTGCAATTTATGAAGCTAGCTCATAAGAATCCTTTCAACTTCTATCCAGGCCTCTGAAAGTGAGTTCTAACTCTTAGAAGCCTGCTACTAGGCTGTGATGAATCCCAAGAAGCTTCATGAAGAGAACCGTAGGAGAGGAGCCAAGCCCTGGGAGACAGCCCTGGCTGAACTCCCAGCCAAAAGCTAGTGCCAGCTTGCCAGTCATATGAGTGAACCACCTTAGAAATGGATCATTTAGTCCCAGTCAGGACACATGAGCAGTCCCCACTCAGCCCTGCTAAATTTGTAGATCTATGGGCTAAATAAACAATTGCTAGTATTTTAAGTTAACAAATTTTGAGATTGTTTGTTTTGTAGCAAAAAACTGGAGTCCACCTTTCTAAGATCTTCTTGCCTAAAAAGAACACCAAAAGTAAATGTGATGTGTGGTTAGTCAGCTTTCTGTCACTGTGACAAGATATTTGAAATAACAACTTAAAGGAAGAAGATTTATTTTGGCTCATAGTTTATGAGGTTTCGGTCCATGTTCACTGGTGACTAAAATTTCAAGACATGGCCTTTAAGGGACATTGAAGATTTAAACCATAACAGGTGTTATACATCAACCTGATTAGACACTGTGAATATTTTTATGCTTATTTCACTTATTCTGTTTTATATAAGAAAAAGCAAATGAAGAAAGTACCTTCTAATTTATAGACGCAAAAAAAAGGCAATTAGACAAATTGTTTTAAAATGCCTGCAACCCTAAATAATAAAAATCTTATTATAAATATGTTAGTATTTGGTTCAAAACTCTGTGAAAAAGAATTAGGCCCTCAAGCTCTTACAGTTCCTTGAAGACCTTCTAAATATAGGAAAGTAAAACTGAAATTTATGTCAGTTTGTTAATGGCATCACTTAAAACTATAAGTTAATTAACTAATTAACAACTTAATTAACTCAGCACTTTAATTTACTTACTTGAATTCACTTAAATTCCCTAGATGTGATTTTAATGAAACTTTCGGTGTGTAATTCCTGACTAACCATGTAAATTGTGTGATGTATTTCTCTTCAACTGAGAAGATATTTCTTGAAATTAACTTATTTTAGGCAGAACACTAAACCATAGCAGTGAGTTTTTTATTTTTTTCTTCAATAGGAAACATCTCTGAGCTTCTGGTATGTGGCCGTTTTCCATATTATTTTTTATCTTTCGAAAAGAAAATCATATTGATTTGTTGGGTCTTTTAATGCATCAAACAGATTCACAATCGTCCTAGCCAATGTGATCAAATTTCATCCTGATTTATTAAAAATTAATTATCTTAATAAAGAATGAACCCTGAAACAAACAATGATTGAAAGGCACAGGAGAAAAGCAATTTCAAAACATTTCTTTATTCCACAGATTTCCTTATTTCAATAAGATCTTTACAGATCAGCATAAGGCCCTGCTGCTCAGAGCACAAGCAGGAGTTCCTCTAGGCCATGAACTGCACTGAGAAGAATACAGAAATTGAGTGTTTAGATATATTTGTAGCACTCTAAAACAGCAATTATATGTCTATTAACTGTTACAAGGAGATGTTGGGGCTTATATTTTGTAAATCTGCCCTTTTATTTCATTTTTTCTAATTCATTTTTTTGTATTTTTTTAGTTGTTTTTCTTTTTTTTTTTTTTTTTTTTTTGGGGGGGGGGTGCTGGGGATCGAACCCAGGGCCTTGTGCTTGCAAGGCAAACACCCTACCGACTGAGCTATCTCCCCAGCCCCCTGTATTTTTTTAGTTGTTGATGGACCTTTATTTGAACCTAGTGCCTTACACATTTGAGGCAAGTGCTGTACCACTGAGCCACAACCTCCACTGAGTCACAACCTCAGTACTAATTAATTCATTTTTATTGTGTTTTACAAACACCTCAGTCTGATACAGATTGCAATTTTGTATAGCTAGTCCTTCTCCACAGAGCATTGGAAAGTACTGGACTATGTAAGCAATGAGACAAATAAAATATGGACAAGAAATGGTCTCTTGTTTTATAAAGCTTGCACAATGATAAGAAACGTAGGTCATGATTGTTGCATAACTGAAGCATGAACAGTGTGTTCTAGATGTTCAGTGGAGCAAGATGATTCCAAGTAGGAGTGGTAAGAACAATTGTTTCATGGAGGAAACAATTGTTGAATGAGGTCTTGCTTAATGAATGAGTAGACTTTAGGGAGATAAAAGCAGGTATGTGCATTTCATATGAGTAAAATCAGGGAGAAAGTAGCTGCGTATTAAGAAAACCATGCAATTAACCTCATCTGGTGAGAGCAAAAGATAAATCTACCTTTACAGATAGTCCCAGGGCCCCAATAGTAGAGAACTTTTGAATGCAACAATGCATTTGTACTTGATTGAGGGCAGTTCCAAGATGCCACTGAAAACTTCTGAGCAGAAAAGTGGTGTTCTCAAAGTTGTGCTTCTGGTAGATTAATTCAGTGAGAGAAAGACAGGGGATTCAATGAGGGAAGAACATCCCAGAATTTCAGTATGACATGATACATTTAAGTCATCTTAAGAGTATGAAATTGATATTTTAACAGGTGTACTTTTAACCTTCTAAATTAGTGATTAATAAGTGAAAATACAACAGGTTTCTACCCCACAAAACACTCAACATTCATGCAGCATTCATTGTGTGCATTTTAGGTCCAGTGTCTCATGTAGGCCTCAAAACAATTCTGTAGTTCAGGTTCTATTATTATGCCCATTTTACATATGGGAAATTTGATGCAATAAACGTTAAGTACCATGCCCAAAGTCACTCACGAAGTATTGAGAGCCTGTGACTGAACCAGTCAGTCTGATGTCAAAATCCATTTCAGCATTACAAGATGAAACCAAAAAGTAAACATTCAGACATGCTAAGCATTCCCTGCATAGAGAAGGATTTAATGCAAGACATTAAAATTCGTAGCAGCTATCCACCCAAACATTATGGAGCCCAATCTTTGTGAAGGTCTGGGATTTGATCTGCTTTTTCATCTGAAAGACAAGATTGATGTGGATTAATATGAAGATATTTCTTTAGTAAAGAGCTGAGGATAATTTTTTATCGGTGATATCGGTGAATTCTTGAATATTCTTGAAATTTCACTCTGAGTTTCATACCACAAGCTGCTGAAACAAACATGTTTTTGTCAATACAATAAAGCAAACATGTAACTGCTAATCCAAGGCTGGAATATGAGTTACTATGACAAATCTACATTTTAAAATTTAGGAATAAAAGGTGACAAGCAAACACCATGAAGAGTCACTTACTTACCTGGTTGAAAAGAACAATAAGCTAATGGAACAGAAACAAACTACAGTACAGCAGTGAATGACACTATTATTCCTTAGAAATGTGACCAATGTTAAGGTACCATTTTTATCTTGGGAAAAATCCAATTTAATTGTCTTCCCAACAAAATATATTTAGATATTTGCTTCTCAGGGGGAAAAAAACTTATTTATAACAGTTTCACATGGGGCTGAAGGTTTAGCTTAGTAGTAGAGCTTTTGCCTGGTATATGTAAGGCTCTGAGTTGCATCCCCAGCACCACAAATTAAATTCATGTGATTGAGGTAGAAATTCTAATAGAGGCATTTCCCTTTGAAAACACAATTTAGAAACTTCCTGATACAGATATAGCTATAACTCCATATCTGAGGAAAACTGGATCCAGAGCTTCTGAGAATACCAAAATCCTCAAATGCTCAAATCTCTCATCTGAAATAGCATGAATTTGCATATAACCTACACACACCCTCCCATATACTTTAAATATCTCTACATTTCTTACAATACCTAATGCCATACACATGCTATGTAAACAGTTGTTATACTGTATTTTAAAAGGAATGATGAAAAGAAAAAGTCTGTACATGTTTGATATAGACACCATTTTTAAGAGAATATTTTCTGCAGTTAGCTAACTCCATGGATGCAGAGCCTGAGAAGATGGAGGGCTGGAAGTGTAATCTCCAATGCCAATTCTTGAGAAATTCTGAGGAAAAGCAGTATGCATCACTTCTGTCTGTTTCCTAGGCCTAAATAGAAATGTCTAATTATGCGGAAGTATCCTACATCTTTTCTCCTTGCCAATCATTCTGGCACAAAATTCCAGCACCAGTGTTCTAAGTAGTGTTCAGGGACCCCAGGCTAGCCCACAGTCGCCTGGTCCATTCAAAACATAGTAAAAACCCTAAATAATAATAATAATAATAATAATAATAATAATATAGCATGGGGGAAAAGGAGACTAGACAGAATATGTTCTGGTTATTTGTTGCTGTGT